>NC_141875.1:395746828-396491385 GCF_056163025.1 Triticum urartu
TTGGCTTGGCCAACCTTGAAGCGGAGTTTTGCAAACCCACACTGTTGGAGGAAATAACAACTCCTGTATATGACGCTATTTATCATGTAAGCCGTGCCGGGTTATAATAAACACCGTGTTACTCCATAAGAGGATGTTAACAACAAGGATCAAACCGGACAAATAGTCTCCGGATTGACGTGGACTGTGTTCCGTCAATTGATTGGTTTAAAAAACTTTGTCGGTTTAAAAACACAATGAAAAGCAAAAAACCCCCTTCAAAGAAAAGTATGATGCAAAAGCAACGACAAAAACGTTTGCCAAAAAAGATCTATTTAAGTTGATCAAATGGTGTTACCATGGCCAAACACGACCAAGCTCCCGTTAGGTGTAACTATGGTTCTAGTCAGCCAGGTCCCCAAGTGATTCTGTGGCATTTATGCCGACCAAATGGCGTGGTCATGGTTCGGGTTCGACCAAGCCCCCAAGTGATTCTGTGGCCTTAGGCCGATCAAGAGGCATGACTGGTTCAGACATGACCAAGTCCCCAAGTGATCTGGTGGCTCTCGCCTATCAAGAGGCATGGTATTGGTTCGGACACGACCAATCCTCCAAGTGATATAACACGATGCTTTTAGCAAAGCGAACTCAAGGGGTAAACCGGAGGCCGCTTTAGAGCAACTCCGTGTAACCTCACATGATGTAAAAGAACAGATACCCCGCTTTAGCTGAGGTTCCGGTTTATTATATTTAATCATAATGTATACATTGTCGTAATATGTACATAAGTATAGCCAATGGCTCAGGTATAGTAAGGCCGAAGATGAGCTATATTCCGCGGCCTGTTAGTCTCCTCTTCTGATGTACGTGAGTCCTTATGCTCTCGAATATCGATCAGATAGTACGACCCGTTGTGCAGATTCTTGCTGACCACGAAAGGCCCCTCCCAAGGTGGGGATAGCTTATGCATATCAGTCTGATCTTGGATGAGCCGAAGCACCAAATCTCCTTCCTGAAAGGCTCTGGTTGTGACTCGGCGACTGTGATAACGAAGAAGATCCTGCTGGTAAATTGTCGATCGGGCGGCTGCGATGTCACGCTCTTCATCCAACCGGTCCAAAGCATCTTGCCGTGTTGTCTCGTTGTCCGCTTAAATATAAGCCATGACACGAGGTGAATCATGACGGATATCACTGGGGAGAACCGCCTCCGCTCCATAAACCATGAAGAACGGTGTGCATCCTGTTGATCTGTTGGGTGTCGTATTGATGCTCCATAACACAGATGGTAATTCTTCTACCCAACAACCCGGCGTTCTCTGCAAAGGAACCATGAGCCGGGTCTTGATGCCTCTCAAGATCTCTTGATTAGCTCTTTCTGCTTGACCATTGGAAACTGTGGATGTGCCACTGATGAAACGTCGAGCCGGATGTGCTCCCGTTCGCAGAACTCCTTCATAGCACCTTTGGACAAATTGGTACCATTATCTGTGATAATACTGTGCGGAAAGCCAAACCGGAAAATCACCTTTTTGATGAACTGAACCGCCGTAGCCGCATCACACTTGCTAACAGGTTCTGCCTCCACCCACTTTGTAAACTTGTCAACCGCCACCAGGAGGTGGGTCTTCTTATCTTTGGACCTTTTGAAAGGCCCAACCATATCCAGCCCCCAAGTCACAAACGGCCAAGTAATTGGAATCATTCTCAATTCTTGAGCCGGTACATGAGCACGTCTTGAAAACCTTTGGCAACCATCACATCGTCTGACCAGATCCTCTGCATCAGCATGAGCAGTTAACCAATAGAAACCATGGCGAAACGCTTTAGCCACCAGAGACTTTGAACCGGCGTGGTGACCACAATCTCCTTCGTGGATCTCACGCAAAATTTCACGGCCTTCTTCAGGAGACACGCAACGTTGAAAAGCTCCTGATACACTGCAATGATGCAACTCACTGTTGATGACAGCCATGGATTTGGATCGCCGGATTATCTGCCGGGCCAGAATCTCATCTTCTGGCAACTCGCCCCGGTTCTTGTATGCCAGGTAAGGAAGCGTCCAATCCAGAATAATATGAAGAACTGCAACCAATTGAGCCTCCGGATCAGGAATAGCCAAATCCTCTTCACCAAGGATCTTCACCGACGGGTTGTGCAGCACATCCAGAAAAACATTGGGCGGGACCGGTTTGCGCTGAGAGCCCAGCCGGCTTAAAGCGTCCGCCGCTTCATTTTTCCGCCGGTCCACATGGTCCACCTGATAGCCTATGAAATGACTTGCAACAATATCCACCTCACGACGATATGCTGCCATAAGTGGGTCCTTGGAGTCCCAAGTGCCAGACACTTGCTGAGCCACAAGGCCCGAGTCACCGAAGCACTTAACTCGACTTAGATTCATCTCCTTAGCCATCCGGAGACCATGGAGCAAGGCTTCATACTCAGCTGCATTGTTAGTACAAGGGAACATTAAACGGAGAACATAACAAAACTTATCACCTCGTGGGGAAGTTAATACGACTCCAGCCCCCGAGCCTTCCAACTGCCTGGATCCGTCAAAATGGATGGTCCAATACGTATGATCCGGCTTTTCTTCAGGTGCTTGCATTTTCGTCCAATCATTGATGAAATCAACAAGTGGTTGAGACTTAACCGCTGTCCGAGGCACATACTTCAAACCGTACGGCCCCAGCTCTATGGCCCACTTTGCAATCCGGCCAGTTGCTTCCCGGTTCTGGATGATATCTCCCAAAGGAGCAGAACTGACTACCATAATTGAGTGTCCTTGGAAATATTGTTTAAGCTTCCGGCTTGCCATAAAAACTCCATACACCAGCTTCTGCCAATGCGGATACCTTTTCTTGGACTCAATGAGCACCTCGCTGATATAATAGACCGGACGTTGAACCGGATGCTCTTTACCTGCCTCTTTTCGCTCCACCACAATAGCTACGCTGACCGCCCGAACATTAGCAGCAACATATAGCAGTAACGACTCCTTGTCAACGGGAGCGGCGAGCACAGGCGGATTGGCCAATTGCCGCTTTAAGTCCTCAAATGCTTCATCAGCAGCAGAACTCCAGATAAACTGATCCGTCTTTTTCAACATCTGATACAAAGGGATTGCCTTCTCACCCAGGCGACTGATAAACCGGCTTAGCGCAGCAATCCGTCCTGCCAGGCGTTGAACATCGTTGATACACTTCAGTTTAGCCAGGGAGGTGATAGCCGTGATCTTCTCCGGATTATCCTCAATTCCCCTGTTGGACACTAGAAAACCCAATAGCTTGCCCGCCGGTACACCAAAGACACACTTGTCCGGATTAAGCATCATCTTGTATGTTCTCAGGTTATCAAAGGTTTCTCTCAAATCATCAATCAGAGTCTCCATCTCCCTGGATTTAACCACGATATCATCCATGTAAGCATGTACATTACGGCCAATCTGCTTGTGAAGACAATTTTGTACACACCGTTGGTAAGTTGCCTGGGCACTCTTGAGCCCGAAGGGCATCGACACATAGCAGAAGGCTCCAAAGGGAGTTATAAATGCTGTCTTTTCCTGGTCCTTAACTGCCATTTTGATCTGATGGTAGCCAGAATACGCATCCAAAAAACTTAAACGCTCACAACCCGCCGTGGCATCAATAATTTGATCAATACGGGGGAGGGCAAAAGGATCTGCTGGACAAGCTTTATTGAGATCTGTGTAATCCACACACATGCGCCAGGTGCCGTTTTTCTTGAGGACCAGCACCGGATTGGCTAGCCACTCGGGGTGAAAAACTTCAACAATAAAGCCAGCTGCTAAGAGCCTGGCTACCTCTTCTCCAATCGCCTTGCGTCTTTCTTTGTGAAACCGGCGGAGGAACTGTTTCACCGGTTTATATTTAGGATCCACATTAAGTGTGTGCTCAGCGAGTTGCCTCGGTACACCTGGCATGTCGGATGGCTTCCATGCAAAAATGTCCCATTTCTCACGGATGAACTCGATGAGCGTGCTTTCCTATTTCAGATCCAAGTTGGCACTGATGCTAAACTGCTTGGACGAATCACCAGGTACGAAGTCAACAAGCTTAGTTTCTGCTACCGATTTGAACTTCAGGGCCGGATCATGCTCCGTAGTTGGCTTCTTCAACGGAGTCATGTCCGCCGGATCAACATTGTCTTTATAGTACTTCAACTCCTCGGTGGCACAAACCGACTCTGCATAAGCCACATCTCCTTCCTCGCATTCCAAAGCGATTTTGTGGCTTCCGTGAACCGTTATTGTCCCTTTGTGACCCGGCATCTTGAGCTGCAAATACACATAACGGGGCCGAGCCATAAACTTGGCGTATGCCGGTCGCCCAAACAGGGCATGATATGGACTTTGGATTTTCACCACTTCAAACGTCAATGTCTCTGACCTGGAATAATGATCATCCCCAAACGCCACTTCGAGAGCTATCTTACCAACGGGATATGCTGATCTGCCAGGCACTACACCGTGGAATACTGTATTAGACGGTTTGAGATTCTTATCTGTTAGTCCCATGCGACGGAAGGTCTCATAGTACAGGATGTTAATGCTGCTCCCTCCATCCATGAGCACCTTGGTGAACTTATAACCTCCCACCTAAGGCGCCACCACCAGAGCCAACTGACCCGGATTATCGACCTGGGGTGGGTGATCCTCTCTGCTCCATATGATTGGCTGTTCAGACCAACGTAGATAACGGGGTATGGCCGGTTCAACAGAGTTGACTGCCCGCCTCTGAACCTTCCGGTCTCGCTTGTCCAATCTAGTGGTGAAGACATCGTAGTGCCCACTACTCAACTGCTTTGGGTTGCTCTAGTAACCTGACTGTTGCTGCTGTTGGTTGTAACCACCCTGGTTGTTCTGACTATTTTGACCATTATGTCCGCCCGGATTACCATTAAATCCTAAACCGGAACTTCCTCCACCATAACCCGGCCTGGACCCTGAGCCACCGCCAGATCCGTGATCATACCGGAAATTATTAGAATTCTTGAACTCCTTCATAATAAAGCAATCTTTCCAAAGGTGGTTTGCTGGCTCCTCCTTCGTCCCATGTCTTGGACAGGGCTGGCTTAGCAAATAGTTCAGGCGGTTTGGGTGCTCCACTACGATTTTTCGGCCTACCCTTGCGTCGCTGGCCATTGTCCTGTGCGTTAGTATTAGCCACAAAATCCATGTTACCATCCGCTTTACGCTTGCCTCCTCTGCCATTGCCTACCCAGTGATGCAGCTGACCTTTGGAGCTGCTGTTCTTCTTCCCTTTCCCTTTCTTGTCATCATCAGATTCAGGATCCTTGGTACTATCAGAATCAGCATATTTTACCAAAGCGGCCATGAGGGTCCCCATGTCGGTGCAATGACGCTTCATCCGCCCCAATTTCAACTTCAGGGGCCCAAACCGGCAGTTGCCTTCTAGGGTTAATACTGCGGTGTCAGCGTTGATGCGGTCTGAGGAGTGCAACACTTGTGAAACCCGACGCACCCAATGAGTCGTTGATTCTCCTTCCTCCTGGACACATGCAGCTAAGTCCACTATCGACATAGGCTGTTTACAGGTATCCTTGAAATTGTTGATAAACCGGGCTCGTAATTGGGCCCATGAACTGATAGAATTAGCTGGCAAGCTTTTTAACCAAGTACGGGCCGTTCCTTCAAGCATCATGGTGAAGTATTTTGCACACGCCGTGTCATCCACATCTAGCATCTCCATGGCCATCTCATAGCTCTCCACCCATGTCTCTGGAGGTTGATCCGCCGTGTAATTTGGTACCTTGCGCGGGCCTTTGAAATCCTTGGGCAGGCGCACGTTGCGTAAAGTGGGGATAAGGCAAGGCACCCCCAAAGAACTAGAAGTAACACCAGGTTCGATCGAGATGGTTGGACGAACCGGCGTGAGCTGCCGAGCCTGATGCTGTGCGGCTAACTCGGCCTCCCTGCGCGCTCGGGCCCGGTTCACCACTTCCTGAGCGTCATCAGCACCACCCGTCGGGTTGTTGCCACGGGGTGCTCCACATCGTTCTTTACTCGACACTGCTGGCTCATCCATATGTCTGCTATAGCTCTGGCTTGGACGGGGGGTCGAGTGGATCCGATCACGGCTGTACGAGTACGCTTCCTGTTGGGCCAAAGCTGTCCTCAGAAGTTCCTTGACCCGTCGCGTCTCTACTGCCTGCGGCGAGTCACCTTCAATTGGAATGGCCTCCAGTCGTGTAGCAGCGGCAACAAGATTGTCCATTGGGTTGGAGTAGTGACCCGGAGGTGTTAAAGCATCCTGAGGTATAACGGTGTTTTGACGAGGCGGGTCCATCTGACGGGGCTGAACCGGTGCACCGGTCCCAAGGGCTTCTGCCCGGTTCACCTCCAGCGGATTGCCGGCTCTTGGTCCTGGAGTGTTGAAAAGGTCTCTGGCCTCGAAAACCAGAGGTAAGCGGGATCGGTGCTTCCTCCTCATGACTTCATGCGACGCGCTCTGGTCTAACATAAGCCTGTAGGCCTGTGCATCTAAAGCGGCCCGATCTGCGGCCATCCTGGTATCCTCAGCTGCCAGATCCTTCTTGGCCTGAGTGATTTGCTCCTTTACCTTTGCAATCTCTGTGTTGTGAACGTCCTGATCTGGCGGATTAACTTCCGCCATAAGCACAGCCAACGCATCAAATAGTTCTGATAGAACCTGAGCCGGCGGGCGCACAGGGCCTCCTGCCCCGGCAGCCGTTGCCGCTGCTGAACCGGAGATCGTTGCCACGGCTGTCGAAGAATAAAGCGCTGCTTGTGTTCCGGTCATGAATATTCCAACCCGGTTAGGCAGATCGGAGGGGTCCGAAATACTATCGCCATCGGAACAGCTCTCAATCCGGCCATCTTGTAGCTGATAAAGAGATTCGGTTTCTCCGGTCGAAGATTCGTCACCGGAACAAACGACAGTCGCTCCGCGAAGCTCTGATCTATCCTCATAACTTCCTCCATGGATCACTCCCACGAAGGTATGCTTCATGGCCGGTTTAACCCCGGCGGATTGCGCACGCTGAGCCGTCTCGACGAGGTCGGTGCAGATGTCCGGCTCAGGGCCCGGTTCTCCGATCTTGCCAATGAAAACGTGAATGCTACCAAAGGGGACCCGGTACCCGTACTCAATTGAGCCAGCCTCGGGGCCCCAGCCTGCGTCGTCGATGTAGAGCTTGCCGCGATGACTCTTAGTTATCCGGCCTACAGCGTAGCCCTCGAGTCCTTCAAAGCGGCCCTCCAAGAACCGGAAACCATCATGCGATAGCCCCACGGTGGGCGCCAACTGTCGTGGTTTTGTCACGGCAGATGTCCTAGAGAAAGGACTTAGTCATGGAGCCATCGCGACGGGTTAGCTTGAAGGGGTTAAAGCGGACACAAGGACACAAGAGAGTTTATACTAGTTCGGCCCCTTCGATGAAGGTAAAAGCCTACGTCTAGTTGTGATGGAATTGATGGGTGTTTCGATGACTAGGGAGCAAACAAGCTTCGCCTATGTCTCGAGTTGTTGTCTGTTGTTTTTTGAACCGCCGCCCGGTCGTCCCCTTATATACATGGGTGACGCCCGTCGGTTTACAGAGTCCCAACACCGGCTCATAGATGTGTCCGGTTTGGTCTCTACTTATTCCTAACTTACAATACAAGTTACATATTGACGCCGGTTTACGGCTACAGGCTCTCAACCGATTATGGGTCTTGAGCCCTCATCTATCTTCATGGGCTTTAACATACTTAACTACTGATGAAGTTAACCCGGCCCAGATAGGCCGGTTTACGCCCAGTAGTAATATCCCCAACAGGGGTCCTAATGGAAACTAAGGGATATTAAGGCCTCCTTTTAATAGAGAACCGGAACAAAGCATTAGCACATAGTGAATACATGAACTCCTCAAACTATGGTCATCACCGGTAAGTATCCCGATTATTGTCACTTCGGGGTTAACGGATCATAACACATAATAGGTGACTATAGACTTGCAAGATAGGATCAAGAACTCTCATATATTGATGGAAACATAATAGGTTCAGATCTGAAATCATGGCACTCGGGCCCTAGTGACAAGCATTAAGCATAGCAAAGTCATAGCAACATCAATCTCAGAACATAGTGGATACTAGGGATCAAACCCTAACAAAACTAACTCGATTACATTGTAAATCTCATCCAACCATCACCGTCCACCAAGCCTACGATGGAATTACTCACGCACGGCGGTGAGCATCATGAAATTGGTGATGGAGGATGGTTGATGACGACGACGTCGACGAATCCCCCTCTCCGGAGCCCCGAACGGACTCCAGATCAGCCCTCCCGAGAGGTTTTACGGCTTGGCGGCGGCTCCGTATTGTAAAACGCGATGAAATCTTCTCTTTTATTTTTTTCTCCCCGAAAGCAGATATATAGAGTTCGAGTTGGAGTTGGGAGGTCTCTAGGGGGCCCACAAGGTAGGGGATTCAAACATGTTTGGAAAAACAAATCGGCAAGACAGTGGAAGCATATGTGGACGACATGGTCATCAAGACTAAACCGTTTGAATCATTGGTGGAAGATCTCCACCTCACACTAGACAACCTCCGAGCATATAACATATCGCTCAATCCGGAAAAATGTGTTTTCGGCGTTCCAGCCAGAAAGCTACTAGGGTTCATTGTCTCCAATAGACGAATTGAAGCAAACCCAGCCAAAATCCAAGCCTTGTCGCAACTAGCCATACCAACAAACTTAAAGCATGTCCAAAAACTAGCAGGGTGAGTGGCAGCTTTGAGCCGCTTCATCTCTAGATTAGGAGAAAAATCATTTCCACTTTATAGACTACTTAGACGCACCGACAACTTTGAGTGGATGGATACGGCTACAACCGGATTGGAAGAAATAAAAACCTTATCAGGCAACCCAATCCTAGCCGCCCCAAGTATTGGCGAGCCTATGTTGCTTTATATATCCGCAACTCACCAGGTAGTGAGTGTTGTACTTGTCGTCGAGCGAGGGGAAGAGGGACATAAATTCCCCATCTAGAAACCAGTGTATTATGTATCGGATGTCCTTACCCCATGCATATCTCAATACACGCACTACCAAAAGATAGCGTACGCGGTCTTTACGGCATCCCGAAAACTCTGACAATATTTTCAAGAGTATTCGGTCACGGTGGCATCCGAAGTACCACTTAACGACATAATTAATAACAGGGATGCCACTGGCTGCATAGCCAAATGGGTGATTGAGCTCTTACCATTTGAAATAACATACAAGATGCGCCAAGCTATTAAATCTTAGGTGCTAGCCAACTTCGTCATCGACTGGACGGAAGTCGAGCTCCCCAAAGAGTACAATTCATACTCCAACTGGATCATGTACTTCGACAGCTCTAAAATGCTAGCCGGACTAGGGGCTGACATCATATTGACATCCCCTATGGGGGACACAGTCTGCTACATGTTGCAGATCATGTATACGGACTCCAATAACATAGTCGAATACGAGGCACTTCTACATGGCCTCCGCATGGCTGTCTCCATCGGCATACAACGCCTAGAGGTGAGAGGGACTCAAACCTCACAATATCTCAGGTAAATGGAGAATTCTATGCAAAAGATACAAAAATGGCAGCATATCAAAATGTCATATTAAAAATATCGGCTCTGTTCGAGGGGCTTGAATTTCATCACATCGCTCGAGACAGTAATCAGGCAGCAGCATACTCGCTCGAATGGGCACCAAGCGCAACCCCGTACTGCCTAATACCTTTATGAAAAGGCTCTTCTAGCCATCCGTGGTATGGCAGGACAAGAGCGGAGACGCCAGTGCGGACCTGATCACGCCCCCATCAGCCGAACACAATACAGATATCATCAGGGGTTCGGAAACTGAATTAACACCCTCTGCTCATGAGATCATGGTTGTTATTGCTCCATGGACCAAACCCTTCTTGTCCTACCTTAAAAGTAAGGAGCTTCCTGATGATCAAAATGAGGCCCGCTGATAACCCACAACTATAGGGGATAGCAACAGTTTTCGAGGGTAGAGTATTTAACCAAATTTTATTGGTTCGGCACAAGGGGAGCCAAACAATATTCTCAGGTATTAGCAACTGAGTTGTCAATTCAACCACACCTGGAAACTTAATATATGCGGCAAAGTAATATGATAGTAGTGGTAACGGTAGCAAAAGTAATATTTTTGGTTTTATAGTGATTGTAACAGTAGCAACGGAAAAGTAAATAAGCGAAGAACAATATATGAAAAGCTCGTAGGCAATCGATCAGTGGTGGATAATTATGTCGGATGCGATTCCTCGTGCAATAGTTATAACATAGGGTGACATAGAACTAGCTCCAGTTCATCTATGTAATGTAGGCATGTATTTCGAATATAGTCATACGTGCTTATGGAAAATAACTTGCATGACATCTTTTGTCCCACCCTCCCGTGCAGCGGGGTCCTATTGGAAACTAAGGGATATTAAGGCCTCCTTTTAATAGAGTACCAAACCAAAGCATTAACACATAGTGAATACATGAACTCCTCAAACTACGGTCATCACCGGTAAGTATCCCGATTATTGTCACTTCGGGGTTAACGGATCATAACACATAATAGGTGACTATAGAATTGCAAGATAGGATCAAGAACTCACATATATTCATGAAAACATAATAGGTTCAGATCTGAAATCATGCCACTCGGGCCCTAGTGACAAGCATTAAGCATAGTAAAGTCACAGCAACATCAATCTCAGAACATAATGGATACTAGGGATCAAACCCTAACAAAACTAACTCGATTACATGATAAATCTGATCCAATCCATCACCGTTGTAACACCCACAATGCGGCTATATCTCCCACGTGTCGGGGCACAACTTAGAGGCATGGCCGCATGGTAGGCTTGTCGCAAGAGGGGTAATCTTCACACATCCCATGTACTGAATAAGAAAGCGATAAAGAGTTGGCTTACAATTGCCACTTCACACAATACATAAATAATCCATACATCATCCAAGGTACAATCAAAGGTCCGACTACGGAACCAAAATAAAAGAAGACAACCCCAAATGCTAGATCCCCGATCGTCCCAAGTGGGCTCCACTACTGATCATTAGGAAAAGAAACATAGTAACGGCCCGAATCCTCGTCAAACTCCCACTTGAGTTCGGTAGCGTCCCCTGCACTGGCATCATCGGCACCTGCATCCGTTTGGAAGTAACCGTGAGTCACGAGGACTCAGCAATCTCACACCCACGAGATCAAGACTATTTAAGCTTAAGGATAGGAAAGGGTAGTGAGGTGGAGCTGCAGCAAGCACTAAGCATATATGGTGGCTAACATACACAAATAAGAGCGAGAAGAGAATCAACGCACGGTCAAGAAGCTATAAGTGATCAAGAAGTGATCCTGAAGCTACTTACGTTCAAGCATAACACGAGACCATGTTCTCTTCCCGGACTCCACCAAAAGAGACCATCATGGCTACACACGCGGTTGATTCATTTTAATTAAGTAAAGTGTCAAGTTCTCTGCAACCAGATAATAACAAATTCCCATCTGCCACATAACCACGGGCACGGCTCTCGAAAGTTTATACCCAGCAGGGGTGTCCCAACTTAGCCCATCACAAGCTCTCACGGCCAAAGAAGCATATTCCTTCTCCCGAAAAGACACGATCAGTCTTGGAATCCCGGTTACAAGACATTTCGACAATGGTAAAACAAGACCAACAAATCCGCCCGATGTGCCGACAAATCCAGATAGGAGTCACACATATCTCGTTCTCAGGGCACACCGGATAGGTCAAGCTACGAGTAAAACCAACCCTCAAGTTGCCCTGATGTGGCCCCGCAGGTTGCCCGTTTCGGACCAACACTCAGAGGAGCACTGGCCCGGGGGGGTTAAAAGGAAGACGACCCTTGAGTCTGCAGAACCCAAGGGAAAGGTATATGGTGGTAGGTAGGGAAATGGTAAAACCAAGGATGGGCCTTGCTGGAGGAGTTTTATTCAAGGCAAACTATCAAGGGGTTCCCATAACACCCAACCGCGTAAGGAATGCAAAATCAAGGAACATAACACTGGTATAACGGAAACTAAGGCGGCAAGAGTGGAAAAAAACACCAGGCATAAGGCCGAGCCTTCCACCCTTTACCAAGTATATAGATGCATTAAAGTAAATAAGAAATAATAATGATATCCCAACAAATATGCATATTCCAACAGGGAACAAACTTCATCTTCACCTAAAACTAGCAACGCTATAAGAGGGGCTGAGCGAAAGCGATAACATAGCCAACCAACGGTTTGCTAGGAAAGGTGGGTTAGAGGCTTGACATGGCAATATGGGAGGCATGATAAACAAGTGGTAGGTAGCGCGACATAGCAATAGAGCAAACAACTAGCAAGAAAAGATAGAAGTGATTTAGAGGTATGGTCATCTTGCCCGCAAAGTTCTCAGAGTTGTTGAAAGCTTGATCCTCGTAAGCGTACTCAACAGGTTCCTCGTTCACGTACTCGTCTCCCGGCTCTACCCAAAGCAAGAACACAAGCAAAGGACCAACAATCAATCACGGTGCAATGCACAAGCAACATGATGCAATACATGACATGATATGCGAGATGTGATATACAATGCATATGCGTGCTCCGAAAGGAAAAGAGAGATCAAGGCGTCAACTTGGCAAACCAATTATTCCACTGGAAAGATGAGATGGTTTCGGTTTAAATCGATATAAAGATCACCAGAAATGGATGCACGGTTTGCAAATGGCAAGCAAAACAAGAATGGTACTATTCTGCGATTAACAGCATGATGCTACTTAGAATGCAGCAAGAAACTAAGCTACTGCACCCCAACATAACAACAAAGCATATGGCAGTGATGTACACGAGATGCTTGACAAAACATGAACACTGAGCTACGGCCAAATCACACAAGAACAGGTTCAAAGAAGCACGGCAAAAGTGCAAAAGATATCAGCTTCACAAACTTAGTGAAAATACTAACACGTCAAAAACAACATCAGGAAGCAATGTTTAGAGCAAGCAAACATCATGCTACAGGAACATAACATAGAAAACCAAGGCATTGCATGATTATACTAAAATCATAGATCAAAAGTCCCTTACTGGTCATGAGCCAAAAAGGCACAGAAGATATGATGGCACCCATGTAAACATAGCAAGTTTTATTAACAGTTTCAGACTTAGCAGAAAAAACAGAGCATGTCACAAACAGAATTATGATAGCAACTTTGCGAGCTCAAACCAGTCACCACAAAGCATTTCATGACAAAACAAGCATACCAACAGCAAGATGACAAGTTCATGAAGCTAACCATGGAGAGAGCAAGTTCATGGTATGCACGGATCACTAGCAACAACCATGGCAAAATTGATTAACATGTTAACATTCTGCCAGGAACATTTTATAGCAAAAGTAGAGAAATAACAAGACATGCTAAAGCACTCCATAATTACAAACAATAGCATGGATGGATAGAGCATAACCGCATGTTCAAAACATCCTTACTGAAGTATCCCAAAATAAGCATGGATATCACTGTAGCATTAAGTTTACATGGCATCAAAATAACATCAGGAAATGGACTTAGCAAAATCCTAAGTACCTGAAAACAGCAATATTGTGGAGGTTACTTTGAATGCTTGTGCTAGTCACCACATAGATCACAAAAATACAAGACAAGCACCCCTGTAAATAAGGCATGTTGTAGACCAAAACACATGTAGACCTCATACTCATATGATGCACACATCAAATGCAACAAAATTGACAAAACCTCATGATCCGATAAGTACCAACAGTTAACATTTTATAGCACTCTTGCATCAATGAAAATGGCATCATAAAGGGTAGCAACATGCATGGAAATGCTTCTATCATGGAGAGCTCAATGAGATGAACAATTCGACATATCATATGCATTATTCGGAGCTACGGTCACCGAGATATGATGCAATGAACATGGCATAGAAATGTTAGGGATTTTCGGGACTTCGAAGAATTTCATCACCTCCCAGAAAATTGATCTAGGGTTCGGGGCGCGTGGATCGAGGTTCGCCGAAGATGGAGCGGGGAGGCGGCCGGAGGTGAGGAGAGGCTCGCCGGAGCGAGGGGGTGCCGGCGAGGTCGGGCCGGGCCGGATCCGGCCGGACCTGACGCAGGCGACGGCGGACGCACGGCGGGGCGGCGGCGAGCGTGGTCAGCGGCGGCAGAACCGAGGCACGGGCAGCGGGGAGCGGGAGGATAGACGGCGGCGAGGCGCGGCCCGGTCGGCGCGCGGGAGGGCCGGCCGCGGGCCAGCGGGCCGGCACGGTGAGAGGTGGCGGTGGCCATGTGGCAGCACGCCAGTGGCTGCGGGGCGGCGGCGACCTCGTCCGGTGTGGCCGGACGTGTCCAGTGGCGACGGGGAATGTTTCTAGGGTTTCGGGACCCGGGATTTCGGAGGGAGACACACATTTATAGGTGGAGGGAGTTTGGGGTGTCCAAATGAGGTGTAGTTTTCCCCACACAATCGTGATCCAACGACGGAGGACATGGAAGTGGTTTAGATGGGTTATTGGGCTGTTTTGGAGGGGTGTTGGGCTGCAACACACAAGGGGCTTTTGCGGTCACCTGGTTAACCGTTTGAGCATCAAACGGACTCCAAATGGAACGAAATTTGACAAACGGTCTACCGGTGGTGTACCAAGGCCACTTGGCAAATGTCGGTCCATTCCGAGAATGTTTAACACCCTCTCATGAAAATAGACAAGAGGGGTGCGCTGGTGCACGTGGGAGTGTTGGATTGCGAAACAGACAACGAGGAAAATTGTAACACCCCGGATGTAACTTTCCCTATTTGTACTCCAACTCTTGCCGTTTCCGGTGTTAAGTTATATTTATTTCTCGGGTTCGGGTCTTTGCCTCCGTGTGTTGTTATCATTGTCATGCATCTCATATCATGTCATCATGTGCATTGCATTTGCATACGTTTTCATCTCATGCATTCGAGCATTTTCCCCGTTGTCCGTTTTGCATTCCGGCGCTTCGTTCTTCTCCGGTGGTCATTTCTAGCTTTCTTTCGTGTGTGGGGATTAAACATTTCCGGATTGGACCGAGACTTGCCATGCGGCCTTGGTTTACTACCGGTAGACCGCCTGTCAAGTTTCGTACCATTTGGACTTTGTTTGGTACTCCAACGGTTAACCGAGGAACCGAAAAGGCCTCATGTGTGTTGCAGCCCAACACCCCTCCAATTTGGCCCAAAACCCACCAAACTCAGCTCCATCATCTAGAGCGTTCGATCATGATCGCGTGGCCAAAAACCGCACCTCATTTGGACTCTCCTAGCTCCACTTATGCCTATAAATAGCCCCCCCCCCCCCGTTTTTCGGATCTCTCTCCCCCTCGAAACCCTAATTTTTCCAGATCCGCCGCTCCCCCCGCCGACGGACACGTCCGAATCGGGCCGGACGTGTCCGCCCCGCCGCGCCCAGCCATCCGCCGCCTGCCACGTGTTGCCCTCCGCCGCCTCCGCCGCCGCGGCCCGGGAGGCCCAAGCCGGGCCCCCGCGAGCCCGAGCGCCCCCGCGCCTCCACCTCGCCGCCGCCTCTCCCACCTCCGGCGACCGGCACCGCCGCGGGCCGCCTCTCCGACACCGCGGGCCGCCTCCCCGCCGCCCGACCGGCCGCCCCTCGCCGCCTCCTCGCCGCCCCGGGCCGGCGCCGCCCCGCCGCCTCCACGCCGACGAACTCCGGCCGGATCCGGCTACCCCGGCGAGCCCCGGCCTCTCCTTCCTCTCCGGCGACGTCGAGCACTCCGGCGAGCTACAGTGTTTTGGGTCAACCTCGGGATCCGTGCCGCCAGATCCAGATCCAAAATACCCTAGCCGGTTGACTTTTCCCCTCTCCCCCTAAAATTTTGTGCATACTTTGACCGGCCGTATCTCCGCATCTGTAGCTCCGATTTGGGCATATAGTATATCAAAATGTTCGTCTCGACGAGTACATCATTTCATTCCATTGCATCATTTTCATTTGAGCTCATCTTGATGCCTGAAATGCTGTTAGAAAAGGGCTTCGTGAGTTAATTATCAGATCTGCTAGTTCATCTTAGACTTTTGTCATTTTTGCCATGATTAACGTGTGCATGATATGCCTGTGAGTCCTTCATATGTTTTGTTAAGGATTTTGTCATCTATCCAGAGGTGCAACCCATGCATTTTTAGGATGTGTGTGGTGACTTGTGCAAGCTTGCAAAGTGAGGCACCCGGTAAATCTGTTTTCAGGGACTTAGTAGTTTTCACTAAGTCTGGGATTATTTAGTTCATGATGCCATATGTTCAGCTTGTTTCCTAGTGATCCGTGCCTCTTTTGAGGATGATCAGTAAAGGAGCTTTGTTAATAATGTTATGCTATATCCATCCATGTCTTTGTTTGCAATTATGGAGCACCCTAGCTTGAGTCAATCGAGCTCTACTTTTGCTTCGTTGTGAATCTGGGCAGATCGCCAACTCGTTTGCGATTTTGCCGGCGTTGTTGTAGTTGATCCGTGCATGCTATGCCATTGTTCTTTCCATTTATAGCTTGTATTTTGTGCCTTCTTAATTGATGTATGATTGCCTTGCCATGACTTTCACCGTAGTGAGTCCATCGAGCTCGTTTACATGCCTTCGTGAGTTATATTTCAGCATGTCTCAGTTTTCACTAAGTCTGAAAACTGATTGTGTTTTAGCTATGTTCGTGTGCCCGTTAGTATATATTGTGAACCATTTTGGCCCCAGGTCACTTTGGGTCTTTTGTTAAGCTTGTTGAGTATCTGCATCCCATGTTCTTACTTGTCTTAATCAGGTCATGTATCATGTTTTTTTGTTGCTCCGAAGAGGGCTTCATGGTCTGAAATTTCAGACAAGTGTTAATTTCACTAAGTCTGAGATCTGTTTTGCATTTGCGTTTTTGCCATGCTTGTTTGAACCTCATAATGGATGATTTGGCCGTAGCTCAGTGGTAGACTTTTGTTAAGCATCTTGTGTGCATCCCTGCCATGTATTTTGTTGTCATGTTTGGTGGCTGTAGCATGTTCATCTCATTGCATTTAGATGCCTACTTGCTGTAAATTGCAGACCGGTGTCATTTTTGAAACGCTTGCCATTTCCAAACCGTAACTCCGATTCCGGCGTTCTTTATATCGTTTTCAAGCGATTTCATCTCATCTTTCCAGTGGCTCCCTTGGAATTCCAAGTTGAGGCTAGGTTCATGCATTTCCTGTCATATCTTGCATTTTGCATCCCGCATCGCATCCCGCATAGCATATCATCATTTCATCATATTGCTTGGTATTGCACGTGGTTGATTGTATCCTTGTTGCTTGTTTGTCTTGTTGGGTAGAGCCGGGAGACGAGTTCGCTAACGAGGAGCCCGTTGAGTTTACTTGTGAGGATCCAGTCAACTCTGACAACTGTGCAGACAAGATGATCATACCCTCGAAATCACTACTATCTTTGCTATGCTAGTTTGCTCGCTCTTGCTATGCCAATGCTACGATGCCTACCTTTTGCTTGTCAGCCTCCCAAATTGCCATGTCAAACCTCTAACCCACCATTTTCCTAGGAAACCGTTGATTGGCTATGTTACCGCTTTGCTCAGCCCCTCTTATAGCGTTGCTAGTTGCAGGTGAAGATTGGAGCCGTTCCTTGTTGGGACATTTATTTACTTGTTGGGATATCATTAAATTGCTATGTTATCTTAATGCATCTATATACTTGGTAAAGGGTGGAAGGCTCGGCCTCTCGCCTAGTGTTTTGTTCCACTCTTGCCGCCCTAGTTTCCGTCATATCGGTGTTATGTTCCTGGATTTTTTGCGTTCCTTACGCGGTTGGGTTATAATGGGAACCCCTTGATAGTTCGCCTTGATTAAAGCTTTTCTAGCAATACCCAACCTTGGTTTTACCATTCGCCACCTAGCCTCTTTTTCCCTTGGGTTACCAGAGCCCAAGGGTCATCTTATTTTAACCCCCCACCCCCCGGGCCAGTGCTCCCTCTGAGTGTTGGTCCGAACCGGGCAGCCTGCGGGGCCACCTCGGGGAAACTTGAGGGTTGGTTTTACTTGTAGCTTGACCTATCTGAGTGTGCCCTGAGAACGAGATATGTGTAGCTCCTATCGGGATTTGTCGGCACATTCGGGCGGGGTTGCTGGTCTTATTTTAACCTGTCGAAGTGTCTTGAGTTACCGAGATACCGAGTCTGATCGGAACGTCTTGGGAGGAGGTCTATTCCTTCGTTGACCGTGAGAGCTTGTCATGGGCTAAGTTGGGACTCCCCTGCAGGGATTGAACTTTCGAAAGCCGTGCCCGCTGTTATGGGCAGATGGGAATTTGTTAATGTCCGGTTGTAGATAACTTGAACCTTAATTAATTAAAATGAACCAACTGAGTGTGTTACCGTGATGGCCTCTTCTCGGCGGAGTCCGGGAAGTGGACACGGTGTTGGAGTAATGTTTGCGCAGGTAGCTCTCTAGTTTCTCGCTCGCGCTTTGCCTCCTCTTCTCGCTCTCCTTTGCGAATAAGTTAGCCACCATACTTGCTAGTCGCTTGCTGCAGCTCCACATATATTTGCCTTTCCTTCCTATAAGCTTAAATAGTCTTGATCGCGAGGGTGCGAGATAGCTGAGTCCCTGTGGCTCACATATACTATAAATCCAGATGCAGGTCCAGGTGATTCTGCTCCAGGTGACGAGTACGAGCTCAAGTGGGAGTTCGACGAGGACTCTCAGCGTTACTATGTTTCTTTTCCCGACGATCAGTAGTGGTGCCTAGTTGGGGGTGATTGGGACCGTTGTCGCATGTTGGGTTTTCTTCTATTTTGGCGCCGTAGTCGGGCTATGAGTGTTTTTGGATGATGTAATGTTATTTATGTACTTGATTGACGTGGCGAGTGTAATCCAACTATGTTCTCCCCTTTATTATTCATATTACATGGGATGTTGTGAAGATTGCCTAACTTGCGACATATGCCTTCAATGCGATTATGTCTCTAAGTCGTGCCTCGACACGTGGGAGCTATAGTCGCATCGAGGGTGTTACAAAAATGCTTGGATGCATGAGATGAACACGTATGCAAATGCGATGCACAAGATGACATGATATGAAATGCATGACATGAACAAAATGCAAAACGAAGAAAAAAACCCAACCACAAAGGGAATCTCATAAATTAAAGCCGAAAATGGCTAGAGTCGGAGTTACAAATATGGCAAGTTACATTCGGGGTGTTACAACACTCCACCACTACGAGAGGATCTCGTCCCAAGATCTAGGACCGAAAGAATTCCGGATATTCGGAACGGAGGTGATCCTCGCGTTCCCAGGTGGCTTCTCGGTCAGAATGGTGTGACCACTTCACTTTCAGGAACTTGATTGATTTGTTGCGAGTCTTGCGCTCGGTTTCTTCAAGAATAGCAATGGGATGCTCACGATAAGACAAATCTTCTTGAAGATCAATCTCTTCAAAGTTGATGGTGCGCACAGGAGTCTTGAAGCACTTGTGAAGCTGTGACATGTAAAACACATCATGCACATTTGCGAAGTTGGACGGAAGCTCAAGTTGATAGGCGAGATCGCCTCTTTTGCCAATGATCTTGAAAGGACCCACGTATCTAGGGGCAAGCTTCCCTTTGATACCGAAGCGACGAGTGCCTTTCGTTGGAGAGACGCGGAGGTAGACATGGTCTCCTATCTCGAAAGCTAAGTCACGGTGCTTGCTATCATAGTAACTCTTCTGGCATGATTGCGCGGCTTTGAGATTTTCATGGATGACTTTACACATTTCTTCAGCTTCTATGATTAAGTCGTTGCCAAGAAGTTGGCGTTCACCAATCTCTAACCAATTGAGAGGAGTACGACACTTTCTGCCATAGAGAATCTCGAATGGGGCCTTGCCCGAACTCGCTTGGAAGTTGTTGTTGTAGGAGAACTCGGCATATGGAAGACAATCTTCCCACTTCGTACCGATGGAATGACACAAGCCCTGAGCATATCTTCAAGGATTTGATTGACTCGCTCGACTTGGCCACTAGTTTGAGGATGGAAAGCTGTGCTAAAGCGAATGTTGGTGCCCATGGCCTTCTGGTAGGAGTCCCAAAACTTAGAAGTGAAGATGCTTCCATGATCTGAAGATATCAATTGTGGAATGCCATGCAAAGAGATAATCCTGGAGGTGTATAGCTCTGCCAACTGAGCTACGGTGATAGATTCTTTGATTAGAAGGAAATGAGCCACTTTAGTAAGCTTGTCGATGGCAACAAAGATTGCATCATTTCCGCACTTGGACTTGGGGAATCCATTCATGAAGTCCATTTCAATATGGTCAAACTTCCATTGTGGAATAGCAAGAGGTTGGAGGAGACCAGCTGGCCCTTGGTGTTCTGCTTTCACCCTTCTGCAGACATCACATTCATTCACGAATTGAGCAATTTCTCGCTTCATTCGAGTCCACAAACACGACTGCTGAGGTCATGGTACATCTTCGTACTTCCAGGATGAATGGATAGAAGGGAATTGTGCGCCTCGTTCATAATGACTTTCCTTAGACCGCCTTTTGTAACCACAATTCGATCCTCGAAGAATAGAGTGCCTTTTCATCAATGCGATAGCACTTGTATTTGGGTTGGCTCTTAGCAATCCCATGTTTCACCTTCTTCACCATGGAATCCAGGAGTTGTGCCTCACGAATTTGATCTTCCAAAGTAGGGGAGACTTGAATATTGGCAAGAAAGCCTTGAGGAACAACTTGGAGATTCAGTTTGCGGAAAGCTTCACAAAGGTCCGGTTGGAAGGGCTTGAGAATTAAGCTGTTGCAGTAAGCCTTCCTGCTCAAAGCATCTGCAATGACATTGGCCTTGCCTGGAGTATATTCAATACTCGGATTGTATCCCTGAATCATTTCGACCCATCGAGTCTGCCTGAGGTTGAGGTTGGGTTGAGTGAAGATGTACTTGAGGCTCTTATGATCTGTGAAGATGTCCACTTTCCTTCCCAACAAGAGATGTTTCCACGTTAATAATGCATGGACAACTGCCGCCAACTCAAGATCATGAGTGGGGTAGTTCCTTTCGTTGGGCTTCAACTGACAAGAGGTATAGGCCACAACTTTCTTCTCTTGCATTAACACAGCACCGGGACCTTGCAGGGAGGCATCACAGAAAACTTCAAATGACTTGGATTCATCAAGAGGAGTCAAGACAGGAGCTGTGACTAACTTCTCTTTGAGGGTGTTGAAAGCAAGGTCACATTCAGGCATCCAGACATACTTGACATGCTTCTAGAGGAGGTTGGAAAGAGGCTTTGCAATCTTAGAGAAATTCTCAATGAATCTTCGACAATAGCTTGCAAGCCCAAGAAAACTGCGGAGCTGCTTGACATTCTGAGGAGGTTCCCAATTCACAATTGCATACATCTTCTCAGGATTAACAGCGATGCCCTTGGCGGAGATGATATGACCAAGGTAGAGAACCTCATCAAGCCAAAACTCACACTTTGAAAACTTCGCATAGAATTTATGCTCTCTGAGTTTGTCGAGCACCAATCTCAAATGCTTGGCATGCTCCTCCTTATTCTTGGAAAAGACCAAGATATCATTGAGATACACCATGACGAAATCATTTGTGTAGGGGTTGAAGATGAAGTTCATCATGCGAGAGAACGTTGGAGGAGCATTGACAAGGCCGAAAGACATGACAGTATATTCATAAGAACCATAGCTTGTTCTGAATGTTGTCTTGGGGATATCTTGCTCATGAATGCGAATCTGATGATAACCCATACGGAGGTCAAGCTTGGAGAATACTTTAGCACCTTTAAGTTGCTCGAATAGCTCATTGATGTTGGGAAGTGGATACTTGTTCTTTATTGTCTTCTTGTTCAATGGGCGGTAGTCGACACAAAGTCGGTCCATGCCATCCTTCTTCTGGACAAAAAGAACACCACAACCCCATGGAGATGAACTCGGTCTGGTCAGACCCAGACGCTCTTGTTCATCGAGCTATTTCTTCAATTCCTTTGGTCCAAGCTTGTAAGGACGCTTGCAAACGGGTTCCGTGCCAGGCTCAAGATCGATAACGAATTCAACTGGCCGGTGAGGAGGCATTCCCGAAAACTCTTCTGGAAAGACGTCTTGATATTCACAAACGACTGGAATCTGAGAGATGGAATTCAACTCGCCCTTCTCATTGAGAGAAAACAGCCTGGTTTCGTCACGAGCGGCATAGATGATCACATCCTTAGACGAGTGTGTCAATTGAATCTGCCTGGCAGCATAATCAAGCTGAGCCTTGTGCTTAGAAAGCCAGTCCATCCCGAGAATTAGATCAATATCCGAGTCACCAAGAATAATTGGAGAAGACAGAAATTTATAGTTTCCCATCTCGATTGACACATCAAGAGCTATCAAACTAGAGCTCAAACGTTTACCAGGAGAAATGACAGCCATGGGTTTAACCAAAAGTGAAGTAGTGAAGTCATGCTTGGCAAAAAAAGGTCTTGACATGAAACAATGTGATGCACCAGTGTCAAAAAGAACTTTTGCAGGAATAGAGTTAACTGGAAGGTTACCCATGATCACTTATGAAGAATCCTCTGCCTGAGTCGCGTTCATCATGTTGACCTTAGCATGCTTGGGATTATGCTTGACCACTTCATTGCTTGAAGATCTCACGAGAGGAGGAGGCGGAAGGCGCCTTTGGTTGAAGCATTTGTTTGCATAGTGCCCTTTATGTTGACACTTGTTGCAAGTAACCTCTGAGAGCGGACGATGATAAGGACCACTTGACCTTGGAGCTTGAGGCTGACCTTTGTTCTGATAGACTGGGTTGGGTGGGTGGGAAGATCCATTGCCACCTTTGCTCTTCTGCTGGTAGGGCTGATGAAACGGAGGAGGAGGAGGCAACCAGAACTTCTTTTGCTTAGCTACCACTTGTGATGAAGAAGAAGATTGAACTGCGTCCCTGACTCTCTTCTTAGATGCCTCACACTTGAGCTGAGCAGCTTCTTGCTTTAGTGCCATGTTATAGAATTGATCGAACTTGGTTGGCTCAAGAAGCACGAGAGCTAAATGCAGATCTTCTCTAAGGCCACCTCTGAATTGATAGATCATACTCTTTTCATCAGGAACGTCTTGTTTAGCGAAGCGAGCAAGTTTCTGAAACTGGATATTGTATTGATACACGGACATGCTGCCTTGCTTGAGATTGCGGAACTCCTCACGCTTGCTCTCAGACACAACTGGTGGAATGTGATGAGCTTTGAAGTCTCGATGGAAATCATCATAGGTAATCAAACGACCTCCTCTGGAATCTCTATATTGTTGATACCACTCGGCAGCTTGATCCTTGAGTTGAAACGAAGCAAACTTGACAAAGTCCTCAGGCCTGACATTGCTACATTCAAAATGTTTGCAAATTTCCACGAGCCAATCGTCGGCGTCTGTGGTCTCGGCACACTTGTTGAAGGACTTCGGCTGGTTTGCGAGGAACTGGTTGAGGGTAGCAAACTGAGGCTGGTTGTTGCCTTGGCCTTGATTTCCTTGGTTGCCTTGCCCTTGGTTGCGCTCTTGCAAGAGTTGCAAAAGCATCTGAGTGTTGGCGTTGGTGGCTGCCATGACAGCTTGCCATGCCTCAGGAGGTGGAGGTGGTGGCGGAGGGTTCGACTAATCCCCATCATTGTGGTCCGGATTCTGGCGCGTTGGAGTTGCCATCTTGAACAGGGTGACATCCGTTAGCATCTTGAAAGCCAGATATTCAAGCTGAATCAATGGATCGAAATTGCAACATAAAGTCTTAACATTCAACATTCGAACAAGGATGAATGAATGAATTCCAAAGTAAATCATCACACGTCCATTAAGTTGAGAAGCCACTTTGATAAGGTAGATGAATAAAGCAACAAGTTATGGATATGAACAAATAAGAGGTAAGGATTACCCAATCACAAACCAAATATCAGCGGGAAGAAATACTAGAGCTACTTGAATTCCCACCTATAAAACTCCCAAAACTTTTTGGTTATGCAATCAGGTGTTGGGGATACAGGGGAAGCATAATATCTCACCCAAACTAGCAAATCCTACATTTAGCTGTATCCATCCTTCAACACATAACCAAGAAACCTTCGGAAATCATGTACCTCGACCTTCGAAAAGCATTCGTTATACGAGTTATGGCAATACTCCCGAGCTCCCGCCCCAGTACTGGGTGGCGTCAAGGTTATCTCACCAACAACTGCATAAAAGAGATTTTCGATGTCAGTGAACTCAGGTATTCCAGAACTGCAACGATAAAATTTTGACGACAACACCTCGGAGCTCAACTCCCCGGGACACTACCACAACCCCTAAATGTCAGGAGGCACCAAGAACAATGTTCTCGTCACAAGACTATCGGAACGATTCCAAGATAACCGCGTGATCCTAAAAACAATTCATGAAATTTTAGGAGAGAAGAGTCAAAACTTCTACATCAGGAGGCCTCACCAGAGTGATGAAGGGACAGAGGAGTAAAAAGAATCCAACTCTCTGATATATATAATCCTAAGACTCAAAACATTTTGTTCTAGACTCAACAACGTCATCGATTCGATCAAGCAGGGGGGCTCCTAAGTCGAGGATGGCTCTAATTACCAACTTGTAACACCCATGATGTGGCTATATCTCCCACAGGTCGGGGCACGACTTAGAGGCATAGCCGCATGGTAGGCTTGTCGCAAGAGGGGTAATCTTCACACATCCCATGTACTGAATAAGAAAGGGATAAAGAGTTAGCTTACAATCGCCACTTCACACAATACATAAATAATCCATACATCATCCAAGGTACAATCAAAGGTCCGACTAGGGAACCAAAATAAAAGAAGACAACCCCAAATGCTAGATCCCCGATCATCCCAAGTGGGCTCCACTACTGATCATCACGAAAAGAAACATAGTAACGGCCCAAATCCTCGTCGAACTCCCACTTGAGTTCGGTAGCGTCCCCTGCACTGGCATCATGGGCACCTGCATCTGTTTGGAAGTAACCATGAGTCACGAGGACTCAGCAATATCACACCCGCGAGATCAAGACTATTTAAGCTTAAGGGTAGGAAAGGGTAGTGAGGTGGAGCTGCAGCAAGCACTAAGCATATATGGTGGCTAACATACACAAATAAGAGCGAGAAGAGAAGCAACGCACGGTCGAGAAGCTATAAGTGATCAAGAAGTGATCCTGAAGCTACTTACGTTCAAGCATAACACGAGACCGTGTTCTCTTCCTGGACTCCGCCGAAAAGAGACCATCACGACTACACACGCGGTTGATTCATTTTAATTAAGTTAAGTGTCAAGTTCTCTACAACCGGATATTAACAAATTCCCATCTGCCACATAACCGCGGGCACGGCTCTCGAAAGGTTATACCCTGCAGGGGTGTCCCAACTTAGCCCATCACAAGCTCTCACGGCCATCGAAGGATATTCCTTCTCCCGGAAAGACCCGATCAGTCTCGGAATCCCAGTTACAAGACATTTCGACAATGGTAAAAGAAGACCAACAAATCCGCCCGATGTGCCGACAAATCCCGATAGGAGTCGCACATATCTCGTTCTCAGGGCACACCGGATAGGTCAAGCTACGAGTAAAACCAACCCTCAAGTTACCCCGAGGTGGCCCCGCAGGTTGCCCATTTCGGACCAATACTCAGAGGAGCACTGGCCCGGGGGGGTTTAAAAGAAAGATGACCCTTGGGTCTGTAGAACCCAAGGGAAAGGTATATGGTGGTAGGTAGGCAAATGGTGAAACCAAGGTTGGGCCTTGCTGGAGGAGTTTTATTCAAGGCAAACTGTCAAGGGATTCCCATAACACCCAACCGCGTAAGGAACGGAAAATCAAGGAACATAACACTGGTATGACGGAAACTAAGGCGACAAGAGTGGAACAAAACACCAGGCATAAGGCCGAGCCTTCCACCCTTTACCAAGTATATAGATGCATTAAAGTAAATAAGATATAATAATGATATCCCAACAAATATGCATGTTCCAACAGGGAACAAACTTCATCTTCACCTGCAACTAGCAACACTATAAGAGGGGCTGAGCAAAAGTGATAACATAGCCAAACAATGGTTTGCTAGGAAAGGTGGGTTAGAGGCTTGACATGGAAATATGGGAGGCATGATAAGGAAGTGGTAGGTAGCACGACATAGCAATAGAGCGAACAACTAGCAAGCAAAGATAGAAGTGATTTCGAGGGTATGGTCATCTTGCCTACAAAGTTCTCAGAGTTGTCGAAATCTTGATCCTCGTAAGCGTACTCAACAGGTTCCTTGTTCACGTACTCGTCTCCCGGCTCTACCCAAAGCAAGAACACAAGCACAGGACCAACAATCAATCACAGTGCAATGCACAAGCAACATGATGCAATACATGGCATGATATGCGAGATGTGATATACAATGCATATGCATGCTCCGAAAGGAAAAGAAATATCAAGGTATCAACTTGGCAAACCAAGTATGCCGCTGGAAAGATGAGATGATTTTGGTCGAAATCGATATAAAGATCACCGGAAACGGATGCACGGTTTGCAAATGGCAAGCAAAATAAGAATGGTGATATTCTGCGATTAACAACATGATGCTACTTAGAATGCAACAACAAACTAAGCTACTGCACACCAACATAACAACAAAGCATATGGCAGTGATGTAGACGAGATGCTTGACAAAACATGAACACTGAGCTACGGCCAAATCACACTAGAACAGGTTCAAACAAGCATGGCAAAAGTGCAAAAGATATCAGCTTCACAGACTTAGTGAAAATACTAACATGTCAAAAACAACATCAGGAAACAATGTTTAGAGAAAGCAAACATCATGCTACAGGAACATAACATAGCAAACCAAGGCATTGAATGATTCTACTAAAATCATATATCAAAAGTCCCTTACTGATCATGAGCCAAAAAGGCACAGAAGAAATGATGTCACCCATGTAAACATAGCAAGTTTTATTAACAGTTTCAGACTTAGCAGAAAAAACAGAGCATGTCAAAAACAGAATTATGATAGCAACTTTGCGAGCTCAAACCACTCACCACAAAGCATTGCATGACAAAACAATCATACCAACAGTAAGATGACAAGTTCATGAAGCTAACCATGGCAAGAGCAAGTTCATGGGATGCACGGATCACTAGCAACAACCATGGCAAAATTGATTAACATGTTAACATTCTGCCAAGAGCATTTTATAGCAAAAGTATAGCAATAACAAGACATGCTAGAGCACTCCATAATTGCAAACAGGGGCATGGATGGATAGAGCATAACCGCATGTTCCAAACATCCTAAAGTATCCCAAAATAAGCATGGATATCATTGTAGCATCAAGTTTACATGGCATCAAAATAACATCAGGAAAAGGACCTAGCAAAATCCTAAGTACCAGAAAACAGCAATATTGCGGAGGCTACTTTGCATGCTTGTGCTAGTCACCACATAGATCACAAAATACAAGACAAGCACCCCTGTAAATATGGCATGTTGTAGACCAAAACACATGTAGACCTCATACTCATATGATGCACACATCAAATACAACAAAAATGACAAAACCTCATGATCTGATAAGTACCAACAGTTAACATTTTATAGCACTCTTGCATCAATGGAAATGGCATCATAAAGGGCAGCAACACGCATGGAAATGCTTCTATCATGAAGAGCTCAACGAGACGAACAATTCGACATACCATATGCATGATTCGGAGCTACGGTCACCGAGATATGATGCAATGAACATGGCATAGAAATGTTAGGGATTTTTGGGACTTAGAAGAATTTCATCACTTCCCAGAAAATAGATCTAGGGTCCGGGGCACGTGGATCGAGGTTTGTTGGGGAGCTCGCCGGATCTTCGCCGGAGATGGAGCAGGGAGGCGGCCGGAGGTGAGGAGAGGCTCGCCGGAGCGCGGTGGGGCGCCGGCGAGGTCGGGCCGGGCTGGATCCGGCCGGACCTGGCGCATGCAACGGCGGGCGCGGTAGGCGGCAGCGGGCGCGGTCGGCGGCAGCGGAACCGAGGCGCGGGCGGTGGGGCGCGGGAGGAGAGGCGGCGGCGAGGCGCGGCCTGGTCGGCGCGCGGGAGGGCTGGCCGCGGGCCAGGCGGGCCGGTGTGGTGGGAGGTAGCGGCGGCCACATGGCAGCACGCCACTGGCTGTCCAGTGTGGCCGGACGTGTCCGGTGGCGACGGGGGATGTTTCTAGGGTTTCGGGACCCGGGATTTCGGAGGGAGACACACATTTATAGGTGGAGGGAGTTTGGAATGTCCAAATGAGGTGTAGTTTTCGCCCACACGATCGTGATCCGACGAGGGAGGAGATGGAAGTGGTTTAGATGGGTTATTGGGCTGTTTTGGAGGGGTGTTGGGCTGCAACACACAAGGGGCTTTTGCGGTCACCCGGTTATCCATTGCAGCATCAAACGGACTCCAAATGGAACGAAATTTGACAGACGGTCTACCGGTGGTGTACCAAGGCCACTTGGCAAATCTCGGTCCATTCCGAGAACATTTAACACCCGCTCACGAAAAGAGGCAAGAGGGGTGCGCTGGTGCACGTGGGAGTGTCGGATTGCGAAACAGACAACGGGGAAAATGCTCGGATGCATGAGACGAACACGTATGCAAATGCGATGCACAAGATGACATGATATGAAATGCATGACATGAACAAAATACAAAACAAAGATAAAAACCCAACCATGAAGGGAATCTCATAACTTAAGGCCGAAAATGGCAAGAGTCGGAGTTACAAATATGGCAAGTTACATCCGGGGTGTTACAACCGTCCAGCAAGCCTACGATGGAATTACTCACACACGGAGGTGGGCATCATGAAATTGGTGATGGAGGAAGGTTGATGATGACGATGGAGATGGATTCCCCTCTCCGGAGCCCCGAACATACTCCAGATCAGCCCTCCCGAGAGAGATTAGGGCTTGGCGGCGGCTCTATATCATAAAACACGATGAATCCTTCTCTCTGGTTTTTTCTCCCCGAGCGTGAATATATGGAGTTGGAGTTGAGGTCGGTGGAGCGTCAGGGGGCCCATGAGGCAGGGGGCGTGCCCAAGGGGGTAGGCGCGCCCCCACCCTCATGGATAGGGTGTGGGCCCCTGATGTAGATTCTTTCGTCAGTATTTTTTATATATTCCAAAAATATTCTCCGTTGATTTTCAGGTCATTCCGATAACTTTTATTTCTGCAAAAAATAATACCATGGCAATTCTGCTGAAAACAACGTCAATCCGGGTTAGTTCCATTGAAATCATGCAAGTTAGAGTCCAAAACAAGGGCAAAAGTGTTTGGAAAAGTAGATACGTTAGAGACGTATCAACTCTCCCAAGCTTAAACCTTTGCTTCTCCTCAAGCAATTCAGTTGATAAACTGAAAGTGATAAAGAAAAACTTTTACAAACTCTGTTTGCTCTTGTTGTTGTAAATATGTAAAGCCAGCATTCAAGTTTTCAGCCAAGATTATGAACTAACCATATTCACAATAACATTTAGGTCTCATGTTTACTCATATCAATGGCATAATCAACTAGCGAGTAATAATAATAAATCTCGGATGACAACACTTTCTCAAAACAATCATAATATGATATAACAAGATGGTATCTCGCTAGACCTTTCTGAGACCGCAAAATATAAATGCAGAGCACCCCTGAAGATCAAGGGCTGACTGGAAATTGTAATTCATGATAAAAGAGATCCAGTCAAGTCATACTCAATGTAAACTAATAATAATACATGCAAATGACAGCGGTCCTCTCCAACTGGTGCTTTTTAACAAGAGGATGATGACTCAGCATATAAGTAAATAGATAGGCCCTTCGCAGAGGGAAGCAGGGATTTGTAGAGGTGCCAGAGCTCGATTTTGAAATAGAGAACAATAATATTTTGAGTGGTATACTTTCATTGTAAACATAACAACCGAGAGATCTCGATATCTTCCATGCTACACACATTATAGGCGGTTCCCAAGCAGAATGGTAAAGTTTATACTCCCCCACCACCAACAAGCATCAATCCATGGCTTGCCTGAAACAACGGGTGCCTCCAACTAACAACAATCCTGGGGGAGTTTTGTTTGCAATTATTTGATTGGATTTGAGCATGGGACTGGGCATCCCGGTGATCAGCCATTTTCTCGTGAGTGAGGAGCGGAGTCCACTCCTCTTGAGAATAACCCGCCTAGCATGGAAGATACAAACAGCCCTAGTTGATACATGAGCTATTCGAGCATACAAAATAGAATTTTTATTCGAAGGTTTAGAGTTTGGCACATACAAATTTACTTAGAATGGCAGGTAGATACCGTATATAGGAAGGTATGGTGGACTCATATGAAATAACTTTGGGGTTTATGGAGTTGGATGCACAAGCAGTATTCTCGCTTAGTACAAGTGAAGGCTAGGAAGATACTGGGAAGCGACCAGCTAGAGAGCGACAACAGTCATGAACATGCATTAAAATTAATCAACACTAAATGCAAGCATGAGTACGATATAATTCACCATGAACATAAATATCATGGAGGCTATGTTGATTTTATTTCAACTACATGCATGAACATGTGCCAAGTCAAGCCACTCGAATCGTTCAAAGGAGGATACCACCCTATCATACCGCATCACAACCATTTTAATAGCATGTTGGCACGCAAGGTAAACCATTATAAACTCCTAGCAAATTAAGCATGGCATGAGTGATGTCTACTACACAACCTTCTTCTTGTAGATGTTGTTGGGCCTCCAAGTGCAGAGTTTTGTAGGACAGTAGCAAATTTCCCTCAAGTGGATGACCTAAGATTTATCAATCCGTGGGAGGCGTAGGATGAAGATGGTCTCTCTCAAACAACCCTGCAACCAAATAGCAAAGAGTCTCTTGTGTCCCCAACACACCCAATACAATGGTAAATTGTATAGGTGCACTAGTTCGGCTAAGAGATGGTGATACAAGTGCAGTATGGATAGTAGATAATGGTTTTTGTAATCTGAAAATATAAAAGCAGCAAGGTAACTAATGATAAAAGTGAGCACAAACGGTATTGCAATGTGTTGAAACAAGGCCTAGGGTTCATACTTTCACTAGTGCAAGTTCTCTCAACAATAATAACATAGTTGGATCATATAACTATCCCTCAACATGCAACGAAGAGTCACTCCAAAGTCACTAATAGCGGAGAACAAACGAAGAGATTATGGTAGGGTACGAAAACACCTCAAAGTTATCATTTCTGGTCGATCTATCATAGAGTTCGTACTAGAATAACACCTTAAGACATAAATCAACCAAAACCCTAATGTCACCTAGATACTTCAATGTCACCTCAAGTATCCGTGGGTATGATTATAAGATATGCATCACACAATCTCAGATTCATCTATTCAACCAACACAAAGACCTTCAAAGAGTGCCCCAAAGATTCTACCGGATAGTCAAGACGAAAACGTGAGCCAACCCCTATGCATAAGTTCACGAGCTCACAGAACTCGCAACTTGATCACCAAAACATACATCAAGTGGATCACGTGATATCCCATTGTCACCACAGATAAGCACATGCAAGACATACATCAAGTGTTCTCAAATCCTTAAAGACTCAATCCGATAAGATAACTTCAAAGGGAAAACTCAGTTCATCACAAGAGACTAGAGGGGTAGAAACATCATAAGATCCAAATATAATAGAAAAGCTCACGATACATCAAGACCGTTTCGAATCAAGAACGCGAGAGAGAAAGAGATCAAACACATAGCTACTGGTACATACCCTCAGCCCCGAGGGTGAACTACTCCCTCCTCGTCATGGGGAGTGCCGGGATGATGAAGATGGCCACCAGAGAGGGATTCCCCCCCTTCGGCGGGGTGCCGGAACGGGTCTAGATTGGTTTTCGGTGGCTACGGAGGCTTCTGGCGGAACTCCCGATCTAGGTTATTTTCTGGAAGTTTTGGGTTATATAAGAGGTGTTGGAGTCGGGAACAAGTCAGGGGGGTCTCCGGGCTGTCCACGAGGCAGGGAGGTGCACCTAGGGGAGGTGGGCACGCCCCCCACCCTCGTGGGCAGCCTGAGACTCTTCTGGCCCAATTCTTTTACTTCCTGGCCTTCTTCTGGTCCAAAAATAAGTTTTGTGAAGTTTCAGGTCAATTGGACTCCGTTTGGTTTTCCTTTTCTGCGATACTCAAAAACAACGAAAAAACAGAAACTCACACTGGGCTCTAGGTTAATAGGTTAATCCCAAAAATCATATAAATAGCATATAAATGCATATAAAACATCCAAGGTTGATAATATAATAGCATGGAACAATCAAAAATTATAGATATGTTGGAAGCGTATCAATGAGCAACTATAATCTCTAATTTTCATTGCAAACATGTTTCATTCATAACAGGCTGAATCGGGAACGATGAACTAATCATATTTACAAAAAAAAGAGGTCGAGTTCATACCAGCTTTTTTCATCTCAATCAGTTCATCATATATCGTCATTATTGCCTTTCACTTGCACGACTGAATGGTGTGGATAATAATAATAGTGTGTGTGCATTGGACTAAGCTGGAATCTGCAAGCATTCAATTAAAGGGAGAAGACAAGTAATATGGGCTCTTGGTTAGATCAACAATAATGCGTAAGAGAGCCACTCAACATTTTCATCATGGTCTTCTCCTCTCGATCCCAAAGAAAAAGAAAAGAAACAAAACTATTTACACGGGAAAGCTCCCAACAAGCAAAAGGAGAACGAGAAATCTTTTTGGGTTTTCTTTGTAATTACTACTACTAAGCATGGAAAGTAAACTAGCTAAAAGCTACAACAATTTTTTTTTGGTTTTTCTTAAGTTTTTTCAAACACACAAAAAGAAAGCTTAAAAATAAAATAAACTAGCATGGATGATACAATGAAAAAGTATGAGCACCGACAACTGGCATGAGTGTGTGAACATGAATGTAATGTTGGTGAGAAATACGTACTCCCACGAGCTTAGTCTTTTGGCCTAAGTTGGTCTATGACCATGGATCAAAGTTGTAGCTGGGGTCGTACTGAGAAGGGTCTTCGGGGTGCCACTGGTTGGCGATCTCCTCTGAATCCCACTGATAAACAAACTAAGAGTGAGGATCAGATAGTGGCTCCGGCTCTGGAGCTGATGTCAGGCTCTGGTATGCTTGAACGGCCTCCGGCAAAACAAGGTATGTGCCTCGTTTCCCCTATAGCAATCGTATCAATAAATCCCTCCACATCATTACGATGTGGTTCCTCTATGCTGCCCTCAAAGGGTATCCTACGAACCCGACAAAAATCATAAAGTGACATCTCCTTATGCTCATCATATAAATAAAATTCCACTGAAGGTGGTGATCCCCTAGCATGGAAATGAAAATTTTGCACAAAAATATTGGTGAGTAAGAGATACTATTCGCACTGGTCATGGAGGAAGTCGGTGAGGCTTGCATTCTCAGCAAAATAATAAAAATCTTCATAAATATCGGCTTCTCTCAAGAACTCATCACAAGTCTCTCTTACCATAACGTTGATTCTTTGATTGTGGGTCATCAAGATCAACAGCAGGTTCAATCTCTACATCATTATCATTGCTAGGTTGAACATCAACATGAACATCATCATTGACATTACCACTAGGTTCATGTTCATTACCAGATTGTGTTTCAGCATCAGAAATAGAAATATATTGGGATTCTCAGGTGTGTCAACAACAGGTTCACTAGAAGCATGCAAAGTCCTATCATTTTTCTTTTTCTTCTTCTTAGAAGAACTAGGTGCATCAACATTAATTCTCTGAGAATCTTGCTCAATTCTCTTAGGGTGGCATTCAGGATACAAAGGTTCCTGAGTCATTTTACCCCCTCTAGTCATGACTCTAACAGCATTATCATTCTTCTTATTATTGAATTCATTGAGCAAATCATTCTGAGCCTTAAGTACTTGTTCTACTTGAGTGGTAACCATAGAAGCATGTTTACTAATAAGTTTAAGTTCACCTTTAACTCTAGACATATAATCGCTCAAGTGTTCAAGCATATCAGCATTGCATTTCAATTGTCTACCAACATAAGCATTGAAGTTTTCTTGTTTAACAATAAAATTATCAAACTCATCTAAGCATTGGCTAGCAGACTTATTACGAGGAATATCACCTTTATCAAATCTATAGAGAGAATTTACCTTTACTACATGTGTCGGGTTATCAAGACCATGTATTTCTTCAATAGGTGGTAAATTCTTAACATCTACAGCTTTAATACCTTTTTCTTTCATAGATTTCTTTGCCTCTTGCATATCTTCAGGACTGAGAAATAGAATACCCCTTTTCTTCGGAGTTGGCTTAGGAGTTGGTTCAGGAAGTTTCCAATCATTTTCATTACTCAACATATTATTCAATACCAATTCAGCTTGATCAACAGTTCTTTCCTGAAAACACAACCAGCACAACTATCCAGGTAGTCTCTGGAAGCATCGGTTAGTCCATTATAAAAGATATCAAATATTTCATTTTTCTTGAGAGGATGATCATGCAAAGCATTAAGTAATTGGAGAAGCCTCCCCCAAGCTTGTGGGAGACTCTCTTCTTCAATTTGCACAAAATTATATATTTCCCTTAAGGCAGCTTGTTTCTTATGAGTGGGCAAATATTTAGCAGAGAAGTAATAAATCATATCCTGGGGACTATGCACACACCCATGATCAAGAGAATTAAACCATGTTTTAGCATCACCCTTTAATGAGAACGGAAACAACTTAAGCATAAAGTAATAGCGAGTTTTCTCATCATGAGTAAACAGGGTGGCTACATCATTTAATTTAGTAAGATGTGCCACAACAGTTTCAGATTCATAGCCATAGAAAGCATCAGATTCAACCAAAGTAATTAACTCAGGATCGACAAAGAAATCATAATCCTTATCAGTAATAAAGATAGGTGAAGTAGCAAAAGTGGGGTCATATTTCATTCTAGCATTCCAAGACTTTTCTTTAAGCTTAGCTAATAATTTCTTAAGATTAGATCTATCATTGGAAGCTAAGAAGTCTCTAGCAGTTTCTTCATCCATAACATAACCCTCAGGCACAATAGGCAATTCATATCTAGGGGGAGAATCTTCATCATCACTTTCATCAATATTATCAGTTTCAATAATTTCATTCTCTCTAACCCTAGCAAGTTGTTCATGAAGAAATTCACCTAATGGCACAGTATTATCAAGCACAGAAGTAGTTTCATCATAAGTATCATGCAAAGCAGAAGTGGCATCATCAATAACATGCGACATATTAGAATGAATAGCAGGGGTAGGTGTCGCAAGTTTACTCAAAACAGAAATTGAATCAAGTGCAGAGCTAGATGGCAGTTCCTTACCTCCCCTCGTAGTTGAGGGAAAATTCTTGGTTCTTTGATCTTTCAAATTCTTCATAGTGATCAACAGATATAAATCCCAAGTGACTCAAAGATAGAGCTATGCTCCCCGGCAACGGCTCCAGAAAATAGTCTTGATAACCCACAAGTATAGGGGATCGAAACAGTTTTCGAGGGTAGAGTATTCAACCCAAATTTATTGATTCGACACCAGGGGAGCCAAAGAATGTCTCAAGTATTAGCAGCTGAGTTGTCAATTCAACCACACCTAGAAACTTAATATCTGCTGTAAAGTATTTAGTAGCAAATTAATATGATAGTAGTGGTAACAGTAGCAAAAGTAATATTTTTGGTTTTATAGTGATTGTTACAGTAGCAACGGAAAAGTAAATAAGCGAAGAACAATATATGAAAAGCTCGTAGGCAATGGATCAGTGATGGATAATTATGTCGAATGCGATTCCTCATGCAATATTATAACATACGGTGACACAAAACTAGCTCCAGTTCATCTATGTAACGTAGGCATGCATTTCGAATATAGTCATACGTGCTTATGGAAAAGAACTTGCATGACATCTTTTGTCCTACCCTCCCATGGCAGCGAGGTCCTATTGGAAACTAAGGGATATTAAGGCCTCCTTTTAATAGAGTACCGGACCAAAGCATTAACACATACTGAATACATGAACTCCTCAAACTACGGTCATCACCGGTAAGTATCCCGATTATTGTCACTTCGGGGTTAACGGATCATAACACATAATAGGTGACTATTGACTTGCAAGATAGGATCAATAACTCACATATATTCATGAAAACATAATAGGTTCAGATCTGAAATCATGCCACTCGGGCCCTAGTGACAAGCATTAAGCATAGAAAAGTCATAGCAACATCAATATCAGAACATAATGGATACTAGGGATCAAACCCTAACAAAACTAACTCGATTACATGATAAATCTCATCCAACCCATCACCATCCAGCAAGCCTATGATGGAATTACTCACGCACGGCGGTGAGCATCATGAAATTGGTGATGGAGGAAGGTTGATGATGACGATGGCGACGGATTCCCCTCTCCGGGGCCCCGAACGGACTCCAGGTCAGCCCTCCCGAGAGAGATTAGGGCTTGGCGGCGGCTCCGTATCGTAAAACACGATGAATCCTTCTCTCTGGTATTTTCTCCCCGAATGTGAATATATGGAGTTGGAGTTGAGGTCGGTGGAGCGTCAAGGGGCCCACAAGGCAGGGGGCGCGCCCCCCACCGTCGTGGACAGGGTGTGGGCCCCTGACGTGGATTCTTTCGCCAATATTTTTATATATTCCAAAAATATTCTCCATTGATTTTCAGGTCATTCCGAGAACTTTTATTTCTGCACAAAAATAACACCATGGCAATTCTGCTGAAAACAGCGTCAGTCCGGGTTTATTCCATTTAAATCATGCAAGTTAGAGTCCAAAACAAGGGCAAAAGTGTTTGGAAAAGTAGATACATTGGAGACGTATCACACGCCGCATTGTTCAGCGCTCTAAAGCCTACAAAGTTCATGAGGGTGAAATATACAAGAAAAGCACTACAGGAGTCTGATGTCTACCACGCAACTTTATCCTTGTAGACGTTGTTGGGCCTCCAAGAGCAGAGTTTTGTAGGATAGTAGCAAATTTCCCTCAAGTGGATGACCTAAGATTTATCAATCTGTGGGAGGCGTAGGATGAAGATGGTCTCTATCAAACAACCCTGCAACCAAATAACAAAGAGTCTCTTGTGTCCCCAACACACCCAATACAAAGGTAAATTGTATAGGTGCACTAGTTCGGTGAAGAGATGGTGATACAAGCGTAATATGGATGGTAGATATAGGTTTTTGTAATCTGAAAATATAAAAACAGCAAGGTAACAAGTGGTAAAAGTGAGCAAAAACGGTATTGCAATGCTTCGAAACAAGGCCTAGGGTTCATACTTTCACTAGTGCAAGTTCTCTCAACAATGATAACATAATTAGGTCATATAACAATCCCTCAACATGCAACAAAGAGTCACTCCAAAGTTACTAATAGCGGAGAACAAACGAAGAGATTATTGTAGGGTACGAAACCACCTCAAAGTTATTCTTTCTGATCGATCTATTGGGCTATTCCTATAAGTGTCACAAACAGCCCTAGAGTTCGTACTAAAATAACACCTTAAGACACACATCAACCAAAACCCTAATGTCACCTAGATACTGCAATGTCACCACAAGTATCCATGGGTTTGATTATACGATATGAATCACACAATCTCAGATTCATCTATTCAAACGAACACAAAGAACTTCAAAGAGTGCCCCAAAGTTTCTACCGAAGAGTCAAGACGAAAACATGTGCCAACCCCCATGCATAAGTTCACAAGGTCACAGAACCCGCAAGTTGATCACCAAAACATACATCAAGTAGATCATGTGAATATCCCATTGTCACCACAGATAAGCACATGCAAGACATACATCAAATGTTCTCAAATTCTTAAAGACTCAATCCGATAAGATGACTTCAAAGGGAAAACCCAATCCATTACAACAAGGTAGTGGGGGAGAAACATCATAAGATCCAACTGTAATAGCAAAGCTCGCGGTACATCAAGATCGTGCCATATCTAGAACACAAGAGAGAGAGAGAGAGAGAGAGATCAAACACATAGCTACTGGTACATACCCCCAGCCCCAAGGGTGAACTACTCCCTCCTCGTCATAGAGAGCGACGAGATGAGGAAGATGGCCACCAGTGATGATTTCCCCCCTCCGGCAGGGTGCTGGAACAGGGTCCCGATTGGTTTTTGGTGGCTACAGAGGCTTGCGATGGCGGGATTTCTGGGGTTTCTGGGATTTATAAGAGGCGTTGGCGTCGGGAACAAGACAAGGGGGCCCACGAGGAGCCCACAAGGACGGAGGGCGCGCCCTAGGGGGGTCGCGCCCTCCACCCTTATGGACGCCTCGTGGCTCTTCTCCGATATCTTTTTGTTCCGGTATTTTTTATATTTTCCAAAAATAATCTCCGTAAATTTTCAGGTCAATTGGACTCCGTTTGATATTCCTTTTCTGTGAAACTCAAAAACAAGGAAAAACAAAAACTGGCACTGGGCTCTAGGTTAATAGGTTAGTCCCAAAAATCATATAAAATAGCATATAAAACATCCAAGATGGATAGTACAATAGCATGGAATAATAAAAAATTATAGATACGTTGGAGATGTATCAAGCATCCCCAAGCTTAATTCCTGCTCGTCCTCGAGTAGGTAAATGATAAAAACAGAATTTTTGATGTGGAATGCTACCTAACATATTTATCAATGTAATCTTCTTTATTGTGGCAAGAATATTCAGATCCATAAGATTTGAAACAAAATTTAATATTGACATAAAAAACAATAATACTTCAAGCATGGTAACAAGGCAATTATGTCTTCTCAAAATAACATGGCCAAAGAAAGCTTATCCCTACAAAATCATATAGTCTGACTATGCTCCATCTTCATCACACAAAATATTCAAATCATGCACAACCCCGATGACAAGCCAAGCAATTATTTCATACTTTTGATGTTCTCAAACCTTTTCAACTTTCACACAATACATGAGCGTGAGCCATGGACATGGCACAATAGATGGAATAGAATATGGTGGTTGTAGAGAAGACAAAAAGAGGGAGATAGTCTCGCATCAACTAGACATATTAACGGTCTATGGAGATGCCCATCAATAGATATCAATGTGAATGAGTAGGGATTTCCATGCAATGGATGCACTAGAGCTATAAGTGTATGAAAGCTCAAAAAGAAACTAAGTGGGTGTGCATCCAACTCGCTTGCTCACGAAGACCTAGGGAAATTTGAGGAAGCCCATCATTGGAATATACAAGCCATGTTCTATAATGAAATATTCCCACTAGTATAAGAAAGTGACAACATAGGAGACTCTCTATCATGAAGATCATGGTGCTACTTTGAATCACAAGTGTGGTAAAAGGATAGTAGCATTGCCCTTCTCTCTTTTTATCTCATTTTTTGTTTTTTGGGCCTTCTCTTTTTTTGGCCTCCTTTTTATTTTTATTTTTTGTCTGGAGTATCATCCCGACTTGCGGGGGAATCATAGTCTCCATCATCCTTTCCTCATTGGGACAATGCTCTAATAATGATGATCATCACACTTTTATTTACTTACAACTCAAGGATTGCAACTCGATACTAGAACAAAATATGATTCTATATGAATGCCTCCGGCGGTGTACCCGGATGTGCAATGAATCAAGAGTGACATGTATGAAAGAATTATGAACGGTGGCTTTGACACAAATACAATGTCAACTACATGATCATGAAAAGCAATATGACAATGATGGAACATGTCATAATAAACGGAACGGTGGAAAGTTGCATGGCAATACATCTCAGAATGGCTATGGAAATGCCATAGTAGGTAGATATGGTGGCTGTTTTGAGGAAGGTATATGGTGGGTTTATGGTACTGGCGAAAGTTGCATGGTACTAGAGAGGCTAGCAATGGTGGAAGGGTGAGAGTGCGTATAATCCATGGACTCAACATTTGTCGTGGTTTTGTCACGGCAGATGTCCTAGAGAAAGGACTTAGTCGTGGAGCCATCGCGGCGGGTTAGCTTGAAGGGGTTAAAGCGGACACAAGGACGCAAGAGAGTTTATACTAGTTCGGCCCCTTCAATGAAGGTAAAAGCCTACGTCTAGTTGTGATGGAATTGATGGGGTTTCGATGACTAGGGAGCAAACAAGCTTCGCCTATGTCTCGAGTTGTTGTCTATTGTCCTTGAACCGCCGCCGGGTCGTCCCCTTATATACACGGGTGACTCCCGTCGGCTTACGGAGTCCAAATACCGGCTCATAGATGTGTCCGGTTTGGTCCCTACTTATTCCTAACTTACAATACAAGTTAATTACTAACGCCGGTTTACGGCTACAGGCCTTGAACCGACCATGGGCCTTGAGCCCTCCTCTGTCTTCTTGGGCTTTAACATACTTAACTACTGACGAAGTTAACCCAGCCCAGATAGGCCGGTTTACGCCCAGTAGTAATATCCCCAACATTAGGCCCCAGATTGATTTGAACGGGTTCATGTCAATCCTTTAACAAAAGCTTCATCTTCAACATCTTCTCGTAAATTGGTAAACCGCCATGATGTCATTTTCTCTGATTGTTGTAAACCGGAGTGACGTCACCTGTCATAACGAAGCTATCCATTATGCTACTTTGTTTAATAGATCGGCGGAAATCAAGGCGACAGCTCCGTTTCGTGGCCCCTTGATTGTCGTGCCTGACACATGTTCTTTCGCCTTATAAATAGGACCGAAGGGTCATTTCTTTTCTCCTTCCATGCCTTCTTCGTCTTCCTCGCGTCGCCAGCCTCGGAGCTCCACCGCCGCCGTCGACCTCTGCCTCAACCTTGGCCGCTGCATCAACCTGAGCGCACCAAAGCATCGTGGCAACCTTCCGCATCTTCCTCAGCTCCGGTAAATCTTCCATCCTATCCCCTGCAGATCTGACCTAGGGTTTCGCAGTTCTTCAGTGTTCATCGCCTGCCTCTTGCTCATACGGTAGATCTTTAGATGGCTCCGCAAATCTTTATTCTGTGTAATGGTAGCTGTTTATCCTTCGCCTTCGCTTGCACATCTCAAAATCATAGATCTGTATGTGCGTCTTGTTCATTGATTCGGTACTGCTCCGTTTGGACCTCTGAATATTTATCTTTTTTCTGAACTTGCTTCAGATCCATCGCTGTAGAGAAATCTTAAGAAATCTGTTTCTGTAAACTTACTCCTCCGCTTCAATGTTTAAACCCGGCGGTTTAACCTTGTAGGAAAAAATTGCCAAACCGGTTTATACCATTAGTCCCCTTGTTGAACCGCCAGATGTTGTTGCTTCATAAAACTCCGGTTCAGATATATCTGTCTCCGGTTTAACATTGCACATACCAATATACCTTGATCAAATGTATTTTTGAACCGAGATCTTCTACCTTGTAGATTCCATCATGGCCAAGCAAGTATATGAATGCAATTGGGTTCCTTCTCGCGTCACAGAGGCTCAGCTGGACGATCTAGTCTTGATCGGCGCTTTAGGCAGCAAAGATACCATTCATTGGAGGGCTCCTGGCAAAGAATGCCCTCCCACTCCTCAAGAAGGAGAAGTTGTTGTTTTTGTAGATCACTTAGCTCGGGGCTTTAAACCACCCGGTTCTAAATTTTACCGAGATGTTTTGGCCGATTTCCAACTCCATCCTCAAGATACTGGCCCTAATTCTGTTACAAATATGTGTCACTTCCAAGTGCTCTGTGAAGCGTTCTTTCAAGAGGAGCCCACAGTGGAATTGTTCCGAGACCTTTTCCATCTAAACCGCCGTACTGAGTTTACTGACGGCTCCAATACGGAGTTGGGTGGCGTGGCGATCCAGAAAAGAAAAGAGGTCACATACCCTCATGCCAAACTACACAGCCACCCCAAAGAGTGGAATCAGACATGGTTCTACTGCAAAGATACCTCCCCTGCTGGTGAGAATCCCTTGCCCGGCTTTCGTCCGGAACTGCTCAGAAATACACACCCTTTTCTGCAAAGATTGACTGCCCAGGAGAGAAGCAAATATGCTCCTCAACTGTCGAAGCTTAGAGCCTTTATGGCCAACGGTTTAACAGGGGTTGATCTCGCTCGCTGTTGGATATCATGGAGCATACTGCCCATTAGTCAGCGCTTCGGTTTGATGTGTGAATATACCGGCAGTGTTGATGACCCACTGCGACATTCCAGAATCCAGCTCACCGATGAAGAAATCACAGAAGCTGTGAATAAGATGCTGAATGAACCGGAACATATCTGTGCTAAAAACGGCCTGCTTCCCTTCTGTGCCACCAACAAACCGCCAGCTGTAAGACCTTGATTTTTCCTTTTCCTGAATCTATTGTTGATATATCTGGTCATCGTTTAATATCAGTGTCTGTGTAATCAGGGCAATGATCCATTTTGGAGCAAGAAATTGCCGCAGGAGAAACCGGAAAAACCAGACAAACCGGAACGAGCAACCCGGCAAAAGACTAAAGCTGTAAAGAAGACTGCCCACAGGAAAAGAACTACTGCATCTTCTAATCCGGCCCCTGATGATGATGTGGATAATCCGGACCTTGAGGTAGATCTTGACTCACTTGGCTTATTTTTCATGCGTCTTATTGATGATGATATTTGTCAGGATGATGCCGAAGCCAGCCACGTTGATGCTGCAGAGGTAATTATTCTCTCTTCCGATTCAGAACCTTTGCATTCGCTAAAAATCCGTCAAGCAAACCGAAAAGTTAAATTTTCTCATCCTCTTGCTTATTTGGATCCCAAATTTCTTATGAAGACCCAACAACACGAGGCTCGTCGCACAACCCGGCACAGCGGCCAGGTAGTTACCTCCGCCGGTTTACCGAACATTCCGGTTCGGAAACGCCGTTCAGAGGTCTCTAATTTGCTTGTCAGTGATTGTCCTAAAGTGGGCTGCTTTCGCCAACCTCTTAATCCATCTGACTCCGATTACCAGGTTACTTCCCACTCATCCTCTGGCGAGTCATCGGCTACTCAGCTGCCACCGCTCAAAACGGTGCTTGGGTAAGCTATACTTATTATGATACTTACAGTACATTGCCTTAGAACATATGCTGTATTTGATTTTGTTATTCTTTCCAGGGCCAAACCTAGACCAAGCAAGAAGGCCCGCCTGGACAAAGCGGCCGAAGAAGATGTCGATCTTGAAGCGGCTATTCCTGAGGATATACCCAATGATCCACCGCAGCAAGACGACGATCTTATTGCTGAAGAGAGACCTACTGATGCCTCAGGTCCTGTCAATCAGCCCACAGGCTCCATTCGGATTGAGAGATCCACCGGTCCAGCAAAACCTACTGACAAGCCAACAGCCCCAGTGCAAACCGGCGATACTCAGGAGGATGAGGTTGTCATTACTAGCACTGGCCATACCGAGCCAAGCAATGCTGTTGCTTTGTCCAAACATTCTGCCAAGGAAGAATTTGCTCCCTTTGGTAAAGGCAAGTGGAATGCTGATCTGGCAACTTATGCTGCTCTGAACGCCCAAGATATCCATTCCGGCTACCTGAACCGGCTGTATGCCAGCCGTGACTATGAAGCCAGTCTGATTAATATGATGAAGGATAAATATGAGGTAACTTCCATACGCTCTTTCTTGCTTGTACGCTTCAATATTTACTGACTCTCCTTAGCCCCCAAGGGCCGGTTTGTAATCTTCTTTCAAACCGGGACTTACTAACATAAATCTTAATACTTTGAACTTTTGCCGATGTAGCCCCCAAGGGCCGGTTCAACTTAGCGTAGTTAAACCGGTACTTTAAGTAATTGAGATTGCCGCATCAGAATAGACATACGAGCAAATAGCCATTAGCCCCCAAGTGCCAAGTTGAATACTTGTATTGATCTTGGGACTTTGCAAGCAATTGAAAGATGAAGATCGAATATGCATTAGCCCCCAAGTGCTAAGTGCATAACTTGTTATGTGATTGGTACTTGAATCCTTATACCGATTTGCTGAAGCATATATCTGTATGCATGCAGGCGGAGCTGAAGACGAAAGAAAACCAAGTCACCGATATCCAAGAAAACCTGAAAACCCAACAGGCTGAAACCTCCAAAGCAAAAGAGGAATTGGCCAGCGCTTTAAGCGCCATGGAACAGCTTAAGGAGAGCTTCAAGAAGAAGCGGGCGGATTGGGCCACTGAAAAGTCCGCTTTGATCAAACGAGCAGAGGATGCCGAGGCTGCACTAAAACCAGTAGCGGATGAACTAACCAGCATAAAGCGGCACGTGCATGCCATGACTACTGCTATCTTTGGTAAGCCACTTTGCCTTCTGAATTGGCGCTGCCTCCTTACAGAGTCACCGGTTTATTAACCCTTTATGGTATTTCAGGGACACGCATTGGTCACTTGAGGTCAGATGTGCGGAAGAAACTGAAAGCCGCCTATACATTGGTTGAACAATTGTATACTGGTGCCCAGCAGATCATCTGTACCGCATCTCATAACAAACCGGCGCCCACTTTGATTCAAGATACTCTGATGAAACTATCGGTGCTTCTTGCCCGGGTTGAAGAACTGAAGAAATCTGCTGCTCGAACCGGTGCAATCAATGCCTTAATCCGGGCAAAAGCCTGGGTGCCAGATTTTGATCCTATTGAAGCGGCTCAGGGCTATCCCAGCTTGAAGGAAGACGGGTCAGAATTTGGTGAAGCGGATCTGCGAGCAATAAACCGGGAGGTACGTCCGCTAGCTTGTCAATTGGCTGAGGAAGCAGACTTGTCTCATTATCAAGCCCAATATGACAGTCAGAACAAGCGAATAGCTGCACCAATCCATGAATCGGAAAATCTGATCCCTCCAATCTGTAAGCATACTTACGCTCCCGATATTGACCCGTCATTGCTGATCCATGATGAAGCTGTTTTTCAAGCATTAATGGGAATCGACTGGACAACTGTGGATTTCCAGCCACTGGGTAGAGAAACGGAGGCTGAAGCAGCGCAGGATGACCCACAACTATCAGGTCAGGCTGGTGACCAAGCTTGAATCGGAAGCCGGTTTTAAAACTGCCTCTCCTTTGCGAAAAACAATTATATTATTATGGGCACCATGTTGCCTTGTAATAGGCTAGCTGATACCTTTGATGTTGATATGCCTTCGTGCATAATTTGTTCTTCCTGTGGTAATGAACTTTCCAAAACACTTTCTGAAATGAAAAATTCGTCAAGTGCCACCGCGGTTGTACCGCCAGGCGGAATATGATGTCTGCATATATGAAATCAAAACATCCAAAACAAAATTTTAAGTATATGATCAAATTTTTGAGATACATAATACCTGCCATCGTTGAGCGTGAAGTTGGCTTGGCCAATCTTGAAGCGGAGTTTTGCAAACCCACACTGTTGGAGGAGATAACAGCTCCTGTATATATATGACGCTGGTTTACCATGTAAACCGTGCCGGGTTATAATAAACACCGTGTTACTCCATAAGAGGATGTTAACAACAAGGATCAAACCGGGCAAATAGTCTCCGGATTGACGTGAACTATGTTCTGTCAATTGATTTGTTAAAAAACTTTGTCAGTTTAAAAAACACAATAAAAAGCAAAAAAAACCTTCAATGAAAAGTGTAAATCAAGTGCAATGACAAAACGTTGCAAAAAAAGGTTTATTTGAGCTGATCAGATGGTGTTACCATGGCCGAACACGACCAAGCTCCCGTTAGGTGTAACTATGGTTCTAGTCAGCCAGGTCCCTAAATGAAACCGTGGCATTTATGCCGATCAAGTGGCATGGTCATGGTTCGGGTTCGACCAAGCCCCCAAGTGATTCTGTGGCCTTAAGCCGATCAAGAGGCATGACTGGTTCAGACATGACCAAGTCCCCAAGTGATCTGGTGGCTCTCGCCTATCAAGAGGCATGGTATTGGTTCGGACACGACCAATCCTCCAAGTGATATAACACGATGCTTTTAGCAAAGCGAACTCAAGGGGTAAACCGGAAGCCGCTTTAGAATAACTCTGTGTAACCACACATGATGTAAAAGAACAGATACCCCGCTTTAGCTAAGGTTCCGTTTATTATAGTTAATATATACATCATTGTAATATGTACATAAGTAGAACCAATGGCTCAGGTATAATAAGGCCGAAGATGAGCTATGTTCCACGGCCTGTTGGTCTCCTCCTCTGATGTACGTGAGTCCTTATGTTCTCGAATATCGATCAGATAGTATGACCCATTGTGCAGATTCTTGCTGACCACGAAAGGCCCCTCCCAAGGTGGGGATAACTTATGCATATCAGTCTGATCTTGGATAAGACGAAGCACCAAATCTCCTTCCTGAAAGGTTCTGGTTCTGACTCGGCGACTGTGATAACGACGAAGATCCTGCTGGTAAATCACCGATCGGGCAGCTGCGATATCACGCTCTTCATCCAACCGGTCCAAAGCATCTTGCCGTGATGTCTCGTTGTCCGCTTCAATATAAGTCGTTACACGAGGTGAATCATGACGGATATCACTGGGGAGAACTGCCTCCGCTCCATAAACCATGAAGAACGGTGTGTATCCTGTTGATCTGTTGGGCATTGTATTGATGCTCCATAACACAGATGGTAATTCTTCTACGCAACAACCCGGCGTTCTCTGCAAAGGAACCATGAGCCGGGGCTTGATGCCTCTCAAGATCTCTTGATTAGCTCTTTCTGCTTAACCATTGGACTGTGGATGCGCCACTAATGAAACATCGAGCCGAATGTGCTCCCGTTCGCAGAACTCCTTCATAGCACCTTTGGACAAATTGGTACCATTATCTGTGATGATACTGTGTGGAAAGCCAAACCGGAAAATCAATTCTTTAATGAACTGAACCGCCGTGGCCGCATCACACTTGCTAACAGGTTCTGCCTCCACCCACTTTGTAAACTTGTCAACCGCCACCAGGAGGTGGGTCTTCTTATCTTTGGACCTTTTGAAAGGCCCAACCATATCCAGCCCCCAAGTCGCAAACGGCCAAGTAATTGGAATCATTCTCAATTCTTGAGCCGGTACATGAGCACGTCCTGAAAACCTTTGGCAACCATCACATCGTCTGACCAGATCCTCCGCATCAGCATGAGCAGTTAACCAATAGAAGCCATGGCGAAACGCTTTAGCCACCAGAGACTTTGAACTGGCATGGCGACCACAATCTCCTTCGTGTATCTCACGCAAAATTTCACGGCCTTCTTCAGGAGACACGCAGCATTGAAAAGCTCCTGATACACTACAATGATGCAACTCGCCGTTGATGATAGCCATGGACTTGGATCGCCGGATTATCTGCCGGGCCAGAATCTCATCCTCTGGCAACTCGCCCCGGTTCTTGTACGCCAGGTAAGGAAGCGTCCAATCTGGAATAACATGAAGAGCCGCCACCAATTGAGCCTCCGGATCAGGAATAGCCAAGTCCTCTTCACCAGGGATCTTGACCGACGGGTTGTGCAGCACATCCAGAAAAACATTGGCCGGGACCGGTTTGCACTGAGAGCCCAGCCGGCTTAAAGCGTCCGCCGCTTCATTTTTTCGCCGGTCCACGTGGTCCACCTGATAGCCTTTGAAATAACCTGCAACAGTATCCACCTCCCGACGATACGCTGCCGTGAGTGGGTCCTTGGAGTCCCAAGTGCCAGACACTTGCTGAGCCACAAGGTCTGAGTTACCGAAGCACTTAACTCGACTTAGATTCATCTCCTTAGCCATCCGGAGACCATGGAGCAAGGCTTCATACTCAGCTGCATTGTTAGTACAAGGGAACATTAAGCGGAGAACATAACAAAACTTATCACCTCGTGGGGAAGTTAATACGACTCCAGCCCCCGAGCCTTCCAACTGCCTGGATCCGTCAAAATGGATGGTCCAATACGTGTGATCTGGCTTTTCTTAAGGTGCTTGCATTTCCGTCCAATCGTTGATGAAATCAACAAGTGCTTGAGACTTAACCGCTGTCCGAGGCACATACTTCAAACCGTACGGCCCCAGCTCTATGGCCCACTTTGTAATCCGGCCAGTTGCTTCCCAGTTCTGGATGATATTTCCCAAAGGAGCAGAATAGACCACCGTAATTGGGTGCCCTTGGAAATATTGTTTAAGCTTCCGGCTTGCCATAAAAACTCCATACACCAGCTTCTGCCAATGCGGATACCTTTGCTTGGACTCAATGAGCACCTCGCTGATATAATAGACCGGACGTTGAACTGGATGCTCCTTACCTGCCTCCTTTCGCTCCACCACAATAGCCACGCTGACCGCCCGAGCATTAGCAGCAACATATAGTAGTAACGGCTCCTTGTCAATGGGAGTGGCAAGCACAGGCGGATTGGCCAATTGCCGCTTTAAGTCCTCAAATGCTTCATCAGCAGCAGAACTCCAGACAAACTGATCCATCTTTTTCAACATCTGATACAAAGGGATTGCCTTCTCACCAAGGCGACTGATAAACCGGCTTAGTGCGGCAATCCGTCCTGCCAGGCGTTGAACATCGTTGATACACTTCGGTTTAGCCAGGGAGGTGATAGCCGTGATCTTCTCCGGATTAGCCTCAATTCCCCTGTTGGACACCAGAAAATCCAATAGCTTGCCCGCCGGTACACCAAAGACACACTGGTCCGGATTAAGCATCATCTTGTATGTTCTCAGGTTATCAAAGGTTTCCTTCAAATCATCAATCAGAGTCTCCTTCTTCCTGGACTTAACCACGATATCATCCACGTAAGCATGTACATTACGGCCAATCTGCTTGTGAAGACAATTTTGTACACACCGTTGGTAAGTTGCCTGGGCACTCTTGAGCCCGAAGGGCATCGACACATAGCAGAAGGCTCCAAAGGGAGTTATAAATGCTGTCTTCTCCTGGTCCTTAACTACCATTTTGATCTGATGATAGCCAGAATACGCATCCAAAAAACTTAAACGCTCACAACCCGCCGTAGCATCAATAATTTGATCAATACGGGGGAGGGCAAAAGGATCTGCTGGACAAGCCTTATTAAGATCTGTGTAATCCACACACATGCGCCAGGTGCCGTTTTTCTTGAGGACCAGCACCGGATTGGCAAGCCACTCCGGGTGAAAAACTTCAACAATAAAGCCAGCTGCTAAGAGCCTGGCTACCTCTTCTCCAATCGCCTTGTGTCTTTCTTCGTTAAACCGGCGGAGGAACTGTTTCACCGGTTTATATTTAGGATCCACATTAAGTGTGTGCTCAGCGAGTTGCCTCGGTACACCTGGCATGTCAGAGGGCTTCCATGCAAAAATGTCCCGATTCTCACGGATGAACTCGATGAGCGCGCTTTCCTATTTCGGATCCAAGTTAGCAATGATGCTGAAATGCTTGGATGAATCGCCAGGTACGAAGTCAACAAGCTTAGTTTCTGCTGCCGATTTGAACTTCAGGGCCAAATCATGCTCCGTAGTTGGCTTCTTCAACGGAGTCATGTCCGCCGGATCAACATTGTCTTTATAGTACTTCAACTCCTCGGTGGCACAAACCGACTCTGCATAAGCCGCATCTCCTTCCTCGCATTCCAAAGCGATTTTGTGGCTTCCGTGAACCGTTATTGTCCCCCTGTGACCCAGCATTTTGAGCTGCAAATACACATAACAGGGTCGTGCCATAAACTTGGCGTAAGCCGATCGCCAAACAGGGCGTGATATGGACACTGGATTTTCACCACTTCAAACATCAATGTCTCCGACCTGGAATCATGGTCATCCCCAAAGGCCACTTCCAGAGCTATCTTACCAACGGGATACGCTGATCTGCCTGGCACTACGCCGTGGAACACTGTATTAGACGGTTTGAGATTTTTATCTGTTAGTCCCATACGACGAAAGGTCTCATAATACAGGATGTTAATGCTGCTCCCTCCGTCCATGAGCACCTTGGTGAACTTATAGCCTCCCACCTAAGGCGCCACCACTAAAGCCAACTGACCCGGATTATCGACCTAGGGAGGGTGATCCTCTCTGCTCCATATGATTGGTTGTTCCGACCAACGTAGATAACGGGGTATGGCCGGTTCAACAGAGTTGACCGCCCGCCTCTGAACCTTCCGGTCTTGCTTGTCCAAGCTAGTGGTGAAGACATGGTACTGCCCACTACTCAACTGCTTTGGGTTGCTCTGGTAACCTGACTGTTGCTGCTGTTGGTTGTAACCACCCTGGTTGTTCTGACTATTTTGACCATTATGTCTGCCCGGATTACCATTGAATCATGAACCGGAACTTCCTCCACCGTAACCCAGCCCGGATCCTGAGCCACCGCCAGATTCGTGATCATACCGGAAATTATTAGAATTCTTGAACTCCTGCATAATAAAGCAATCCTTCCAAAGGTGGTTTGCTGGCGCCTCCTTCGTCCCATGTCTTGGACAGAGCTGGCTTAGCAGATAGTTTAGGCGGTTTGGGTTAGGGTTGGGTGCTCCATTACGATTTTTCGGTCTACCCTTGCATCGCTGGCCATTGTCCTGTGCGTTGGTATTAGCCACAAAGTCCATGTTACCATCCGCTTTACGCTTGCCTCCACCACCGTTGCCTGCCCAGTGATGCTGCTGACCCTTGGAGTTGCTGTTCCTCTTTCCCTTCCCTATCTTGTCATCCTCAGATTCGGGATCCTTGGTACTATCAGAATCAGCATATTTCACCAAAGCGGCCATGAGGGTCCCCATGTCAGTGCAATGACGCTTCATCCGTCCCAACTTCAGCTTCAGGGGCCCAAACCGGCAGTTGCCTTCTAGGGTTAATACTGCGGTGTCAGCGTTGATGCGGTCTGATGAGTGCAACACTTGTGAAACCCGACGCACCCAATGAGTCGTTGATTCTCCTTCCTCCTGGACGCATGCAGCTAAGTCCACTATCGACATAGGCTGTTTACAGGTATCCTTGAAATTGTTGATAAACCAGGCTCGTAATTGGGCCCATGAACTGATAGAATTAGCCGGCAAGCTTTTTAACCAAGTACGGGCCGTTCCTTCAAGCATCATGGTGAAGTATTTCGCACACGCCGCGTCATCCACATCAAGAATCTCCATGGCCATCTCATAGCTCTCCACCCATGTCTCTGGAGGTTGATCCGCCGTGTAATTTGGTACCTTGCGCGGGCCTTTGAAATCCTTGGGCAGGCGCACGTTGCGTAAAGCGGGGATAAGGCAAGGCACCCCCAAAGAACTAGAAGTAACACCATGTTCAGTCAAGGTGGTTGGACAAACCGGCATGAGCTACCGAGCCTGATGCTGTGTGGCTAACTCGGCCTCCCTGCGCGCGCGGGCCCGGTCCACCACTCCCTGAGCGTTATCAGCACCACCCGCCGGGTTGTTGTCACGGGGTGCCCCACATCGTTCATTACTCGACACTGCTGGTTCATCCATATGTATGCTATAGCTCCGGCTTGGACGGGGGGTCGAGTGGATCCGGTCGTGGCTGTACGAGTACGCTTCTTGTTGGGCCAAAGCTGTCCTCAGAAGTTCCTTAACCCGTCGCGTCTCTACTGCCTGCGGCAAGTCACCTTCAATTGGAATGGCCTCCAGCCGTGCAGCAGCGGCAACAAGATTGTCCATTGGGTTGGAGTAGTGACCCGGAGGTGTTAAATCAACCTGAGGTATAACGGTGTTTTGACGAGGCGGGTCCATCTGACGAGGCTGAACCGGTGCACCGGTCCCAGGGGCTTCTGCCCGGTTTCCCCCCAGCAGATTGCCGGCTCTTGGCCCTGGAGTGTTGAAAAGGTCTCTGGCCTCAAACACCGGAGGTAAGAGGGATCGGTGCTTCCTCCTCATGACTTCATGCGACGCACTCTGGTCCAACATAAGCCTGTATGCCTGTGCGTCTAAAGCGGCCCGCTCTGCGGCCATCCTGGTATCCTCCTCAGCCGCCAGATCCGCCTTGGCCTGGGTGATCTGTTCCTTTACCTTTGCAATCTCCGCGTTGTGAACGTCCTGATCCGGCGGATTAACTTCCGCCATAAGCACAACCAACGCATCAAATAGTTCTGACAGAACCTGAGCCGGCGGGCGCACAGGGCCTCCTGCCCCGGCAGCCGTCGCCGCTGCTGAACCAGAGATCGTTGCCGCAGCTGCCGAAGAATGAAGCGCTGCTTGTGTTCCGGCCATGAATATTCCAACCCGGTTGGGCAGATCAGAGGGGTCCGGAATACTGTCGCCATCGGAACAGCTCCCAATCCGGCCATCTTGTAGCTGATAAAGAGATTCGGTTTCTCCGGTCGAAGATTCTTCACCGGAACAAATAACGATCGCGCCGCGAAATTCCGATCCATACTCATAACTTCCTTCATGGATGACTCCCACGAAGGCACGCTTCATCGTCGGTTTAACCCGGGCGGATTGCGCACGCTGAGCCGTCTCGACGAGGTCGGTGCAGATGTCCGGCTCAAGGCCCGGTTCACCGATCTTGCCAATGAAAACGTGAATGCTACCAAAGGGGACCCGGTACCCGTACTCAATTGAGCCGGCCTCGGGGCCCCAGCCTGCATCGTCGATGTAGAGCTTGCCGCGACAACTCTTAGTCATCCGGCCTACAACGTAGCCCTCAAGTCCTTCAAAGCGGCCCTCCAAGAACCGGAAACCATCGTGCGATTGCCCCACGGTGGGCACCAACTGTCGTGGTTTTGTCACGGCAGATGTCCTAGAGAAAGGACTTAGTCATGGAGCCATCGCGACGGGTTAGCTTGAAGGGGTTAAAGCGGACATAGGGATGCAAGAGAGTTTATACTAGTTCGGCCCCTTCAATGAAGGTAAAAGCCTACGTCTAGTTGTGATGGAATTGATGGGGTTTCGATGACTAGGGAGCAAACAAGCTTCGCCTATGTCTCGAGTTGTTGTCTGTTGTCCTTGAACCGCCGCCGGGTCATCCCCTTATATAGACGGGTGACTCCCGTCGGCTTACGGAGTCCTAATACAGGCTCATAGATGTGTCCGGTTTGGTCTCTACTTATTCCTAACTTACAATACAAGTTAATTACTAACGCCGGTTTACGGCTACAGGCCTTGAACCGACCATGGGCCTTGAGCCCTCCTCTGTCTTCTTGGGCTTTAACATACTTAACTACTGACGAAGTTAACCCGGCCCAGATAGGCCGGTTTACGCCTAGTAGTAATATCCCCAACAACATTAGTCATAAAGAACTCACATTCTTATTGCAAAAATCTATTAGTTATCGAAACGAAGTACTATGCACATGCTCCTAGGGGGATAGATTGGTGGGAAAAGACCATCGCTCGTCCCCGACCGCCACTCATAAGGAAGACAATCAATAAATAAATCATGCTCCGACTTCATCACATAACGGTTCACCATACGTGCATGCTACAGGAATCACAAACTTTAACACAAGTATTTCTCAAATTCACAATTACTTACTAGAATGACTCTCATATCACCATCTTTATATCTCAAAACAATCATAAGGAATCAAACTTCTCATAGTATTCAATGCACTTTATATGAAAGTTTTTATTATATTCCTCTTGGATGCCCATCATATTAGGACTAAATACATAACCTAAGAAAATTACCATGTTGTTTAGAGACTCTCAAAATAATATAGTGAAGCATGAGAGTTCATCAATTTCTACAAAATAAAACTACCGTTGTGCTCTAAAAAGATATAAGTGAAGCACTAGAGCAAATGACAAACTACTCCAAAAGATATAAGTGAAGATCAATGAGTAGTCGAATAATTATGTAACTTTGTGAAGACTCTTCTCTAAATAAAATTTCAGATCTTAAATACTTTATTCAAATAGAAAGAAAAACAAAATAAAATGACATTGCAAGGATAGCACATATCATGTGAAGAAGCAAAAACTTAGGTTCAACCAAAACTGACCGATCATTGTTGAAGAAGAAATGTGGGATGCCAACCGGGGCATCCCCAAGCTTAGATGTTTGAGACTTCTTGAAATATTAATTAGGGATGCCTTGGTCATCCCCAATCTTGAGATCTTATGTCTCCTTATTTCTTCTCATATCGCGGTTTCCCTAATTCTTAAAAACTTCATCCACACAAAACTCAACAATAACTCATGAGATAAGCTAGTATAAATCCATGCAAAACCTTATCATTCCCTACTGTAGAAAATAACTAAAATTATTATTTGACATTGCATACTAAATTCGTTTGCATATTTAATACTCCTATCTTCGAATATAATCATTAAACAAGCAAACATATGCAAACAATGCAATCATAATAGCAATCTGTCTAAACAGGATAGTCTATAAAGAATGCAAGAGGAATCATACTTCCCTAACTCCAAAAATTCTGAAAAGTCACCACACTGTAAATAATTTTTTGTTACTCATTGTGTAAAAGTTTCAAGATTTTATCACATTTTGACTTTCCAGAAGAATTCAGACAATGATAGAAAACTTTCTGTTTTCAAAACAGCAACATATAGACTTGTAAAATAAGCATGGTAAAGGCTACACTTGACATTTTTATTGAAATTAAATATGCAAAACATTAATATAAATAACATCAAGCAAATACTAAAAGAAAATGACGCTCCAAGCAAAACACATATCATGTGGTGAATAAAAATATAGCTCCAAGTAAAGTTACCGATGAACGAAGACGAAAGAGGAGATGCCCTCCGGGGCATCCCCAAGCTTAGTTGCTTGGATATTCCTTGAATATTACCTTGGGGTGCCTTGGGCATCCCCAAGCTTAGGCTCTTTCGACTCCTTATTTTGTAGTCCATCGAAACTTCACCCAAAACTTGAAAACTTCACAACACAAAACTCAACAGAAAATCTCATAAGCTCCGTTAGTATAAGAAAATAAATGACCACTTTTGGTACTGTTGTGAACTCATTATTTATTTATATTGGTGTAATATATATTGTATTCCAACTTCTCCATGGTTCATACCCTCCGATACTACTCATAGATTCATCAAAATAAGCAAACAACACATAGAAAACAGAATCTGTCAAAAACAGAACAGTCTGTAGTAATCTGTAACTCTCGAATACTTCTGTAACTCCAAAAATTCTGAACAATTAGGACAACCTGAGAAATTTTTTTATTGATCTTCTGCAAAAAGAATCAGTATTTTATCACGCTTATGTTAAAAACGAGAATTGTTTTCGTGAGTGCAAAAGTTTCTATTTTTCAGCAAGATCAAATCAACTATCACCGTAAGTCATCCCAAAGGTCTTACTTGGCACGTTATTGAAACAAAAGCTATAAAACATTATTACTACATTAGCTTAATCATGTGAACACAAAAAAACAGTAGGTATAAATGTTGGGTTTTCTCCCAACAAGCGCTTTTCTTTAATGCCTTTCTAGCTAGGCATGATGATTTCAATGATGCTCACATAAGAGATAAGGATTGAAACATAATGGGAGCACCACGAAGCATATGACAAGCACATTTAAGTCTAACCCACTTCCTATGCATAGGTATTTTGTGAGAAAACAACTTATGGGAACAAGAATCAACTTGCATAGGAAGGTAAAACAAGCATAACTTCAAGATTTTCAACACATAGAGAGGAAACTTGATATTATTACAATATGTAAAAGCATTTTTTCCTCTCTCATAATAATTTTCAGTGGCATCATGAATGATTCAACAATATAACCATCACCTAAAGCATTATTAACATGATACACAAGCATAGAAATTTTACTACTCACCACATAAGCAAAATTCTTCTCATCAATAGTAGTGGGAGCAAACTCAACAAAATAACTATCATGTGAGGCATAATCCAATTGAAAATTAAAATCATGATGACAAGTTTCATGGTTATCATTGTTATTTATAGCATACATGTCATCACAATAATCATCATAGATAGCAACTTTGTTCTCATAATCAATTGGAACATCCTCCGAAATAGTGGATTCATCACTAAATAAAGTCATGACCTCTCCTAATCCACTTTCATAAATATTATAAGATTCAACACCCTCCAAAATAGTGGGATAATTATTATCTAAAGTTGACACTCTTCTGAACCCACTTTCACCAATATAATCGTCATAAATAGGAGTCATGCTATCATCATAATAAATTTTCTCAACAAAACTTGGGGGACAAAAAATATCATCTTCATCAAACATAGCATCCCCAAGCTTGTATCTTTGCATATCATTAGCATCATGGATATCCACACTAACAACATTGCAATCATGCTCATCATTCAAAGATTTAGTGCCAAACATTTTAATGCATTCTTCTTCTAACACTTTGGCACAATTATCGAAATCCTTATTTTCATGAAAGATATTAAAAATATGAAGCATATGAGGCAACCTCAATTCCATTTTTTGTAGTTTTTTTATAGACTAAACTAGTGATAAAACAAGAAACTAAAAGATTCAATTACAAGATCTAAAGATATACCTTCAAGCACTAACCTCCCCGTCAACGGCGCCAGGAAAGAACTTGATGTCTACTATGCAACTTTATGCTTGTAGACATTGTTGGGCCTCCAAGTGTAGAGTTTTGTAGGACAGTAGCAAATTTCCCTCAAGTGGATGACCTAAGGTTTATCAATCTGTGGGAGGCATAGGATGAAGATGGTCTCTCTCAAACAACCCTACAACCAAATAACAGCAAGGTAACAAGTGGTAAAAGTGAGCAAAAACGGTATTGCAATGCTTCGAAACAAGGCCTAGGGTTCATACTTTCACTAGTGCAAGTTCTCTCAACAATGATAACATAATTAGATCATATAAAAATCCCTCAACATGCAACAAAGAGTCACTCCAAAGTTACTAATAGCGGAGAACAAACGAAGAGATTACTGTAGGGTACGAAACCACCTCAAAGTTATTCGTTCTGATCGATCTATTGGGCTATTCCTATAAGTGCCACAAACAGCCCTAGAGTTCGTACTAAAATAACACCTTAAGACACACATCAACCAAAACCCTAATGTCACCTAGATACTCCAATGTCACCACAAAAATCCGTGGGTTTGATTATACGATATGCATCACACAATCTCAGATTCATCTATTCAAACGAACACAAAGAACTTCAAAGAGTGCCCCAAAGTTTCTACCGGAGAGTCAATACGAAAACGTGTGCCAACCCCTATGCATAAGTTCACAAGGTCACAGAACCCGCAAGTTGATCACCAAAACATACATCAAGTAGATCACGGGAATATCCCATTGTCACCACAGATAAGCACTTGCAAGACATACATCAAGTGTTCTCAAATCCTTAAAGACTCAATCTGATAAGATGACTTTAAAGGGAAAACTCTATCCATTACAAGAAGGTAGAGGGGGAGAAACATCATAAGATCCAACTATAATAGCAAAGCTCGCAGTACATCATGATCGTGTCATATCAAGAACATGAGAGAGAGAGAGAGATCAAACACATAGCTACTGGTACATCCCCTCAGTCCCGAGGGTGAACTACTCCCTCCTCGTCATGGAGAGCGTCGGGATGATGAAGATGGACACCGGTGATGATTTCCCCCCTCCGGCAGAGTGCCAGAACAGGGTCTCGATTGGTTTTTGGTGGCTGCAGAGGCTTGCGGCAGCGGAACTCGCGATCTAGGTTATGTTCTGGGGTTTCTGGGATTTATAAGAGGCGTTGGCATTGGGAACAAGTCAAGGGGGGGCATGAGGAGCCCACAAGGACGGAGGGCGCGCCCTAGGGGGGTGGGGCACCCTCCACCCTTGTGGACGCCTCATGGCTCTTCTCCGATATCTTTTTGTTCCAGTATTTTTTTATATTTTCCAAAAATAATCTCCGTAAATTTTCAGGTTAATTAGACTCCATTTGATATTCCTTTTCTGGGAAACTCAAAAACAAGGAAAAAACAAAAACTGGCACTGGGCTCTAGGTTAATAGGTTAGTCCTAGAAATCATATAAAATAGCATATAAATGTGTATAAAACATCCAAGATAGATAATATAATAGCATGGAACAATCAAAAATTATAGATAGGTTGGGGACGTATCAGAGTCCTCCAAAGGTGTATCTCTGAAGAGCAGGGACGGCAACTCTTGGCTGAAATACATGCTGGTCTGGGTGGCCATCACGCCGTAGTTCAGGCCCTCGTAAGCAAAGCCTTCCGGACAGGTTTTTCTGGCCAACGGCCCGAGCAGAAGCACCAGCCCTCGTCCAACGCTATGTGGGATGTCAGCTTTTCGCCAATCAAAGTCATATGCCTCCCACTGCCTTAAGAACAATCCCCATTACATGGTCCTTCGCGGTCCGGAGGCTCGATATGGTCAGACCCCTTAAAGGGGAAGCCACAAAAAGAAATATTTACTGGTTATGGTGGATAAATTCACTAAGTGGATAGTGTCAAACCAGTAAAAACGTCTGAAGCAGGGCCAGTGATTGACTTTATATCCTGCATGGTACACCGCTATGGTATCCCGCACAACATCATCACTGATAATGGCTCCAACTTTACAGCCGATGAGGTGAAAAACTGGTGCGCTAACTTGGGCATTAAACTCGACTATGCATCCATCTACCACCCTCAAACTAAGGGTCTGGTTGAATGGGCCAATTTCCTGATAATGAGCGGCATTAAACCCAGACTGGTGCGCTCCCTACAGGAGTCATATAAGCACTGGGTTGAGGAACTCGATTTTGTTCTCTGGGGACTGCGAACTACGCCTAATTGAATGACCGGATACAGACCTTTCTTCTTGGTATACGGCGCAAAGGCTATCTTGCCCTACGACATTATTCATGACTCACCTCGAGTGTGCATGTACAAAGAGCGAGAAGCCGAGCTCCATCGGCAGGACGACCTAGATGGCCTTGAAGAGGAGCGTGATATTGCACAAGCCCAATCTGCATTTTACCAACAACAGGCCAGGCGATACCAAAGCAGAGAAGTGCGGGCCAAGACATATAATGTTGCCTTTATCGCAAGAAGCAATGGAGGAAATGATCACAGTGCAGAATGGCCTGCTTGATATGAATATTGATGATAGTATCAATGATTCTTGGTCATGGATCCCAGGAAAAGAAAAATTCTCTACCAAAAGCTACTATGCAACGATGCATGCCCATCTTCCTACTGATATGCCGACCAAGTGGATTTGGGAGAGTAGATCAACAATGAAGATCAACGTTTTTGCATGGTTAATGCTTAATGATAGGCTCAACACCCGAGATATGCTGGTTAGGAGGCACTGGAGATCATCTCAGGAGGACAACACTTGCTCCCTTTGTCATGCTCAAGCCCTTGAAGACAGAGGTCATCTTTTCTTTACCTGTCAATTCAGTTCAAGAGTCTGGAGTTTTTTGCAAATTCAATGGCTTGTTGGTCTGTCTCCTTCAGAGTGCCTAATTGCTTCCAGGAAGAGCTTTGCCCAGCCTTTCTTCAAAGAGGTTGTTTATCTTGCTGCTTGGAATGTCTGGTTATTGAGGAATGGAAGAATCTTCAGAAATGAGAAGCATACATTTGCAGCATGGAGGAGAAATTTCACCCATGATATTACCCTGCTTTCTCACAGATTCAAGCCTAGTTTAAAGCCTTTGCTGCTACATTGGATTAATTATTTGCCCTAGATGGCTCCTTGTAATTATGTAAACCATCTTGTAATTATGTGCGTACCATAGGTGAGTAGTCTAACCTTATAGGTGAGTAGCCTAACTTTTGTTCCATAACCTTTTGTATTTGGTTGGTTGAGTTATAATAAAGTACTGTGGGGCTGTTGCTCCATAGTTTCCAGTCAAAAAAAGATATATAATGTTGGCGAGCTCGTCTTGCATCTCCCACAGAAGAAGAATGATAAGCTTAAACCAAAATCGGAAGGCCCCTTCATCATAGATGAAGTTCTCACAGGAGGAGCCTATCGCCTTCGTAATGCATCGGATAATCACCTTGAGCCGAATCCATGGAATGTTGCTCGGCTCCGACGATTCTACAGATAGTTCGGTGCAACTCCTTTTTATTTTTTATTTTTTTGACTAGGTTCCTTTTTCTCCTCTCTTTTTTTATTTTTTCCTTTTTATCCCAGGGTATGTTCGGATCTACCAAACTATTAGGGGTAAACATCTTTAAATGTATACACCCCAATATAACTGGGGGCTTCTTTGACGAAGCTTCTTACCAAAAGCTTGTCACTTCTATTGTTTACGTTGTTTGCTATATACATCTTTCGCCATTATATGCACCTCTATGAAATAAGTTTTTGCCAAGCTGGGTTGCCTTGCTCCTGTGTTTATACCCTAGGTTCCTGATTGTTCGGCTAGGGTGTAAAGGGAGTACCTCTACGATTGTTACAACCGGGTAATCCGGGTCTGTACCTCATATGGGTGAAGCCGAAAGCTAGCACTCTTAAGAGACTAATTGGTCGGCAAGCAACGACGGATTGTCTACCTTTATGTAATTCTTATAATAGATACGGGATAGGCTCCGCATAATTCAGATCAAAGCCTAGGCATGCATAATTAAGCATGCCGGCCCAAGGGAAGGAACCCTTAACGGAATTATTTTCCATGGAAGATGTTTCTTACGTTAAATAGTAATATAACATAACTCCCCGAACAAATTTTTCTGTTTGAGCAATATGACTGGATTATCTGGTTTTCGGACATACTGAATGTTTATTACATTCCAACATGGTATCCGGAAACACTCCAACTTCCTGGTTCAGAGGTTGAAGCCGAAGGCCCGCGGTGAGAATTTTGACATGTTCGGTTGGAGATAAGTTCGATGGTAAAGTACACTAATACATTGAATCGAACGACTACTCTTTATCTATGTGATCTATAAGACTGTCTGAGCTACAGTCTTCTTGCGAATATTTCACAGCTATATTCACTTGGTCACACACCAAACTCATGGGAATCTCTTTTACGTCCGGTCTCTGAGGTCCAACTCGGGCCATATGATTCGGATCGAGCCCGGTGTAGCGCGTTTTCACCATTGCGCATGCCTCTCGTGCACCTTCCCAGCATGCAGACACCTTCCATAGCTCAAAACAGCGTCAGGCACCTTTGAATAGGTTCGCCAACCCCTCCATACTTTCTGGAGGGGCACCGGATGGCCATAAAGCTTTAGCCATACTTCTCATGGCTTTTCGGGCCCGCTCATGCACCACGGACAACTCTTTTAGCACGTCGCCTCGAAATCCAGATACTTCTTCCTCATCTCGCCCGGTTAACAAACCTGCAAAAAAAGCATTATGACAATCTGAATTAGGGGATGCTATGAGTCCCTTGGATGGTTCAAAAGGTCATACTGAATATGCCGCATTTCAACTTCTTATTTTCTTTTTGCGCTTCCGATAACTGCGCGTTTAAACTCTTTATCTCTTCGGCTTGTTTATGCTTTTCCTCCTCGAGTCTGTTATTTGAGGAATTAAGCTTGGGGATGCCTGATACGTCTCCAACGTATCTATAATTTTTGATTGCTCCATGCTATATTATCTACTGTTTTGGACTATATTGGGCTTTATTTTCCACTTTTATATTAATTTTGGGACTAACCTATTAACCGGAGGCCCAGCCCAGAATTGTTGTTTTTTTTCCTATTTCAGTGTTTTGAAGAAACGGAATATCAAACGGAGTCCAAACGGAATGAAACCTTCGGGAACGTGATTTTCTCACCGAACGTGATCCAGGAGACTTGGACCCTGCGCCAAGGCATCAGAGAGGCGATCACGAGGGTGGGGGGCGCCCCCCCTAGGGCGCGCCCCCTGCCTTGTGGGCCCCTCGGTGCTCCACCGACGTACTTCTTCCTCCTATATATACCTACGTACCCCAAACGAACAGAACAAGAGCCAAAAACCTAATTCCACCACCGCAACTTTCTGTATCCACGAGAACCCATCTTGGGGCCTGTTCCGGAGCTCCGCCGGAGAGGGCCGTTGTCGGTGTCAAAACTGGCGGATCTCGAGTAGGGGGTCCCGAACTATGCGTCTAGGCCGGATGGTAATAGGAGGCAAGGGACATGAAGTTTTACCCAAGTTCAGGACCTCTCGATGGAGGTAAAACCCTACGTCTTGCTTGATTAATATTGATGATATGGGTAGTACAAGAGTAGATCTACCACGAGATCAAAGAGGCTAAACCCTAGAAGCTAGCCTATGGTATGATTGTTGATGTGTATATCGTCCTACGGACTAAAACCCCCCGGTTTATATAGACACCGGAGAGGGTTAGGGTTACATAGAGTCGGTTACAATGGTAGGAGATCTGAACATCCGTATCGCCAAGCTTGCCTTCCACGCCAAGGAAAGTCCCCTCCGGACACGGGACGGAGTCTTCAATCTTGCATATTCATAGTCCAGGAGTCCGGCTGAAGGTATAGTTCGGCTATCCGAACACCCCCTAATCCAGGACTCCCTCAGTAGCCCCTGAACCAGGCTTCAATGACGACGAGTTCGGCGCGCAGTTTGTCTTCAGCATTGCAAGGAGGGTTCCTCCTCCAAGTACTTCATAGAAGATTTTGAACACAAAGATAGTTTCCGGCTCTGCAAAATAAGTTTCCACATATTGCCATAGAGAGAATAATATTTACACAAATCTAATCTGCTGACGTATTCCGTAGCGTGACACACCACGGACAAGCCTTTATCCGAGTCGTTTCAGTATCCCACCTCAGCGCGTTATGCGAGGCAGCTTCCTTGGCACGTCTTGTCAAAGCAGAGATCGTGTCCCCTTATTCCGGGATTCTCATCAATACGGGCGTGGGTAACCCAACCGCGCCTTTGATTACAGCGCTTGTAGATAAACGAGTTTTACCAGGCTGGTGGGGACATGTAGTTGCGTCCACCCATATAAGGGGATAAGGATCCACCTTTTCACCCACGCCTTCTTCCTCCTTTTCCTATCCATTCTTGCGTACTCGAGCTCCAGCGCCCAAGTCCGCACTACCACCTCAACCCTCTCCAGTCATGTCCGGAGCGGGAGGCAAGTGGATGGTCTCCTCTGTCACGGAGGGACACATCAAAAAGCTGAGGAAGGCCGGATATCTGGCTAGCGACATCACGCACCGGCTTCCCGAAACGGGGCAGCTCATCCCCACTCCCAGGCCCCATGAGAGGGTGGTATTCCTCCCCCATTTCCTCCGCGGACTGGGCTTCCCTCTACATCCATTTGTCCGGGGGCTCATGTTCTACTATGGCCTGGATTTCCACGATCTGGCCCCGAACTTCGTCCTCAACATCTCGGCGTTTATCGTCGTGTGCGAGGCCTTCCTCCGCATCCGCCCCCATTTCGGGCTCTGGCTAAAGACTTTCAACGTCAAGCCGAAGGTGGTGCGCGGCAGCCAGGCGGAGTGCGGAGGCGCTATGGTGGGCAAGATGGCCAACGTCCTGTGGCTCGAGGGCTCCTTTGTGGAGACCCTGAAGGGGTGGCAATCATGGTGGTTTTACGTCACCGAGCCGCGCGACGCCGGATGGGTCGCACCCCCTGAGTTTCGATCTGGCCCCCCTACGCGGCTCACCTCCTGGAAGGAGACAGGCCTGTCTTGGGGTAAAAAAGGAGAGCTGACCGGACTCCAAACATGCATCCAAACCCTGGTGGACAAGAAGCTCAAACTTGTCAACGTAGTCCAGGTTATGCTCATCCGCTTGATCCTCCCGTGCCAACGACGGGCTTTCAACCTGTGGGAGTTCGACCCAGCACGGCACCAAACTCTGAGCAGGCTCTTCGACATGACATACGAAGATGCCTAGAAGGTGCTTTTCAAGGGCGCCGAGGCTCCCGCATCCGCTACTGAGGATCGCGGATTCAGTGCGCAGCATCATGCGCTCGCGGTAAGCTGTTTTTTTCCTTTTACAGGGTGTCAGTTTTCCATAGTTTGACTCTATGCGGGATCTAAGCTCCCTTTCCTCTGACAGGATTGGCAGGTGATGTCTGGACAGATCAACTGTCCGGCCCCTTTGCCCGAAGGCCCAGCAGACGCTCGCTTGGCGAGGCTGCTCGTTCCGGCGCCCTATGTGGTGCCGGAGAAGAAGGCCACGAAAAGGGCCACGGGGACTCGAAAGAGCGCCCGGCGCCAGGAGGTGTCGGATTCATCATCCGACAGTCCAGAAGCGCCTTCCTCTCGCGAAGACGAGAAGGAAGAAGAAGAGACCTCTCCCCCTCCAGCGGGAGGAGAGAAGAAAAGGAAGGCCGCCCTCTCTGAGGAGGCCGGAGGGTCCAAGAAGGGGAAAACCCTTCCTCCGGACTACTCCGCCGACGCCGACGACGGCGGAGATGAGTGGCAGCCCAGGGCCAAGCACCTGGCAAAATCGTAAGTATCGGGATACCGGAGTAGTTCATAGTATTCGTTTATTCCACAACTTTCCCTTATGTCGAATATGCTTATGCAGCCCACCCAAAGACCGGCTCGACACGTCGTCGAGCGGCTCACTGGACTCGTCGGATGTGAACTCGCTTCCGACAGCTTCCTCCCCCCGCCCTATGGACGACACCGCGGTGTTGTCCCAACAGGTGCCAAGTAGGGAGGAGGTGGTCCCGGAGGCGCCGCAAGGCGACCTCCCGGACTCCAGGAATAAAGGGGATGAAACCCCCCAGGGCTCCAAGTCCGGCTCTAGGCCGGACACCGCTCCGGAACCTTCAAGGGTTCCGGAGTCCGGCGGGGGACCACCTTCCAAGATGAGCAAGTCCACCGTGCCGGCGACCCCCGTCCACCCGGAGGCGCCGGACAATATGTTGGAGGCGCTCCAAGGCGCCTCCATCGACGAGGAGCACCACGCTATTATGAGTGCGGTGGTCCAGAAGGTTCAGTCTGCCAAGAGCGGACTGACTGAAGCTTGTACTAGCCTTTTGACAGGCTTTGAGGTAAGTAAATAATGTGTAAATAATATTACCACATAGACAGTAGCCCCTGATGCTCTGTTGGGTGTTCGGGAAGAAAAGCCGAATAGAGGATCAAAAAATTCGCAAGAGTCTAACAAAAATGAGTCAATATGCATGTGCAGGCTACCCTGCTTGCGTCCGCCGCACTGACTGTGGAAGTGGACACGCTAAAGCAGGACCTTGAAAGGTCCGAGCAAGAGCTCGAGCGTGCCAAGAAGCAGCTCGAGGACAATGAAGGTAAGAAATACCTTGTTAAAAATATATATATATAAGGTGAAATTGCAAAAAATGACAGGATTATTGTGGCTATTGTAGGGGCCATGTCTGAGGCGGCGACCCTTAAGCAAGCGCTGGACGAGGCCAAGAAGAATTCGGCCTCGGAGCGCACCGAGCGGGAGAAGTATGAGGCCGAGGTTGGCAAGGTGCGGTAAGAGCTCCAGGCTCTCATGGAAAAACATGAGAGTTTGGAGCGTGACTCGAAGACGCAAGCATCCGAGCTTGCGGTGGCTATTGAAAATGCCAAATCTGCCAAGGCCGAATCCTAGAAGACCCTCCAGGAGTTGGATGAGGTGAAGAAGATAGCGGCGGGTAAGGCATTCTTTATGCAAAGTAAACACATCAACGTGAGTTACTTGATACTTACCCAAATCCAGAGCTCTCCAGGGGCATTTGCAGATCTTCCCCGGAGTGTATCCGATGCCGCCGCATTCTATCGAGCCGAGGAGGGCAGCTCGACGGAGAAGGTGTTCTGGTCTCAGTATGCTGAGGCCGGACACCCCGTGCCCCTGAGCGACCAGCTGAAGCAACTGGTTGAGCTCCACAAGGCGGCCGAACAGGCCATGAAGGGCCTCCTAGTTCGGCTGTGGCCTGGAGAGGCTCTGCCTGGGAGCTATTTCGGGCTGGTGCGGCGGCTGGTGGAGGCATGTCCAAGGCTCGAAGTCATCAAGCGCTCCGTCTGTATTGAAGGTGCCCGTAGGGCCTTTACCCGTGCTAAGGTGCACTGGGGCAGGCTGGATGCGGAGAAGCTTGTGAAGAACGGGCCACCAGCGGGGAAAGAGCATCGCAAGCCCGAAAAATACTATAAGGATGTTCTGAAGGGTGCCCGCCTTGTGGCGGATGAATGTACTAGGGATGTAATTTTTGAGTAAAACTCGCTTGTGTTTGTCCTGTGCGCTGAAAACTTGTTCATATGCGCTGAGCAATGCTGCTAGAATTTAAAATATTACCTTCTGTGCGGCTGTTTATCAATACTGAGAGATGGCGAGTCATCGGCTGCTGCCCCCTTGCCGCTAGTGCTGGGGTGTTCGGGGATAAACCTGAGCGCTCTTTTTCCCATGTTTGGGTCCGTTGAGGGAGGCGCTCAGCCCAACGAACAAGGCAATCGGACTATAATGTGTGAATACTCTCACTTAGCCATAGAATTCTATAATTTTAAATTTCGGCGAAGCCCCTAGTATTCGGAAGACCGAGTTCGGGGCGCTATCCACACCTTGGCCGGACAGAGCCGGCTCCTCGCCCTAAGCGGCATAAGTCTTTAGGGACTTGAAAAAACCTCTCGAATAGCGACCAGCTCTTGCTTCATCATGACAGTCAGTTTTAGCTTTCTCCACTGAGGTGCTCGACCCAGCTCAACAGGGGCACAATCGCAGTGGTTCTCCTAGTGCTACCTTAGCCGATATAGCGGAACGTAAGGCACCAAAACATAGGAGCCGGGCAAACCCAACTATTGACCCAAGACATGATTCGGAGCCGATGCATATAATGCTATAAGTTCAGGGTGCCGCACTTGTTAAAGTGTTCGGACTTCTCACACCATTGAGGGGTACGAAAGCCCCTGGCGTATTTTGGCCGTACCAATGTGTACGGGTGCAACATGTCATTAAGGAACATATAAAAAAAGGTAATGCAAAAATAAACGAAATCTATGCATTGTTTATTAAAGGTAGCTGCGATCAAAGCAGAACGATACAAGTAATGCGATAAACGAAAAGTTGGACTATTTAACATGTCTGCTCCAGGGGCAAGCTGCGGAATAGTATGCGAAACAGGTATACTGCTTGTGATAGAGACCACCTGGGATTTCTGTAATGCGGCATGGCTTGTCTGCTTCCCTGGTTCTTGTGTCGTTTGTGTGGCAATTGAACTGCCGAACAGGCCTTCCGGAGAGTAGAGTCCTGGAAGTAAGAGAAAAGTAAAAAAATTCGGCAGCCCCTGGTGCGGTTTAAGCCGTGTTTTGGGCGTGCCGTGATGGTGCCCCTCCCCCTATGCCCATGGTATTTCCAGAGCGTAGTTATGGACGCGAAGTACTGGCGTCACCTTTTTGCGAGGGTTGGGGTTGGGGCCGCATTGCTACGCCTGCTCGGAACGTGCCAGGCGGTCTTGTTGTAGGTTACTCCGGGCGCGCTTGACGGTGTCCGGACGTTTAACGACCAGACTGGAGAACTTCCTGGAGAGGCTGCTTTGTACTTCCACTACAAGGGCCGCCATGTGCTCCTCCATTCGGAGGGAGCGTTCGGTGTTTCCATTGACCGTAATTACTCCACGAGGGCCTGGCATCTTGAGCTTAAGGTATGCGTAGTGCGGTACCGCATTGAATTTGGCGAATGCGGTTCGTCCGAGCAGTGCATGATAGCCACTGCGGAATGGGACTATGTCGAAGATCAATTCCTCGCTTCAGAAATTATCCGGGGATCCGAAGACCACTTCAAGTGTGACTGAGCCTATACAGTTGGCCTCTACACCTGGTATTACGCCTTTAAAGGTCGTTTTGGTGGGCTTAATCCTCGAGGGATCGATGCCCATTTTTCGCACTGTATCCTGGTAAAGCAGGTTCAGGCTACTGCCGCCATCCATGAGGACTCTAGTGAGATGAAATCCGTCAATAATTGGGTCTAGAACCAATGCGGCAAATCTGCCATGATGGATGCTAGTGGGATGGTCTCTTCGATCAAAGATGATCGGGCAGGAAGACCATGGGTTGAATTTTGGGGCGACTGGCTCTACCGCGTATACGTCCCTTAACGCGCACTTCCGCTCCCTTTTGGGGACGTGGGTGGCGTATATCATGTTCACCGTCCGCACTTGTGGGGGAAAACCCTTCTGTCCATTGTTATTCGGCGGCCGGGGCTCCTTGTCGTCATCGCTATGCAGCCCCTTATCTTCATTATCGGCGCTTAACTTGCCTGCCTGCTTGAACACCCAACAATCCCTGTTGGTGTGATTGGACGGCTTTTCGGGGGTGCCATGTATTTGGCACAAGCGGTCGAGTATTCGGTCCAAGCTGGACGGGCCCCTAGGATTCCTTTTGAATGGCTTCTTTCGCTGACCGGATTTAGAGCCTCTGAATCCGGCATTAACTGTCGTATCCTCAGCATTGTCGCCGTTAATGTGGCGCTTCTGCTTGTTGCGATGCGACCTGCCACTAATGTCCCTGGTGTCCGAACTACCAGGGTTCTTGGTCATATTGTTGCTACGAGCGAGCCAGCTGTCTTCTCCCGCGCAAAAGCGGGTCATGAGTGTCGTGAGTGCTGCCATAGATTTCGGCTTTTCCTGTCCGAGGTGCCGGGCCAGCCACTCGTCACGGATATTGTGCTTGAAGGCTGCTAGGGCCTCAGCGTCCGGACAGTCGACTATTTGATTTTTCTTTGTTAGGAACCGTGTCCAGAATTGTCTGGCCGATTCCTCTGGCTACTGGATTACGTGACTTAGGTCATTGGCGTTTGGGGGTCGCACATAAGTGCCCTGGAAATTGTCGAGGAATGCGGCTTCCAGGTCCTCCCAACAACTGATTGACCCTGTTGGCAAGCTGTTGAGCCAATGCCGGGCTGGTCCTTTAAGCTTGAGTGGGAGGTATTTGATGGCGTGAAAATCGTCGCCGCGGGCCATGTGGATATGAAGGAGATAATCCTCGATCCATACCGCAGGGTCTGTTGTGCCATCATATGATTCAATGTTTACGGGTTTGAAACCCTCGGGGATTTGATGATCCATTATTTCGTCTGTAAAGCACAGTGGGTGTGCGGCGCCTCTATACTGGGCGATATCATGACGTAGCTCCAATGAGCTTTGTCTACTGTGTTCGGCCCTGCCGAATGTGTGGCCAGCGTGACGGTTACTGTCTCAAGCCATGGGGTGCCCATGCGATCCGTAGATCGATCATGTTTGCCTTGTCTTGTCCTCCAACATGTCTCGTAAGTCCGACGCATATTCCCATGCCTTGGTACGGGGTGCGGCTTGAGTGGAGGGCCGGGAGGCCTCTCTGTCACGGCCACGAGGTGGCCGTTCGGCCGCATCAAGTGCTTCCTCCTCTAATCGGGGTAGCAACCTGCGCTTTGGGTAACTCTTGGAGGGGCATTCGAGTTTATGCTCTTCGGCCGCAAGGACTTCGGTCCATCTGTCAACTAGCAAATCTTGATCAGCTCTGAGTTGTTGCTGTTTTTTCTTGAGGCTTCTTGCCGTGGCGATAAGCCTGCGTTGGAAACGCTTTTGCTCAACGGGATCCTCTGGCACGATGAATTCGTCGTCGTCGAGGCTTGCCTCGTCTTCGGAGGGAGGCATATAATTATCGTCCTCAACCTCTCTGTCTGCCGCTCTCTCATGAGGGTTGGTTTCTCCATTCTCCTGTGCTAAACCTTGCTGGAGGGGGTTTTCTTCGGCACTCTCCGGAGTATTATTATCTCCCGTTCTGGAATCACCGTTTTTGTGTTGGCGGGATTTTGAGCGGCGCCGCTGACGCCGACGCTTTTGCTGTTTCTTGGAGGGGTCATCCTCCATTGTTCCATCACCATCTCCCTCTTTTGGGGTGTCCACCATGTATATGTCATATGACGAGGTGGCTTTCCAGGGCCTAGTAGGCGCTGGTTCTTCATCATCTCCTTCATCGGCGTCCATACCGTCGATGTCTTCGTAGTCGTAGTCGAGCATGTCGGTTAAATCGTCGACAGTGGCTACAAAGTGGGTGGTGGGTGGGTTTTGAATTTCTTCATCGTCCGTACCCCAACCTTGCTGACCGTAGTCCGGCCAGGGCTCTCCTGATAAAGAGAGAGACTTCAGTGACTTCAGGATATCGCCGAAAGGCGAGTGCTGAAAGACGTCCGCGACTGTGAACTCCATGATCGGCGCCCAATCGGATTCGATCGGCGGGGGCGCAGAGGGTTCGGAGTCCGGAGAAGGATCCGGCTCCATGGAGTCACGAGTCTCGCAGAGTACGGGGCTGGTGTTCGGCTCAACCGCCGTTGGGATCACAGCCCCCGAGGTGGCGTCCAACCACCCATCCTCGATCGGCGTGGTTGGCTCCGAACTAAGGGTCGGAGCCGATGCGGGTGCGGCCTCCAGGGCACTATTCGACGGCAGAGCTAGATCATGCTCGTCGTGACAGTGCGGCGCGCTCGGCGGTGGTTCGAGTCTGTCGAAGATCAAGTCCCCACAGATGTCAGCCGTGTAGTTTAAATTTCCGAATCTGACCTGACGGTCAGGGGCGTAGCTTTCGATCTGCTCTAGATGGCCAAGTGAATTGGCCCGCAGTGCGAAGCCGCCAAAGACAAAGATCTGTCCGGGGAGGAAGGTCTCACCCTGGACTGCATCGCCATTGATGATCGTAGGAGCCATCGGGCCTGACGGCAACGACACAGAGGAACTCTCAATGAAAGCACCAATGTCGATGTAAAAACCGGTGGATCTCGGGTAGGGGGTCCCGAACTGTTCGTCTAGGCCGGATGGTAACAGGAGGCAAGGGACACGAAGTTTTACCCAGGTTCGGGCCCTCTCGATGGAGGTAAAACCCTACGTCCTGCTTGATTAATATTGATGATATGGGTAGTACAAGAGTAGATCTACCACGAGATCAGAGAGGCTAAACCCTAGAAGCTAGCCTATGGTATGATTGTTGATGTGTATATCGTCCTACGGACTAAAACCCCCCGGTTTATATAAACACCGGAGAGGGTTAGGGTTACATAGAGTCGATTACAATGGTAGGAGATCTGAACATCCATATCGCCAATCTTGCCTTCCACGCCAAGGAAAGTCCCCTCCGGACACGGGACGGAGTCTTAAATCTTGCATCTTCATAGTCCAGGAATCCGGCTGAAGGTATAGTTCGGCTATCCGAACACCCCCTAATCCAGGACTCCCTCAGCCGTCATCACGGAGGGCTTCTACATCATCATAGCCTCTCCGATGAAGTGTGAGTAGTTTACCTCAGACCTTCGGGTCCATAGTTAGTAGCTAGATGGCTTCTTCTCTCTTTTTGGATCTCAATACAAAGTTCCCCCCCTCTCTTGTGGAGATCTATTCGATGTAATCTTCTTCTTTTTGCGGTGTGTTTGTTGAGACCGATGAATTGTGGGTTTATGATCAAGTCTATCTATGAATAATATTTGAATCTTCTCTGAATTATTTTATGTATGATTGGTTATCTTTGCAAGTCTCTTCGAATTATCCGTTTGGTTTGGCCAACTAGATTGGTAGTTCTTGCCATGGGAGAAGTGCTTAGCTTTGGGTTCGATCTTGCGGTGTCCTTTCCCAGTGACAGAAGGGGAAGCAAGGCACGTATTGCATCATTGCCATCGAGGATAACAAGATGGGGTTTATTTCATATTGCATGAATTTATCTCTCTACATCATGTCATCTTGCTTAAGGCGTTACTCTGTTTTTAACTTAATACTCTAGATGCATGCTGGATAGCGGTCGATGAGTGGAGTAATAGTAGTAGATGCATAATCGTTTCGGTCTACTTGTCACGGACGTGATGCCTATATACATGATCATGCCTAGATATTCTCATAACTATGCTCAATTCTATCAATTGCTCAACAGTAATTTGTTCACCCACCGTAGAATACTTATGCTCTTAAGAGAAGCCAAGTGAAACCTATGGCCCCCGGGTCTATTCTCATCATATTAATCTCCATCACTTTAATCTTGTTTTGCTTTTTACTTTGCCTTTTACTTTTCACTTTGCATCTTTATACCAAAAATACCAAAAATATTATATCTATCAGATCTCACTCTCGTAAGTGACTGTGAAGGGATTGACAACCCCTAATCGCGTTGCTTGCGAGCAGCTATCGTTTTGTGCAGGTACGAGGGACTTGAGCGTGGCCTCCTACTGGATTGATACCTTGGTTCTCAAAAACTGAGGGAAATACTTACGCTACTCTACTGCATCATCCCTTCCTCTTCGGGGAAATCCAATGCAAGCTCAAGAGGTAGCAAGAAGGATTTCTGGTGCCGTTGCCGGGGAGTCTACGCTAAAGTCAACATACCAAGTACCCATCACAATCCCTATCTCTCGCATTACATTATTTGCCATTTGCCTATTGTTTTCCTCTCGCCCACTTCACCCTTGCCGTTTTATTCGCCCTCTCTCTCTCTATCCTCCCTCTCTATTTGCCTCTTTTTGCCCGCTTGCCTTTTGTTTGCTCGTGTGTTGGATTGCTTGTTTGTCGCGATGGCTCAACCGAGATTTGGTGATCTTCACCTTAAAGGGTTAGAGGAGATTGAAAACAACGTTAGGAAGTTTATGGTTTTGCAATTCAAGCATAATAATTTCTTTAGAAACGAGCTTAAGGAACAAAAAGGTTTTATGAGCTATATGAATAAAGAGCTTGATGATATGTCTAAAGAATTTGATGGTATAAGATCCCAAATTGCTCGTCTAGAAAAGACGACTGCTAAAATTTCGGATATGCAAGCCACCTTAGTCAATAAGATGGCCGCTAAACTGAATTCCAATGAAAATCAAGATGAAGATCTAAAAGTTATTGATGTGTCTCCTATTAAATCTTTGTTTTGCAATATGAATCTTGATGAAACTGAATATGATCTTCCTTTACCTAGAAGGCGTTCTAAAAATTCGGAATATTTAGATCTTTATGATGAAATTGATGAAAGTGGGATTGAAAGAAATAAAAATCTAGATGTTGCTAAACCCACTATATTGGATTTCAAGGAATTTAATTATGAAAGTTGCTCTTTAATTGATTGTATTTCCTTGTTGCAATCTGTGCTAAATTCTCCACATGCTTATAGTCAAAAGAAAGCCTTCACCGAACATATTGTTGATGCGTTGATGCAATATTATGAAGAAAAACTTGAGTTGAAAGTTTCTATCCCTAGAAAACTCTATGATGAGTGGGAACCAACTACTAAAATTAAAATTAAAGATCATGAGTTTTATGCTTTGTGTGATTTGGGTGCTAGTGTCTCTACTATTCCCAAGACTTTGTGTGATTTGCTAGATTTCCGTAATTTTGATGATTGCTCTCTAAACTTGCATCTTGCGGATTCTACTATTAAGAAACCTATGGGAAGGATTAATGATGTTCTTATTGTTGCAAATAGGAATTATGTGCCCGTAGATTTCATTGTTCTTGATATAGATTGCAATCCTTCTTGCCCTATTATTCTTGGTAGACCTTTCCTTAGAACGGTTGGTGCGATTATTGATATGAAGGAAGGGAATATTAGATTTCAATTTCCATTAAAAAAGGGCATGGAACACTTTCCAAGAAAGAAAATAAAATTGCCATATGAAACTATCATGAGAGCCACTTATGGATTGCCTACCAAAGATGGCAATACCTAGCTCTATCCTCGCTTTTATGCCTAGCTAGGGGCGTTAAACGATAGCGCTTGTTGGGAGGCAACCCAATTTTATTTTTATTCCTTGCTTTTTGCTCCTGTTTAGTAATACATAAATTATCTAGCCTCTTTTTTGGTTGTGTTTTTTGTGTTTAATTAGTGTTTGTACCAAGTAGAACCGTTGGGAAGACTTGGGGAAAGTCTTGTTGAACTTGCTGTGAAAAACAGAAACTTTAGCGCTCACGAGAACTGCTGTAATTTTTATTTGAAGAGTGCTATTTAGTTAATTCTTTTTGAAGATGATTAATAGATAAATTACTCACGTCCAGCAATTTATTTTAGAATTTTTGGGGTTCCAGATCTTGCGCTAGCTACAGATTACTACAGACTGTTCTGTTTTTGACAGATTCTGTTTTTCGTGTGTTGTTTGCTTATTTTGATGAATCTATGGTTAGTAAAATAGTTTATAATCCATAGAGAAGTTGGAATAAAGTAGGTTTAACACCAATATAAATAAAGAATGAGTTCATTACAGTACCTTTAAGTGGTCTTTTGTTTTCTTTCGCTAACGGAGCTCATGAGTTTTCTACTTTAAGTTTTGTGTTGTGAAGTTTTCAAGTTTTGGGTGAATTCTTTTGATGGATTATGGAACAAGGAGTGGCAAGAGCCTAATCTTGGGGATTCCCATGGCACCCCCAAGATAATCCAAGGACACCAAAAAGTCAAAGTTTGGGGATGCCCCGGAAGGCATCCCCTCTTTCGTCCACTTCCATCGGTAATTTACTTGGAGCTATATTTTTATTCACCAACATGATATGTGTTTTGCTTGGAGCATCTTGTATTATTTTTGTCTTTGTGTTTTAGTATGCCACAATCATCCTTGCTGTACACACCTTTTGAGAGAGCCATACATGAAACTAAATTTGATAGAATACTCTATGTGCTTCACTTATATCTTTTGAGCATTATAATTTTGCTCTATGTGCTTCACTTATATCTTTTTGAGCTAAGTAGTTTTGCTCTATGTGCTTCACTTATATCTTTTTGAGCTAAGTAGTTTTGCTCTATGTGCTTCACTTATGTGACGCCCCCAATTTGACCGTACACTAATCATACACTCAAACGTGTACGATCAAGATCAGGGACTCACGGGAAGATATCACAACACAACTCTACGAATAAAATAAGTCATACAAGCATCATATTACAAGCCAGGGGCCTCGAAGGCTCGAATACAAGAGCTCGATCATAGAAGAGTTAGCGGAAGCAACAATATCTGAGTACAAACATAAGTTAAACAAGTTTGCCTTAAAAGGCTAGCACAAACTGGGATACAGATCGAAAGAGGCGCATGCCTGCTGCCTCGGATCCTCCTAAACTAATCCTGGTCTTCGTCAGCGGGCTACACGTAGTAGGCACCTCCCGAGTAGTAGTAGTCGTCGTCGACGGTGGCGTCTGGCTCCTGGGCTCCATCGTCTGGTCGCAGCAATCGGGTATAGGAAGGGGGAAAAGGGGGAGTAAAGCAACCGTGAGTACTCATCCAAAGTACTCGCAAGCAAGGAGCTACACTACATATGTATGCATTGGTATCAAATGGAATAAGGGTATCATACGTGGACTGAACTGCAGAATGCCGGAATAAGGAGGGGATAGCTAGTCCTTATCGAAGACTACACTTCTAGCCACCTCCATCTTGCAGCAGCTAGAAGAGATTAGATGGTAAATTCACCAAGTAGCATCGTGTAGCATAAACCTAACCGATGATCCTCCCCTCGTCGCCCTGTGAGAGAGCGATCACCGGTTGTATCTGGTACTTGGAAGGGTGTGTTTTATTAAGTATCCGGATCTAGTTGTCATAAGGTCAAGGTACAAATCCAAGTCGTCCTGTTACCGAAGATCGCGGCTATTCGAATAGATTACTTTCCCTGCAAGGGTGCACCACATTTCCCAACACACTCAATCCCCTTTGTCCGGACACACTTTCCTGGGTCATGCCCGGCCTCGGAAGATCGACACTTCGCAGCCCTACCTAGGCACAACAGAGAGGTCAGCACGCCGGTCTAAATCCTATGGCGCAGGGGTCTGGGCCCATCACCCTTTGCACACCTGCATGTTGCGAACGCGGCCGGAAGTAGAACTAGCCTCCTTAATACGAGAGCAGGCTTATGGTCCAATCCGGCGCGTGCCGCTCAGTCGCTGACGTCACGAAGGCTTCGGCTGATACCACGACGTCGAGTGCCCATAATTGTCCCCGCGTAGATGGTTAGTGCGTATAGGCCAGTGGCCAGACTCACATCAAATACCAAGATCTCGTTAAACGTGTTATCTTGAAATAACCGCGAACGCCGACCAGGGCCAGGCCCACCTCTCTCCTAGGTGGTCTCAACCTGCCCTGTCACTCCGCCTCAAACTAACAGTCGGGGGCCGTCGGGAATCCAGGCCCACCTCTACCGGGATGGAGCCACCTGCCCCTTCAGCCCCCATCTCCGAACAGTATCATAAGTAAAGTAACAGTATAAAGTATATACCATATGCCCGTGATCACCTCCCGAAGTGATCACGGCCCAGTAGTATAGCATGGCAGACAGACAAGAGTGAAGGGCCACTAATGAAGTACTAGCAACCTATACTAGGCATGTAGGATTGCAGGTAAGGTATCAACAGTGGTAGCAACAATGATAGGCTATGCATCAGGACAGGATTAACGGAAAGTAGTAATATGCTACACTACTCTAATGCAAGCAGCATAGAGAAGAGTAGGCGATATCTGGTGATCAAGGAGGGGGCTTGCCTGGAAGCTCTGTTGCATAAGAAGGGTCGTCGGTGACGTAGTCGTACTCGGTGGCATCAGCGCCGGTCTCGGGGTCTACCGGGGAAGAAGAGGGGGAAAGAAACAGTAAATACGGAGCAAACAAAGCATCACAAAATGTAACGAGACAAAACGCGGTGCTAGGTATGCCCTAACGTCGTAGGAGGTGATACCGGCGAAGGGGGGGGGGACATCCGGGAAAATATCCCCGGTGTTTCGCGTTTTCAGACAGATGAACCGGAGGGGGAAAGTTGCGTGTTCGCTATGCTAGGGATGCATGGCTGACAAACGGGCTACGTATCCGGATTCGTCTCGTCGTTCTGAGCAACTTTCATGTAGAAAGTATTTTCATCTGAGCTACGGTTTATTTTATATGATTTTCTAAAGTTTTAAATCATTTTTATAATTTATTTAATTAATTTAATCCAACATTATCCAGAGTAGTGCACGCTGACGTCAGCATGACGTCAACAGTTGACAGTTGACCTGGTCAACCTGACGTGTGGGCCCCGTGGGACCCACCTATCATTCTCTGTTTAGTTTAATTAGGGTTTAGGTTAATTAATTACTATTTAGTTTAATTAATCAAAATTAATTAATTTAATTAATTCTTTAATTAATTAATTAATTATTTTTTATTACTATTTATTACTATTTTTTAAATTCTTTTTTAATCATTCTCAGGGCTAGGCCCACTATCATTGGGCCAGGGGGGCCTTAGCGGTTCGGGCTATCGGGAATGTGGGTGCGGGTGCCTGACGGGGCGAACCCGAGGGCAGCGTAGCCCGCCTGGGCGTGGAGGCGAGACTGTCGGGCGTGGCGGGGCGCCGGCAGCCACCAGCAGAGGCAAGCGGCAGCCCCAAGCGGGTTGCACGTGCGGCGGATGTGTGGATGGCGCGATGAAGCCGAGGCAGGAGGTGGGGCGACAGGGGGGCGCGGCGTGACGGGGCGGAGGCGGCGCTGGTCAGGCGGCATGGGCGGAGGCAGGGTACAACGGCGGCGGCGAGCGGCTGCGCTAGTCCAGGCCGTGGCCGGAGCGGCGAGCAGGGACCGCGGGGCTACGACGGACGAGGCCACCGCAGGCGGGCCGCGCGAGCTGCGGTGCGGGTGCGTGAGCACGAGTGGGCGGGCACGGCATCAGGCGCGCGGACGAGCGCACGGGCGAGGGGCGACGGCGCATGAGCGGGAGGAGCAGCGAGTGAGGCATGGCCCCTGCAACGGCGCGGATGGCCGCGGCGAACGGCGTCCGACAGGGGGAGAGGGGAGGCAGAGGGGAGCGCTCACGGTGGTCGTAGGGAGAATGGCAGCGGGCGCAAGGAGGATGACGGGGACGAGGTCGACGATGGAGGTAGTCCGGCGAGGTGGTCCTGGTCGGCGAGCGGCGTTCCGAGCGACGGCGCCAGGATCCGAGGGCGACGGGGTCGAGTCCGCGACGAGTCGAGGCCACGGCTTCAGGCGAGCGTCGCGCAAGGGAGAGGAGAGGCGCGGAGGAGGCCGGGGGTGGCGGTGCTCGGTGCCGGCGGCGGCCTCCAGGGGAGCGGCGGCTCGGGTGCGAGATCAGGCCCATCCCTGATCCAATCCAGTGAGAGAAGGGGGTGGGGAACGGGAGAGAGTGGGGGCGTGGGTGCGTGGGGGTGGTTAGGTCACGGGGGTGCGGGATATGGGGAGTGGGGGTGGCCGGCCTGTGGGTGGCCTGGTAGCCCTGTTGGGCCGAAAGGCCCAGGGGAGGGGGTTCTCTCTCTTCGTTCTTTTTTTTGTTTTGTTTTGTTTTTGTTTTACTTTTTATTTAATTTATTTGTCTCCTATTAGTTCTTTTCATTTTATTTTTTTGTAAAATATACAACTAGCCCCTAAATTAGTGTTAGTAATACGATTACTGTGACAACTAATTTTGCAATAAAATAGTCTTACATTTGTTTATCATTTTAAAAGTATTTAATAATTGTTTTAGCCCCTGTTTTATTCATCAAGGGGCATTTAAAAACTTTATAAAAATGTGGTTTTAACATGACAAATATCCAGGGATCATTTTCCACACTTTGAACATTTTAGTTTTCATGTTTGACAAATTTGAATTTTTAACTTTAAATTTGAATTCGAATTCTGAACAATGATTTGGATCAAGTGAGGATTAGCAACAGTAATGTGGTGACATGACACCATTAACGGGGTTTACTGTAGCTTAACTATCCGGGCATCACAACTTATATCTTTTTGAGCTAAGTAGTTTTGCTCTATGTGCTTCACTTATATCTTTTTGAGCTATGTAGTTTTGCTCTATGTGCTTCACTTATATCTTTTTGAGCTATGTAGTTTTGCTCTATGTGCTTCACTTATATCTTTTGAGCGTTATAATTTTGCTCTATGTGCTCCACTTAGATCTTTTAGAGCACGGTGGTGGATTTTTTTTAAAGAAACTATTGATCTCTCATGCTTCACTTAAATTATTTTGAGAGTCTCTTAATAGCATGGTAATTTACTTAATAATAATATGCTTGGTATTCAAGATTTGTGAAACTTTCTTTTAAGTGTGTTGAATACTAAGAAAAGATTGAAGCATGATAATTGTTTTGAGATATGGAGGTGATAATATTAGAGTCATGCTAGTTGAGTAGTTGTGAATCTAACATTCTCAAGAAGTTGCTCCCCACTTCTACCTATTCTCTCAACATGCACACTATCCACATCATCTATATGCCACATCATCAGTTTGCAAAATCAACCAATCACTCTTTTTCACCCCGCCTAGAAAAGAAAAACTGTTTCTTTTTCCAGCTTCACAGCAGCCGCTGTCCAACCTTTCCCCATCCCGCACGGGCGGCTGGCCCACCGCCCCAAATCTGCAGCGCCCCTCCTCCTCCCTCTGGTCTCCTCACTGAGCCCACGGCCGCCTCGCCTCACCACCGGACCACCGCCCGTCCGGCGCGCTTCCTCCTCTCCTCTCCTCCCTCCCATCCACTCCTCTTCTGGAGCTGCGCCCACCCATGCCTCCGCCGCGGGCGCACGCAGAGCGCCGGCTGTCCGCCGCGTCGGCCGCCCCACCAAATCTGAAGTGCTCCTCCACCGGAGCGGCACCCGTCCGGCCTCCTCTCGCTCCTCCGGGCACATCCTCCCGCTCCCTCCTCCGGGCACCTCCTCCCGCTTCGCCCAGGGCGCCCACGGACATACGTGTGCCATCCACCCTGCCCACCAGCCATGCCTCCGCCGCGCCATAGCCAGAGCGCCGGCGCCGCGCTACCTCCTCTCCCTCCTTCCGCTGCGCCCACGACGCCCACGCATCCAGTGTGGCGAACATGCCCGTCGCCACCCCTGTACGCCTCCTCTGCCGCCGCCAGGCTGACTCCCGGCCCCACCTTGAAGCCGACGCCGCTGCACACCACGCGCCGCTCTCCTCGCTCGCGTATCGCCCCGCCTCACGGCACACTTTCCTCAGCTCCGAGCGTGTAGGCGCAGTTGGGACGCGGGTTGTCCGCCATGGTCACCGTCCACTCTGTACACTCTGCTCCGCGGCGAGTCGATGATGAGGAGCCCGATTCAAAGGTGAGGTGAGCATCGCCGCATTTACTTCACTGCTGCTTGCTAGGCTTCTTTTTTGAGTATCTGCTCGCTAGGCTTCTAAAGCTGGAGGTCCTCAATTTTCCCAGCCCACTTCATCAACGCCTTTGCAGCCCAATGCTCCAAATGGCCCATGCTGTTTATCTTCTCCGATGCCATCACTTAAACCCTTTAGCTGCTGGTCATTAGTGATTGATGCTTCACTTCCTCTCCCCACGATCTCTGCAGGAGAAACTGATGGTTTCCTCTTTAAATTCGGTGCTCCACCTGAACTCACTTTGTAACAATCGTGGTGGGCTTCTGCCATACCGCTCATACCCGTACCACTGGTGAGAAACTCCCTTCCCTATCCTTCTCGACCTTCCTTGTGCCATATTGCAAGTTGAATCACAATGTTGGACTTCCTCAGGTACTGGACGAATTGGACGCCAGGGCCCCCATCTTGGTTGTTCTTCCCCAGCTGCATACGGAAGAGCCTGGAATTTACGGCACCTATAGGTAAATGATGTTGCCATGTATTCTTGATTACTATCTGAAGTTAACTGCGATTTCTGAATTTTGGTATGCTTCGTTAATTTTGCCTCATGACATATAGTGGTTCAATAAAAAAACTATTAATCCTCAGGTGTTAGGCGATTTGGACACCGGGGTAGTGATCTTGGTTGTTCTACGGTCGCTACATAGCCAGACATCCAATCCTACAGGGTACATACTATTCCATACATCACTAATTATTTCAATTCAGTTTGGCTAGATTGAATACTTAGCACTGCATTTTATTAACTTTCTCTGTTCTGAAGTTTTGTTTTTTTATAGTTATGCATTCTATTTATTTACCCTGTTCTGAATTGTTGTTTGTTTATGGTACGGGAATCCATATGCCTTGCATTCAACCCCTGCATCTAACATTCTTAAGAATTTTACAAAGGTTTGGTGAGAGTGTTATTTAGTCTCTTCACCCCCCCCCCCCCCCCCCCCCCCACTTTTGCTAGAGTTTCCGACATGGATAATGCAGAAAACTCTTCGCATAATCGAGTTGGATGAAAACATCATCCATCATTACCTAATCCTCCTCCTCGACTAAACCCGTATGTTGCTGCTCAGAACCGTCGTATGCGTATGGAACTCATGGCTAAAAAAGAAAAAAGAGGTTTGTTAGGCACATTATATTTCTCCAAATATTTTATCTTCCGTATGACCTGTCTTATTTATTTCACCATCTACTTCTTCATATGTATAAATCAACAGCCTCTAGAGGTAAACAAACATCACACCAACCTACAAACGAAGAATCATCCACATCGACATCACACACACAAAATCTGGTCTTTGCACATAACCGTAAGATTCTACCCACATTCCAGTTCACGCCTTAGAGTTTTGGGATGACTACATTTACAAAAAAACTCTTCGCGGCTTATCTTTCAGGAACTATATTTCAACGCTTAAACCTTGGAGGTCCCCATCATTCTTGCAAACACTGTGGTGCTCTGTTTTGGTATGATGAGCGTCTACGCAGAGAAAGACATACTCCAGATCCAACATATAATTTGTGTTGCAAGGGAGGAAAAGTTTACCTGCGGCCATATGATCCTCCTCCTCAACCCCTCTTGGATTTACTGACATTCCAGGACAGAACACTCTCCAGACACTTCTTTAAACATATTAGGCAGTACAATACAATGTTTGCAATGACTTCAATGGGAGCTAAAATTAATGAAACCATAAATGATGGATGAGGCCCATATGTTTTCATGGTTAGTGGGCAGATTTGTCACCGCATTGGTTCTTTGAGACCAACTGGGGAACGACCAGAATATGCACAGTTATACATGTTTGATACTGAGCGTGAGGTTTCAAACCGAATAAATGTTGCTTCGTCTTCACGCTCTGCTTCGTCTTCAAGCTCTTCATTCCAAGCTAACGAAGACATTGTTCAGTCGTTCATACAAATGTTGAACACACATAACCCCATTATCAAGCTGTTTAGGACAGCAAGTCAAAGATTAGCTGGGAGTGATTGTGACCATTTAACAATCAGGATATATGGCAAACCTGATGCCCATGGAGACATCTATAGTGCTCCAGTTGCGTTTGAGGTTGTTGGATTAGTGGTTGGTGATATTGGGTCATCTAATGTAGGACGAGACATTATAATACAAGACCATTCATCACAGTTACAGCGAATTAGTGAGAAACACCCCAAGTTTATGTCCATGCAGTATCCTCTGTTATTTCCATATGGAGAAGATGGCTACCATGATGAGCTTATGTACCGGCAAAGATCAAGCACTTCAGCCAATCAACACCAAAAAGTCACAATGCTACATTACTACACATATAGGTTGCATGATAGGCCAAATGACTTCAATACTCCATTACGATGCAAAAGATTAACACAGGCTTACTTTGTGGATGGCTATTGTTGTGTTGAAACATTCCGTATTGGATTCTACCGCAAGCCTAGCTTTCAGAGTAAATACAGATCATCATCATTTAGTTCTTTGGCAAATTCTGTATCAAGAGGTATTGCATCCGGTTCTTCTGTTGGGTAGAGGATTATATTACCATCCTACTTTACTGGAGGCCCTCGCTATTTATACCAAAACTATCAAGACTCCATCGCTATTTGTAGAAAATATGGTTGCCCAGATCTATTTGTGACGTTCACATCAAATGCTGCCTGGCCTGAAGTTATGGAGGCTTTATCCTCCATTCCAGGACAAGAGCCATCTGACCGTCCAGATATTGTCAACCGGGTATTCAAAATGAAGCTTGATATGTTGATGGATGATATTAAAAAGAAAAAATTCTTCGGTCCCATAAATGCGGGTAATAGCACTTTCCCCAACCTTATTTCCTTTGCACAACAAACTTTTGTGTCAGTTATTAAAAATATTGTACTTTCTTGTAGTTATCTACACAGTTGAATTTCAGAAACGTGGCCTCCCACATGCTCATATAATTATATGGTTAGCCAAAGAAGCCCCCTTAGATGCACAGAAGATAAATTCAATTATTTCTGCTCAATTGCCAGATCCTGTGAAAGACCCAATTGGATATGATATGAAGCTATATCTTCTTTCATGGTCCATGGCCCTTGTGGCCCTCTCAACCAGTTTTCCCCATGCATGTCAGAAGGAAAGTGCACAAAATTTTACCCGAAGGATTTCTGTGAGCAAACCACTATCCGGGAGAATGGTTTTACTGAATATGCCCGACCAAACAATGGAATAACTGCTAGAAAAAATAAAGTTGACATTGACAATAGATACATTGTTCCTCATAATGTTGATCTGCTGGTTAAGTATCAAGCCCACATAAATGTAGAAAAGGTTAATCATGATGGTATGCACAAATATCTTTTCAAATATGTTACAAAAGGATTTGATTGTGCTAGAATTGGCCTCTACTCCAAGTCTACGTCATCAGATTCGTCGACTGAGACAATTAATGAAATTGATAACTATTTAGAGTGTCGTTGTGTCACACCAAATGATGCTGCTTGGCGTCTGTTCGAGTATGATATTCACCATACAGAACCTTCCGTAGAAAGGCTCCCTGTTCATCTTCCTCTTGAGAATAATGTAATTTTCTCTGAAGATGATAATCTAGAACAAGTAATTGAAGACCCAAAAAATATGGCAACTAAATTGACTGCATGGTTAGAGGCTAATGTGCAACACACCGAGGCTCGATGATACACCTACATAGAATTTCCTGAATATTGGACATGGCACCAACAAGAGAAATATTGGAGTTTTCGTCGAGGTGCTCATAATAAAATTGCCCGAATTGCACATGTCAACCCTTCACAAGGGGAATTATTCTACTTGCGGATGTTGCTCCACGTTCGTAAAGGCCCAACATCCTTCACTCATATCCGAACTATATCAGGCCAAGTGTATCCCACATTTCGTGCTGCATGTGAAGCTTTAGGTCTCCTAGGTGATGACCGAGAGTGGTCGAACGCTTTAAAAGGTGCAGCTCAGTGGGCATTACCATTTCAATTACGTCAGCTTTTTTTTACCCTGCTGCTTTTTTGTGATGTAACAAATCCTATCAAACTTTTTGAAGAACATGCATCACCAATGTCTGAAGATATAGCACATCGGTTGAATCCTGGTCCTTCTCTGACAAGCAATTCATCACTACATTTGTACGTGACATCCTGTCTTCTCATTGAGCTTGATAAATTGCTAAGGGATTCTGGATATTGCTTATCCCATTTTAATTTGCCACTACCAGATGATATGGGAAATGCTTCTTCACAAAACCGAATTTTGCTTGATGAGCTTAGCTATGATATTCCAGACATGACATCCACTTTGAATGATAATATTCCAAAGCTAAACAGCAACCAGAAGGATGTATTTCATGCTATCTATAATTCTGCAATAAATAATGAAGGCCGAACGTTCTTTGTTTATGGATACGGAGGGACTGGAAAAACTTTCCTATGGACTACTTTACTGTATTCGTTACGAAGCCAAGGGAAAATTGCATTGGCAGTTGCATCATCAGGAATTGCTTCTCTATTGCTCCCAGGAGGTCGAACACCACATTCCCGTTTTAAAATCCCTTTGGAAATTTCTCAGAATTCAATGTGTAGTATAAAGAAAGATACACACCTGACAGAACTTATTCAAAATACATCTCTTATTGTTTGGGATGAAGCACCGGTAAACCATAAATATTGTTTTGAAGCACTAGACCGCACTCTCAGGGATATAATGTCAGATACTAGACCTAATGCTGAAGACATGCAGTTTGGAGGCATCACTGTAGTTCTTGGTGGGGATTTTCTTCAAACACTTCCGGTAATAAAAATGCAACAAGACAACAGATTTTAAAATCTTGCATTGTTAACTCTTATTTGTGGAACCAGTGCACACTTCTTCAATTGAATGAAAATATGAGGCTCTCCTCAGCATCTCTGTCCATCTCAAAGAGAGAAGCATTACGGAATTTTGCTGAGTGGCTATTACGAGTTGGAAATGGCACTGAGCCTTTTATTCCTATTCCAAATGACCCCCAACAACATATTTATAGAGATACCCCAGTATCTCCTTTTGTCCGTAGAGTCTAGAAATATAGATGGATTGATTTCATTTGTCTATGACTCAGGCTGTGAATCTGCTAACAATACATCATATTTGTGTGATCGTGCAATTCTTGCACCCACCAATGATGTTGTTTCTAAAATAAATGCCAGAATGATTTCTCAGCTACCAACAAGTGAAATGTCATATTATAGTGCAGATTCAATTGACGACAGCTGCCCTAATCATTCTACTCTAGAGGCATTATATCCGACTGAGTTTCTAAACAAGCTTGAGATACCTGGTCTTCCAGACCATGTGCTGCATTTGAAAATCGGTGTTCCTATCATGCTACTTCGTAATCTTGATCCATCAAGAGGGCTTTGTAATGGCACTAGACTCATTGTTACACAACTAACAGGCCGTGTAATAGAAGGACAAATCATAACAGGAAAAGCTATAGGTTCAAGAGTATATATTCCTAGAATTGTCACTACATCAGCTCAGTCTAAGTGGCCTTTCAAACTGAGGCATCACCAGTTTCCTGTTCGCCTTCCATATGCTATGACAATAAACAAAAGTCAAGGCCAAACACTGAACCGAGTTGGTGTCTACTTGCCATCTCCTATTTTCTCCCACGGTCAATTATATGTAGCATTTTCAAGAGTTACATCACCAGAGGGATTGCGAGTTCTGATTGAAAATAGTCCAGTTTCTTATGAACATTGCACACATAATGTAGTATATGCTGAGGTATTCAGTCAAATAAATAGGCATAGAACCTAGAACTGATAGGTATTTTATGATATGCCTCAAATTTCCGAGATATGTTCTAAACATTTTTAGCATACCATAATTTTTTCCTAACAGTCTTATTATTCATTCATAGATATCTGAGATATGGAGTCAAGTACAGCACTTAAAAGCATCACTTCAGGACAGCAAAACTGTAGGGTCTTTGCACGCCTGATAAGGCTTTGGGATGCTAAAATAATTAATCCCATATATGGAGATGGCTTGCTAAGCATTGATGGCATTCTCTTAGATGAAGATGTAAGTGTAATTGTGTGCTCCAAATTGCACATTCACATTTGTACTCACAATGATATTAAATTTACATATCACATTTAATTATTTCGTTTGTTTGCAGGGCAACATGGCACAGATGAGTGTGCCCAAAAAATATGGAAAACAGTTTCGTGGATTGCTATCAGAAGGATCTGTCTACATTATTTCAGATATTGTGGCTATTGATAACAGAAGCAAATCATATGTCTACCACCATCAGAACTACATGCTGCAATTCAAACATGACACAAAGGTCCATGCATTGCACTTAAGAGGAGCAAATATACCTACTGTTTCCTTCAACTTTTGTCCATTTGATCAGCTGCCAAGAAAAGCAATTGATTCAAAACAACTCCTAGGTAATCTGTGGTTCCTTATTTTCTCTCCTAACAGTTATAATGCTTTTTAACTTCCTATACATAATTTTTCCGTTCAGATATTATTGGAGTAATAAGTGATGTTGGTCCATACGATTATGCTAGCCCAACATCTCAGAACAAACTTCGGAAGATAAAAATCCGAAACCTAGAGTATGTCTTTCTCGCAACGATGCCACTTAATTTCTTCCGCAAAGACCCTTTTTCCTGCAATTCTATAAGTATACCTTGCTTTTCTAGTGAACAAACGCAAGAAGTAGTTCTATGGGGCAAACATGGAGAATCATTTGATGAAGAAGCAGTACTTAAAAAATCTCTAGAAGGAATTGTGATAGCTATTTTTCTTGGTATAACTGCAACTTCACAGAAGTTTACAGGTGAATTATCAAACGAGCTTGCTTCAAGGAAAAATGAAAGGATTTATTTAAATATACTATTAACCACATAATCTTATAGGTACAATACAAGGATCTTCAAGTTCGGCAACACAGGTGTATCTTGACCTCAATATACCTGAAGTTCAACACTATCGCAGCAGGTTCTCCACCTCCCTCATTGCCATTTGCCTAATTTTTTTGTTCGCCGCTACAATATACTAATAGATTATATCAAAATAATTTGAAGCTACCAATGGAAATTTCCAACTCTACAAAAGAATCTCCCTAAAGTCGCACATCTATCTCCACTTGAAGCAGCAGGCAAGCTGTATACCATTGAACAAATATCTACCTTGCCAACCACATCTTTTCAGGTCAGTACTTTTCGAGATAGTTCGTTTTCTAAAACATCTCTATCCAAAAAATATATAATTGATGCTCCAACCTTTTCTTCCACAAGGGAGGAGCAACATTCAGTACTATTGCAAAGGTGACATCCATTATACCATCAATCAAATGGTACTACAAAGCATGCAAGCGGTGTGGAAAAGGTTACAACAACATGTCAGATACCCCAACATGCACCTGCCAATTTCCTGTTCCATGCCCAATGTACCATACATCTTCCTAAATCTAATCCTTATAAATTGCTTTTCTCTTATTCATGTCACTAACAATTCTACAATCCTTCAGGTATAAGCTCCCCCTTACACTAACAGATAGCTCAGCAAGTTTAAATGCAGTTGCATTTAATAAAGTAGCTGAAGACTTGGTTGAGCGTCATGCTGAGCAAGTTTCTATGAACATGACAATAGATGCTGCGGATCAGGTGCTTTCCCTGGATAAAGCCATTGGTAAAGAAAGGTTATTCTATATAGGAATGAATATTGATTCAACTGCCAAGTACCCTATAAAATATGTCTTGAAAAAAAGTTTCCCCGTGGACAATACCAAATCAGTTCCTCTATTAACTGCTTCAAAGGTAAGAACTTTTTGATACTCATTACCTTCATATATCATCCTATTAACTTGACATGTGAAGCTTTTTCAGTCAGCACAAGATAACCTTGCACCAACTTCATCTGTCATAAATGCTGAGAGGTTCCTGGCCATTTATCAATTTAAATTTTGAAAATATATTAACAAAACATTAAATCCATATTCTCTGATGAGCATTATATATATTATTTTCAGTCCAAGTGCACAGCAGCCAGAGGCCCCCTTGAACAATACACCTGCAAGTGATAACCGCACACCTATCATTACAAAGGAAAGTGGATCCAGGTAAATTTGGCCACATAGAATTTCATGTGTGTAATGCTTCACAAACCTCCAAGCGAAGTTGAGATTAAACATTTCAACCTTTAGGATTTTTCTTTGGTAAATCTAATAATTGCTCTGTTTTGTATGTTCATCTGTCTAATGCTTCACTAACCTCCATGCTTATTCAATTCCTCTGATAAACGTACTTTCTTATTTATAATGTACATTCAAATCAGTTCCGAAGTAAAAAGAAGGATTGATTTTGACAAGGATGATGCCAACAACTCTAACAGGTATCACAACACTCACAAGGATGATGCCAAACAACTCTGTTTAGTTTCCTGTCTAATGCTTCACAACACTCACATCCACTACAAAGGATTTATTTATGTTTAGTTTCCTGCCAATGCAATCCTAACAATCCTGTACCTATAATATTACTTTCTTATTTAGTTTCCTAATAAATGCAATCAAATTTCTCAATGCAGCTCAAAAAGCACAGATAGTCCTCTTTCGAAAAGGCAAAAGCAGAGCGAGAGTATGTATTACTTCCCATTACCTATAGTTGAATATCTCGCCAATGAATTTTTCTGTTCATATATTTACAGTTCTAAATATTTTCTGTACCCACCAATGCAGACAATAAAAATGCAGCAAACAACTATGAAAAGACAGACTAAAATGAAAGTGCATACAAAGGTATTGTATATTATGTACCTCTGTTTTTATATTCAAACATTTGGAACTTCTAATAATTGTTGCATTTCTAAAAATACTATGTATCACACTTCATGTAGGCAACTTCCACAATACTCATACAAGCAGCTTCCACAATGCTCATACAGCCAACTTCCACAGTGCTCCAAAAGACAAATAATCAAGAATGTTCAACTTCCACAGCGCTTTGACACTGCCAGCTGACAACAATAATTTTTTTTATTGCTCAACTTCTATTGTGACCGAGAATGTTCTCATACCCATTACCTTTATATTGTAACCGAGATGTCTACTCGTGCGTACTTTTGGTTTCATGCAAGCGACTTCAAAGTTTTCTGGCAATATTTGCAATTTTGTGCTTACCAACAATGGATACACTCCTATAAATGGGCCATAATATTTTTTTTGTAAACTGTACAATCGTGCATGCATGTAAAATATTTATTCCTACATTAACACCTCAAATGGCCGTTCTTACAATCACAGTGTAAGTCACAATTGCCAGTTTCTAAAAATTCATTGATCAGTTAATTCTGTACTAAAGGTTACTAAAAAATATTTCGGTTAGACACTATAAATACATTCATTGCTCAGTTAATAGTGTATAAAGCATTTCTAAAACATCTTTGGTTAAAAACTCTTATGGTTGCAGTCCAACTATATAATACCCCCCCCCCCCCCCCCCCCCCATACAACCTATATCTACAAGCAAATATTTTCTCACACTGAAAACTTCACTATTGTCAAATACATGGACAAGCAGCAACAAGGCAAAAGGTATGTCTATTACATGCAAAGTTATTTCGCCGGTTTCATGTATGATATTTCACAATTTGCCCGCATACTTTTCTACAGGATGCAACGTTACACAACAAAGAATGTTCTACCCTCTTCATCAACGCATGCATCAAGAAAAACTCACAAGAAGTACATGGAGGCTATTGCAGACATGAAAAATGCCACCACCAAATCCGCAACATGGATCACTTTGAAAGAGGACGCACGTGAAGACAATATCACAAAGCTACTCCAGGAACATCCTTTCAGGTCCACCAAGTACATCTTTGAGTACATGAAGAACGGATTTAAACATGTCCAAATTCTCCTCGATGAAGAAGACAACCGCGTGGACGACTCTAACAAACTATAAACCAACATTATGCTACTTAATTACAAGACTTTGCAACAATAAACGAATAAAGTACAATAAATATCTTATATTTGTATTTTCATGCTCATATTGTTAATTGAAATATCCATGTCGCATTAAACCAAGTATCATCTAAACATATTGCCATCAATTCCCGCAGCAACGCGCGGGGAATTGTCTAGTTTAAGGAATACTTGTGTTAAAGTTTGTGATTCCCGTAGCATGCACGTATGGTGAACCGTTATGTGATGAAGTCGGAGCATGATTTATTTATTGATTGTCTTCCTTATGAGTGGCGGTCGGGGACGAGCGATGGTCTTTTTCTACCAATCTATCCCCGTAGGAGCATGCGCGTAATACTTTGCTTTGATAACTTCTAGATTTTTGCAATAAGTATATGGGTTCTTTATGACTAATGTTGAGTCCATGGATTATACGCACTCTCACCCTTCCACCTTTGCTAGCCTCTAATACCGCGCACTTTTCGCCGGTATCATACACCTACCATATACCTTCCTCAAAACAGCCACCATACCTATCTATCATGGCATTTCCATAGCCATTCCGAGATATATTGCCATGCAACTTTCCACCGTTCCGTTTATTATGACACAGTCCATCATTGTCATATTGCATATCCCGGTACACCGCCGGAGGCATTCATATAGAGTCATATCTTGTTCTAAGTATCGAGTTGTAATTGTTGAGTTGTAAGAAAAATAAAAGTGTGATGATCATCATTATTAGAGCATTGTCCCAGTGAGTAAAGGATGATGGAGACTATGATTCCCCCACAAATCGGGATGAGACTCCGAACGAAAAATAAATAAAAGAGGCCAAAGAAGCCCAAATAAAAAGAGGTCATAAAAAAAGAGAAAAGGCCCAAACAAAAAAATGAGAGAAAAAGAGAGAAGGGACAATGTTACTATCCTTTTACCACACTGGTGCTTCAAAGTAGCACCATGATCTTCATAGTAGAGAGTCTCTCATGTTATCACTTTCATATACTAGTGGGAATTTTTCATTATAGAACTTGGCTTGTATATTCCAATGACGGGCTTCCTCAAATTGCCCTAGGTCTTCATGAGCAAGCAAGTTGGATGCACACCCACTTAGTTTCTTTTGATGAGCTTTCATATACTTATAGCTCTAGTGCATCCGTTGCATGGCAATCCCTACTCACTCACATTGATATCTATTGATGGGCATCTACATAGCCCATTGATACGCCTAGTTGATGTGAGACTATCTTATCCTTTTTGTCTTCTCCACAACCACCATTCTATTCCACCTATAGTGCTATATCCATGGATCACGCTCATGTATTGCGTGAAGATTGAAAAAGTTTTGAAAAAGTTAGAGTATGAAACAATTGCTTGGCTTGTCATCGGGGTTGTGCATGATTTAAATACTTTGTGTGGTGAAGATAGAGCATAGCCAGACTATATGATTTTGTAGGGATAACTTTCTTTGGCCATGTTATTTTGAGAAGACATAATTGCTTTGTTAATATGCTTGAAGTATTATTATTTTTATGTCAATATAAACTTTTGTCTTGAATCTTTCGAATCTGAATATTCATATCACAATTAAGAAGACTTGCATTGAAATTATGCCAAGTAGCACTCCGCATCAAAAATTCTCTTTTTATCATTTACCTACTCGAGGACGAGCAGGAATTAAGCTTGGGGATGCCTGATACGTCTCCAACGTATCTATAATTTTTGATTGCTCCATGCTATACTATCTACTGTTTTGGACTATATTGGGCTTTATTTTCCACTTTTATATTAATTTTGGGACTAACCTATTAACCGGAGGCCCAGCCCAGAATTGATGTTTTTGCCTATTTCGGTGTTTCGAAGAAACGGAATATCAAACGGAGTCCAAACGGAATGAAACCTTCGGGAACGTGATTTTCTCACCCAACGTGATCCAGGAGACTTGGACCCTATGCCAAGGCATCAGAGAGGCGGTCACGAGGGTGGGGGCGCCTCCCCCCCTAGGGCGCCCCCCTGCCTCGTGGGCCCCTCGGTGCTCCACCGACGTACTTCTTCCTCCTATATATACCAACGTACCCCCAAACGAACAGAACAGGAGCCAAAAACCTAATTCCACCGCTGCAACTTTATGTATCCACGAGATCCCATCTTAGGGCCTGTTCCGGAGCTCCGCCGGAGAGGGCCTTCATCACGGAGGGCTTCTACATCATCATAGCCTCTCCGATGAAGTGTGAGTAGTTTACCTCAGACCTTTGGGTCCACAGTTAGTAGCTAGATGGCTTCTTCTCTCTTTTTGGATCTCAATACAAAGTTCTCCCCCTCTCTTGTGGAGATCTATTCGATGTAATCTTCTTATTTTTGCGGTGTGTTTGTTGAGACCGATGAATTGTGGGTTTATGATCAAGTCTATCTATGAATAATATTTGAATCTTCTCTGAATTCTTTTATGTATGATTGGTTATCTTTGCAAGTCTCTTCGAATTATCCGTTTGGTTTGGCCAACTAGATTGGTAGTTCTTGCCATGGGAGAAGTGCTTAGCTTTGGGTTTGATCTTGCGGTGTCCTTTCCCAGTGACAGAAGGGGCAGCAAGGCACGTATTGCATCGTTGCCATCGAGGATAACAAGATGGGGTTTATTTCATATTGCATGAATTTATCTCTCTACGTCATGTCATCTTGCTTATGGCGTTACTCTGTTTTTAACTTAATACTCTAGATGCATGCTGGATAGCGGTCGATGAGTGGAGTAATAGTAGTAGATGCAGAATCGTTTCGGTCTACTTGTCACGGACGTGATGCCTATATACATGATCATGCCTAGATATTCTCATAACTATGCTCAATTCTGTCAATTGCTCAACAGTAATTTGTTCACCCACCGTAGAATACTTATGCTCTTGAGAGAAGCCACTAGTGAAACCTATGGCACTTTGCCTTTTACTTTTCACTTTGCATCTTTATACCAAAAATACCAAAAATATTATATCTATCAGATCTCACTCTCGTAAGTGACCGTGAAGGGATTGACAACCCCTAATCGCGTTGGTTGCGAGAAGCTATCATTTTGTGCAGGTACGAGGGACTTGAGCGTGGCCTCCTACTGGATTGATACCTTGGTTCAAAAACTAAGGGAAATACTTACGCTACTGTGGCGACCCGACCCGAATGGATCAAGTCTACTGTGCTCCGGTGTCATCCCTGGATCAGTAATGCTGACACCACATAGTACATCGAAGGATTTATAGCAGAGTGGCAATCACACACTTATTACATCGTTGTCTCAAAGAGAACTTATTACAATAAATATGGCTTAAGGCCATCTAATATCGATAACAGCGGAAGACTCGGAAGATAAATGGGTCCATCAACTCCAACGGCATCACTGAGTATAGAACCACGACCTAAAAGCACCTTACTCGTCATCTGAAAAGTCTGCAACATGAGAAGTTGCAGCCCGAAAACGGGTCAGCACATGGAATATGCTGGCAATGTAACACATAGAGAGTAATGGAATGAAACATCTATACTATATGCATATATGGCTGGTGGAAAGCTCTATGGTTACAGTTTTGCGTAAAGCCAGTTTTTCCCTACTGCAAAGGAATAAATTTATTTAACTATCAAGGTAGTTGTGAAACATCGAGAATGGTTGACAGCATTCCGATCCCAATTAAGTGAACAATTAAAACCCAACAACATTAATTAGAAGTAACATGATGAGATTCACATGATATTCAAGTACTAGATACTCAAGTTGTCCATAACCGGGGACACGGCTAACCATGATTAGTTTGTACACTCTGCAGAGGTTTGTGCACTTTTCCCCACATGACTCGATCGCCTCCATTTGTTTTCTCGCACTACATGGTGTTTGAGAAACGGATGACCGAGACATAGTCTTTCAGAAGCGCTAGCACCTTACATGTGGGGTAGACCGTACCACCTACAACCCCTACATATGCTAGTCCACCCCGTAAGAGTTCGCACAACTTAGTCAACTATGCCAGAGCCCATAGTAGCATGTGGCTGCACACAGAAGTTTCTAGCATGAATGATCTTATGATCCCTTTGAGCCTGGGTGGCGGTCCAAAATAAAATAGGCAAGTCCTGATAGACATCAGGTGCCTCAATCCACCCAGATGTGTGTTTAAGTTGCCACCTTAGATAAACCATTAAAATTATCAACTCACATCTGTCATGGATATCACTCACCCAATCCACGTCTACTAGCATAGCATGGCATGATAAGCAAACGTAGAAGTAACTCCCAAAGGTTTCATAATAATACAGGTAATAGGTACTACCTCATCTACTTCCCATCCCACAATTTAATTAGATCCTAATCATGCAATGTGAGAGGATTGATCTAATGCAATAAAACATGGGTTGTAGAAAAGGTATGATCAAAGTGTTACTTGCCTTGCTGATGATCCGCGAGACCTAGGGTTTCGAAGTAACAAGCGGCGCAATCCGGGTGATCTATCGCAGACAAACAACAAGCATACAATAAGTACTCATCTAATGCACAGGTAAAACTCGAACAAGAGAACGAACCAGAAAGTTCAACTTAAGAACTCCGGTTGCAAAGAAAGAAAGAACCGTACAGACGACGGAAAAACAAACGGCGGAAGAAAACAACTCGGTTCTAGCAAGTTGAAACTAGGTCAAATTTTACCGGGGCAAAAACTTGTTTAAGTTGATTAGACGGAATGGCGGTTTCGAAACGAAACTCCAGGCGCTTGAATCACCTGATTCCGATAAACGAGCGAGAAGAAAGACTAGAACGAAGATCGGATCTGAGATCACGATCGTGGAATAAATCCGACGAAAAGAAAAAGAAGAACGATTAAACGAACGGGCGTCGTTAACCCGGGAATAATCGGTGATCACGTTCGTTGAGACGAACGGTCCGAAAGAAGAATGAAAACCGATCTAGGGTTTTCGGAAAAGAAAACCGAAACAAAGAACGAAAGAAAACCGGAACGGTTAAGAAAGAACCGGAACGGTTTAGAAGAAAAAACTGAACCGAGGGGAGAAAAAGAGACGCGGCGCGGGACAACCTCGGCGAGGCTCCGGCGAACGGCGGCGACGGCGGCTATAGGGCGGCAGCGGCTATAGAGCGGCGGCGGCGGGTGAGGGGCGCGGGGTGGGGCGCGGCTAAGGAGGAGAGGGGGGGTTTGGGGTGTATTTATATAGGTGGGGGGGATTACTTGGGGTAGGGGGCAAGCAAAAGAGGGAAAACAAAACAAGGAAAGGGGGGCTAACCGGCCTAGAGTCCCTCTGGGACTCGGCCTAGAGCGAGGGAGGCGGCGGCCTGGCGCTGCGCCTGGCGCGCGCGCTGGCTGGGCAGGCGGCCGGCTGGCTGGGCCTTTGGCCCGGCTGGCCTTGGTCCTTTTTTTTAACTGGATTCGCGCGCAGAAAAACAAAAGAAAACTAAACTAAACGAACTCCAAAATTACTAAAGTAAATTTTCCCCGACTCCTAAAAATGAGTCGAACAAAATGAACTTTACTCCGGACCTAGAATGCAATTTTTGAAAACACGCATTTTTCCCTATCCAAATAAAAAGCAAACAAAACTCCGGCAAAACCAAAATTTGATATTGGAAAAATAATTGAAGATGAAACAAATAAATCAAATGATCCTCTTTTCCAAATTTGAGAGAACTCAAATATGAAAATAACGAAATCTCCAACTCTCTCCGAAGGTCCTTGAGTTGCGTGAAATTTCTAGGATCGACCAAAATGCAAGAAAATATGCTATGCATGATGATCTAGTGTATAACATTCCAAATTGAAATTTTGGGATGTTACAAACCTACCCCCCTTAAGATGAATCTCGCCCTCGAGATTCGGGTTGGCTAGAAAATAGGTGAGGGTGGTCCTTGAGCAAATCTTCTTCTCTTTCCCAGGTGGCTTCATCCTCTGAGTGGTGGTTCCACTGAACTTTGCAAAACTTGATAACCTTGCTGCGGGTAACTCTGCTGGCATAATCGAGAATCTTGACTGGCTTCTCCTCATACGTTAAGTCGTTCTTCAACTGAATCGCTTCGAGTGGCACGGTATCTCTTAGCGGTACCTCCGCCATCTCGGCATGACATTTCTTCAGCTGAGAAACATGGAATACATCATGAACTCCTGACAGCTCCTCTGGTAATTCCAACTTATAAGCGACTTCTCCCATACGTTGCAAGATCTTGTACGGTCCAACGAAACACGATGCTAACTTTCCCTTAACTCCAAAGCGCTTAACTCCTCGAAGTGGGGATACTCGGAGATAAACTCTGTCTCCGGTTTCGTAAACTGTCTCCTTGCGTTTAGAATCTGCGTAGCTCTTCTGCCTGGACTGGGCTACCTTGAGCCTATCGCGAATCAACTTAACTTTCCGTTCAGACTCCTTAATCAAATTTGGTCCAAAGAATTGACGGTCTCCAACTTCGTCCCATGACAACGGTGTCCTGCACCTCCTTCCGTATAAAGCTTCGAAAGGTGCCATCTTTAAACTGGTTTGGTAACTGTTGTTATAAGAAAACTCCGCATACGGCAAGTTATCGTCCCAACTAGATCCATAATCTAGTGCACAGGCTCTTAGCATATCTTCCAAAATCTGATTGACTCTCTCGGTCTGTCCATCTGTCTGCGGGTGAAAAGCTGTGCTAAACTCTAGTCTGGTTCCTAAAGTTTCATGCAACTGATTCCAAAACTTTGAGGTAAATTGGGTTCCTCTATCTGATACGATACTCCTCGGAACTCCATGCAAACAAATGATCCTAGTCATGTATACCTTTGCCAACTTAGCACTGGTGTAAGTGGTCTTAACTGGAATGAAATGTGCTACCTTTGTCAAATGATCAACTACTACCCATATCGAGTCATAGCCTGCTTTCGTCCTGGGTAGTCCTGTGATAAAATCCATGCCTATCTTATCCCACTTCCATTCGGGTATCGGCAATGGTTGTAACAATCCTGCTGGCTTCTGATGCTCTGCCTTTACTCTCTGACATACATCACAAACTGCTACATATGCTGCAATATCCTTCTTCATTCCGGTCCACCAGAATGTTTCCTTCGAATCCAAATACATCTTGGTATTCCCTGGGTGAATCGAATACGGTGAATCATGTGCCTCTTGCAAAATCAACTTCCTGATCTCCGGGTCATTGGGCACATAAACACGGTCCTCAAACCATAAGGTATCGTGCTCATCCTCACGAAATCCCTTTACTTTTCCTTCGCTCAATTTCTCTTTTATAGCAGCAATCTCCTTGTCATATTTCTGAGCTTCTCTGATTTTATCCATCAATGTTGACTGAATCTCCAATGCTGCTACATAGCCTCTCGGAACTATTTCCAAACATAGCTCACAAAGGTTTTCTGCTAACTCCTTTGGTACTTCTCCCGTCACTAGGGTGTTGACATGGCTCTTACGGCTCAATGCATCAGCTACTACATTAGCTTTTCCGGGATGGTAATGCAATCTCATGTCATAATCCTTGATGAGCTCCAACCATCTCCTTTGTCGGAGGTTCAACTCCTTCTGAGTGAAAATGTACTTCAAACTCTTGTGATCCGTGTACACCTCACAATGATTTCCAATGAGGAAATGTCTCCACGTTTTCAATGCATGCACTACAGCTGCTAACTCCAAATCATGCGTGGCATAATTCAACTCACGAGGCTTCAGTTGTCGTGAAGCATACGAAACAACTCTCCCTTCCTGCATAAGCACTGCTCCAAGTCCTCGACGTGAAGCGTCGCAATACACCTCATAATCCTTGGTTTGATCTGGCAAAATCAATACTGGTGAGGTGAACAAACATTTCTTCAACTCCTGGAAACTAGCCTCACATTCCTCAGTCCAATTGAACTTAGTGTCCTTCTTCAACAATTCAGTCATAGGCTTTGCAATCTTTGAAAAGTTCTCAATGAATCTCCGGTAGTATCCTGCGAGTCCAAGAAAACTCCGAATTTCTCCAACTGTTGTTGGTTCTTCCCATTCGGTTACGGTCTCAACCTTTGTGGGGTCAACTGCTATACCTTCTCCGGATATAACGTGTCCTAGGAATCCAACTTCCTTCAACCAAAACTCACATTTGCTGAATTTGGCGTATAAGTGATGTTCCCTTAGTTTCTCCAAAACCAAACGCAAATGTTCCTTATGCTCCTCTTCATTCTTTGAATAAACCAGGATGTCATCAATGAACACTACGACGAACTTATCCAAAAACTCCATAAACACTTTGTTCATCAGGTTCATAAAATAGGCAGGTGCGTTAGTCAATCCAAATGACATAACGGTATACTCATACAGTCCATATCTCGTGGTGAATGTTGTCTTAGGTATGTCCTGGTCCCGAATCTTCAATTGATGGTACCCTGATCGCAAATCGATCTTGGAAAACACTTTAGCTCCTTGCAAACGATCAAACAGATCATTAATCATTGGCAGTGGGTACTTATTCTTGATGGTTACTTCATTCAATCCTCGATAATCAACAACCATCCTTAATGATCCATCCTTCTTTTCCACTAGAAGTACAGGTGATCCCCAAGGCGAAGAACTTGGGAGAATGTAACCTTTATCCAGTAACTCCTTAATCTGATTCTTAATTTCCACCAAATCCTTTGCTGGCATCCTATGTGGTCTCTTTGATATTGGCCCGGTGCCTGGCGAAAGCTCAATCAAAAACTCAATGTCTCTATCCGGTGGCATGCCTGGCAACTCTTCGGGAAATACATCAGGAAAATCCTTTACCACTGGTACTTCCTCCTGCACGACTCCTGTTAGGCAATTTACTTGTGTCCTTTTTGGCACATGCCGGGATACATACTTGATCCTTCGTCCTTCTGGTGTGGTAAGCAAAATTGACTTACTAGCACACTCAATATTCCCTTCATACTTTGATAACCAATCCATGCCTAATATCACATCCAATCCTTTAGATTCCAATACTATTAGGTCTGAGGGAAAAACATAGTTTCCAATCCTTAATGGTAACCGATCACACCATCGTCTAGCCATAAACTCCGCTCCTGGTGAGCTTACTAACATGGGTGACCTAAGGGCTTGGGTTGGCAGGTTATATTTATCCACAAATCCCCTTGATATGTATGAATGTGATGCACCAGTATCAAAAAGAACGAGTGCAGTAAATGACTTAACCAGAAACTTACCGATTACTGCATCAGACTGATCTTCAACCTCCTCCACATTAATGTGGTTCACCTGTCCCCTGTTGAAAGGGTTCGGCTTCTTCCCAGAGCTTCCATTGCCATTTCCATTCTGGCCTTCAGGACATTCGTTGGCATAATGTCCGGTCTTGGAACACTTGAAACAGGTGACTTGACTCAGGTCTCTCTTGGTTGGGGTCGATGGGGTGGTCCGGTTCTGGCCGTTGCTTCCTCCATTCCCATTACCATTCTTGTGGCCATTATGGTTGTGCGAGCTACCTCCTCCATGGGTGTGCTGAAACTGAAATCCCGGTTTAGGGGTAAAACGGGGCTTCTACTGGGCTCCAGAGTTATACTTCCCCTATCCATACTTCCTCTTACGGTTCTCAATCTGCTGTTGCTTTCCTTCAATCATGATGGCACGATCTACCAACTCCTGGTAGTTGTTGAAACTCGCTACCATCAATCTCATGCTTAATTCATCATTCAGTCCTTCCAGAAACTTCTCCTGCTTAGCTGCATCCGTAGCAACGTCATCTGGGGCATAACGTGCTAACTTGCTGAAATCGTCAACGTACTGGCCAACTGTCCTTCCTCCTTGGCGTAAGTTGCGAAACTCACGCTTCTTCATGGCCATAGCTCCTGCTGAAACATGGGCAGTGCGGAAAGCTTGCTGAAACTGATCCCATGTGACAGTGTCAACTGGGTAAGTAGCTGTGAAATTCTCCCACCATGCTGCCGCGGGTCCGTCAAGCTGATGTGCGACAAACTTCACTTTCTCATCATCTGTGCATCCTGCAGTGGTCAACTCCCTTCCTATCTTGCGGAGCCAATCGTCTGCTACTATTGGCTCAGTGCTACTGGAAAACACCGGTGGATTCAGCCTAAGGAAACGGGCTAAGTGGTCAACAGGTGGTGGTGGTGGTGGGTTGTTGTTGTTGTTCTGTTGGTTCTGGACTAACATCTGCATCAATTGATTCTGCTGCTGGATCAACTGAGTGAGTTCCGGTGGGAATCCATTGTCACGTCTCGGAGGCATCTGCGGGTTTAGAAAAGACGAGAATTAAGAATAGAGTGAGGTCTAAAGGGAAAACACTACCCCAATGCACATGAGCAAATGCACACAAAATCACTTCATTCAATCAAACAAGGGCTTACAGTCGGTCTAACTATCTCAAAAGTGTTCGAACTATTGTTTTTACATGGGGGAATACTACTACTATCTGGTGGTCATCTAGAAATTTGAACCGGTGGAAGACTCCATGATATCTGCTCCAGCTTCGTCTTCAAGTCGGGTTCACTTGGATCCGAATCGGTGTCGTCAATGATGATGTAGTTGTCCGGACATGCGACATACTCGTCTTCCTCCTTGGATGCTAACTTCCTCTTGAGTTCTTCAATCTCCTGCTTAAGATCGCCATTGTGTCTTGCTAGAGCTACGATCTCGTCCATGCAGTCCTTGCATGTAGACTTCAGTTCTCCTTCTAGCTCGATGATCCTTGCCTTTGCATTCTTCAACTCTATCATATCATTGCGCATCTGGTTCTCGTGGCGTCGAATGTGCTGGTTTAACTCCTGGATGAAAGATGCAATGGATCTATCCTTCTTGGTGCTGACTAACTCCCATTGTTCATCTCGGCGTCCGCAAATCTGGTAGATAGTGTCCTTGAGGTCTTCTTGATAAACTTCTCCAATGCGTCCTATGGTGATATGAGCTGCCATGCTCCTTCCCAGACTCCAGGTTGGTGCATTGAAAACACTATCTATGGGCTTCGTGATTGGCGCGAATGTCCTTCCCGGAACGTGAGCTTGAATCTTCCAGCGCTCCTCTTCAGGCAGAGTGGCATTGAAGGTTCTCGTGAAGCTTGGTAATCCAATGTTCAGGTACTTGGTGACTTCCTTCAAGTGAAATCCAAATGGTGTGCCTTCATCCGGTTGAGCGTACTTAATCTTCGCGTTCGTCATCCTAAAAGAGTAGAAAAGATGAGGAGTTAGAAAATGAGAAGAGAATGGTGATCTATGGCTTTAACTTAGTGGTCGTGTCCTACAGTCAGCGTGTGCTCTGATACCATCTCTGTGGCGACCCGACCCGAATGGATCAAGTCTACTGTGCTCCGGTGTCATCCCTGGATCAGTAATGCTGACACCACATAGTACATCGAAGGATTTATAGCAGAGTGGCAATCACACACTTATTACATCGTTGTCTCAAAGAGAACTTATTACAATAAATATGGCTTAAGGCCATCTAATATCGATAACAGCGGAAGACTCGGAAGATAAATGGGTCCATCAACTCCAACGGCATCACTGAGTATAGAACCATGACCTAAAAGCACCTTACTCGTCATCTGAAAAGTCTGCAACATGAGAAGTTGCAGCCCGAAAACGGGTCAGCACATGGAATATGCTGGCAATGTAACACATAGAGAGTAATGGAATGAAACAGCTATACTATATGCATATAGGGCTGGTGGAAAGCTCTATGGTTATAGTTTTGCGTAAAGCCAGTTTTTCCCTACTGCAAAGGAATAAATTTATTTGACTATCAAGGTAGTTGTGAAACATCGAGAATGGTTGACAGCATTCCGATCCCAATTAAGTGAACAATTAAAACCCAACAACATTAATTAGAAGTAACGTGATGAGATTCACATGATATTCAAGTACTAGATACTCAAGTTGTCCATAACAGGGGACACGGCTAACCATGATTAGTTTGTACACTCTGCAGAGGTTTGCGCACTTTTCCCCACATGACTCGATCGCCTCCGTTTGTTTTCTCGCACTACATGGTGTTTGAGAAACGGATGACCGAGACATACTCTTTCAGAAGCGCTAGCACCTTACATGTGGGGTAGACCATACCACCTACAACCCCTACATCTGCTAGTCCACCCCGTAAGAGTTCGCACAACTTAGTCAACTATGCCAGAGCCCATAGTAGCATGTGGCTGCACACGGAAGTTTCTAGCATGAATGATCTTATGATCCCTTTGAGCCTGGGTGGCGGTCCAAAATAAAACAGGCAAGTCCTGATAGACATCAGGTGCCTCAATCCACCTAGATGTGTGTTTAAGTTGCCACCTTAGATAAACCATTAAAATTATCAACTCACATATGTCATGGATATCACTCACCCAATCCACGTCTACTAGCATAGCATGGCATGATAAGCAAACGTAGAAGTAACTCCCAAAGGTTTCATAATAATACGGGTAATAGGTACTACCTCATCTACTTCCCATCCCACAATTTAATTAGATCCTAATCATGCAATGTGAGAGGATTGATCTAATGCAATAAAACATGGGTTGTAGAAAAGGTATGATCAAAGTGTTACTTTCCTTGCTGATGATCCGCGAGACCTAGGGTTTCGAAGTAACAAGCGGCGCAATCCGGGTGATCTATCGCAGACAAACAACAAGCATACAATAAGTACTCATCTAATGCACAGGTAAAACTCGAACAAGAGAACGAACCAGAAAGTTCAACTTAAGAACTCCGGTTGCAAAGAAAGAAAGAACTGAACAGACGACGGAAAAACAAACGGCGGAAGAAAACAACTCGGTTCTAGCAAGTTGAAACTAGGTCAAATTTTACCGGGGCAAAAACTTGTGTAAGTTGATTAGACGGAACGGCGGTTTCGAAACAAAACTCCAGGCGCTTGAATCACCTGATTCCGATAAACGAGCGAGAAGAAAGACTAGAACGAAGATCGGATCTGAGATCACGATCGCGGAATAAATCCGACGAAAAGAAAAAGAAGAACGATTAAACGAACGGGCATCATTAACCGGGGAATAATCGGTGATCACGTTCGTTGAGACGAACGGTCCGAAAGAAGAACGAAAACCGATCTAGGGTTTTCGGAAAAGAAAACCGAAACAAAGAACGAAAGAAAACCGGAACGGTTAAGAAAGAACCGGAACGGTTTAGAAGAAAAAAATGAACCGAGGGGAGAAAAAGAGACGCGGCGCGGGACAACCTCGGCGAGGCTCCGGCGAACGGCGGCGACGGCGGCTATAGGGCGGCGGCGGCAGCTATAGAGCGGCGGCGGCGGGTAAGGGGCGCGGGGTGGGGCACGGCTAAGGAGGAGAGGGGCTTGGGATTGATGTGAGGAGAGGGGGGGGGGTTGGGGTGTATTTATATAGGTGGGGGGGATTACTTGGGGTAGGGGGCAAGCAAAAGAGGGAAAACAAAACAAGGAAAGGGGGGGCTAACCGGCCTAGAGCGAGGGAGGCGGCGGCCTGGCGCTGCGCCTGGCGCGCGCGCTGGCTGGGGAGGCGGCCGGCTGGCTGGGCCTTTGGCCCGGCTGGCCTTGGTCCTTTTTTTAACTGGATTCGCGCACAGAAAAACAAAAAAAAACTAAACTAAACGAACTCCAAAATTACTAAAGTAAATTTTCCCCGACTCCTAAAAATGAGTCGAACAAAATGAACTTTACTCCGGACCTAGAATGCAATTTTTGAAAACACGCATTTTTCCCTATCCAAATAAAAAGCAAACAAAACTCCGGCAAAACCAAAATTTGATATTGGAAAAATAATTGAAGATGAAACAAATAAAAATGATCCTCTTTTCCAAAATTTGAGAGAACTCAAATATGAAAATAACGAAATCTGCAACTCTCTCCGAAGGTCCTTGAGTTGCGTGAAATTTCTAGGATCGACCAAAATGCAAGAAAATATGCTATGCATGATGATCTAGTGTATAACATTCCAAATTGAAAATTTGGGATGTTACAGCTACTCTGCTGCATCATCCCTTCCTCTTCGGGGAAATCCAACGCAAGCTCAAGAGGTAGCAAGTTCCACTGTCTCGTCACCATAAGGCTTGATGGCTCCTTCGATCATCGGAAACAATGCGATCGAGGGTGAGGTTTTTCTCCCCGGACAGATCTTCGTATCCAGCGGCTTCGCACTGCAGGCCAACTCGCTTGGCCATCTAGAGCAGATCGAGAGCTACGCCCCTGGCCATCAGGTCAGGTTTGGAAGTTTGAACTATACTGCTGACATCCGTGGAGACTTGATCTTCGACGAATTCGAGCCCGCGTCAGGTGCGCCGCACACTCACGACGGGCATGACTTAGCTCTACCGCCAGACAGTGTTCAGGAGATCACACCTGTGGAGACTCCGACCCTTGATCCGGAGCAGATCGCGCCGTCCGAGGACGGGTGGATGGACCCCGCCCCAGAGACCGCACACTCAGCGGCGATAGAGCCGAATACTGACTTCACCTCCTACGAGACCTGTGTTGCCAGACCTTTGGATTCATGCCCGGCCACGGTCTCCGAACCGCCTGCGTCCGTACCTATCAAATCTGATTGGGCGCCGATCACGGAGTTTTCCTCTGCGGATATCTTTTAGCACTCGCCCTTGGGCGATGTGCTAAATGCATTAAGGTCTCTCTCCTTGTCAGGAGGCCCTTGGCCAAACTATGTTCGTCCCGAGTGGGAAGCGGACGATGAAGAAATTTGTTCCCCACCCACCACCCACTTAATAGCCACTGTCGATGACTTAACCGACATGCTTGATTTCGGCTCCGAAGACATCGATGGTATGGACGACGATGCAGGAGACGAATAGGAACCACCGCCCGCAGAGCGCTGGACTGCCACTTCATCACATGATATATACATGGTGGATACACAAAGAAAATGATGACGAGGAACGGGAGGAAGCAGCGAAGGACAACTCCCTCGAGAAGCAACCAAAGCAACGGCGTAAGCGCTGCTCCAAATCTCGCCCCGGCAAAAACAGCGATAACAATGCAAGAAAGAGTAACACCCTGGTCGACCCCAAAGGAGACAACGACCACATGAACCCAGCGGTGGAGCAGGGTGAACCAGCGGATGGCGAACATAGTACGGAGCCGCTGTCTGGTCACGATGACCCCGAGGGTAAAACTCATCAACCTGTCTCCGGAGACATGAATAGTCCGGATGACGATGCACACATCATCCCTGAAAGACACTTGGAACAAGAGAACCTTCATAAAAGGCTCATTGAAACAGTGCGGAGCCTGAAGAAGCAGAAGCAAAGGCTTAAGACTGCGCAGAATACGCTCAACAACAGATGGAATAAAGTGCTTGACACGGAAGAAAAGTATGGCGGTAATCGCCACACAAAACGCTATCCAAAGCGCAAGCTATTGCCTGAATTCGACGACGAGGCCTTAGAGCCCACTCAGCCGGAAAATAAAACGGCCGATCAACCGGACCGGCCACCCCGTGGTCGCGAAAGGGCGGCTAACGATGATGTACACAAGTCAGCACACGACCTATGTGAGGACCTACACAAAAAAGCCGGTTTGACCAGGTCCATTTATGGACCTAGGAAGCGCGTTCCGGCACAGAATCATCGCCGCCCAAATGACTATACTGACAGAATAATAGTTCGGAATCAAAACCGAACACTACAACTGTCAGACACACCCAAATACAGGGGTGCCGCGCACCCCCTATGCTTCACCGATGAGGTACTGGATCATGAATTCCCAGAAGGATTCAAACCCGTGAACATAGAGTAATACGACGGAACAACAGACCCTGGGGTCTGGATTAAGGACTTTATCCTTCACATCCACATGGCTCATGGAGATGATCTCCATGCCATCAAATACTTGCCCTTAAAGTTGAAAGGACCATCTAGGCACTGGTTGAAAAGCCTCCCCGAAAACTCAATTGGAAGTTGAGAAGAGCTCGAGGACGCTTTCAGGGCTAATTTTCAAGGGACCTATGTCCGACCTCCGGATGCAGACGATTTAAGTCACATAATCCTACAACCCGGAGAGTCGGCCCGAAAGCTTTGGAACAGATTCCTCACTAAGAAGAATCAAATTGTCGATTGCCCAGACGCCGAAGCCTTAGTGGCTTTCAAACATAGTGTCCGGGACGAATGGCTTGCCAGACACCTCGGCCAGGAAAAACCAAGGAAAATGGCAGCCCTAACAAGCCTTATGACCCGCTTTTGCGCGGGCGGGGATAGTTGGCTGGCCCGCAGCGGCACCAGCGACCCAAGCACATCCGAAGTCAGGGATGGCAATGGAAAACCACGACGCAATAAAAGCAAGCGTCGAAGCAACGAAGACAGCCCAGACAACACGGCGGTAAACGCCGGATTCAGGGGCTCTCGACCCGGTCAACGGAAAAAGGCATTCAAAGGCAGTAGAGATGGACTGTCCAGTCTAAACAAGATTCTGGACAGATTATGTCAGATTCACGGCACCTCCGATAAACCTGCAAATCATACCATCAGAGAATGTTGGGTCTTTAAGCAGGCCGGCAAGCTAAACACCGAACATAAGGGGAGGGAGACACCAAGTGAAGACGAGGATGAGCCTCACCAACAAAACACTGGCGGACAGAAAAATTTCCCACCAGAAGTCAAAACAGTGAACATGATTCACGTAACGAAGAGGAGGAGACACGCGCACTCCGAGACGTACACACCATAGAGCTCGTTACCCCCAAGTTCAACCCTTGGTTGGCCTGCACAATCACTTTTGATCGCAGGGATCACCCGACTAGTATCCGGCATGGGGGATCGGCTGCCTTGGTACTAGACCCAATAATTAACAGATACCATTTCACCCGAGTCCTTATGGACGGCGGCAGTAGTCTTAATCTGATATATCAAGACACAGTCCGCAAAATGGGGATAGACCCAACAAGAATCAGCCAAAGCAATACTACCTTTAAAGGAGTAGTACCAAGCCCAGAGGCCCGCTGCACGGGCTCTATAGTACTAGAGGTTGTATTCGGTTCTCCCGACAACTTCCGAAGCGAAGAATTAACCTTCGACATCGCTCCATTCCGAGGCGGCTATCAAGCACTACTCGGAAGAACAACCTTCGCTCGTTTTAACGCAATACCGCATTACGCTTATCTTAAGCTTAAGATGCCCGGTCCACATGGCATCATCATAGTTAGCGGAAACTCAAAGCGTTCCTTACATGCGGAGGAATGTACGGCGGCTTTCGCAGCTGAGCACTGAATGACCCCTCCAACTAGAATAAATGATCGGTCGTCAAGACCGCGGACATGGCTAGACGAGTCCGGCGCACCCCTCGCTGTAACAGTTCAGATAAACCCGAGATTGGGTCGATGGATATACCGCCATAGGTGGCGCTAGGGGCTTCCCGCATGTAAAAAAGGACTATAGTTCGGTTTGACCTTACTTAGATTGAATTTCAATGGTCTATTAAGAATAACCAATTTTCCGCACGTAGACTTTCACCTGGGTTTTTTTCTCTCTTGCAGATGACAATCGTGCTACACCCTTCCAGGACACGGCACAAAGGAGACACGGGCGCAGACATGCAGCAAGGCCCCGCTCAAAGGTTTCTTTTTAGATTAAGACCCTGTGTAAACCTTTCTCACTGTCTCTTGTTGCTTCACGCCCTCCGGATACTTAGCACAACTGAGAGGAATGCTGACATTATTGGCATTTTCGCCACGTCAGATTGATGCACGTACCTGGAAATTCAGGGTTCATTATCAAGGGCTTTGCTCAGCCCGGTATATGTTGTAAAGTCTGAATACCTTAGGGAGTGTTCGGCGTCGCGAGTTTGACCTTATATGCATCAGCTCCGAATCATGTCTTTGGTCAAATGTTGGGTTTGCCCGGCTCCCGTGTTTTGATACCTTACGTTCTGCTCTATCGGCTAAGGTGGCACCGGGAGAACTATTGCGATTGTGCCCTGGTTCATCTGGATGAGCACCTCAGTAGAGAAAGATGAAAAATGACTGTCATGATAAAGCGCGAGACTGGTCAACCACTCGAGGACTCAGCGGAATCTTCGTGATTCCTCCGCATTATCGTCATTGAAGCCTGGTTCAGGACATTGGTGCTTTCATTGAGAGTTCCACTGTGCCATCACGATAAGGCCTGATGGCTCGTCTCATTGTCAGGGACAACGTTACCTCTGGGACAACCGATTAGGCGGCTTCGTCATGACAGCCCTGTCGGCCGTCGCGCCGATGATGACTTCTTGGGTCATCAAAAATAGCCTCCACGTCGGCTCAGGATTCACCGAGCAGATGGATCCAATGGAGCTATCTTCTTTGAATGAGCTCTTGGATCGCATCGCCGCCTTGGGAGTCGCTATGGACTATGATCAGATCGGGCTTAAACCCAACCAAAGGGAGATTAACTATCCGCCAGTTACCCATCAGATAGCGGTGGATGTTGCCTTCCTAGAAGCCGCCCATGATGGAGTGCGGCGCGTTGAGTGCCGATCCTATAAAGCACAATTCAGTGTAAGGGGTGAGACGCAGGTGGGGGCCCCTTTTTTCGAAGATGATTTCTGAATACTTACAATGGAGAAAGGGAAAATGCGGTGGTAGTCTGCCATAATAGCCACTTCCGAGCCGTCAAGGCTTGCTTGATAAAAGACTCCATCATCAAACTCTATGAATATATCCGGATCCTCATGGAAGTCGGGGTCTTCATTGCAAGCATAATACTCTGGTTATGGGGAGGGGCAATGAATATTCTCGACCACCTTCCTCAATGTCTGCTTTAAGACAACCAGAACAATTTGATTAGCATACCTCGATAACGAGGTAGAACTATGCTGATAATCAGAAACTTACCCATTCGATGGGGTTATACATGGAAAAACCTTCCCGGCAATTTAAACGGATGAAGTCTTCCCCCCCCCTTATAAAGATCGGCCAGGATGATGGCCAGTTCGGTTGGGGTATTCGGGCCCTTGAGCCTATAACGGGATGCATCGTCCTCTTTGTTGTAACACCATAAAGGGGTCACTCTGGACTGGAGGGGCTGGATACATCGCTTTATCGCAATGGCCATGACTTCGATTATCGAAAGTTCGGAATGAGCGAGTAATCTGATCTTACTGACAAACCTCTTCACTTCCACACTGTCTTCTTCTTTGGGACTCCGGGGGCGCCAATTGAGGCATTTCTTTAAAGGAGCACTAGAAAATTCGGGGAGTCCATGCCGAACTGTGTCCGGAAGGGGGACGTCATCAATATAAAACCATTCCAAAGACCATTCTTGGTATACCTCCTTGGGAGTTCTGACAGGGTAACCTGATCTGGCTATGTGCCATACTTCGACGCTGCCCACTTCAAATACGGAGCCCCCTCGATGATGAGGGACGAGGCAAAAGAACTTTCTCCATAGTTCAAAATGAGCCTCACGGCCTGAAAATAGTTTGCATAGAGCGACAAAAGCCGAGATGTGCAGGATAGAACCTGTTGTGAGGTTGTGCAGCTGGATCTCGTAGAATTCCAATAGACCTCTGAGAAAGGGGTGGATCGGAAATCCTAAGCCCCACAGAAGAAACGACACGAAGCACACCTTCTCCTCCTTGTCGGGGTTGGGGAAATTCTCTGCTAGCACATCATTGCCAATCAAGGCCAATCCCTCCCGCACAGAGATTAGATCTGCGAGGGGGAGATAACCCTGCGTCTGAAGTCGATTCAGCTAAAGGTGAGACACTGAGCAGCTTCGCCAATCACCCTCTTGAGGGCCATGCGGGCACGAGGAAGAGCTAGGAGCGCTCGCCATGTTTTGAAGTTTTTCGTGGTTTGCTCTGGTGCTCTTTGCGCAATGTGGAATGGCATTTGGGCGATCTAACCTCCTTATATAGATGCCGCCCGTGCATGGTAGGGGGTTATTTGTAAAACTTATGGACCATTCGCGTTCACCCGGTGCGTGGAAATCAAGGCGACAACAGGAAGGAATCATAAATATAGAACATGGAGGTCAAAGCCGGACTGTCATCAATCCGGAGTATGGTGAAGAACCCGCCATGAAAAGACAAATACATAAGCCAGATACTACATCATCATTGAAGGGAAGTTTGGGGGCTACTAAGGGAGTCCTAGATTTGGGGGCCCTCAGGTGTCCGGCCTATTCGATATGGGTTGGACTGATGGGCTGTGGAGATAAAGCAGAAGACTATCCCCCGTGTCCGGATGTATTATTTCCTTCTTCTGCGAACCCACTCCGTATAAACCCTAGGCGCCCCGGTGTGTATATAAACCGGAGGGTTTAGTCGGTATAGAGAATCAAAACAATTATAGGCTAGACACTTACACTAGTACAGCGAGCTCCTAAACAAACATTTTTAACCCCTTTCCGCGACGGCATTTGGAACCGTCGCCAAGTGAGTGTGGGCGATAAGGGGGTCCTTCCCACACGACCCAGAAACCGTCGGGGATATGCCCTCCTGGCATGCACGTTCGGCAAAATGAGGTCGTGTGCGACCGGCGAGCGCTCAAATACGGAAATACGTACAGTAGAGCTAAAAAATACAATTATACGAAAAAATTGTTTCCCGTCGCAAGTACATCCCACACAGTCAGTCCCCGCTAAACGTTTCCGTTCGTATGTACATTCCACATAGTCGCTCCAAGGAAAACGTTTCCGTTCACAGATACATCACACACAATTTTTCCCGTTAAATCGCTTGCGTTATTGAATATATCGTCCGTGGAAGAAACTATGTGGCAAAGGTTGTCCATCACACACAGTTTTCATGTGGTAAACGTTTGCGCAAGGTGGCCTAACGCAAACAGTTTTCAAGAGAAAGTCGTGTGTGATTGTTCATTGATCCAACACTGTTTATTCCTAGAAACTATGTGCGTTGCCTGAGGTCATCGCCCACGGTATTTTTTCAACAACCGTTTGCAATAGCAAAACCCAATTAGCAGGCTAATTATCCAATTATTCATAATGTATTTATTAATCTAATTGATAGTTCATATTAAGCACACAATACATATCATTTTCATAATTGAAATACATCAGAGTACAACATCATATAGCTTCAACACTCAGCTACCCCATTACACAACTACACTAGGACCAAGTTTCACATGCAACATCTATAACCTTTCGAAATTAGCATCATAGACGGTACATAGACAGATGTATCTCATCTGGAAAACTGCTGAAGCAGAAGGAGAATATTGGGCCTTCATTGATGTTGAAGGTCTTTGTAACTTTAGGCTAGTGCCTATGGATGATTGACCGTCTATCCTTCGTCCTCTTCAGGAACACTTCAATATTGAACCTTGTGTGTTGTAGGAATACCTTCATCGCCTCTTGACCATACAGGTGGTTTGAGAGGTAATCATTAGTGAACTACTTTGGAAAGGCCTGAAAACAAGGATGTGCATAAATATCTTTTCTATATTGAAAATGGGGCAAAGGAATAAAAAAGCAAGGTATAATAGTTAGTACCATCCTGTTGTGAACTAATGTCTTCTGCATTGTGCAGACAAATATCTTGTTGTTTTTTGTCGCTAATTTCTTTATCCTAACAATCTTTCTGAGTTCCTTGACTTGACTAATATTCATGGACAACTCATTTCCCCATATGCAAAAAGGGTCGAATAGTGGGTCAAAACCTCTGATAGCAGGCCCTACATGTGCAAGACCAAATTGTTAAAAACCTAAATATTAGAATGGTTCCTGCAATTGCACAACAATGTGCTATTAGACAATGGACCATGCACGTGCTAACCTCGATTGTAAACCTCAGTGCTTCCCATTGTTTCCCTGCAACACATATAAGGTAGTTCGTCATCAGGTTAAGTAAGGGTTCACATGCTATCAATAAAATATGTTGATGAAAAATAATCACATTGCAGATTCATCAGATTAACTGAAGCCACATGGAAAATCCATTTATCCAAACCAAGCATCATTAAGAACTAGGAAATAGAGCACTTGTATATGTATCTCATGTATTAAGTGCAGCCAAATTCGATTTATTCCTCACATGCACAGCAATACAAAATTCTACCCATGACAATTGGACATCGCATTACAGAATTGAACCAAGCAGTTAACTAAACACCACAACAAATGAACCAAACATTAACTGAGCACCACATTACACAATATAACATACTCCTAATAGAAGATTAGATAATTAACCAAACAGTTAACTACAGCCAATTGTAGCAATTGTATTTGTTTCTCATGTATTTACCACAGCCAAATTCAATTTATTTCTCACATGGTATACAATAACAGAATGCACCCACAATTTTGTAAAGATAAATTCAATTTATTTATCACATGGAAGACGATACAAAATTGTAGCCTGAAGTATTGAACATCACATTTGCAGAATTGAACCAAATAGTTAACTGAAGACGACAACTAATTAACAAAATAGTTAATAAGTGCGCACCACACTGCATGACATATAGAACATATACACTAGAGAAATAGATTGCATGGTAAAATTAGATAGCACAATTCACTAGAATTTGTGAAGGAAAGGCAGGAGCAGCACACTCAACGGGTAAACCGAGCATACTTAACCGGCGTAGCTAGCAAATGGCAAGGTGCTCCTTCAAGATCTGGGGGTCGGCACGAATGGCAGCCATCGCGACCTCATCCGCGCGTGCGGCCGTGATTTGCTTCTCTGCTGCCAAATGCTCCTTGAGGTCCTGGCTATACTGCGTGCACCATGTCTTAGGTCGGCGCTTATTTGGTGGAGGGGTCGGTGATTTGGGTGGAAGGTGTCGCGCTCACGCCGGCGGTAGGGGCATGTGGGATGTGGAAGGAGGAGGAGGATGGGGTGGAGTGTGGATTACCTGCCTGGATAGGCGAGGCCGAGGAGCATGAAGGAGGGTCGCCGGCGAGGAGGCGGCGGCGCTTCAAGCAATGAGTGAAGGTTTCAACTTGGAAAGGAAGGTGGAAAGAGGGGAGATGTGGCTTTTGGTAAGGGGGAGGGGGCGGGGAGGTAGATATTTCCGCGGAAGCCAAAAATTTGGAATCACTTCAGCCAAAAAACTGGCGCAAAGTGTCATTAGACACGGTCCCTTATTCAGACACGGTCTGAAGATATTTTGTGTTGCATCTCACGCGGTCGATTATAATAAACTATGTGGGATCTACTTAATTTTTCATCTTGATTTGAATTACATAATGGGGTCACAGTGGCCATGGATGGTGTTTGAATAGCTAGACCTTTTATCTGTAGTGATCATAAAAGAATTGGAATTATTCAGGGTTCGTTTGGACATTTTTATCCATTAAGTGAGTTTTCAATGCATTTATGTGCATAATTCAAATTTGAACTACATGCACATGCTCCAGTGCATATAAATTCTTTGAAAAATCAAATCTTTTTCCATGGTTGCATGCTTAGGTCCCATGCAAGAAATGGGAATGAATTTCAAACACCACGGCACTGTTGATTGCCGGCAAAACATTGAGATGCCGGGTTTTTAAATTCTAGTAAATCCAAAACTCATCTGAAATTCATGAAAATTGGCATGCTATCATGTAGCGGCATCAACATGCCATGGTAAAAAAATTGTCCCATTTGGGGAAGGTTTGGGTATATGCTTCTCACAAACCGGAGCTTCTCACAACAAGCATGATGGTTTTTGGTAGGGAACGTCCCACCTTTGGGGACGAAATGATATACATTGCCTCTTACTGCTTTCAATTTTTTTTCTCATGTCAACATAGAACAACAGGAGTGTTGTGTGAATTTTTGTGATTTTTCGGGGTTCATTTGGACATTTTTATGCATTAAGTGAACTTTCAATGCATTTATGTGCATAATTCAAATTTGAACTATATGCAAATGCTCCAGAGCATATAAATTGGTTGAAAAATCAAATATGTGTCCTTGGGTGCATTCTTAGGTCCCATACAAGAAATGGGAATGAATTTCAAACACCAGGGCACCGTTGATTGCCGGCAAAACATTGAGATGCCTGGTTTTTAAATTCTAGTAAATCCAAAACTCGTCTGAAATTCATGAAACTTGGCATGTTATCATGGAGCGGCATCAACATGTTGTGGTAAACTTTTTGTCCCATTTGGGGCAGGTTTGGGTATATGCTTCTCACAAACCGGAGCTTCTCATAACAAGCATGACGGTTTTCAGTAGGGAATGTCCCACCTTTGGGGACGAAATGATATCCATTACCTCTTATTGCTTTCAAAAAAATTCTCGTGTCAACATAGAACAACAGGAGTGTTGTGTGAGCTTTTGTGGTTTTTCGGGGTTCGTTTGGACATTTTTATGCATTAAGTGAGCTTTCAATGTATTTATATGCATAATTCAAATTTGAACTAAATGCACATGCTCCAGTGCATATAAATTGGTTGAAAAATCAAATCTGTGTCCTTGGGTGCATGCTTAGGTCCCATGTAAGAAATGGGAATGAATTTCAAACACCAGGGCACCGTTGATTGCCGGCAAAACATTGAGATGCCTGGTTTTTAAATTCTAGTAAATCCAAAACTCGTCTGAAATTCATGAAACTTGGCATGCCATCTAGAGCGGCATCAACATGTCGTGGTACAAATTTTGTCCCATTTGGGGCAGGTTTGGGTATATGCTTCTCACAAACCGGAGCTTCTCACAGCAAGCATGATGGTTTTCGGTAGGAAACATCCCACCTTTGGGGACGAAACGATATCCATTGCCTCTTATTGCTTTCAATTTTTTTTCTCGTGTCAACATAGAACAATAGGAGTTTTGTGTGAATTTTTGTGATTTTTCAGGGTTTGTTTGGGCATTTTTATGCATTAACTGAGTTTTCAATGCATTTATGTGCATAATTCAAATTTGAACTATATGCAAATGCTCCAGAGCATATAAATTGGTTGAAAAATCAAATATGTGTCCTTGGGTGCATTCTTAGGTCCCATACAAGAAATGGGAATGAATTTCAAACACCAGGGCACCGTTGATTGCCGGCAAAACATTGAGATGCCTGGTTTTTAAATTCTAGTAAATCCAGAACTCGTCTGAAATTCATGAAACTTGGCATGTTATCATGGAGCGGCATCAACATGTTGTGGTAAACTTTTTGTCCCATTTGGGGCAGGTTTGGGTATATGCTTCTCACAAACCGGAGCTTCTCATAACAAGCATGACGGTTTTCAGTAGGGAATGTCCCACCTTTGGGGACGAAATGATATCCACTGCCTCTTATTACTTTCAATTTTTTCCTCGTGTCAACACAGAACAACAGGAGTGTTGTATGAACTTTTGTGATTTTTTGGTGTTCCTTTGGACATTTTTATGCATTAACTGAGTTTTCAATGCATTTATGCACATAATTCACATTTGAACTGCGTGCACATGCTCCAGCGCATATAAATTGGTTGAAAAATCAAATATGTGTCCTTGGGTGCATGCTTAGGTCCCATGCAAGGAATGGGAATGAATTTTAAACACCAGGGCACCGTTGATTGTCGGCAAAACATTGAGACGTCTGGTTGTTAAATTCTAGTAAATCCAAAATTCTGTTAACCATTCACGTGACGCCACATGTCTTGGTTTTAATGGCTGTAGGAGGTGTTGTGCAGACAGCTGCTTGACCTTGACTAAACGGGAGGCGTGCGAGCACCGTCCGGTGCGCAGGCTGACCGAGAGGCGTGCAAGCTATCCTCGAGTGCGCAGGCTCATCAGGAAGCATGCGAGTTGTACGCTGCGCAGGCTCACTGAGAAGCGAGCCCTTCGACTTCCATGGCCGCCCGCCTTGCTCACATCCTCTCCATTAATGACACCCAAGCCACAGTTTAATTCGCTTTTTAAATATAAAACACTCATCGTGAACGTTTTAGTTAGAACACCCGTATGCAAACTGACAGTTTCGCCATGAAGCCAAGAGAAAATGTGCCAAGCAGGATTTCTGCAGCTCTTGATCGCAAACGATTTAGATAGAACACCCGTATGCAAAGTGAGAGCAGTGCATGATTTGTTCATCCCTTGAACGCAAACGGTTGTTTTGGATGACCCGTGTGCAACCATGTACAAACAATTTGGTAAGATTTGCATCTGTCATATTGGGTATGTTGCCATTTGTCAAACTGGAAAGATTTACATTTGTTGATATAGTAACGTTGCCATTTGTCAATCCTTGTAACACTGCGATTTGTCAAAATGTGCATCTAGAAATCATTAGCACTATGTAATTTTTGCAACTAAAATTCAGTAATTAAGCATAGATTTCATTCATAGATTAAGCAGTTGTTCTTAATTTATACAAACAGTTCAACTCGATAGCTGAACCGACCAAACTTCTCCTCTATTGTTGCCAACCACGTACTGAAATAGCTAGTTCAACTATATATACTGGCTAATTTTAAGTACGTTGTACAGTTCGACCACGCATCTATAGTCAGATGAACTGAACAAAATAGCCCCTAAATACTACTACTACCACGGAGGGGCTTTGTGCTACTTCAGGCAGCCTCTCCTCTGCCGAGCGTGCTCAGTAAGAGGCAGAGGAGGAGGAGGAGGAGGAGGAGCCTACCGACGAGCTGGACAAATGCAATACGGTGCATGCCGCTGTTGCACGTTCAGCGACGCTTGCCAGCTCAAACGCCCACTAACGCTCCAGACGATCCCTCTCGGAGCGCCGGACTGCTCGTAGATCTCCTGATTCCTCGTCTCTGCGTCAGTGTGTGCTGCGGCCATGGCTGCGATAAGGCTCTTTGTGTGCTCGACGAGGCGCTCCTCCTCCTCCCGTAGGAACTCGATGTAGCGCGCAAGGTCGCTGGCGCACGTGCGGGCCTCCACCTCCGCCTTCCTCCTTCGGGCAGTGGTGGCGGAGCGGGTGATGATCCCGGCGGTCGATGGTGGGCTAGCGGCCACGGTGGGCGATGATGGGGTGGCGGCCACAACCACCACCTCCCGCCTTCGGGCCGCGGTGGCGGAGCGAGTGATGGCCACGGTGGCCGATAGTGGGGTGGCGGCCACGACGGCCACCTCCTGCCTTCGGGCCGCGCCGGCGGAGCGAGAGATGGCCCTGGCTTTCGACGGTGGTGTGGCGGCAATGGCGGCCGGCAGCGTGTGGTGGGTGTTCCACGCACACCCAACAGGGACGCCACGCGCACTACACTACGTCGGGGACTGCGCCGCCGCCACAGTGTAGCCTCCCAGCTGGAGCTGTCCTCTGATGACGGCGGAGTGGCTGAGCGACGACGACGGACCGGTGCCATTGGCGATTGTAGGAGAAGCAGACGAGATAAGCTACAGGGAGGGAGGGAAAATGCGACGCAGGACTCGCCGGCCATGAGGGTTTTTATAGCAGGCCGGCAAGCATTGGGATTTTGGGGGATTTCACCGAGTCAGGCGAGAAGCTTGCGCGGGAATCTGCGAGGTTGCGTGGGAACGGGCTCACCGACGATTCATTGGCGCCACCGTTTGGCCAAAAGAACGCCTCCTCGCGCTGCGCAAGCTTGTGTTGTAAGCCGTTTGTGGCAGCGGGGTGACATGACGTGCGAGAGGAGGACGAGAGGACATGTACACATACAGTTAATAAAAACGTTTGCGATTTAATTACCTACTATACCCCCGTCCTGGTTTATACGTAGATTTAACTAATAAAATACGAATGCATGTCACCATAGATTATATCCTTGGAGTCGTATTTGAACATTGTTTCCAGCTATACAATTTTTGTAACATGCATTAACACTTTTTTGGTTAAATTTAAGGTTATACATCAGCAAGCGGTTGCCCGCAACACGCACGGCTTATTCCATCACAAACAGCTCTGGTGGATCAACTGTCTGCCACATATCGCACACGCAACTCTAATCTGATTCTTGCTTGATGTCTCCGACATCGCTCACACATTTCGTCTTATTTGCCACATATCACTGTGCCGTCCTCCGCTCGCCTCCCTCGGCAAGCTCTGCTTGCCGTTAGGCGCCGCAACGCGTCGTGCTCGCCATTAGGCGCCGCAGCGTGCTCTGTCGCGTCCGTTGACGCGCTCTGCTCGCATCCGTTGGCACGCTCGGCTTGTGGACAACTTTTCCTTAAGGCGACCGCAGAGCGCTCTGCTCGCGTCCCTCCGCGCATGCTCTGCCAGCGGTTGGGCGTGCGCACGATCACGTCCGGGGGCCCATATGCATGCGGTTGTGTTGCGCGTGTTGCCACGTGATGCAGTTACGTGCGACACGATGGAGTTACGCACTGTAAATTAGAACTGCCATCAGGGCCTGCCCATATTCCTGGTCGTCCGGCTTCCCCTTTAATTCACGCAATCATTATAACCTTAGTCTCTTCAACCTTTCGATCGTGTCCCACAACACAACAAGCACACCCACGACGACACATAGAGAGGGGATGTCCGGCGGCGCTCCAATGGAGTTCGGCGAGCATAGAGTGGAGACCCACGCGAGGGGGACGGATCTCTCGATGGTGTACACCATCCACCCGGCCGTGATGGACGACTACATCAACAACATTGAGCAGTTTCTTGCTGGAGACAACTACAAGGTGGTCAACATCGACCTCCAGTACACCGCCGGTCGTCCCGGCATAGATCAGAAGGTTGTCGTCGCCCAGTTGTGTGTGCGCCATCATGTCCTCATCTACCACTACTGCATGGCCACAGAGCCTTGCGACCGTTTCAACAGGTTTGTCAACAGCACCGACTACAAGTTCGCCATGGTGGATACCAAAGACGATGTAAAAGCGCTCAGTGTTACGGGCTTGGCCTGCAAGAACCTTGTTGAAATCCGTGACCACTACAGGGTCTGGGGCAGCACGAAGCAGGACTCACTGATTGAACTCGCCTCGGACATCATCGACCCCTACTACGAAAAGATGAAGCAGGACGCCCAGAGAATAAGTCCCGTATCCTAGCACAAGGCCTGGATGCGGCAATTGGATGAACCTCACCTTAGGTTCGCGGCCAAGAGCGTGTACACATGCTACGAGATGCACAAGCGGATCGTTGACATGAGGAAGTGCCTCGTTACCCAAATCGACGAGTCCGGATCGAGCCACAAGCAGAGCAAGCATCACAAGAAGTAGATGATGATCAGATGATCGTTTATGCTAGTTAATCATGCATGTAATATATAGTTTACTTTATTGATGTGTGTGGAAATGTCATGTGTGTAGTAGCCACCTATGTAATTATGCATGTAATATTTTACTTTGGTGTGTGCAAATGCCATGGTTGTAGTAGCCACCTATGTAAGTGGATGTTTAATTTGGTTATGCAAGCATGTCCTTATAAGTGTGTGTGTGTGTGTATGTTGTTGTTCTGTATGCAATCCCATCGCATAATACACATGTCTTATTAGCAGCAACCATCTGTGTTATTATCAGTTTTCACACACATTTCTGATTACAGACCTGCTTGCCGCGTATCACACACATCTTGTTAAGCTGGACCGTTTTTGTTCTCATGTCTCAACGCAAACAGTTCATCCGAGTGAACCGCATGCCGTATATCGCACACACCTTCATGTGGCTGCCCGTTTCTTTTGTGTTGCCTAATCACAAACAGTTTTTCCAAGTGAACCGTATGTTGTGTATCGCACACGCCTTCATCTGGCTACCCGTTTCTTTTGTTCCTCCTCATCGCAAACAGTTAAATGAACTGAACCGTATGCCCTTCATCGCACACGCAACTAAACCTGAACCGTGTTTGTTGCATCCGTCATCGCAAACGTTTAACACATTTCTGACGGTTTTCATACAGCACCGCTTGTGATTATTGCATCGCACACAGTTTCTCGAAGGGTCTTTGATCGTAGTGTCGCGTTAGCAGCATCCTGCAGTAGTGTTAGGGTTTAGCCATTACGATCACGAGGTAGATCAACTCTTGCAACCCCTATACTCATCGAATACAATCAAGTAGGACGTAGGGTTTTACCTCCATTAAGAGGGACCGAACCTGGGTAAACATCGTGTTCCCACTGTCCCATGTTACCATTGATCCTTAGACTCACTTCTTGGGCCCCCCCTATCCAAGATCTGCCGGTTTTGACACCGACAGGGGCCATGTTGCTTACTAGAGACGACGAGGACGAAGGGGGGGGTTGCATAGTCGAGGGCGACCAGACGGTGTCCACGAGGAAGGAGTGAAGCAGCTCCTGCTGCCAGAGACTACGCCGCATCTGATGACCCACAAGTATAGGGGATTTATCGTAGTCCTTTCGATAAGTAAGAGTGTCGAACCCAACGAGGAGCAGAAGGAAATGACAAGTGGTTTTCAGTAAGGTATTTTCTGTAGGCACTGAAATTATCGGTAATAGATAGTTTGATAGTAAGAAAAATTGTAACGAGCAAGTAATAGTAATGGTAACAAAGGTACAGGAAAGTAGCCCAATCCTTTTGTAGCAAAGGACGGGCCGGGACAGTCTATTATAATAAGCAAAGTGTTCTTGAGGACACATGGGAATTTCATCTAGTCACTTTCATCATGTTTGTTTGATTCACGTTCGCTGCTTTGATAATTTGATATGTGTATGGACTGCTGCTTGGGTGTTGTTCTTAGAACAAACCTCACACTTATGATTAACTGTTAGGACCCCAATTCCAAGTCACATCGATCTAGCCGGTAACACCTCATATCACTTTGTGGCCTCACGCACGGTATTCCCACGGTGTCGCCTTACCATGGCCCGGGACCGTTTGCACCTTTTGGCTCACGTATATGATAGTGTTGCTAGCATCCATATGACAGAGAACCCGGGCCGACATGGCCAGTCGTTAACCCAAAGCGGCACTAACCTATGGGGACAGGCATACATGATTCACATCGAGCATGTCGGTCAGCAGCGTGTGAATCCGGGCTGTAGCACTGGGCTAACAGGACTCCGGGAACCCGGGCTGTAGCAGGCTAGGCAGGACTCCGGATGTCACCGCGTGACATTTCCCCGAAGGGACAGACACAGGAACGAAGTGAAACACATGCCGGCCAGTCAAGTGTCCTGAGCAGTAGTGCTGGGCTAGCAGGACTCCGGTGAACCGGGCCCCATAAGAGAGGCTGCCAAGGATAATCAACTAGATTATCGGATCCCACACATACCAAGCATTTCAATCATACACACAATATGCTCGATATGTGTAAATACAACATGGCATCACAACATAACTCTACAACTCAAGTATTTATTCATTAGGCTCCGAGGAGTGAGATATTACAAACATGGGGCTCATGACACAACAATCATAGCATACAATGCAAAGCACATGCGGAAGCTTAACATGTCTGAGTACAGACATCTACAAATGAAAAAGGCTAAGAAGCCTAACTATCTACCAGATCCTGCCGAGGGCACAAGATCGTAGCTGAGGTATCAAGCTAAACGTCGAAGTCCATGCGGAACTACTAGAGAGACTGAAGTCTCTCTGCAAAACATAAAATAAGCAAACGTGAGTACAAATGTACCCAACAAGACTTACGTCAGAACTATCTACATATGCATCGGTATCAACAAAGGGGGTGGTGGAGTTCAACTGCAGCAAGCCAGCTTTGACTCGGTGGCTATATTAAACTACGACTGCAAGTAACTCTTTTGAGGTGGCGCACACGAGTCCACATATTCACCATTCAATACACCACTATGGATCCTCTCCCGTCTCCCTACGAGAAGGCCATCCATAGCACTCACACTTATCTTGCGAGTTTTAGAGTATCCACTTTCACTTGTCTATGAACTATGCAAGGGGTCCAAGTTTCCATATCCGAGGAATCCGGCTATTCGAATAGATAATGATAACCCTGCAGGGGTGTACTTCTTCACACACACTCCCACCACTTACCACCATATACACGTCATGTATCTCTGCAACCTTCAAGCGGAAGCCTGGCGAGGGTGTCGGCCACGGCCTACCTAAACACTTAAGTCTCTAGTCCAGGTTTATCGCCTATCCAGGTTCCATCCGCAGGGAGTCCGGCCGAGGTTTCCACATACGGCCCCGAACGATGTGAACAGGGTTCCCGAGACACCAAACGGGCGCCCGGTACACCGTGCCACGGTGTATCTACCGCAACATAGCCCAGCCCTAGGGTCAGCGCTACGCACGGCCGCCAACACATAACCTACAAACACCAGAAACTAGTTGCAACTCCTGGACAGAGTACTAGGGTGATTAAGAAGCCGAGAGGGTCAATTAAGGATCCCAATGAGTGGTAGTAGCTGTTCATGGATCACAGACACAGAACTCAGTTCCTGAGGACGGTTTCAATGAGACAACCCACCATGTACTCCTACATGGCCTCTCACCGCTACCTTTACCAAAACGTGTTCACACACTTAGCTCACACACAGTAGGACATGTTCACACACCTCCGATTCATTCCCGATGAATTAGACCTGACACAACTCTATGCAATAGCAGGCATGACAAACAAGCATGAATGAGTAGGCACATCAGGGCTCAAACAACTCCTACTCATGCTAGTGGGTTTCATCTATTTACTATGGCAATGACATGTCATGCAAAGGAAGGGGTTCAACTACCGCAGCATGTACAGTTGAATCGTTGTTGTCCTAATGCAGTAAAAGAGAGCAGGAGCGAGAGAGTGGGATTGTATTAGAATGAACAAGGGGGTTTTGCTTGCCTGGCACTTCTGAAGATAGTAAAGCTCTTCATCGGTGTCATCGAACTCATCGCCGAAACATACACCTACCGAGGGGGAACAACTACCGGCAAACAAGAGGGAACACAATCAATGCAATGCAACAATATGATGCATGACCATGACATGGCAATATGCTGTGATTTGAGCTAATGCATCTAGTTATGATTTAAATGAAGTTGGTTTGAATACAAGATTCAAATTCCAACTCCATATATGATTATTTAAATGCCCTTTATTTGTTTTGTCCAAAACAGAGGACAAACATTGTTCAAACATGCATGAAAATGGTACAGATGGATTCCTTGAATTTTTCGGATCATTTTTCATATATAATTTATTTCATTTGGAGTTATGGTTGAATTTCTATGAATTTTAGAAGTTTATACTATTTTCTGGAATTTTCTGAATTATTTTTAATCTAGAAATGACTTATTGCGTCAGCATGACGTCTGTGTGACATCAGCAGGTCAACTGAGCTGTTCTGGGTCAAAATTGACCAGTGGGTCCCACTGGTCAGTGACACGGTGCTGGCCAAGGTCACTGACAGGTGGGCCCGGTCAACGTTGACTTGACCAAAGTCAAAGCTAACACGTGGGGTCCACACGTATTAGTACTAATCCTAACAGAAAATTAGACTAACCTAATTAGTCACAGGCTCCCACACGTCAGTGGCTCTAGAGGGGTCATTAGTGGGCTCATTAGCAACTAATGATGTCGCCACGTCAGCACGGCCGGGGATTAGCCGCCGGCGACCTCGACAGACGGCGGAGGCACGCCGGAATCGCTACTCCGGCGACGGTTTGATGCGCGGGAGGGATCTACGGGTTCCTGGCGTTGCGGCGCTTCTAGTGATGGTGACGGATGGTGCTGGAGTGGCCGGAGAGTGGCCAGCAACGAGCTTTAGCGGCGGCCGGAGCTCGGGCGAGCTCGGGTTCGGCAATGCGGGGCACGGAAGGAACCATGGGTGGTCGTAGTAGACTCGTTGGAGTGCGATGAGTGCAGCCGTGAGCTCGGATGCGGGCTTGCGCGGCCGTAGCCACGGCTAAGCCATGGCCGGCGGCGAGAGGCTTCGGTCATGGTTGGGGATCGGGGCTAGATCACTCGGGGGACGACGGGGCAAGGGGGAATCGGGTCAACGGCTCACCGCGGAGCTGCAGGGATGGTTAGCGGGCTCGGGGGCGCGCCGGAGTGGCCGGATCAACGGATAAGGGCGCAGGAGCCGAAGCTTGAAGACGATGATGATGGCGGCTGCTCGGGGCCTCCGTGCTTCCTTCCTTCGGTGCAGAGGTGAAGCGAGATGTGGCGAAGGCTCTGGATAGCTCGGGGAGGCAAGGCGACGACGGTGGGTGCGGCGGCTCACGGCGGCGTGCTCAGGCGCGTGAGGGGAAGAGCGACGGAGAGAGACAGAGGAAAGGGGAGGGCACGAGCAGAGAATGAGAGAACGAGGGGGTCGGGGGGTGTGCGTGGCGGCGACTAGGCAGTCGAGGGGGGGCACGCAGGCAAGGAGGAGCCAGCGCGGCTCGCCGGCCATCGGGCACGCAGCTGCTTCTCCTCCTGGCAGGAGGAAGAAGACAGTGCTGCCCCTGGTGGGCCGGGCTGGCTTTGGCCAGTAGGCCACTACAGTGGTGGGCTGCACGGTAAGGTTCCTCTTTTTTTTATATATTTCCTGTTTTCTATTATTCTGCAACTTTGTGGCTTTATTAAAAATACTTAGATGCTTCCAAAAATCACCAAACTGTTCATGCTCATTGTATGGAATAAACCCAACATGAAACATTTCAGTTTGGGATTATTTGGACATTATTTCTTATATAACAGAAATAATTCCAACCCAAATATATTATTGATTTAAATCAAATGCCCAAATAAATTATTTCTGTGACTCCCAAAATATTGGTTTGAATTTCACCTCATGCCAATATTTTCACAGAATAACAGGAACATTTTCTTGGACTCATTTGATGAGATTTAAATGTTGGTTATTTTTAGAGGTTTTCCGAGACTTGGAAAATTCCTCAATTCAAATTTCAATTGAATTTAAACATGATGCAGCAACCAAACTAGTCCAAGGCCGGGGTAAAGCTAGGGCTGTGACATTAACCCCTCTCACAAGCATCGGCAACTACGAAAGAATAATTAAGATAAAATCTAATCATAGCATTAAACATGTGGATCCAAATCAGCTCCTTATGAAATAGCGCATAAACTAGGGTTTAAGCTTCTGTCACTCTAGCAACCCATCATCTAATAACTACTCCTGCATTCACTTAGGCCTAAAGATGATGAAGTGTCATGTAGTCTACGTTCAAATAACACCACTAAGGCAATCACAACATACATATCATCAAAATATCGAGCAAACATCAAATTCACATGAATACTTATGACAAGACTTCTCTCATGTCCTCAAAAACAAAAGTAACTATTTACAAAATATATTCATGCTCAAGATCAAAGAGGTATTGAATAGCATAATAGATCTGAACATATGATCTTCCATCAAATAAACCAACTAGCATCAACTACAAGATGTAATCAACACTACTAACAACCCACATGTACCAATATGAGATTTTGATACAAAAATTGAATACAAGAGATGAACTAGGGTTTGAAATGAGATAGTGCTGTTGAAGATGTTGATGAAGATTAGCCCTTCCACGGTGAGAGAATTGTTGGTGATGACGATGAGTTCGATTTTCCCCCCTCCAGGGGGGAAGTATCCTTGGCGAAATCTCTCCGCCAGAGAGCAAAAGTGCTCTGCACAAGTTCCGCCTCGAGACACGGTGCTTTATCCTGAAAGTCCTCTTTTTTTTCTAGAACAAATGGGTTTATATATCAGAAGAGGAGCACCAGACCTTGGCCAGGGCTCCACTACCCCCCAGGGCGTGCCAGGGGGGTAGGCGCGCCCTGGTGCCTAGTGGGCATCTGGGTGACCCCCTCTGGTACTTATTTTCTACAATAATTTTTATATATTCCAAAATAAATCTATGTAAAATTTCAGCTTATTTGAAGATGTGCAGAATAGGTATCTCCGACATAGCCTTTTCAGGTCCAAAATTCCAGCTATCGGCAATCTTCCTCTTTATGTAAACCTTGCATATTATAAAAGAAAAGACATTAGAATTGCTCCACAAAGTGTTACATTGATTGAAAAATACTATAAATGACAGTAGAAAAAACATGATGCAAAATGGACGTATCAGCGTCCGTCGCCGTCGCCGGTGGTATGAACAGAGGAGCAGCTTGTCATAGAGCTTGGTGTCATCCCGCCGTGCCCGATTTCCATCTCCCGCCATTTCCCTTCGACTTCGCCTCGCCTCCTTGCGTGCGAGCTGCAACGCCTTGCGCCGCACTCATCCTGGCTTGCTGGAAACTACCGATTTGAGGGTTTCCAGCGAGCTAGTCTTTAGGTTCCTTTTAAGGTTCGTGTCGATGCGAGCCAGCCCACCTCGTATGTAATCAAACATGTTTTTATTGACCCAACTGGACTTGGTTGAGATGTACACGGGCTACCAAACACGTCCTACCGAATCTGGGTCACCCGCTCGCCGCACCCGGCGTCTTCCCCACTATAAGCTCCGGCCATACTGTCACGGGTCATTAGCATAAAACCTGGATCTCGGAGTGGTAGTTAGCTGAGGTAGGCTATCACCCGTCCCTCCCAGCCACTGTTGTTAGTCTCAAGATCGCAGAAGAAGGGTGAGCATGGCATGGCAGAGCAGCTACAGCCGGCTCGCCGGCGACGAGGCCGCCGTGATATCCACCGCCGGCGGCGACGACGACTACTACGACGCAAAGAAGCTGAGGCTGCTTGGCTACGAGCCGCAGCTCAAGCGCAATCTCTCGTACGTACTCTACTGATTCAGAAAATCGAACCTGTCGTTCTTGTTTGCTCTGTTTGACTGTTTAGCTGGCACATCGATTCTGTCGATCTATGAAGTTTAGTTTACTTCAATCCAGCTTTGTTTGATGCGGTTACGTGTTAGCTAGCCACTGCAAGTTGCGTGTTTCGTTCTGTCAAGTGTCAACGACGGATGGGTTGCTTGCGGACGCTGTGCACTTGCTTTGACTCATTAAGGTTTTAATACCATAGTAGGATTCATTTTTCTAGCTTAAAGAAAAAGGATTTATTTTTCTCTAGGCATTTTCATAATTTTTTTATTTTGAGCGTAATTCACTAGGTTTTATTGATCGATGGGCACTGGAATACAATTTGGATCATAGGGTTGGCTGAGCCAATGGCATTTTCATGGCCAATCCAATTTGGCGCGTAGGATAAGTATACACCGAGGGGCGGTTCCCGACCTCCGTTCCAATTTTGGGAAGGTTCTAAAGCCTTCCCAGACCGTTTTTCCTCTTTTTTGTGTTTTTTCTTTTGGATTTTTTCAGCTTTTTTCATTTTCGTTATTTTCTTTCTTTCATGTTCGTTTTCTCATTTAATTTTTCCTTCATATATTTTGCGACCAACTTGTCAAATTCGTGAGTATTTTTTGAATTCACATTTTTTAATGAAATCCAAAATGTTTTTAATTTTTTTGAATATTTTTAAAAATTCATGAACTCTTTTCGAATTCACAAAATATTTTCAATTTTATGAATCATAAAATATTTTTTAATTGGCGAACGTTTTTGAAAATTTGGGAACAATTTTTAAATTTTTTTTGTTCGACAAATGCTTTTTTTAAAATGCATGAACATTTTTTGAATTCCTGATCTTTTTTATCGATGATTTTTTTTCTATAATTCACGAACATTTTTTTTAATATTGTATGAAGCCATAAATATTTTTTAAAAATCTTGAACCATTTTTCAAAATCATGAATATCTATTTTTGGATCCACTAATATTCTATGGAATCTTGAACGTTTTTTTTAAATTCACAATGTTTTGAATTCTGAAACATTTTCAAATCCCAAATTATTTTAAAGAAGGAAAAACAAGAAAAAATGAAATGGAAAAATAGGGTCGTCCCGCCTCATGTATGGACCGGCCCAAACGGGCGCCCTGTGGGGAAGAGGAGAGGAGTGCGTGTTGGTTGTTTGCTAGCATGTAGCATGCTAAATAGGAGGTCCCCATTTTCATATGCAAGCCCCAAAACTAAGCTGAAATATCCGCATAACAAATTCGACCCAAATCAGTTTATACAGATGTAGCTTTCCATAAAAAAATAATTTAGATGCAGCTTCATTATTTAGCTTTGAACCGATGTGGCTTCATTTTAACTGTTGTGTTTCCCATAGAAGCCACCTGCAAGGCTCCACATGCTTCATTTGTTTTTGTGTTTTCTTTGATGCAAAAGAAATAAATTTCACAGTACGAAAGCAATTTTCTATGATGTGTTGTGTTGTTGGGTGACCATGTTACACATGCAGGTTGTTCTCCAACTTCTCGGTTACCTTCTCGATCATATCAGTCCTTACGGGCATCACTACGTTGTACGGGACAGGTCTCGAGTTTGGTGGACCGGTGGCCATGGTGTATGGTTGGCCGATTGCCGGCACCTTCACCATCATCGTCGGCCTAGCGATGGCCGAGATTTGTTCTGCCTACCCTACATCCGGAGAACTCTACTTCTGGAGTGCCAGGCTCTGCAGCGAGCGATGTTGGGGCCCCTTCGCCTCCTGGCTCACCGGCTGGTAAGTTTACTTGTTTGCTTTTTGTAACATGTTTTATTCTAGACACAAATTATTGTCGACACGTGGTGTCAAATTTATCTAGCCTCCACTTTTTCTTTATTTAAGTTTATATGGTTGCGGTGATCTCTTCATGTCTTTTTTTTGCGAACGCGCAAAAGCTTTGCACGTCGATGTATTAGAAGAATAGAACTAAAAGTATAGAGTCTGGCGGCTCACCGCGGTTACAAACCATCCTCACGGCAGCATATGGTGGGCAGCCAATAACACCGGGGACACTCAACAACACCCTGTGTGTGAGAAGGTCCTATCTCCAGATGTCCGACAATCCCCTCGCACCAGAAAGCTTCCATAGCTCAACCTCATTACTGATGTGATGACAAAGGTATCGAACAACGACTGATGACCGCTGAAAGACGCGACCATTACGCTCCTTCCATAGCATCCAGACGATGAGGAGGGCAAGCGAATCGAAACGCTTCCTCCGCTCCTTCGGGATCATTGCACGTCTAGCTACCCACCACTCCGTGATAGTTGCATCCATGATGGACACCAACTGACCGAGGCCGCAACACGAGAGGGCATAGTGCCGCACCTCCCTGGCAAACACACAGCCCAGTGCCAGATGGTCTGCAGTCTCGGCCTCCTGCTCGCATAACGGGGCACATGACGTGGGACTGCAGGCCGTGCCAAAGGTGTTTGTCTGCCGTCCAAATCCGAAGCCTCATCGCTAGCTAGAAGTGAAGCTTGCACTTGGCCGGAGCCCAAGACTTCCAATGGGCCCACCTCTCAAGGCTAGCAAAGAACACCTGGTAAGTCGAGCTCGCAAAATATACCTTAGTTGGCGTCCACTTCCAGATTATGCGATCCGGAATCTCAGGGAGTAGGCGCACTTCGAGAAGCAAGTCCATGAGCATCAGGAATTGCGTTAGCACTCTAACCATCAACACCCGGTGATGTCCCTCATCCAAGTGCGGTCCTCCAAGGCCTCATGAACCGTTCGCGAGCGCCGCGCACCGTCGTTCACCGCCAGGAATAGCTTCGGGGCCTCGAACTGAAAGGAACGCTCGTGGAGCCAAAAGTTCGTCCAGAAAAGAGCCTTCTTACCATCCCCTAGCATCACCTTGATGGACGAGTCAAAAATAGCCCGCACCTCAGGCTCGATGGCCGGTTGTAGACCCGCCAAGCAGCAATCAGATGTGCGCTGCATCCATGGCCAGCGCACCTGGAATGTATAGCCCAATAGCTTGAGGTTCGGGACTCCCAATCTGCCATACTCGAATGGCTTGCACGCTTGCTCCCAAGCTACCAGACAATGGCCACCGTTGACGGCGCCAGTCCCCTTCCAAAAGAAGACACAAATCCTCTTCTCAAACCCATCGATCAGCCACACGGGCAGCTGAATCGCGATGGAGTGATACACGGGGATGGATGTGAGGACCGACTTCACCAGCTCGAGGCGACCAGCCGCAGTGATCCAACGAGCAATCCATGGCTACAGCCAGTGGCGAATCTTGAATAAGAATGAAGGGCAGGCTGAACTTGAGTACAAGGGGTTGGAACGGGAAAACAACAGGCTAGACACTTAGACAGTGGGTTGAAATGGGCTGGGAACTAGTAGTGAATTTTTGTTTTTCAATTTTGAAGGGCAGGCTTGAGCCTGTTGAAGCATACCCAGTAGAATCGCCACTGGCTATAGCCGATTGCAAACCTTGTCCAATATTGGTTGCAGGCACGCCTTAGGCGACCTCAGCTTGTATGAAAAAGGAAGAAAGATAGATGTAGGGGAACCTCAGTATCGGGCATGGAAAGTGTTGGGCAGCAACTACGAGGTGCTCCTCTGAGCATCTAATCGGCGACAACGAGCATTTACGTAGATTGGTGTGCAGCTCTATGCGCCATCAAAACAGTCGAGCGTGACCTACACGAGCAACAGGTCCGATGAGGATGGCTTGAGGCTGGTCATAATGGGGAGGAATTTAGGAGTAACATCACACACTTCAATACAACTTTACTTATGTGGCACATATTTAATGAAGAGAGAGGTGCTTGTGGTAACTAGCTAAGTTACCGGAACATCACACACTCCAAGAAACAATGAGTCTATAACCTAATAAATACATCGTTGCATGACATTACATAGATATTCCTACCCACTATGAAGGTAGTAACATAGTCTAGAAAAATTGTAAGTTACTAGCTTATTTTCTTGCTCATTGTGACCAGCCTGATGAGGACGACCACATCGTCAACGTACATCAAGGTATGAAAGCTGGTACCTCAGCACTGCAAACGGTGACAAGATGCCCATGCCCTCAGCCCTGATCTCTTCATCTCTCTCTTGCATGTGGCGCAAATGGCAAAATGGCGTATGCATACATTACATATACATATACGCTTGTGCTCCTTGTCGCCTCGAATCCACCAGCCTCTGATGATTGGTTCAGTCGGCGAAACTTGTCTCTTCTCGTCTCTTGTACTGTACCGAAGTGCAGCATATATGTCTCGTTTGCTGTCGTAGCACGTACGAATAGGGATAAGATAATCATTATCACGTGCTCGATCGGCAATTGTAAGCCGATATTTGGATTCACAAAACATACGTGCTCGATGGAAGTATTTTTCTTTCCTTTCTCTGGGAGGGGAGGCGGCGTAAGCCTGGATGCCGTGCAAAATTAGTCAGCAGGCGCGTGTCAAGCGTGCAAATCTCGATCACATGGCAGCGAATCTCGATCGGTTGAATGGGTGCACAGTGATCTTGACCCAAACTGGATTGCTGGAAAGAGACGTGCAAATCGCTTTGATTCATTTCTTTACAACGAGCTTGATCGATGGGGGCCTGTTGAACTCAACAGGAACCAAGAGCCCATGCTGCACGTGCGCCACCCACATGACAAAAAGCTCATATTGCAGTCTTCACGTAGAAGAACATGAACCCACTCATATTTCAGACTAGCTCGGACATTTGGCACCCCTTCATCAAAAGGATAGGAGTAGCGACAGATGTGTTGTTAAGATGGTGGCTTCAGGCATACTGACGTACTCCCTTCGTTACTAAATATTTGTCTTTCTAGATATTTCAACAAGTGACTACATACAGAGCAAAATGAATGAATTTACATTCCAAAATATGTTTATATACATCCATATGTGATAGTTCATTTGAAATCTCTAAAAAGACAAATATCTAAAAACGAAAAAAGTATTATTTTATAAGGTTTTTATAAATAATTAATAATATGGCTGCATGCATCATCCAGATATGCAAAGGCTGGGGTATATCCTTCTTTTCAAAATAATAATAATAATCAGAGGGGTCTCAAATATAGGATCGCATTCTTTTTGGGAAAGAATCCTGGTTCCCACAGTAGATCCACGACCATCCTTGCTGGCAGAATCTCCATCCAGAGTAGAGTAACGAACCCCACATCTGGCGCCCACCGCACTTTTCCAGTTGACTCACTGCACCCCGCGATTCTCTCCTCTCCTCTGCACTCTGCAGGCAGTACATATATCACCACTGGTAGGTCTCCCCTGACCCCATCTCTTCCTCCTCCCACAACGCGACGGCGCCATGACCTGGAGCAAGTCCCCGGCGGGGAGCGGCACCACCGCCGTCGACGTCGACGTCGATGCCTCCGGCGACACCGGCCAGGCCCGCCTCCGAGAGCTCGGCTACAAGCAGGAGCTCAAGCGGGACCTCTCGTACGTCATGCCCGCCCTTCTCCTCTCCTCTCCCCTCCCTTGGTTTCGTCGCTTCTCTTAACTGATTGATTGAGGGCGTGTGTAGATTGCTGTCCAACTTCGCCTTCTCCTTCACCATCATCTCGGTGCTGACGGGGGTGACCACGCTGTACAACACCGGCCTCAACTTCGGCGGCCCGGCCACCATGACCTTCGGCTGGTTCGTCGCCGGCGCCTTCACCATGACCGTCGGCCTCTCCATGGCCGAGATCTGCTCCTCCTTCCCCACCTCCGGCGGCCTCTACTACTGGAGCGCGCGCCTCTCGGGCAACCGATGGTCGCCCTTCGCCTCCTGGATCACCGGATGGTAGGCCACTCAATCACACGCACTCCACTGAAATCTTTCTTGTCTTTTGCTACCTGTCCACGTTCTCGAATGTATCGATTTCTTCTCTGGTTGGGATGGGATCATGTGGAAGGGAAGAAAGGAAGGAGAGGATCATGTCATGTGTGAACGAACCGCTTTCTGTTTTTTTTTTGTCTGGTGTGACATCAAATTGGTGCGTGCGTGCGAAATTTCTGCATATTTCTGTCTTTTTTTCCGCTCGTCTTTCTCTTTTTGCAGAATGAGTAGTTTATTACTCATTTACCCCCTTTGATCCATATTAATCATCCTTGATTTAGTAGTACAAATAGTTCATTCAAATAGTACACCGTTATCATCGGGGATGCAAAATAGAATAATCGTTTCTTTTCCAATCAAATGTACTCTGCGCTTGTCGTTGTTTAACGACGTGCTCCTGGCAATGCAGAACAGAATATTTGTGTTCATAAGGTCATGTGCTTGCGTGCTTTGACCATGTGCAGCCCCCGTGGCCACATTTTGGTACTAGCAGAACCAGTGCCAACTGCACATAAAGTCTGATTATGACAGCGACCTGGGGTTGAAAATATGCAGCTGTCAGCATGCTTCTTGTAGTTGAGACAAAGACGTCCTTGCAATAAACGCACATATACGCATGGCCCATCTTTCTTACTGTAGATAGATGCGCTATTGATTGCTCGTGCACTGCATCCCATTCCAATTGTTCCCAGCCTCTAATGGCGTTTGTTGTGCTGCATGCAGGTTTAACATCGTTGGACAGGTACAACTTTGGCTTAACTCTGAATGTGCTTTCTCACTTTGTGAGTGACTGCTGTGCTGATTCAGTTTGCACGCTCTGCAGTGGGCGGTGACAACTAGCGTGGACTTCTCGCTGGCGCAGCTGATCCAGGTGATCATCCTGCTCAGCACCGGCGGCAACAACGGCGGAGGCTACCTGGCGTCCAAGTACGTGGTCATCGCCTTCCACGCCGCCATCCTGCTCAGCCACGCCCTCATCAACAGCCTCCCCATCTCATGGCTCTCCTTCTTCGGCCAGTTTGCGGCTGCTTGGAACATGCTAGGTTCTGTCCTTCATTCGCACTTGCCCTACACGATTACTCTACTTGGCGAGCACTGATTCTCACTCAAGCTAGCTAGCTAGAGAATAAATAATCAGAGAGCAGTTGGCATCCACTTTATTAACGGATGGCTAACAAGTAACAAGGTCTCCACGCTTCTCTGTCTCTGTAGGTGTCTTTGTCTTGATGATTGCCGTGCCGGCTGTTGCAACCGAGAGAGCCAGTGCCAAGTTCGTCTTCACCCATTTCAACACTGACAACAGTGCTGGAATACACAGCAACCTCTACATCTTTGTCCTGGGGCTCCTCATGAGCCAGTACACGCTCACAGGATACGACGCATCGGCGCACATGGTAATTAATTGATTAAGCCAAAGAAAAAGGAATATCATCTCGTTAATTATGACACGCAAAAGAAACCCTGACGCTTTTGATCATGCATGCATGCAGACGGAGGAGACCAAGAACGCAGACAGGAATGGCCCCATCGGGATAATCAGCGCCATCGGCATATCCATAGTGGTCGGCTGGGGATACATACTCGGCATCACGTTCGCCGTCAAGGACATACCCTACCTGCTCAGCCCTGACAATGAAGCTGGGGGGTACGCCATCGCCGAAGTCTTCTACCTCGCCTTCAAAAGCCGCTACGGCAGCGGCGTCGGCGGGATCGTCTGCCTGGGGGTCGTCGCCGTCGCCATATACTTCTGCGGCATGAGCTCCGTGACGAGTAACTCGAGGTGATCGTCTTCTGCTGGCTTGCTTCACGCTGCATTTCTCTTCTCGGAACGTAGTTCTGATGAGATCACTCGCTCCTTGTATTGACTGACTAGGATGGTGTATGCTTTCTCGAGAGACGGGGCGATGCCGCTGTCACCCGTGTGGCACAAAGTGAACAAGCACGAGGTGCCCATCAACGCCGTCTGGCTCTCGGCTTTCGTCTCCCTCTGCATGGCGCTGCCGGTAAACCATTGTCCACACCACTACATTTCACTGCAACTACATATATAGTAGTATTTCAATTCCGGCAGAGCACCTCCGATTAATCCTGGTCTCTGATTGAAAACTGATTGCAGTCGCTGGGTAGCCTGGTGGCGTTCCAGGCCATGGTGTCGATCGCGACGATCGGGCTCTACATCGCGTACGCGCTGCCCATCTTCTTCCGGGTGACGCTGGCGCGCAAGCACTTCGTGCCGGGACCCTTCAACCTCGGACGGTACGGTGTACTGGTGGGGTGGGTGGCCGTGCTCTGGGTGGTGACCATCACCGTGCTCTTCTCGCTGCCGGTGACGTACCCGGTGACCAAGGACACGCTCAACTACACGCCGGTCGCCGTCGGTGGGCTTTTCATCCTCGTCTTGACGTCGTGGGTCGTGAGCGCCAGGCACTGGTTCAAGGGACCCGTCACGAATTTGAGCGGCTAGTTTCGCACGCGTGGAATTATTGTGACGTGATTTCACCTGGGGGGGGGGGGGGGGGGGGGGGGGGAGGCTGGTTGTATCTGACAAGACATGAGTTGGAGGCGATGAGACGTTGTAATTACTTTCTTCGACAATACAGGAACATGGACTAATTCATACTGCCAGCGGAACCGGCAAAATGTTTGGCTAAGAAAGTTCTTTGAACTTACCGGATGCAGAGTTTCTGCTCCTGAACTCAAATGAGCTCGGGTGAATAGTAAAATCGTAAAAAAAATCTATTTTTTTAGAGAAACATTGACAAAAGTTTTAAATGCTTGCAAAAATTCGTCATGGAATCACATTCCTAGAAGGTGTAGCAAAAAAATCGTTACTCTAAAAATGCTACTTTCAAAAGCATTTTGAAACACTGAATTTGTTTTTTTTTGTCGCGCCTTTCAGGAATGTGATTCCATGACGAAATTTTGCAAGTACTGAGAACTTTTGCCAATGTTTCTCGAATTTTTTTGGATCTTCTTTATTTATTTTTAGATTTTATTGTTTACCCAGCTCATTTGAGCTCGGAGGCAGAAAGACACTTTCGGAACTTACCGCACTTGTATCGTTTCTCAATATTTACTACCAAGTTGACTAGCCTTGGATTATATACCTAAAGTTGACTAGCCTTGGATACTCATGGACACAAGAGCCATCAGACAGCATCTGACCCCGTCCGCTCCCCAGCCTCCCTCCCCCCCTCACCCCCCGCCGCCGCCAGGGCGAAGCTTGGCTTGTGTGGGCGGCGGCGGGGCTCCTTCGCACTCCTTGCATGGTGGGGCAGCGCGGGACGCGGCCAACAGGTAGGGGCGTCAGGCTTGCATGGGGCATAACGGCGTGTCAGATCCGCGGCGGATGTGTGATGCTTACTTGGTGGGGCGTGTCGGCGGGCCTCTGTGTCGCCAGATCGGGCTACTGGTGGGGGCGGGGGATGCGGGTTGCGAGTGGCTCGGTGTGACGCCCTCGATTCAATCGTACACTAATCACACACGCAAATGTGTACGATCAAGATCAAGGACTCACGGGAAGATATCACAACACAACTCTAGACACAAATTAAAATAATACAAGCTTTATATTACAAGCCAGGGGCCTCGAGGGCTTGAATACATAAGTTCGAAAACACAAGAGTCAGCGGAAGCAACAATATCTGAGTACAGACATAAGTTAGACAAGTTTGCCTTAAGAAGGCTAGCACAAAAGCAACAACGATCGAAAAGGCAAGGCCTCCTGCTTGGGAGCCTCCTAACTACTCCAAGTCGTCAGCGGTCGGCACGTGGTAGTAGGCATCCTCCGGGTAGTAGTAGTCATCAGTGGCGTCGTCTGGCTCCGAGGGTCCGTCATCTGGTCGCAACAATCGGGTATGGGGGAAAAGAAGTAGCAAAGCAACCGTGAGTACTCATCCAAAGTACTCGCAAGACTTACATCAGATTTAAACTAAGTATGCATCTGTATCAAAGGAATGGGTAGTATCTATGGACAAAACTGCAGAATGCCAGAAGGGAAGGGGAAAGCCTAGCCTATCGAAGACTAGCATCTTCTGGAAACCAACATCTTGCAGCAACAGGAGGGAGTAGAGTAGCATAAAGTAAAGTAGCAGTAATGTTATCAACCTCGGCCAGAGATCCTTTCTCGACTCCCTGCGAGAAGGCAATCCCAGAGCCATACTATCCAAGTGTCAACACATTCCAATTCTCATCACCATCCAGTTCTCATCACAAGTATCCAGTTCTAGTTGTATCGATCGGGATACAACTCCAAGTGTCCATTACCGTAGGACATGCTATCAATAGATGTTTTCTTCCCTGCAGGGGTGCACCAACTTACCCACCACTCTCGATTAACTCTGGCCGGACACACTTTCCTGGGTCATACCCTGCCTCGGCCAAACAATACGCCGCAACCCGACCTAGGCTTAATGGAGAGGCCAGCACGCCGGACTAAACCTATGCCCCCAGGGGTCATGGGCCATCTCCCCGGGAACTCCTGCACGCTGCGTACGCGGCCGGTGAGCAGACCTAGCTACCTCCTTCAACAAGGCAGGTGCTTACGCAGTCCAACCTGGCGCGCGCCGCTCAGTCGCTGACGTCTATTAAGCTTCGGCTGATGCATACGACGCAGAACGCCCATACTATGCCCACGTGATGGTTAGTGCTATCAGGCCAGAGGCCCCTCGGATCAAATATCCAAATCGTAGTGGATTAGGAGCACGCGGTAACAAGCAGAGACTCACGAAAGATGTGACCCCGTTGCCCCGTCTCGAGGACTTGCGGCAAGGGCTAGGAATGCCCGGCCACGCATCATAATTATCTCGCGGGCACCCTCCAGGTCAACCCGACTCCACATCACTCGCAATTAAGCTCGCGTAGGCACCCCTCAGGACCGACCCGTCTTTAGTAACATGGTTCAGTGTAAAGTCATAGTAACCATAGTAACTGTGTGTCCAAACATCAAGGGGAAAACTCGAGGAATCACCCCCGGTGAATTCCACTCGATGTAATCATCAAGGTGAACGTAAGAGGGACCACCCTCGAGGTTCACACTTGAGGGGTTGCATGACAGATTCGTATCAGAAGTGGTTAAGGAGGAAATCACCCTTGATGACCACGACCGAATAGCTACACTACAGGGTTAACATCAGAAGTGCTCAAGAGGTCTCACCCTCGGCACTCGATAATAACCGGGTAGTGTGAGCAACTAAGGGGGAAAGTGATGTACGGTGTCGGGGCCTGGTCTTCGATCCCGTTGATCGGGTCTTCAATGATGAAGCAGGGGCAACAAGGACAAGGTGGGGGTCACTGATGGATCACTAACCAACCTATACTAAGCAGTTTAGGATAAGCAGGTAAGGTATAAAAGCAGGTAACAACAACAGGCTATGCATCGGAGTAGGATCATACAGAAAGCAGTAGCAGTTCTAATGCAAGCATGAGAGGAAAAGAAATAGGCGATATCGGAATGCTCAAGGGGGGTTTGCTTGCCTGGTTGTTCTGGCAAGGAGGGGTCGTCGTCGACGTAGGCGATCACAAGGGCTGCATCGGTCTCGGGGTCTACCGGAGAGAAGAGGGGGAAGAAGCACTAAATACAGAGCAAACAATGCATCACAAGGCATAACATGGCAAAAAGATGTGCCGGGTGTGACCTAACGCGGTAGGAGGTGATACCGGCGAAGGGGGGAAACATCCGGGAAAGTATCCCCGATGTTTCGCGTTTTTGGACAGATAAACCAGAGGGGGAAAGTTGCGTGTTCGCTATGCTAGGGATGCGTGGCGGACGAACGGGCTGCGTATCCTGGTTCGTCTCGTCGTTCTGAGCAACTTTCATGTACAAAGTTTTTTCCATCCAAGCTACGGTTTATTTAATATGATTTTCTAAAGTTTTTATTAATTTCTGGAATTTAATTATTTATTTCAACATTATTCAGAATAGTAAAAGATGACGTTAGCATGACACCATGGTGATGTCAGCAATCAACACTCAGTTGACTTGGTCAAACTGATGCGTGGGGTCATTCTGTCATAGACCTAACTAGTTAACAGATTTAGTTAACTAAGTTCAGTTGATTAGGTTAACTAACATGATTAATTAAGTTAATTAATTAACTAATACATTAATGTTTTTAAAATCATTATTATTTTTACATTTTCGTTTTTTTAACCGGGGGGCTTGCGCCGTGTGGCAGTGGCCCAGTCGGACCACACACGCACGCACACATTCACAGTCACGGTCGTGGCCATGCTCGCGACAGCGGCAGGAAACGGCAAGGGGCCGCCGGCAGGAAGGGGCGGCCGTCGGCGGGGTGGATGCCGCCCCCGATCCAGATCGGGATCGAGGGGTGGGGCAGACAAGGGAGGATCATGGGGGGCAGGGGGAGTCGTGGGTGAGGTGGGTGGGGGTTTCGGGGTTAAAGGGGGAGTGGGGGGTTAGGAGGGAGAGGTGGGCCGGCCTGGTGGGTTGGGCCGGTTGGTCCGGGTGGGCCGAAGCCCAAGTGGGGCAAGGGCTCTCCCTCTCTCTCACCCCTTCTTTTTTTATGAAAACTTTTCTGTTTTCATTTAACAATAGCCTTTTACATTTTCTTTTGCAATAATTACCTTTTGCAAAAATGTGCCACTGGTGAAAACAAATACCAAGGGAAGTGGTGCACTGCCACCATAAGCTTGGGATTTATTTGAATCCATTTGGAATTTTCCTAACTGGGAAGGCATTTTAAAATGCTGATTTGCTCTGTAATAGTTGCTTCTGTCCACCTTAGCATTGTAGTGAAGTTGTTTTCCCTTAACAATAAATTGTTTTGGAATATTTGCTAAATGATGAATATTTTTCCAGCAACTTTGTGCAATTAGAAATTTTCACTTTGAATTCGAATTGGATTCAGAGAAGGAATTTGAAATGAGATATTAATCCAATATGATTAAGCTTTGTAAATCAAGATGACTTGGCATTGAACATAAGGGATTATTGTAGTGTGATGCTGGGGACGTTACACTCGGGTAGGCGGCTGCGGTCGTTCTTTGGAAGGTGGCAGCTGTCGGGATCTAATCCTCGCTCAGATCCGTCGTGGTGTGGCCTTTGGTCGGGGGAGACGCATGGAGGGATCAGTGAGCAGCGGCTAAAGGCTGTGCCGGCGTTGTGGCGGCGACGCACGTCCTCATGGCGAGGCTCCGCGCGAATCCAATTAGCTGCGACATCGGGGTGGCGCGACTGTCATGAAAATTGTGTCGACTTTGGTCATGGCAAACGATGGAGGCGTCTCTAATGCCGTTTCCTTGTCAAGGCATCATCGCTGCAGGTTGCGTCACCAAGCTCAGGATGTTTCGGGGGAAACTCGAGATCCGGGTCTCCAGGATCAGACGATGATGACGCCTTCGGCGTCGTTCTCCCTTCCAGGGCATCGTTTTGGAGCAGGTGTTGGCTGGAGGGGATAAGAGGAGCGGCGTTGCATCTACCACAAGGACGGTGGTGAGTCTCAGTGGTATGGAGCGATGGAGTCTCGGCGACGGTCGCGTCTCCATGGACACGCGTAGGATGCTGGCATTGTCTGGCGTCGTGCTGACGTCGACAACAGAATGCCCTGGCGAGGTGAATGCATTGATCACTCCTGAATGTGGCACAACAGAAGATGGCGGCGGCTGATTCTAGAGCGAGCGCATGCAATGTGCATAGAGGGTCTAGCTAGACCGGTTGGCGCTCCAGGCTTGTGCGGCTTCCTGAGGCCACCAGAATAGATAGTGTGTGTTGATGCGAGGACATGGCACATCATCGAGCTTGTAGGTGTTGCGACAGTAGTTTCTAGAAAGGCGGTTTTGGGTTGATCCATATATTTGTTTTGCTGGTTTTTTTGAATAATATAATAAAATAGTTGTGTGCATTGCTCGATGCAAAGGCGGGGGCAATCCTCCTTTGAAAAAAACAAAATTGATTGTCAATTATCTATGATTATATGGTGTTCAAAATAAAATAAAAAAGATTTTCAAAAGGAATTTATATGCTTTATGATTTATCCCGAGGATTTTTTTTTCTATCCCACGCGGCCCTAGCTCACGGCCACGCCTTGGGCCACAGACAAGGGTGCATAGGGCCCATGGAGGTTGCCTCCACCACCTCTCGCCCCCTGCTTTTATAATCCCCTGAAACTAACTGTCAGATTTATTTAAGGAATTTTCCGCCACCACGAAGATCCAATCTGGAGGACTGTTTTGGTACTATACCGGAGGAGAAATTCACTGTTGGAGCTATCTCATCAACCTTACTGACACCATGACCATAACTGAGTCCTCCTCCTTTGAATATGGTCCATAGTAGTAGCTATATAACATCTTCTCTCCCTTGTTCTTCAATGCAAAGATCTCATGAGCCGCCCTACATGATTGAGATCAATATGATGCAATTCTCTGCATGTTTGTTGTAGTGTGTTGAATTATAACTTTATGATCATATTACTTTGATTTGATTTTTGTTGCATGATTTTATATACATATATGATCTCTGATCTATTAGTCTTGCACTAGCATGTGTTAGATGAATGATGTCCAAGAGGGAGCTCTGTATGTTGGTTAGGTTTTACCTTGCAAGTAAACTACCGCGGTGACAGAAAGTGGAGAAGGCTTGTATTGTGTTTTTTCCACTATGGATAAATATATAGTTGCATAATTTTCTCGGTGAAATATCTGAAGGTAAGACAATACACTATCCACATTACATCATGTTTCTTAATGCAATGTTTTGTTTTACTTGATGCTTTGGGATGCATGTTGGATAATGTGCTTGGGCAGTATTAGCTATTACTCCTATAAACAATGCCGGAGTTCCTGCCTCCCTAATGTCAATCTTGGTGAGCTTGATATTTTGCTTTTTTTCAAAGCAGCCTTCTCCATCTTCTCTCGCTTGATAACATTGATGTGTGTCTTCCCAACTTCTTCAGGATAATCTTTCGGTTCCATATGAGAAGAATGATCATCACCTGATGGTGATGGAGGCCGCTGGTTTGGAGCACCGTTGTGACACCACCGTTTATAATCATGCACTAATCATACACGCATCATGCAGGATCACACACGGTGACTCGCGATTAATATCATAACACAACTCTACGACACAAATTTAAATATAAATCTTTATATTACAAGCCCATGTCACGAGGACCCCTAATAAATTAGTCATGAAAGCAAATATTATCTAAGTACAGACATAGTTAGACAAGTTTTGCCTTAACAAGGCTGAGCGAAACAACGACACTAGATAGAAAGGCAAGGCCTCCTGCCTGGGACCTTCGGACTACTCCTGATCATCAGTCTCCATGTAGTAACTACCATCAGGGTAACCTACATCCACGGTGCTACCAGCTATTGCAGTAACCGGGTCAAAAGAAAAGAGTAGCAAAGAAACTGTGAGTACTCATCCAAAGTACTCGCAAGACTTGCGTCAGAATTATACTAGATATGCATTGGTATCAAAGGAATGGGGTAATATATATGGAGTAAAATGCAGAAATGCCAGAATAAGGGGGAGAAGCTCATCCTATCAACGACTACATCTTTCAGCAGTATAAGAGAGAAGAGTATATGGTATCATCTTGCACATACATATAGCAATAACCTGCCAAGAGATCATGTCCTTCTCTCCCTGTAAGAAAGCGATCTCCGCGGGTATATGACTGTTATCTGGTTGTGTTTTATCAAGTATCCGGTTTTAGTTGTAAGAGGTCAGGATACAACTCCAAGTCATCCTGTTACTATGGAAACGACTATTCGAATAGTTTACTTCCCTGCAAGGGTGTACCACATAACCCGATACGCTCGATTACCTCTAGTCGGACACACTTTTTGGGTAATGCCCAGCCTCGGATAATCGACACGCCATAGTCCTACCTAGGCTCTCCAGAGAGGTCACCCACAAGTCTACATCCTAAACGCGATGGGGTTGTTTGGCCACTCACCCCTAAGCACTCGTACACATCACGAGACTGGTCGGGACCAAGCCCATCTTCGTATACACAACAGGCATGCTGCTCACCCTAACAATCAGCCTGCCTCTGTGAAATGTGACCTCTGACAGAGCTTTTGGGAGAAACATACAACGCCAAGGGCACCATATACCATTATCCGCGTGGTAGTTAGTGTGTATATGCCAGTGGAGGTCTTGGATCAAATACCCAAAACACATTAAGCGTGTTATTATAAAATAATCGCGGACACCGACCAAGGCCCAGACCCACCTCTCTCCTAGGTGGTCTCTACTTGCCCAGTCATTATGCCACAAAGAATCACTTGGGGGCCGTTGGGAACCCAGGCCCACCACAACCGAGATGGAACCACCTGTCCCTTCAGCCCCCAATCCGAACAATAACATAAGTATTATAGTATTATAGAGTATATATGTGACAACTACCTGAATGGATCATGACCCGATGATATGGCATGGCACGAAGTCTACTACGAGTAGAACGTGTCCTGTACCCGACTCTGCCCAGCATGATCGTCAATAGTGGCTCAAGTATTTGTTCCATGATATGCTTATGCATAGTAGTACTAGAAACATACCAATGGGGATTCCGGCTCCTAGAGGACGCCTTTTTAATTCTGTTGTTTCACCGTTGTTTACCATCCTTGTTCTTAATTTACTTTTATGTTATTTAGTTACAAGTCACTATTTTTCTCAATCCTTATTTAAATGGGATTCTATTTTTGTGCCCCTGGTTCCTTAGTTGTGCTCAGTTTTGCCATGCCACCTTAGCGCTCCTCACTTTTCCCCTCGTCCCTTGGCCACGACCTCTCAAATGCCCAGATGAAGCATTCCGTTGGGTCAAAGCCCATCATTGACCATTACTTGGATGACATCCTCAGAAGTGGGACCTCAAGAGTGCGCAATCGACGTTGCATCCCAGCCCATGGGCTGAGCCAGTGCGACACGTGTGCGTATCTGCTTAAGTGCCTGGGCCGGCTTGTTCAACCTGCGTGAACGGTGTCAAATAACATTTTACATTTCTAGTCAAATTTACAAATTCATAGAACATCCATTTCAGATCCAGTTGAGTTGATTCAAGTTCCTAAATTCATCATATCTGCAGGCCTATGTAATAGCTAATTTTCATAATTATACATGAAGCTTTTCTATGTATTTTGATTTAAATTCATATTTGATATATATATATATATATAGGAGTTCATTAGAAATTCCTAATCAATTCCCTGTTGGTCTAACTCCAGTACAAAAATGTATATAAATCCTTATTTGACCACATTAATTTGCATAACTATTTTCAGATAATTGTATTTAAAAAATGGCACTGAAAAGATAGCTTCCAAAAGAGACAGTTTCCCAATTTTTTACAATAAAAAACATTTCTCAACTGCCCAAAGGAGGGTATTTTTTGTGAACTTATAAGATGCAAAAAAATGTACTTGTGTAATTTTTATCATATTTCTGTTACTTGCTTCGTAGAAAACCCTAGAAATAATGAAATAATTGCAAATAAATACACCACACTTGCAATTAAAATTTGAATTACTTTATGTAAATCTCTAAAAATAGTGAATGGCACAAGATCAAATTTGGCCGTCTATTGGGCTGCCAGGTGTGTACATTGTTCTTTTCCTTTTCCTTTTTTTGTTTTCCAATATTTGTTGCAAAATTTAAATTTTATGGTTCAAATGAATGCAAATCTTAATTTTTTTAGTTTTATTTTTTAAATGGACTAAGGTCGTGTTTTGGTGTGGGATGTTTTAATTGACTGCATTGGTTTGGTTTGACCAAAACAAATCGGTCTCAAACCCTTTTTGTCCAAGACAAAACTGGAGATGCTCGAGCAGCCACTATCCTAATGTTTGCAATGGTCAGCGCTAATCTCAATCACACGAATGACTGCTTGCAAGCAATAGAACACACACATTACATAGATAGATATATTAATATTAAACAAATTGCATGAACAGAACATCCATTGATATATTCCCATATATATATAGGGAAGACACACATTACATAGATAGATATTAATATTAGGGCTTATCACTGGTACAACAACGTGCTATACAAATGGATTTTAACCCCTTTCCGCGATGGCGTTTCGAACCGTCGCCATGTGACTGGCTGCGATAGGGGGGGTCCTTCCCACACGACCCAGAAACCATCGGGGATAGGGGGCCATGATGCATACAGTTGTCCCTACTAAACTGTTTCTAATATCTCGAATATCCGAAACGCTCCATCCTTGCAACTCGTTTGTGCTCGGATTGGCATCGCAGTCGGTATTCTGTGGTGCTACATTTATGATGCGTGACCCATCACAAACGGTTCACGACTATAGAAGCAGACAATCACACACATTTACTTTTCCTCGACTGTATGTGATTTGGTGTAAAAGCGCACATAGTTGTCGCTATAAAACTGTATGTGAAGCTTGAATACATCCCACATGATTCATCCGTCGTACCCGCGTCGGATGATTGACCTATCACACGCGTTTTTCTATGACCAAACGTTTGGGATGCACACAACATCACAAACAGTCCATAATTGCGAAGCGTGTGTGATAAGGTGACTATCGCAAACATTTAGTAAGAAAGAACTATGTGCGATGAGTTGTGATAACCCACAAGTATAGGGGATCAAAACAGTTTTTGAGGGTAGAGTATTCAACCCAAATTTATTGATTTGACACAATGGGAGCCAAAGAATATTCTCAAGTATTAGCAGCTGAGTTGTCAATTCAACCACACCTGGAAACTTAGTATCTGCAGCAAAGTGTTTAGTAGCAAAGTAATATGATAGTGGTGGTAACGGTAGCAAAAGGTAACGATAGCAAAAGTAATGTTTTTGGTATTTTGTAGTGATGATAGCAATAGCAACGGGAAAGTAAATAAGCAAAGAACAATATATGGGAAGCTCGTAGGCAATGGATCGATGATGGAGAATTATGCCGGATGCGGTTCATCATGTAACAATCATAACCTAGGGTGACACAGAACTAGCTCTAGTTCATCAATGTAATGTAGGCATGTATTCCAAATATAGTCATACGTGCTTATGGAAAAGAACTTGCATGGCATCTTTTGTCCTACCCTCCCGTGGTAGCGGGGTCCTTACGGAAACTAAGGGATATTAAGGCCTCCTTTTAATAGAGTACCGGAACAAAGCATTAACACATAGTGAATACATGAACTCCTCAAACTACGGTCATCACCGGTAAGTATCCCGATTATTGTCACTTCGGTGTTAACGGATCATAACACATAATAGGTGACTATAGACTTGCAAGATAGGATCAAGAACTCTCATATATTGATGAAAACATAATAGGTTCAGATCTGAAATCATGGCACTCGGGCCCTGGTGACAAGCATTAAGCATAGCAAAGTCATAGCAACATCAATCTCAGAACATAGTGGATACTAGGGATCAAACCCTAACAAAACTAACTCGATTACATGATAGATCCCATCCAACCCATCACCGTCCAGCAAGCCTATGATGGAATTACTCACGCACGGCGGTGAGCATCATGAAATTGGTGATGGAGGATGGTTGATGATGACGATGGCGACGGATTCCCCTCTCCGGAGCCCCGAACGGACTCCAGATCAGCCCTCCCGAGAGGTTTTAGGGCTTGGCGGCGGCTCCGTATCGTAAAATGCGATGAATTCTTCTCTCTGATTTTTTTCTCCCCGAAACCAAATATATAGAGTTGGAGTTGAGGTCGGAGGAGCTCTAGGGGGCCCACGAGGTAGGGGGCGCACTCTAGGGGGGCAGGCGCGCCCCCCACCCTCGTGGACAGGTGGTGGGCCCCCTGGCCTTCATCTTTTGCAAGGATTTTTTATATTTTCCGAAAAGTTGTTCCGTGAAGTTTTAGGTCATTCCGAGAACTTTTGTTTCTGCACATAAATAATACCATGGTAATTCTGCTGAAAACAGCGTCAGTCCGGGTTAGTTCCATTCAAATCATGCAAGTTAGAGTCCAAAACAAGGGCAAAAGTGTTTGGAAAAGTAGATACGACGGAGACGTATCAACTCCCCCAAGCTTAAACCTTTGCTTGTCCTCAAGCAATTCAGTTGATAAACTGAAAGTGATAAAGAAAAACTTTTACAAACTCTATTTGCTCTTGTTGTTGTAAATATGTAAAGCCAGCATTCATGTTTTCAGCAAAGATTATAACTAACCACATTCACAATAACACTTAGGTCTCAAGTTTACTCATATCAATGGCATAATCAACTAGCGAGCAATAATAATAAATCTCGGATGACAACACTTTCTCAAAACAATCATAATATGATATAACAAGATGGTATCTCGCTAGCCCTTTCTGAGACCGCAAAACATAAATGCAGAGCACCTTTAAAGACCAAGGACTGACTAGACATTGTAATTCATGGTAAAAGAGATCCAGTCAAGTCATACTCAATGTAAACTAACACTAATGAATGCAAATGACAGTGGTGCTCTCCAACTGGTGCTTTTTAATAAGAGGATGATGACTCAGCATAAAAGTAAATAGATAGGTCCTTCGCAGAGGGAAGCAGGGATTTGTAGAGGTGCCATGTGACGCCCTCGATTCAATCGTACACTAATCATACACGCAAATGTGTACGATCAAGATCAAGGACTCACGGGAAGATATTACAACACAACTCTAAAACACAAATTAAAATAATACAAGCTTTATATTACAAGCCAAGGGCCTCGAGGGCTCGAATACATAAGCTCGAAAACACAAGAGTCAGCGGAAGCAACAATATCTGAGTACAGACATAAGTTAAACAAGTTTGCCTTAAGAAGGCTAGCACAAACTGGGATACTGATCGAAAGAGGCGCAGGCCTCCTGCCTGGGATCCTCCTAAACTACTCCTGGTCATCGTCAGCGGGCTACACGTAGTAGTAGGCACCTCCCGAGTAGTAGTAGTCGTCGTCGACGGTGGCGGCTGGCTCCTGGACTCCAACGTCTGGTCGCAGCAATTGAATATAGGAAAGGGGGAAAAGGGGAAGAAAAGCAATAGTGAGTACTCATCCAAAGTACTCGCAAGCAAGGAGCTACACTACATATGTATGCATTGGTATCAAATGGAATAAGGCTATCATATGTGGACTGAACTGCAGAATGCCGGAATAAGAGGGGGATAGCTAGTCTTATCTAAGACTACGCTTCTGGCCACCTCCATCTTGCAGCATGTAGAAGAGAACAGAAGGTAAGTTCACCAAGTAGCATCGTGTAGCATAATTCTAACCGATGATCCTCCCTTCATCGCCCTGTGAGAGAGCGATCACCGGTTGTATCTGGCACTTGGAAGGGTGAGTTTTATTAAGTATCCGGTTCTAGTTGTCATAACTCATAAGGTCAAGGTACAAATCCAAATCGTCCTGTTACCGAACATCACGGCTATTCGAATAGATTAACTTTCCTGCAGGGGTGCACCACATAACCCAACACGCTCGATCCCATTTGGCCGGACATACTTTCCTGGGTCATGCCCGGCCTCGGAAGATCAACACGTCGCAGCCCTACCTAGGCACAACAGAGAGGTCAGCACGTCGGTCTAAATCCTATGGCGCAGGGGTCTGGGCCCATCGCCCTTTGCACACCTGCACGTTGCGAACGCAACCGGAAGCAGACCTAGCCTAGCAGGCGTTCCAGTCCAATCCGGCGCGCGCCACTCAGTCGCTGACGTCACGAAGGCTTCGACTAATACCACGACGTCGAGTGCCCATAACTGTCCCCGCGTAGATGGTTGGTGCGTATAGGCCAGTAGCCAGACTCAGATCAAATACCAAGATCTCGTTAAACGTGTTATCTTGAAATAACCGCGAACGCCGACCAGGGCCAGGCCCACCTCTCTCCTAGGTGGTCTCAACCTACCCTATCGCTTCGCCACAAAGATCCACTCAGAGGGTCGTCGGGACAAACATCCTTTCAGACCCAATCCGTGAATCACTCGTGGGTACTCCTACGAGCCGACCCATCTTTGGTCACCACAAGTATCATATATTATGTATAGGTATATACCCGTGATCAACTCCCGAGTGATCACGACCCGATAGTATAGCATGGCAGACGGACAAGAATGTATGGCCACTGATGATAAACTAGCATCCTATACTAAGCATTTAGGATTGCAGGTAAGGTATCAACAGTTGTAGCAACAATGACAGGCTATGCATCAGGATAGGATTAACGAAAAGCAGTAACATGCTACACTACTCTAATGCAAGCAGTATAGAGGAGAGTAGGCGATATCTGGTGATCAAGGGGGGGCTTGCCTGGTTGCTCAGACAAGAAGGAGGGGTCGTCAACACCGTAGTCGAACTGGGTAGCAGCGGCTTCGGTCTCGGTGTCTAGCGAGAGAAGAGGGGGAAGAAACAATAAATATAATGCAAACAAATGCGTGACGATGCATGACATGACAAGTAGCGGTGCTAGGGGTACCCTAACGTGGTAAGAGGTGGTACCGGTGAAGGGGGGAAAACATCCGGGAAATTATCCCCGGTGTTTCGCGTTTTCGGACAGATGAACCGGAGGGGGAAAGTTGCGTGTTTGCTATGCTAGGGATGCGTGGCGGACGAACGGGCTGCGTATCCGGATTTGTCTCATCGTTCTGAGCAACTTTCATGTACAAAGTTTTTTCATCCGAGTTACGGTTTATTTTATATTAATTTTAAAAGGATTAAATCATTTTTATGATTTATTTAATTATTTTAATGCAACATTATCCAGAATAGTGTTTGCTAACGTCATCATGACGTCAGCAGTTGACCTGGTCAACCTCACATGTGGGTCCCGTTCGTCATTGACTGTTTAGTCTAATTAGGGTTTAACTAATCTAATTACTGTTTAATTAAACTAACTAGTTAATTAGATTAGTTAATTAGGATTAATTAATTAATTAATTTAGTTATTAATTATTAATTATTTATATTTATTTTTTATCTCTTTTTTAACGTTTCAGAGGGGGCGGTCCCACATGTCATTGGCCCTAGGGGCCATAGTGGGTCGGGCGTCGGGCACACCCGAATGGGCGCTGCGTGCGTCTGGTGGGAGCCGCGGCAGAAGGCGAGGGGCGGCGCCGGCGTGGTTGAGCCGAAGCTTGAGGCTGGGGCGCGGGGCTGCAGTCGGGTGGCTCGCCGGAGCGCAACCACGACGAGCCAGCTGTGGATGGCGAGCAGCGGGGCCGCGCAAGGCCGCGACGAAGCAAGCAGCAGAAGGTCGCAGCAGGCAGGGCCAGCGAGGCTGCACGCGGGTTAGGCACGGCGTCGGCAAGCGCAGTGGTTGGCCGTGACGGCAGGGGGCGCGGGCGGGGTGCCGGTCCAGTCGCGGCGCAGGGAGGAGGCCGCGGCCGTGTGCGGATAGCGGGACGCTGTCGTGGCAAAGTAGCACGGGGCCGGTGGCCATCAGGGACGGCAGCAGGACCATGGCACGAACGACGGGCGCGGTTGGATCCGGCGACGGGAGCAGAGGGGGAGACGGAGGAGGTCCTCACCCCACGTTGCAGGGGAACGGGTGGCGAGGCTCGATGGAGCCTTTGGGGAGGAGGACGGGGACGAGCAACGGCGCCGGGGTGACTCCAAGGCGTGGTGGCGCGATGACGGCGAGGTGCGGTGATGATGAGGCGGCCGGATGGGCGACGGCCGACGAGTGCCAAGGCGGCGGGCCTAGCCCCGGCGCGGCAGGCGCGCGGGCAAGGGGGAGGCCTGGGTGCTCGAGGCGATGGCGTGGTGCGAGGAGACGGCCGGTCTCCGGCAAGGGCGTCCGATGCGGGGTGCGAGGGAGGAGGTTGGCGATGCGGGAGGGTCGAAGCATGGCAGGGAGCCGCGAGAAGGTGGCCGTGGCGTGGGGTGGCCTTCTACGCCGGCGAGGTGGGGCGACGGGCTGCGGGATTGGCGATGGGGACGGGGCGCCAGCGTCGTGGGGGGGTGGGGGCGCGGGGCGTCGGCCCGATCCCGATCCAGAACTGGATCGGGGGGAGGGGGAGGGAGCGAGTGGGGGTGTGGGTGGTTAGGGTTTGCAGGGGGTGAGGGGATAAGGGGTGCGGGTGGGCCGGCCCATGCGGGCGGCGGTGGCCAACTGGGCCGAGTGGCCCAGTGGGGGGTTGTTTTATTCCTCTTTTTTTCATGTTTTTCTTTTCTATTTTATTTTAGTTACACATTAATTTTAATTTAGTAAAATATATCTATAGCCCCTAAAATAATGTTTCAGAACAATCCACTACTATAAAAAGTTTTACCCTGATATAAAATAGTTTAGTATTTTATAAAATACCAAAGTCGTTCAAATAGTTGTTTTGCTACTGTTTAAATCATTTTAGTGCTTTTAATCCTTTTACAAAAATGTGGTTTTATGACTTAGGATTTATTTGTCCCATTTTGAACATTTTAGTTTTAACATTTGAAAAATTTAGCGTTTGACTTGATTTTGAATTTGAATTTGAATCGGTTTCGAAATAACACGAGATTAGCAACAGTAATCATCGTGACGTGGCATCATTAACAGAGGTTTACTATAGCTTAACTACCCGGGCGTCACAATTCTCCTCCACTACAAGAAATCTCGTCCTGAGATTTAAGAGGGGAGTAAGGGGGAAAGGTCTGGTTACGATATTCTAACGGATCTTCTCGTCTTGGTTGAGCTTCTCGAAGAGGTCTATCCACTATGTTGATGTCTTCACTTCTCTGCTTCAGGTCATCATGATGAAGCCGACATCCTTTCTTAAGGATCTCCATCATACTTACGAAAGAATAAAGGGTGGTTATTCTGTAAGAACGGACCTCTGCAAGGTTGACTACCTGGTAGTTAACATCGGGGACGGTGGCGGAAAGTAACTCTCGAATTGAAACTTAAGAAAATATCGAGAGCAAAATAAGGAGATATCATGGGAAGTTTCGAGCGGGCAGGCAATCGTTCGATGCCTGAAATAGGGCGTGAAAGAGGCTCAAAGCAACGGGAATAAGTATTGTGTCCGATACCAGAATTGATCAACAGGCAGGTGGCCCGTGAATTACATACAAAGTCAAGCGCGAGGAATAACTTTGACAACAGGGTGTACATGAGAGTCAGGTTTCGATCCTGTGGAACTATGGGTTATGGACCCACCATGTGGGTTAAAAATAGGAGCGGTGACATCTTGCACGATCATGATAGCAAGGCATGTCAGAGAGTAGCATGTCAGTTATGTCGGCAACAACGTCGGTACCAAGGGCGAGGGACGAAGAGAACCATTTTCCTGCTCGTTGAACGAGGCAAACCAATAGGCAAAGTTCTCATCCATCGGCGGTTACCGGAAGTCATCAACAGTAGAAACAGTGTCTCACTGACAGAGTTGTACACCGAGGTGTTTCCATAAGCAGTGAATTATTACTGCTTAGCTCATATAGATCACAAGAAACGTTAACCCAACAAATGGAAAGGAAAATATGATTATCAGATTAAACAGAACAATGGAAAGGAAAATGTGTTTAAACACATATTTCAGGGGTATATCCTTCCCAAGGACAAGCAGAGCATGATATCCATGATAGGATATAATGTAGAAAACCCTTTAGTAAAGGGGAGAGAAATAACATGACATTACCCATACAACGGTGTTTGGGGTAAGTGAGCAAGAATTATTTAGCATTGGGCTTCAAATGATTTTGTTAAAAATCGGAGTGCCACAGACATGCTTCGAGATAGCATTGACATGGCCATCAAGTAAGGGTTAGAATTTGGACGCACAAAGGATTAATCCGGAACAACTTATAGAATAAGTCTTACGATTTCCTCATGGAAGAATCGCTAACCTTGCTAAAAAGGAAACTATAACAGTAGGTCTTCCGGCCAGGTGTGCTGGGCATGACATCACCTTACCGGGTCATGAAAGAACATTGTTATTACCCTTGGAAATATATTCCAACCATCATATCTGTCCGAGATTCAGATCCGATTGGTGTCAAATTACCTCAGACTCAGGATGCCTGAGAAGAAAAGGTGCAACACAATTTGACGAGATGACATTGCGAGATTCTCAGAAATGATCTATGGAAGTGAGATCTGAAACAAGAGTTCATCAGTAAACCAAGGAGAGGATGAGGAGGTGGCTGATAGGCTCAGCAAGAAATCATCGACATTTCCAAAGGATTGATTTCCACAATTATGTGAACAAGGAAATATCATTTGTCAGGTCAAATTATATAATGATGTATGCTCGAGGGAAACATACACAACTGAACAATGATAGAAGGGTGCACCCAGGAATCTTGACTAGGTAGCACGATCAATGTTCGAATGATGATTCAATAAGCAATAGACTTAGAATGAAACTGTAGACCAATAACTTCAAAGCAATAGGGTTGCTAGAAGTTTAGAATTTACACATCACAGACCATTTGTCAGTATTACGGTTAGAAACAACACGGAGACCAAGAAATGAACGCAAAAGGCGAGAGATATTACTATATCAAGAATTCTCAAGAGGTGGTAAAATTACCACGACATTCTTGACATAGAAGGTGGTAACATTCCAAGGTAAAGAAGAACAAATGCTGGATAGCAAGGATCTCAAGGTATAACACAAAACACGAATAAGTTTGTGTTGAATGGAAGGCAATAAAGTGGTCGGTGATAACACAAACCATTGAGGGGCGAGGATGGTACTTCTCATCATGAATTCAATTGATATCCTGGAAGGGGTCAAAATGTTGATGATGATCACGACACATTTGTCGAGAGGTTTCAAGAAGATGTAACCGCTCGGCGATGACATCAAGTCCACGGAATGATGAAGCGAGAAGATATTGAAACCATAGGTACGACACACACTTGAAATCAAGCTTGTCATTCAAGGACAATTGTTATGACGAGGAAGATCGACGTAAGATTAGCTCACCTCGAAATTTTTGCTCTAGGAAGAAGGACCGGGTAGCACAGTTAAAATCGGCATGACAAGGATATAGCCAAGCAGGCTAGGAATGACGTGATCGAGTTCAAATTCGTAAGTCATGAAGGTTATCACGATTTGTTTAACCGCGGTGCAGACTTCAGTCAGTTATCGGTGTCTTTGAGTGTTTAATAACTCAGAGCCCGTGAAAATTTTGGAGTCAGTGAGAATGTAGCACTTGTTGAAGAACTCATAAGAAGTTATGCGGTTCCATTATAATCTTGAGATACCAGGGGGTAACACTCGACGACAGATCAAAGTAGAGGTTGGACTAGGGTAATGCTCTGTAGAAGACAAGTGCTCAAACTTGCACGAGAAATGGAATCAAGGAGAAACATGGTCGGAACCACGTCCACAGATACAAGATGAACTTATAACAAGGGGATAATTATTTTAAGAGAAGCTTCCATGATAAGGTATACATCGGGCCCATGGGCATGAACACAGTGTTCAAGGTCGACTCCCACTTGTTCAACGTATAACCTTTCATTCACCTCTCGTATTTTGAAAATGACATTAGTTGTTGAAAGTTTTTACCTGGTGCAATACCAGATAAGTATGACCCGAGAAAACCTTTTGGTTCATACAGTTTGGGGAAGGCATAGGTTCAACCCGTCAGGGTATCGTGGAAACATATACCACAAGCTTCAATCTTAAATACCACCAGCTCGAAAACAGAGCATGGTTGAGAAAACAGAGGATACAATTTACCAAAAGCATTATGTATCCGAGGAAAGGCTCACAAGGTTATTGAATAAGGAGGACACTGTCGAATAATAATCCAATAAAGGATCCGACGGTCCATAGCGGAGCTGATGTGAGCATCGACACACAATCAATTGAAGAAAGGATGCAAGGCATCAGATCATAGAACACCTGAATGATTCGATGCTTAGATATCAAAGGAATTATGTTTTCCAAATAGAAGGATCAGAAGCAGACGCTCTGATCATGGGGGGATAAGTTCAGTAGACCTAAGGGTACAATTGACGGTAAACAGATTGGTCGAGAACAAGCTCATGTTCAAAAATGACGTCTGAGCCAGAAAGATAATTTAAAAGGATCAAATGATGATTGCGTGCATTCGCACTCATGTTGAATCAATAGGATCAAATGACGGTGTCTAAGGATACTAACGAATATCGCCAGACATATGGAAAGCATCCATAATGCAAGCAGACAAGTATTGCAGAGCAATAAGCTACTAAGGATTTTTTTGAGGATCGAATAGTATTTCAAAGACCATTGTGAAACACATGAACAGCTAGGGATGGGCGGATACTCGGCAAGTGCGAGCAATTATCCGTAGGGGTATTTATGTAGCAAGGGACTCAAGGCAGTAGGCACAAAGTATTCTCAGGACAAAGGAGAGAATTTCGGGGTATTTTGTAATAATAAGACCAGCGGGGAATGATTGTATAAATGACAAGTGTATGTATTTATCCAAAAGGATATCTGGTGGTAGGGAATTGCAAAAGCAACGGGTACAAGTCTCAAAAGAATATCGGAGAATAACTTCGAAATCTTCTGGTGTAGCCGACGATCATCTGTGATAAGGAGCTCTCCGGGAGGGAGTAGTTACGAGATCCTAGAGTTAGAATTAGTAAAATCATTTAACCCAAATAGAAGAGAGTTCAGAGTCCCAGAGTAAGGATTGAGGAGTAAAAGATCCTAATACCACCCAGATGGCAACGTGGGCCCGTAAGGCACACAGCCATATTAGTAAAAGTTTTTCAATGACTAGACTCGACTTCGGCCAAGGAGTTGGAAAGGGGGATTCCTACAGGCAGTCGGCTCTGATACCAACTTGTGACGCCCTCAATTCAATTATACACTAATCATACACGCAAATGTGTACGATCAAGATCAAGGACTCACGGGAAGATATCACATCACAACTCTAGACACAAATTAAAATAATACAAGCTTTATATTACAAGCCAGGGGCCTCGAGGGCTCGAACACATAAGCTCGAAAACACAAGAGTCAGCGGAAGCAACAATATCTGAGTACAGACATAAGTTAAACAAGTTTGCCTTAAGAAGGCTAGCACAAACTGGGATACAGATTGAAAGAGGCGCAGGCCTCCTGCCTGGGATCCTCCTAAACTACTCCTGGTCGTCGTCAGCGGGCTACACGTAGTAGTAGGCACCTCCCGAGTAGTAGTAGTCGTCGTCGACGGTGGCGGCTGTCTCCTGGACTCCAACGTCTGGTCGCAGCAATCGGATATAGGAAAGGGGAAAAAGGGGAAGAAAAGCAACCGTGAGTACTCATCCAAAGTACTCGCAAGCAAGGAGCTACACTACATATGTATGCATTGGTATCAAATGGAATAAGGCAATCATATGTGGACTGAACTATAGAATGTCGGAATAAGAGGGGGATAGCTAGTCTTATCGAAGACTACGCTTCTGGCCACCTCCATCTTGCAGCATGTAGAAGAGAACAGAAGGTAAGTTCACCAAGTAGCATCGTGTAGCATAATCCTAATCGATGATCCTCCCCTCGTCGCCCTGTGAGAGAGCGATCATCGGTTGTATCTGGCACTTGGAAGGGTGAGTTTTATTAAGTATCTGGTTCTAGTTGTCATAAGGTCAAGGTACAACTCCAAGTCGTCCTGTTACCGAAGATCACGGCTATTCGAATAGATTACTTCCCTACAGGGGTGCACCACATAACCCAACACGCTCGATCCCATTTGGCCGGACATACTTTCCTGGGTCATGCCCGGCCTCGGAAGATCAACACGTCGCAGCCCGACCTAGGCACAATAGAGAGGTCAGCACGCCGGTCTAAATCCTATGGCGCAGGGGTCTGGGCCCATCGCCCTTTGCACACCTGCACGTTGCGAACGCGGCCGGAAGCAGACCTAGCCTAGCAGGCGTTCCAGTCCAATCTGGCGCGCGCCACTTAGTCGCTAACGTCACGAAGGCTTCGGCTGATACCACGACGTCGAGTGCCCATAACTGTCCCCGCGTAGCTGGTTAGTGCGTATAGGCCAGTAGCCAGACTCAGATCAAATACCAAGATCTCGTTAAACGTGTTATCTTGAAATAACCACGAACGCCGACCAGGGCCAGGCCCACCTCTCTCCTAGGTGGTCTCAACCTACCCTGTCGCTTCGCCACAAAGATCCACTCAGAGGGTCGTCAGGACAAACGTCCTTTCGGACCCAATCCGTGAATCACTCGCGGGTACTCCTATGGGCCGACCCGTCTTTGGTCACCACAAGTATCATATATTATGTATAGGTATATACCCGCGATCAACTCCCGAGTGATCACGACCGATGGTATAGCATGGCAGACAGACAAGAATGTATGGCCACTGATGATAAACTAGCATCCTATACTAAGCATTTAGGATTGCAGGTAAGGTATCAACAGTTGTAGCAACAATGACAGGCTATGCGTCAGGATAGGATTAACGGAAAGCAGTAACATGCTACACTACTCTAATGCAAGCAGTATAGAGGAGAGTAGGCGATATCTGGTGATCAAGGGGGGGGGGCTTGCAGGTTGCTCAGACAAGAAGGAGGGGTCGTCAACATCATAGTCGAACTGGGTAGCAGCGGCGTCGGTCTCTGTGTCTAGCGAGAGAAGAGGGCGAAGAAACAATAAATATAATGCAAACAAATGCGTGACAATGCATGACATGACAAGTAGCGGTGCTAGGGGTGCCCTAACGCGGTAAGAGGTGGTACCGGTGAAGGGGGGAAACATCCGGGAAATTATCCCCGGTGTTTCGCGTTTTTGGACAGATGAACTGGAGGGGGAAAGTTGCGTGTTTGCTATGCTAGGGATGCGTGGCGGACGAACGGGTCGCGTATCCGGATTCGCCTCATCGTTCTGAGCAACTTTCATGTACAAAGTTTTTTCATCTGAGCTACGGTTTATTTTATATTAATTTTAAAAGGATTAAATCATTTTTATGATTTATTTAATTATTTTAATGCAACATTATCCAGAATAGTGTTTGCTGACGTCATCATGACGTCAGCAGTTGACCTGGTCAACCTCACATGTGGGTCCCGTTCGTCATTGACTGTTTAGTCTAATTAGGGTTTAACTAATCTAATTACTGTTTAATTAAACTAACTAGTTAATTAGATTAGTTAATTAGGATTAATTAATTAATTATTTTAATTATTAATTATTATTTTTTCTCTTTTTTTAACGTTTCAGAGGGGGCGGCCCCACATGTCATTGGCCCTAGGGGCCATAGTGGGTCGGGCGTTGGGCACACCCGAATGGGTGATGCGTGCGTCTAGTGGGAGCCGCGGTAGAAGGCGAGGGGCGGCGCCGGCGCGGCTGAGCCGAAGCTTGAGGCTGGGGCGCGGGGCTGCGGTCGGGTGGCTCGCCGGAGCGCAACCACGACGAGCCAGCTATGGACGGCGAGCAACGGGGCCGTGCAAGGCCGCGACGGAGCAAGCAACAGAAGGTCGCAGCAGGCAGGGCCGGCGAGGCTGCGCGGGGTTAGGCACGACGTCGGCGAGCGCAGTGGTTGGCCGTGACGGCAGGGGGCGCGAGCGGGGTGCCGGTCCAGTCGCGGCGCAGGGAGGAGGCCGCGGCCGTGTGCGGATAGCGGGGCGCTGCCGTGGTGAAGCAGCACGGGGCCGGTGGCCATCAGGGACGGCAGCAGGACCATGGCGCGAACGACGGGCACGGTTGGATCCGGCGACGGGAGCAGAGGGGGAGACGGAGGAGGTCCTCACCCCATGTTGCAGGGGAACGGGCGGCGAGGCTCGATGGAGCCTTTGGGGAGGAGGACGGGGACGAGCAACGGCACCGGGGCGACTCCAAGGCGTGGTGGCGTGATGACGGCGAGGTGCGGCGATGATGAGGCGGCCAGGATGGGCGACGGTCGACGAGCGCCAAGGCGGCGGGCCTAGCCCCGGCGCGGCAGGCGTGCGGGCAAGGGGGAGGCCTGGGTGCTCGAGGCGATGGCGTGCTGCGAGGAGACGGCCGGTCTCCGGCAAGGGCGTCCGACGCAGGGTGCGAGGGAGGAGGTTGGCGATGCGGGAGGGTCGGAGCATGGCAGGGAGCCGCGAGAAGGTGGCCGTGGCGTGGGGTGGCCTTCTATGCTGGCGAGGTGGGGCGACGAGCGGCGGGATTGGCGATGGGAACGGGGCGCCAGCGTCGTGGGGGGGGGCGTGGGGCGTCGGCCCGATCCCGATCCAGAACTGGATCGGGGGGAGGGGAGGGAGCGAGTGGGGGTGTGGGTGGTTAGGGTTTGCGGGGGGGGGGGGGGGGGGGGGTGAGGGGATAAGGGGTGCGGGTGGGCCGGCCCATGCGGGCGGCGGTGGCCAACTGGGCCGAGTGGCCCAGTGGGGGGGGTTGTTTTATTCCTCTTTTTTTCATGTTTTCTTTTCTGTTTTATTTTAGTTACACATTAATTTTAATTTAGCAAAATATATCTATAGCCCCTAAAATAATGTTTGAGAACAATCCACTACTATAAAAAGTTTTACCTGATATAAAATAGTTTAGTATTTTATAAAATACCAAAGTCGTTCAAATAGTTGTTTTGCTACTGTTTAAATCATTTTAGTGCTTTTAATCCTTTTACAAAAATGTGGTTCCTTCACCATTATGACTTAGGATTTATTTGTCCCATTTTGAACATTTTAGTTTTAACGTTTGAAAAATTTACCGTTTGACTTGATTTTGAATTTGAATTTGAATCGGTTTCGAACTAACACGAGATTAGCAATAGTAACCATCGTGACGTGGCATCATTAACAGAGGTTTACTATAGCTTAACTACCCGGGCGTCACATGCCAGAGCTCGGTTTTGAAATAGAGGTGAATAATATTTTGAGCGGTATACTTTCATTGTCAACATAACAACCAAGAGATGGCGATATCTTCCATGCTACACACATTATAGGCAGTTCCCAAACAGAATGGTAAAGTTTATACTCCCACTTCCACCAACAAGCATCAATCCATGGCTTGCTCGAAACAACGAGTGCCTCCAACTAACAAGAGTCCCAGGGGGAGTTTTGTTTGCAATTATTTTGATTTGATTTGCATAAAGCATGGGACTGGGCATCCCGGTGACCAGCCATTTTCTCGTGAGTGAGGAGCGGAGTCCACTCCTCTTGAGAATAACCTGCCTAACTTGGAAGATACGGACAGCCCTAGTTGATACATGAGCTATTAAAGCATACGAAACAGGATATTTATTTGAAGGTTTAGAGTTTGGCACATACAAATTTACTTGGAACGGCAGGTAGATACCATATATAGGTAGGTATGGTGGACTCATATGGAATAACTTTGGGGTTTATGGAGTTGGATGCACAAGTAGTATTCCCGCTTAGTACAGGTGAAGGCTAGCAAAAGACTGGGAAGCGACCAGCTAGAGAGCGACAACAGTCATGAACATGCATTAAAATTAATCAACACCGAATGCAAGCATGAGTAGGATATAATCCACCATGAACATAAATATCGTGAAGGCTATGTTGATTTTGTTTCAACTACATGCGTGAACATGCGCCAAGTCAAGTCACTTAAATCATTCAGAGGAGGATACCACCCTATCATACCACATCACAACCATTTTAATAGCATGTTGGCACGCAAGGTAAACCATTATAAGCTCCTAGCTAATCAAGCATGGCACAAGAACTATGATCTCTAGTTGTCATTGCAAACATGTTTATTCATAATAGGCTGAATCAGGAATGACGAACTAATCATATTTACAAAAACAAGAGAGGTCGAGTTCATACCAGCTTTTCTCATCTCAATAAGTTCATCATATAATCATCATTATTGCCTTTCACTTGCACGACCGAACGATGTGGATAATAATAATAGTGCACGTGCATTGGACTAAACTGGAATCTGCAAGCATTCAATAAACAGGAGAAGACAAGGCAATATGGGCTCTTTTGTCAGATCAACAATAATGCATATAAGAGCCACTTCAACGATTTAATCATGGTCTTCTCGTATCGACCCCCAAAGAAAATAAAAGAAATAAAACTATTTACACGGGAGAGCTCCCAACAAGCAAAAGAAGAACATGAAATCTTTTTGGGTTTTCTTTTTAATTACTACTACAAGCATGGAAAGTAAATTAATTAAAAGTTACAATTATTTTTTTATTTTTCTTAAGGTTTATTAAACACACAAGAAGAAAGCATAAAAAGGAAAATAAAATAGCATGGATGATACAATGAAAAAGTATGAGCAGCGGCATCTAGCAATGAGTGTGTGAACATAAATGTAATGTCGGTGAGAAATACGTACTCCCCCAAGATTAGGCTTTTGGCCTAAGTTGGTCTATGGCCACGGCTGGCCTGGCGGATATCCATAGTAAAAGTTGGGGTCGTACAGAGATGCAACGACTATCGCCTCCTGAGCTGCAGCGTGGCGACGAGCGGCCTCTGCCCTCCTCTCGTACTCATCTGCCTCCTCTCTGGTAATAACATATCTTCCTTTTGCCTGATAATCAAAGAAGGCAGGAGCAGGGAGAGTAATATGGACAACACGGTGTCTGTCAAAGATTAGTCGATACTGGAGAGGTGATTCATTCCTCTCGACAAACTGGTGGTGAACCATAGCATTAAAGTCTACGTAAGCAGGGGTAATTCAATATCATCTTCGCGTATGGCTATACCAAGAAAATTAGCTATGCGGGTTGCATAAATTCCACTGAAGAAATCTCCATTAAATCTATTAAGATGCAACCTACGTGCAGCAATGGCTCCCAAATTATAAGATTTATCTCCTAACACAGCACTCCTAAGAATACTAAGGTCAGGGACACACATGTGACATGCCTCATCTTTACCATTAATGCATCTACCTATGAAGAGAGAAAAATAATGTATAGCAGGAAAGTGAATGCTCCCTATGGTAGCTTGTGTTATATCTCTAGATTCCCCCACAGTTATACTAGCAAGAAAATCTCTAAATTCAGATTTGCGAGGATCCCTGATGCTACCCCATTGTGGAAGTTTGCAAGCAGTGGTAAAATCCTCTAAGTCCATAGTGTAAGAATTTTCATAAAGATCAAACAGGACAGTTGGAGAATTACGTGAAGATGAAAATTCAAACCTCCTCACAAAGGAACTAGTGAGATGGTGATACTGGTTGCACTTGTCTTCCTCGAAGCTCACAAGATCAGCGTTACGCAAATACGCGTTAAATTCTTCCTTAATTCCCGCTCGATCCATAAAGTTTTCCAAAGCCCATTCACAAGGACGCACTAGAGCGTTTCTTGGTGGCTCATCATCAGCATCACGCATTGCAAGCCTGGGTCCTTGCTTCCTTGAAGAACCACCTTGGAACATTTTCCTAAGCATATTTATTCCTCTGAAAAATTCTAAAAAAATTTAGTAACTTCAAAATAAAAGTAAACCGAACTCAATAATGTTGATAGCAACTACTCCTACAAGTGCCTATGGCCTATATCATGCATCAAAACTACTTTTGACCATATAAATTTGACATGCAAGTTCAAGAACAGGGTCACCTAAGCAGCAAAAATTTGCAATGAATAAAGCACTAGAACAAAAACTAATTGGACCAATGGAGGAGTCACATACCAAGGAACAATCTCCCCAAGCAGTTTTGTGAGAGGTGCTTTGAGCAAGGAGATCGAAAATGGCAGCAAAATGAGCTAGAACTCGTTCTTGAGCTGGATATTCATGTTTGGGGGAGGAAGAAGGAGTGTGTGGGTGAAAGGATAAGTGGAGGAGGGCCACCGTGGGCCCACGAGGCAGGGGGCGCGCCCTCCACCCTCGTGGCCAGGTGGATGACCCCCCTGCTGTGTTCTCAGTGCCAAATATTCTCAAATATTCCAGAAAAAACATATTTAAATTTTAGGGCATTTGGAGAACTTTTATTTTCGGGGTATTTTTATATTGCACGGATAATCAGATAACAGACCGAAAAATACTATTTTTATTTTATTTAATATAAATAATAGAAAGTAAAAGGAGGGTACAGAAGGTTGTGCCTTCTAGTTTCATCCATCTCATGATCATCAAAAGGAATCCACTAACAAGGTTGATCAGGTCTTGTTAACAAACTTAGTCCAAATAACATGGAACCGGAGAAATTTCGAATAACACTATGTTACCTCAACGGGGATATGCACATCCCCAATAATAAGAACATCATATTTCTTCTTGACAGTAGGAAGAGGAAATTCAAAACCTCCAAATATGATTGATGGAATTTTTCCAATAGAGTTGATACTATGAACTTGAGGTTGTTTCCTCGGAAAGTGTACCGTATGCTCATTACCATTAACATGAAAAGTGACATTGCCTTTAGTGCAATCAATAACAGCCCCTGCAGTATTCAAAAAGGGTCTTCCAAGAATAATAGACATACTATCGTCCTCGGGAATATCAAGAATAACAATGTCCGTTAAAATAGTAACGTTTGCAACTACAACAGGCACATCCTCACAAATACCGATAGGTATAGCAGTTGATTTATAAGCCATTTGCAAAGATATTTCAGTAGGTGTCAACTTATTCAAATCAAGTCTATGATATAAAGAGAGAGGCATAACACTAACACCGGCTCCAAGATCACATAAAGTAGTTTTAACATAATTCCTTTTAATGGAGCATGGTATAGTGGGTACTCCTGGATCTCCTAACTTCTTAGGTATTCCACCCTTAAAAGTATAATTAGCAAGCATGGTGGAAATTTCAGCTTCCAGTATCTTTCTTTTATTAGTAACAATATCTTTCATGTACTTGGCACAATGATTCATTTTAAGCATATCAGTTAAACGCATACGCAAAAAGATAGGTCTAATCATTTCAGCAAAGCGCTCAAAATCCTCATCATCCTTTTTCTTGGATGGTTTGGGAGGGAAAGGCATGGGTTTCTGAACCCATGGTTCTCTTTCTTTACCATGTTTCCTAGCAACAGAGTCTTTCTTATCATAATGTTGATTCTTTGATTGTGGGTTATCAAGATCAACAGCAGGTTCAATTTCTATATCATTATCATTACTAGGTTGAGCATCATCATGAACATTATCATTCACATTATCACTAGTTTCAGGTTCATTACCAGATTGTGTTTCAGCATCAGAAATAGAAATATCATTTGGATTCTCAGGTGTTTCAGTAATAGGTTCACTAGAAGCATGCAAAGTCCTATCATTTTTCTTTTTCTTCCTTTTAGAAGGACTAGGTGCATCTATATTATTTCTCTGAGAATCTTGCTCAATTCTCTTAGGGTAGCCTTCAGGATACAGAGGTTCCTCAGTCATTCTACCACCTCTAGTCATAACTCTAACAACATTATCATTATTCTTACTATTCAATTCATTGAGCAAATCATTTTGAGCTTTAAGTACTTGTTCTACTTGAGTGGTAACCATAGAAGCATGTTTACTAATAAGTTTAAGTTCACCTTTAACATTAGCCGTATAATCACCCAAGTGTTCAAGCATATTTGAATTGTATTTCAATTGTAAACCAAAATAAGCATTAAAATCTTCTTGCTTAGCCATAAATTTATCAAAGTCATCTAAGCATGGGCTAGAAAACCTAGTAAATGGGATTTCAGCTTTATCATATCTATAGAGAGAATTTACCTTTACTACCTGTGTCGGTTATCAAGACCACGAGTTTCTTCAATAGGTGAAGGATTAAGATCATATGTTTCTTCAATAGGCGGTAGATTAAGACCATGTATTTCTTCAATAGGAGGTAAATTCTTAACATTTTCAGCTTTAATACCTTTTTATTTCATAGATTTCTTTGCCTCTTGCATATCTTCAGGACTGAGAAATAGAATACCCCTCTTCTTCGGAGTTGGTTTAGGAATAGGCTCAGGAATTGGCTCCGGAGGTGTCCAATTATTTTCATTTGTCAACATATTATTCAATAGAATTTCAGCTTCATCCGGTGTTCTTTCCCTGAAAACAGAACCAGCACAACTATCTAGGTAATCTCTGGAGGCATCGGTTAGTCCATTATAAAAGATATCAAGTATTTCATTTTTCTTAAGAGGATGATCAGGCAAAGCATTGAGTAACTTGAGAAGCCTCCCCCAAGCTTGTGGGAGACTCTCTTCTTGAATTTGCACAAAATTATATATATCCCTTAAGGCAGCTTGTTTCTTATGAGTTGGGAAATATTTAGCAGAGAAGTAATAAATCATATCCTGGGGACTACGCACACAACTAGGATCAAGAGAATTAAACCATATCTTAGCATCACCCTTTAATGAGAACGGAAATATTTTAAGGATATAAAAGTAACGAGTTCTCTCATCTTTAGTGAACAGGGTGGCAATATCATTTAATTTAGTAAGATGTGCCACAACAGTTTCAGATTCATAGCCACGAAAAGGATTAGATTCAACCAAAGTTATTATATCAGGGTCAACAGAGACTTCATAATCCTTATCAGTAACACAGATAGGTGAAGTAGCAAAAGCAGGGTCAGGTTTCATTCTAGCATTTAGAGATTGCTGATTCCATTTAGCTAATAACCTATTAAGTTCGTATCTATCTTTGCAAGCTAAAATAGCTAAAGAAGCTTCTTTATTGAAAACATAACCCTTAGAAATAACAGGCAAGTCTTCATCATCACTTTCATCAGTATTATCAGATTAAATATTTTCATTCTCTCTAGCCCTAGCAAGTTGTTCATCAAAAATTCACCAAGTGGCACAGTAGTATCAAGCATAGAAGTAGTTTCATCATAAGTATCATGTATAGCAGAAGTGGCATCATCAATAACATGCGACATATCAGAACGAATAGCAGAAGCAGGTTTAGGTGTCGCAAGCTTACTCAAAACAGAAGGTGAATCAAGTGCAAAGCTAGATGGCAGTTCCTTACCTCCCCTCGTAGTTGATGGATAAATCTTGGTTCTTGGATCTTTCAAGTTCTTCATAATGATAAGCAGATATAAATCCCAAGTGACTCAAAGAATAGAGCTATGCTTCCCGGCAACGGCGCTAGAAAATAGTCTTGATAACCCACAAATATAGGGGATCGCAACAGTTTTCAAGGGTAGAGTATTCAACCCAAATTTATTGATTCGACGCAAGGGGAGCCAAAGAATATTCTCAAGTATTAGCAGCTGAGTTGTCAATTCAACCACACATGGAAACTTAGTATCTGCAGCAAAGTATTTAGTAGCAAAGTAATATGATAGTGGTGGCAACGGTAACAAAAGGTAACGATAGCAAAAGTAATGTTTTTGGTATTTTGTAGTGATGACAGCAATAACAACGGAAAAGTAAATAAGCGAAGAACAATATATGGAAAGCTCGTAGGCAATGGATCGGTGATGGAGAATTATGCCGGATGCGGTTCATCATGTAACAATCATAACCTAGGGTGACATAGAACTAGCTCCAGTTCATCAATGTAATGTAGGCATGTATTCCGAATATAGTCATACGTGCTTATGGAAAAGAACTTGCATGACATCTTTTGTCCTACCCTCCCGTGGCAGCGGGGTCCTTATGGAAACTAAGGGATATTAAGGCCTCCTTTTAATAGAGTACCGGAACAAAGCATTAACACATAGTGAATACATGAACTCCTCAAACTACGGTCATCACCGGTAAGTATCCCGATTATTTTCACTTCGGGGATAACGGATCATAACACATAATAGGTGACTATAGACTTGCAAGATAGGATCAAGAACTCTCATATATTGATGAAAACATAATAGGTTCAGATATGAAATCATGGCACTCAGGCCCTAGTGACAAGCATTAAGCATAACAAAGTCATAGCAACATCAATCTCAGAACATAGTGGATACTAGGGATCAAACCCTAACAAAACTAACTCGATTACATGATAGATCCCATCCAACCCATCACCGTCCAGCAAGTCTACGATGGAATTACTCACGCACGGCGGTGAGCATCATGCAATTGGTGATGGAGGATGGTTGATGATGACGATGGCGACGGATTCCCCTCTCCGGAGCCCCGAACGGACTCCAGATCAGCCCTCCCGAGAGGTTTTAGGGCTTGGCGGCGGCTCCGTATCATAAAACGCGATGAATTCTTCTCTCTGATTTTTTCTCCCCAAAACCAAATACATAGAGTTGGAGTTGAGGTCGGAGGAGCTCCAGGGGGCCCACGAGGTAGGGGCGCGCCCTAGGGGGGCAGGCGCGCCCCCCACCCTCGTGGACAGGTGATGGGCCCCTTGGCCTTCATCTTTTGCAAGGATTTTTTATATTTTCGGAAAAGTTGTTCCGTGAAGTTTCAGGTCATTCCGAGAACTTTTGTTTCCGCACATAAATAACACCATAGTAATTCTGCTGAAAACAACGTCAGTCCGGGTTAGTTCCATTCAAATCATGCAAGTTAGAGTCCAAAACAAGGGCAAAAGTGTTTGGAAAAGTAGATACGACGGAGACGTATCAAGTTGATAATCGCACACGTTTTTTCTTGGCTGATCGTGTGTGCAGCAGAGATTGATCACACACATAGTGGATCCTAGAAACGTGTCTGATCTCCACGTCTATCGCAGACGTTTCGCTTTTGCAAACCGTGTGCAGTGTAATCACTAATTAATCCCTAATTTAAAAATCACATGTTTTGAATTTAAAAGTAGGCAATCACTTATTTCATATCCAACCATGTTTACAAATATAGGTTCAACCACGAATGCATAATTCGATGCATAAGTACATATACTGAAGAACTACAGAAGCACCAAGTAAATAATGATGAACCACAGTTGTACTAAAGACTGTAAAGAGAGAGGCGAAAGACATTCTGGTTGCTGGAGAAGGTGAAGCGGAATGCCCATATTGTGCCCTCCTCCATGCGTAATGCGCGCATGACTCTAGGCCGACCCCTTGTGATGGCTGCCCGTCCATCCTTCACTTTCTTCATTAGGACTTCTCGATGGTCATTGTAGTCTGGATGAAATACTTTAACCTTCATTGCTTGTCCACTAATCATGTATTTTGCGAGATAATCTTGAGTAAACTACTTAGGAAACCACTGCGAACGAAAAAGATGCAGACATTGTTGTCTAACAACTCATTATGGAAAGTAAAAAGAGAAGGTTGCAGAGTTTGTAGTTACCATCCTATAGCTCACTATTGTGTTGGATAGAGCGTAAACAAATAATTTGCTTGCCACCGTTTGTATCTTTTTGCTAATAATCCGTATCAGTTTCCTCACTTGATGCTTGTTCATGAATATCTCATTGCCCCAGACGCAAAAAGGCTCGATGGATGGATCCTTGCCAAGGGCATATGGACCTACAAGCAACAAGTCAATATTAGAAGCTAACAAGTGTCCATGCCTGGATCTATACGCACTACATTATGGAATTACGGGGGGAGTACAAGCTGAGTGATGAAACTAACCTCGGCGGAAAATGGTGGCCACTCTCGTTGTTGTCCTACATAAGTAGTGGAAAGGCATGATAAGTAAAACAACCATAACATCAAATAAATATAGCAAAGGTAAACAACATCATCTCCAAATGATAGCTTGAATGTGTTAGTTTCAGCATGCTGTTAAAGCATATATAAAATGGAAGGCAATGTTACCCACAACAGGCTTAACAACCATCAAATATTTCAATTCAAACTGGTATTGTTGAAAATGAATAGAACGTAGGTTATGCTTAAACATCACACTGGATAAATGTGTAAAACTGAAATAAAGGGCATGTGTTAACTACACTAGGCATAACTGGAACCAAATATAGCCGTTCAAACTGGTATTGATGCAATTGAGTGGCACAGTTCCGACTTGCACATAATGAACATCAATTTGTGAATGACAGAAATAAACAAGGCATAAATGATCAGTATAACAACCAAATATAGCCAGTGAAAACTGGACAGAGTCTCACTGCAACCAACCTAATAAGCAAATACAGATAAACAATGCATATTCTTAAAACTGGACAAATGCTCACTGCAACCAACCTAACAAGCAAATACAGATAAACAAGGCATCTGCTTGAAAACTGAACAAATGCTCACTACAACAAACCTAACAACCAAATACAGATAAACAAGGCATCTTCTTGATAACTAGACAAATGCTCACTGCAACCAACCGAAGAACCAAATACATATAAACAAGGCATCTGCTCGATAACTGGAAAAATGCTCACTGCAACCAACCTAACAACCAAATAAAGATAAACAAGCCATCTACTCACTATAAACAACCAAATATAGCCATTCATGAAACTGAAGTGGACAAATCTATTTTTGCACAACTGAAATAATTAAACACGATATAGTTAAAACAGCGCACGGGAAATGCTACTACAACAAAGGGTATGGGTTGGCAAGCTAGAAAAGGTAAGATTTGTTGATAGGATGTTGCCTCACATGTCATGGACGGGATCCTTCCAGTTGGAAGAGAACAGACCCATGGTGCGCTCTCTGATGTCACATATGGGTTGTTTCACCTTGGAAGAACCTTTGTGGGTGCCCTCCTCGTGGTCGTGGCCAATGAGATCTGACTTGGCAATTGAGGATCCCAAGCCACCGCCGTAGAACGTGTCCTTCAGAAATGACAAAATGGGCTCGATGGCATAGAAGGATCGCAAATCCTTGACCGTGTGGCGGAGGAGATCAGCGATAGGGCCGTCAAAGAGATCGACGGTGGTTGAACCAGAGGGGTTGGGGATGGACCACTTAACCTGTGACATGGCCCATGTGAAGCTGTTGCTGTCGACGAGCTTGATGTCGTAGCCAGCTTTCCCGAGATACAGTAATACGCTAGCCCGCTGACATGAAGCCTTCAGCATGGCAACGTAGTCAACGTCTTCGCCGGCTTCCGCGACGACGTGTTGCTCCGGGATCAACAGGTTGGGGCGAACGGCGTCCACCTCGCCAACGTCCGCCGGAGAGGCCATGATAAACGTCTTGTTGGGCGAACACTCGTCGGGCTCCCCGGGAAACATGGTCGAGCTTAGGCTGCAACATTTTGGAGCAGGGGATGTGGCCCAAAATGATGTACTTTGGAAGGGGTGATGTGTGTTTTCAATATAGAATAATGTACAATTTAGATGTGGTGCCTACCTCTTGATACAGACAACAACCATGAAGGCCAGGTAGCTAAGGACGAGATACGCAGGGTATGGTGTAGGTCGAACCTAGTAATCCAAGCATGTGGGAGGGAATCCTGACAACACATGAGCTCGAGCTTTGGTTGAACGACATGTGACAGTGACCGGACCTAACACGAACTAGGAGGAATCCATTCATGGCCAACACACACCCCTCGTTATCGGTCAAAGGGATGATATATATACACTCGGGGAGCCCACATATATGTGTGTCATCACAAAAAACCGCATAAGGGAGACGTGGTCGATTAGAAGACCCATTATACACTGCATGCGGCCCGAAAATATGTATGGGTATGGTGGTGTGTGATGTGTTTAAATCCTGAATGCACAACTTCGATGGGCCGCCAACTATATTACAAACCGAACACCGTACCCGACCCCAAGTCTGGTTCAATACGTACGATGTTGGTTTCCCAACTTCGAGCCGGCGGCCGGGGGGGGGGGGTCGTCCAACGTATGTGCTCAAACTTTATTTGGTCTAACATGGCACACATACAATAGGAAACCATCATGGTCAAATCCTTCTCGTTGTTGGGTCAAAGGGATAGATTGTGTGGGCCCCCCTCATTATCGGTCAAGGATAATATATATACCTCGGGGAGCCCACAGATATGTGCGGCGTCTATAAACTGCACAAGGGAGACATGCTCGATCAGAACACCCGGCCCCCTATAACCTGCATGCGACCTGAAAAATTGTATGGGTCTAGTGTGTGATTTCTTCAAATCCCGAAAGCACAAGTTCGATGGGGCGCCAACTACATCAGTAACATTACAAACTGAACATCATACCCCCCGCGGCCAAGTTAAAGACGTAAGCTGTCAGTAATGCAACTTCGAGGCAGATGGGGGGGGGGGGGTAGGGGCCAGGTGCCGTCCAACGCATGCAAACTTGATTTGCTCTAACATAGCACATGGAGCAAAGAGTAAACCCTTCTCGTGCGTTGAGTCAAAGGGATAATTTGTGTGGGCCTACAGATGTCGATCATTCTTTGATTTTTGAGAACAAAAATAACAATAAAAACATAGTCTACAAATTAGCAAAACAAGGATCCCAAGGTTTATATAATCGCCATGACAAGTCACTATAGAGTCAATCATTTTTTGATTTTTAGAGCAAAAAATAACCAAAAAAACATAGTCTACAAATTAGCAAAACAAGGATCCTAAGGTTTATATAATCGCCATGACAGGTCACTATAGAGACATTTATCTCTATAATGACCGTGTCATAGCGTTTAAATGAAGCTTGAGATATGCAACCTCCCACCGGGTCACCCATCCTTAGACTACTCCAGCCCGAGCATGCTTAACTTCTGCGCTCTATTCGACTAGGCTAGTGGATGGGAAGCCGCCCCTTGCCGATAGGAATTGCCTCCTTACCTTTAAGGCGTTTCACGTTGGTCACCCTATGGGACCTACTCCCTCCTATCACACACATTTGTGCTTTTAGAAACTGTGTGTGATATTTACATGGCCGGTGTGTCGCCGCCTAGCCTTCAATGAGCACTGACACTGGTAGCGGGAAAACCATGGGAGAAGAGGCGGGAAACCGATGAGAGGGGTGGTGGGAAATGGTAGCGTGTTTGGATATATATAACAACATTAATATAGAAAACTTAGTAGAGAAGGAAGCATGAGCTAGCACGATGCGTGCGCACAGTGCCTACCCATATACTGCATGTGTTGTCGAAAGGGATGAGGATTTTCGTTCGATCTAGGAGCATCCAATGATGCGAACAAACGATCCGTGGGATTTGGGTTCTGGCCAATCAGAACGCATGACTCAGATCGCGTGCACAGCAGGGGGGCATCGGGCGCGGTTTGGTAGGCACACGGCTTTCGTGAGTGAACAGTGTGCTATTTGAAAACATTTCATGAGAATAACCTCGGTTTTTAAATCCCCATAAATCCAAAACTCACCCGAAAATTGTGAAACTTGGCATGATGTCACGACATGGCACATATATGTCGAGATTTTTTTTGTCCATTTTGGCGCAAGTTTTATTACAAGCCTCTTACAAACCGAAGCTTCTCTCAAAGAAGCCTCATGGTTCCGATAGGGAAACATGTCCCCCTTGTGGACGAAATGATAATCACTGCCTCTTTTTGCCTTGTATTTTCTTCTAAGGGTAACATGGAATGACAGGATATCTGTGCTGAAATTTAAACTCATTCAGGGTTCGTTTGGCCTTTTTATACACTAATTGAGTTTCCTAGGCATTTAATGTCCATAATTCAAATCTGAACTACAAATACATGCTCCAGTTCACCAAAATGGCTAGAAAAAATTATACATGTGTCCTTGGGTGCATGTTTACATCCCATGCCAGGAATGGGAATGAATTACAACCGTACCGGCGTCCTTGCTCGTCCTCAAACATTTGGAATCTCGGTTTTTAAATCCCCATAAATCCAAAACTCACCAGAAAGTCATGAAAGTTGGCACGGTGTCATGGTATGGCACATATATGTCGTGGTAAAAACATTGTCCAATTTGGGCCAAGCTTTATTACAAACCCCTTACAAATCGAAGCCTGTCGCAAGAACCCTCATGGGGAAACGTGCAAAATGGTAATCACTCCCTCTTCTAGCCTTGTATTTTCTTCTACACGCAACATGGAATAATGGGAGATTCGCGCTGAACTTTGAAATTATTCAGGGTTCGTTTGACCTTTTTTATTCATTAATTGAGTTTTCTAGGCATTTAATGTCCATAATTCAAACCCGAACTACAAATACATGCCCCAATGCACCGAAATGGCTAGAAAAAATGTACATGTGTGCTTGGGGTGCATGTTTAGGTCCCATGGAAGGAATGTGAATGAATTCAACCGTCTCAACGTCCTGGCTTGGCCACAAACATTTTTTAAATCTCTGTAAATCCAAAACTCACAAGGAAATCATGAAGCTTGGCATGGTGTCACTACATGGCACATATATGCCGTGGTAAAATAATTGTCCAATTTGGGCCAAGCTATATTACAAGCCTCTTACAAATCGAAGCTTCTCGCAACCCTCATTGTTCCGGTAGGGAAACATGCCCCTCTTGTGGGTGAAACAATAATCGCTACCTCTTCTCACCTTGAACTTTGTTTTCTACATGCGACATAGAATAACATGAGTGTCGTGCTGAAATTTGAAACTGTTTAAGGTTTGTTTGGCCATTTTATATATTAATTGAGTTTTATAGGTATTTAATGTAGTCCATAATTCAAATTTGAACTACAAGCACATGCTCCAGTGAAGCAAAAAGGGTGGAAATCGTACATGTGTCATTGGGTGCATGTTTAGGTCTCATTGAAGGAATGTGAATGAATTACAAACTTCTCGTCGTCCTGAAACATTGAGAATCAAGGTTTTTAAATCCCAGTAAATCGAAAACTCACCCAAAAAACATGGAACTTGGCATGGTTTCATGACATGGCACATATATGCCATGGTAAAAAAATCATCCAGTTTGAGACAAGGCGCACACATTAATAGCCAACGAAGTCCTTTTGAAACAAATATCTAACACCTTAATATCGCAAACGGTTGTATTATATGAACCGTGTGTTCCTGGAACCATTTAAGTGTGGCCATGCGTCCCTCTTTTCTTATTGGATAATACTACCTCCGTCCTCGTTCATTGGTCATCTTGGTATTTTGCGCCAAAATTTAACTATACTCGACGGCGTGCGTGTAGCTGTTTGATTAGACGAGATGAGCGCGAGAAGTCCGTCGTGCAGGCTCGACAGGATGTGTGCGAGCAGTCCGCTGCGTAGGCTCGATAGGACGCGTGCATCCTGTCCACCTCGCAGGCTCGACGGGACACGTGCGAGCAGCAAGGCCGCCTGATACGTCTCCAATGTATCTATAATTTATGAAGTATTCATGCTGTTTTATTATCATTCTTGGATGTTTTACAATTATTTTATATCACTTTTATTTCATTTTTTGGGACTAACCTATTGACCCAGTGCCAAGTGTCAGTTGCTGTTTTTCTGCATGTTTTTGCATCGCAGGAAGTCAATATCAAACGGAGTCCAAACACCGCGAAACTTTTTGTGGATTTTTATGGACTAGAAGACCACCAATGGGCCAAAGCAGCACCTGGGGGGTGCCTCGAGGGGGGCACAACCCACCAGGGCGCGCCTGGGGGCCTAGGCGCGCCCAGGTGGGTTGTGCCCACCTCGGTGGCCTCCCGCACCCCCTCTTTACCCTATAAATTCCCAAATATTCCGAAAACCCTTGGGGTTAACCTAGATCAGAAGTTCCGCCGCTGCAAGGCTCTGTAGTCACCGAAAACCAATCTAGACCCCGTTCCGGCACCCTACCGGAGAGGGTAATCATCACCGGTGGCATCTTCAACATCCCGGCGGCCACCATGATGAGGAGGGAGTAGTCCACCCTCGAGGCTAAGGGTTTGTACCAGTTGCTATGTGTTTAATCTCTCTCTCTCGTGTTCTTGAGATGTCATGATCTTGATGTATCACGGGCTTTGTTAATATAGTCGGATCATATGGTGTTTTCCCCTCTCTATCTTGTTGTGATGAATTGGATTTTCCCTTTGACATTTCGTTGTTATCGGATTGAATACTTTTATGGATTTGAGAACACTTGATATATGTCTTGCAATTGAATACTCGTGGTGACAATGGGGTATCGTATTGATTCACTTGATATATGTTTTGGCACTCAACTCGCGGATTCCTGAGGTGACATTGGGGTAATCTATGCATAGGGGTTGATGCACGTTCTTGTCTTTGTTTCTCCGGTAGAAATCTTGGGGCACTCTTTGAAGTTCTTTGTGTTGGATTGAATATTATGAATCTGAATTTGCTTTGGTGTTAATTTAGTATGAACTCTTGGTTAGATCAATCAGAAAGAATAGCTTCGTGTTATTTTAGTACGAACTCTAGGATAGATTGATCGAAAAGAATAGCTTTGAGGTGGTTTCGTACCCTACAAACAAATCCGTCTTATATGTTCTCCGCTAGATAGGAACTTCGGAGTGATTCTTCGTTGCACGTTGAGGGACGGTTAATGATCCAATTATATTAGCACTGTTGAGAGATTGCACTAGTGAAATTATAGACCCTAGGCCTCATTTTAAGCATTGCAATACTGTTTTTGTGCCCGTTTACTATTTGCTACCCTGTTGTTTTTATTTATTCAGATTATAAAAATATATTTCTACCATCCATATTACACTTTTATCACCATCTCTTCCCCGAACTAGTGCACCTATACAATTTGCCATTGTATTGGGTGTGTTGGGGACACAAGAGATTTGTTGTATTTGGTTGCAGGGTCGTTTGAGAGAGACCATCTTCATCCTACACCTCTCACGGATTGATAAATCTTAGGTCATCCACTTGATGGAAAATTGCTACTGTCCTACAAAACTCTGTGCTTGGAGGCCCAACACGTGTCTACAAGAATAAAAGTTGCATAGTAGACATCAAGCTCTTTTCTGGCGCCGTTGTCGGGGAGGTGAGTGCATGAAGGTATATCTTTAGATCTTGCAATTGAATCTTTTAGTTTCTTGTTTTATCACTAGTTTGGTTTATAAAAGAAAACTACATAAAAATGGAATTGAGGTTGCATCATATTATTTATCATCTTCATAATATCTTTCTTGAAAATGATGGTTCAGCAAATTGTGCTCAATTGTTAGAAGAAGAGGTCAATAAAATGTTTGGCACAGAATATTTGAATGATGGGCATGATTGTAATATTGCTAGTTGATGTCTACTACGCAACTTTATTCTCGTAGACTCGTGTTGGGCCTCCAAGCGTAGAGTTTTGTAGGACAGTAGCAATTTTCCCTCAAGTGGATGACCTAAGGTTTTTCAATCCGTGGGAGGTGTAGGATGAAGATGGTCTCTCTCAAACGACCCTACAACCAAATACAAGAAATCTCTTGTGTTCCCAACACACCCAATACAATGGCAAATTGTATAGGTGCACTAGTTCAGCAAAGAGATGGTGATAAAAGTGTAATATGGATGGTGGAAATATATTTTTATAATCTGAATTAATAAAAACAGCAAGGTAGCAAATAGTTAACGGGCACAAAAACAGTATGGCAATGCTTGAAAATGAGGCCTAGGGTCCGTACTTTCACTAGTGCAACCTCTCAACAATGCTAATATAATCGGATCATATAACCACCCCTCAACGTGCAACAAAGAATCACTCCAAAGTTCCTATCTAGCGGAGAACATAAGAGGAATTGTTCGTAGGGTACGAAACCACCTCAAAGCTATTCTTTCTGATCAATCTATCCTAGAGTTCGTACTAAAATAACACGAAGCTATTCTTTCCGATTGATCTAACCAAGAGTTCGTACTAAAATAACACCAAAGGAAATTTAGATTCATAATATTCAATCGAACACAAAGAACTTCAAATAGTTCCACAAGGTTTCTACCGAAGAAACAAAGATAGAAACATGCATCAACACCTATGCATAGATTACCCCAATGTCACCTCGGGAATCCGCGAGTTGAGTGCCAAAACATATATCAAGTGAACCAATATGATACCCCATTGTCACCACGAGTATTCAATTTCAAGACATGTATCAAGCGTTCTTAAATCCATAAAAGTATTCAATCCGATAAAAATGAAATCTCAAAGGGAAAATTCAATTCATCACAACAAGATAAAGAGGGGAAAACACCATATGATCTGACTATATTAACAAAGCCCGTTGGACATCAAGATCGTGACATCTCAAGAACACGAGAGAGAGAGAGATTAAACACATAGCTACTGGTACAAACCCTCAGCCCCGAGGGTGGACTACTCCCTCCTCATCGGGGTGGCCACCGGGATGATGAAGGGCCACCGGGATGATGAAGATGGCCATAGGTGATGATTTCCCCCTCCGGCAGAGTGCCGGAACGGGGTCTGGATTGGTTTTCGGTGGCTACAGAGCCTTGCGGCGGCGAAACTTCTGATCTAGGTTAACCCCGAGGGTTTCTGGAATTTTCGGGAATTTATAGGGTAAAGAGGGGGTGCGGGAGGCCACCGAGGTGGTCACAACCCACCTGGGCGTGCCTGGGCGCCCAGGCACGCCCTGGTGGGTTGTTCCCCCCTCGGGGAACCCCCAGGTGCTGCTCTGGCCCATTCTGGGTGTTCTGGTCCATAAAAAATCTCCAAAAAGTCTCACGGACTCCGTTTGATATTGATTTTCTATGATGTAAAAAACAAGCAAAAAACAACAACTCGCACTGGGTACTGCGTCAATATGTTAGTCCCAAAAATGATATAAAGTTTCTATAAAATGATTGTAAAACATCCAAGAATGATAAAATAACAGCATGAATAGTTCATAAATTATAGATATGTTGGAGACGTATCAGCATCCCCAAGCTTAATTCCTACTCGTCCTCGAGTATGTAAATGATAAAAGAAATGATTTATGAAGTGTGAATGCTAGCAAAGTGCACAAGTTTGACCAATGACAATTTCAATCACTTTTCCTAGCATCATAACAGCAATTGTTTCTCATAAAATTTCTCATGTTAAAGTAGCAACCAATTCACATGTTAAGGTTCAAATAATGAATTCTCTTGAAACTCAACAACCTATGTTCTTAGTCACCAAGAAATTGTAATTCAACTTATTCAAGAGAGTTAAAGTAAGAGCTCCACATACTCAACCATCATATAGTCTTCTATGACTGGTAACACTCACCGCATACACCTGAGCAAAACATTTCAACCGGACACATAGAAAGATAGGGGCTTATTGTTTCGCCTCCCAACGTATTCACCTCAGGGGTGATGTCAACAATGATAACTCATGCTACCCATATCCAACTGGATATATGTTCCTAGATCTTTCCTCACCACATGATGCTTGCCAAAAGAGAAAAATAAAAAGGAATAGAGAAAAGAACTTTGACTCTTTGCATAAAAGTAAATACATCAAACTAAAAGATAGGCCCTTCGCAGAGGGAAGCAGAGGTTGCCATGCGCTTATTTGTTTGTATGCTCGACCCCTTAGTGCAAAATAACGTCACATTATATTGCCCCTTATGATAGCAACCTTTATTATGCAGTCTGTCACTTTTATTCTTTGCCATCACAAGTTCGTACAACGTTCACTTTTCTCTTACACTAAATGATCTAACACTTTTAGAAGCAATTTTTATTGCCTTATTGCACCGATGACAACTTACTTGAAGGATATTTCTCAATCCTTAGGTAGGTATGGTGGACTCTTGAAGATAAGATTTGGGTTTAAGGGTTTTTAGGATGCACAAGTAGTATCTCTACTTGGTGCGGAATTTTTGGCTAGCAAAGATGGGGGGCAAGCACCACATGTTGAAGGATCTATGATAATATAACTTCTATGCGAATATGAACAAACATAAACCATTACATTGTCTTCCTTGTCCAACTTCAACAATTTTGTCATATAACATTTTGATGGGGGCTCGCAATCACAAAAGATTTCCATGATATTGTATTTGCATGTGAAAGTTCTCTTCCTTATACTGATTATTCATGAAATTGCTTGTATGACCAATATTGTGATTGTCAAGCTTCAAAAGATTTCACTTTCTAAACCCAATGTGAAGCTACCACTAGGCATGATATAATTTCAACTTCATGATATTCAATTCATTCAACAATTTACTCATAGGATATTAGTGAAGCACAAGAGTAAATGACAAGCTACTCCAAAAAGATATAAGTGAAGATCATGAGAATGATATTTATTTCTCTCAAATTAATCTAAGTGAAGCAAGAGAGAATTTCTTAAAAAATACTAAAGAACACCATGCTCAAAAAGATATAAGTGAAGCACTAGAGCAATTCCATAGAAAAGAGCTTCGTTGACGGGATGTGAATGCCCCTTACCTAGCCTCCCTGGAAACTATTTGAGGACTCTATTTTATTTAAAAAACTTTAAGATCTAAGTATTTTATTAAAACAGCAAGCAAAACAAACAAAATTACATTCCAAGAATATCACACATCATGTGAAGAAGCAAAAACTTTGGCTCAACCGATACTAACTAATAATTGTTGAAGAAGAAAGGTGGGATGCCTACGGGGGCATCCCCATGCTTAGATGCTTGAGACTTATTTGAAATATTATTTTGCGATGCTTGGGCATCCCCAAGCTTGAGCTTTTGTGTCTCCTTAATTCTTCTCATATCACGGTTTTCCTGAATCTCAAAAGCTTCATTCACACAAAACTCAACAAGAACTCGTGAGATAAGTTAGTATAAACCAATGCAAAAACCTTATCATTCTCTACTGTAGAAAATCACTAAAGTTATTATTCAACATTGCATACTAAATTCCTCTGCATATTTAATACTCCTATCCTCAAATAGAATCATTAAACAAGCAAACATATGCAAACAATGTAAACATAACAGCAATCTGCCAAAACAGTACAGTGGGTAAAGAATGCAAGAGTATCAATACTTCCCTAACTACAAAATTTATGAAATTTGCCACACTATATAAAATTTATCAGATCCCATTTTGCAAGAAGTTTCAACATTTTATCACATTCTGACTTTTCTAGGGAATTTTTGCAACAGCGGTAAACTTTCTATTTTCAAACAGGAACATGTAGACTTGCAAAATAAGCATGACAAAGGCTATACTTCATATTTTTATTGAAAATAAAGATGCAAAATATTATTATAAATAACATAAATCAAATTCCAAAAAAAATGATGCTCCAAGCAAAACACATATCATGTCATGAATGAAAACATAGCACCAAGTGAGGTTACCGATAATGTTGGAGACGAAAGAGGGGATGCCTTCCAAGGCATCCCCAAGCTTAGTTGGTTGGATCTTCCTTGAATATTACCTTGGGGTGCCTTGGGAATCTCCAAGATTAGGGTCTTTTCACTCCTTATTCTCCTCATATCGACATCTCACCCAAAACTTGAAAACTTCAATCACACAAAACTTAACGGAACTTTGTGAGATAGGTTAGTATGATAAAGAGCAAACCATTTCACTTTGGTACTGCCAAAGACAAGATTCATAATTGTTCTCACACAATGCCTACTATATCATATCATTTCCACAATTTATATTGAGCAATATAAGCCATGGAAACTAGAAAACAAGCAAACTATGTAAACATAATCTGTCAAAAACAGAACAGTCTATAGTAATCTATACAACCATACTTCTGCTATGCCAAACATTCTGAAAAATTAAGAAAGCCTGGAAATTTTTCTATTAATCTTCTACAAAAATAATGAGCATTTTATCACACTTTTGTTAAAAATGAGAATTGTTTTCCTGAGCGCAGAAGTTTTTGTTTTTCAGCAAGATCAAATCAACTATCACCATAGACCATTCCAAAGGCTTTGCTTGGCACATTATTGAAACAAAACCAATAAAACATGATTACTATAGTTGCCTAATTATGTGAACACACAAAAACAATAGGTATAAGTATTGGGTTGTCTCCCAACAAGCGCTTTTCTTTAATGCCTTTTAGCTAGGCATGATGATTTCAATGATGCTCACATAAAAGACAAGAATTGAAACACAAAGAGAGCATCATGAAGCATAAGTTCCTCTCTCATAATAATTTTCAGTAGCATCATGAATGGATTCATCAATATAACCATCACATAAAGCATTCTTTTCATGATCCAAAAGCATAGAAAATTTATTACTCTCCATATAAGCAACTTTATTCTCATTCACAATAGTGGGAGTATCATATGAAACTTGAATACTAAAAATTGTTCCCACACTAAGAGAGTAATGCTCAGTAAAAGGATATTCAAAATTATGACAATAATTATCACTACTTTTTATAACATAAGTATCATCACAATAATCATCATAAGTAGGAGGCATGCAATCATCATAGCAAATTTGATCATTCAAGGTAAGGGGACTAAAAAGATCATCTTCATTAAGCATAACATCCCTAAGATTGGGATGAACATTAATGGCAGCAAATAAATTCTCAAACATGTCATTCTCATCAAACATATCATCCCCAAGCTTGTGGCTTGGCATATCATAAGCATAATCACTCTCATCATTAATCTTTTGAATAGCACCAACGGTATAACAATTGCTATCATCATAATTTCCCAAGTTGGTGCCAGAAAGATTTCCAAGATTATAAGAAGTATCATTATCTTCCCAATCATAATCATCACAACAAGCAATAGGCATAACAAAATCATTATCAAGTGCATCATCTTCCACAATTATTTTTGATTCATTTTCATGAGGCACAACAATAATAGGAGCAACATTATATGGGAGAGATGCCTTTTCCCCTCTATTCTTTCTTCTTTTCTTCTTCTTCACCACATCATGTATGTGTTTAATTAATCTTTTCAAGCTTCTTATTGATGATATTGGTTGGATAGGAACCTCCTCCTTGTTACCTGATTCATCATAATAAACACTAGGAGGGTATTGGGAAATATTTTTCCTTTCATTAGTACTCTGTTCATATTCTATTTGTTTTCTTGACTTTAGATAGTTGGCAATATAAGGATTCTCAATGCAATTTACCGCATAAAACATACAAATTTCCTCTAGATTAAAATCAAGAAATCTCTCAAGATTAAATTTTGGAATACCCTTAGTTATACGTTTCAGTTCTTCATACCCCAAAAGAAGACTAAGATCTTTATGACGCTCAAGGGTAATCAAGTTATCACAATTTTTTGACACGATTTGATCAAGAAACAATTTGCATTGGAGATTTAAATGACCACGTTCATTGCAAAGTTCACAGGGATGGCGAAAAAATTAAGTCTTTCAGCACAATCATCTAGCCTCTCTTGCAACTTTTTCGTTTCTAAATATTTATGCTTCTTACAAAATCTATCTTCCCTTTTTGGTGTGCAAATGCACTCCCAATTCACTCCACAAAAATTGACATGCTTATAAGAAACATTTTTCTCATGACTAGTGCAATGATCATTAGCATTTTGGATACAAAGAATTCATACTAACAACATTGCAATCATGCTCATCATTCAAATATTTTGTGACAAACATTTTATTGACTTCTTCTTCTAACAATTGAGCACAATTTTCCGAACCAACATTTTCAAGAAAGATATTAGAAAGATGATCAATAATATATATGATGCAACCTCAATTCCATTTTTTATGTAGTTTTCTTTTTATAAACCAAACTAGTGATAAAACAAGAAACTAAAAGATTCAATTGCAAGATCTAAAGATATACCTTCATGCACTCACCTCCCCGTCAACGGCGCCAAAAAAGAGCTTGATGTCTACTACGCAACTTTATTCTTGTAGAATTGTGTTGGGCCTCCAAGCGCATAGTTTTGTAGGACAGTAGCAATTTTCCCTCAAGTGGATGACCTAACGTTTATCAATCCATGGGAGGTGTAGGATGAAGATGGTCTCTCTCAAATGACCCTGCAACCAAATACAAGAAATCTCTTGTGTCCCCAACACACCCAATACAATGGCAAATTGTATAGGTGCACTAGTTCGGCAAAGAGATGGTGATAAAAGTGTAATATGGATGGTAGAAGTATATTTTTATAATCTGAATAAATAAAAACAGCAAGGTAGCAAATAGTAAACGGGCACAAAACTGATATTCCAATGCTTGAAAATGAGGCCTAGGGTCTGCACTTTCACTAGTGCAACCTCTCAACAATACTAATATAATCGGATCATATAACCACCCCTCAACGTGCAATGAAGAATCACTCCAAAGTTCCTACCTAGCGGAGAACATAAGACAGGATTGTTTGTAGGGAACGAAACCACCTCAAAGCTATTCTTCCCGATCAATCTATCCTAGAGTTTGTACTAAAATAACATGAAGCTATTCTTTCCGATCGATCTAACCAAGAGTTCGTACTAAAATAACACCAAAGAAAATTCAGATTCATAATATTCAATCCAACACAAAGAACTTCAAAGAGTGCCCCAAGATTTCTATCGGAGAAACAAAGACAAGAACGTGCATCAACCCCTATGCATAGATTACCCCAATGTCACCTCGGGAATCCATGAGTTGAGTGCCAAAACATGTATCAAGTGGATCAATACGATACCCCATTTTCACCATGAGTATTCAATTGCAAGACATATATCAAGTGTTCTTAAATCCATAAAAGTATTCAATCCGATAACAACGAAATCTCAAAGGGAAAAACTCAATTCATCACAACAAGATAGAGGGGAAAACACCATATGATCCGACTATATTAACAAAGCCCGTGATACATCAAGATCGTGACATCTCAAGAACATGAGAGAGAGAGAGAGATTAAACATATAGCTACTGGTACAAACCCTCAGCCCCGAGGGTGGACTACTCCCTCATCGTGGTGGCCGTCGGGATGATGAAGATGGCCACCGATGATGATTTCCCCCTCCGTCAGAGTGCCAGAACGGGGTCTAGATTGGTTTACGGTGGCTACAGAGCCTTGCAGCGGCGGAACTACTAATCTAGGTTAACCCCGAGGGTTTCTGGAATTTTGGGGAATTTATAGAGTAAAGAGGGGGTGCAGGAGGCCACTGAGGTGGGCACAACCCACCTGGGCGCACCTGGGCCCCCAGGCGCGCCCTGGTGGGTTGTGCCCCCCTCGGGGCACCCTCCAGGTGCTGTTGTGGCCCATCCTGGGTATTCTGGTCCATAAAAAATATCCAAAAAGTTTCGCAGTGTTTGGACTCCGTTTGATATTGATTTTCTGCGATGTAAAAAACAAGCAAAAACAGCAACTAGCACCGGGTCAATAGGTTAGTCCCAAAAAATGATATAAAGTTGCTATAAAATGATTGTAAAACATCCAAGAATGATAAAATAACAACTTTAATACTTCATAAATTATAGATACATTGGAGACGTATCACTAGTATGAATTCTTTGAATATCCATGATGCTAATGATATGCAAAGCCATAAGCTTGGGGATGCTATATTTGATGAAGATCATATTTTTAGTCCCCCAAATTTTGATGAGAAAATTTATTATGATGATTTCACACCTCCTATTTATGACGATTATATTGATGAAAGTGGATTCGGAGAGGTCATGACTTTATTTAATGATGAATCCACTATTTTTGAAGAGGCTGCAATTGATTATGACAACAAAGTTGCTATCTATGATGATTATGGTGATGACATGTATGCTATATTGAATAATGATAACCATGAAACTTGTCATCATGATTTTAATTTTCAATCCCATGATAGTTATTTTGTTGAGTTTGCTCCCACTACTATTGATGAGAAGAAATTTGCTTATGTGGAGAGTAATAAAATTTCTATGCTTGTGGATCATGAAAAGAATGCTTTATGTGATAGTTATTTTGTTGAATTCATTCATGATGCTACTGAAAATTATTATGAGGAGAGGAACTTATGCTTTTACATATCTCAATAATATCAAGTTTCCTCTCTTTATGTTGAAAGTTTTGAAGTTGCACTTGTTTTGCCTTCCTATGCTAGTTGATTCTTGTTCCCATAAATTGATTGCTCAAAAAATCCCTATGCATAGGAAGTGGGTTAGACTAAAATGTGCTTTCCACGTGATTCATGATGCTCTTGTTATGTTTCAATTCTTTTTTTATGTGAGCATCATTGAAATCATCATGCCTAGCTGAAAGCCATTAAAGAAAAGTGCTTGTTGGGAGACAACCCAACACTTTTACGTACTATTTGTGTGTGTTCACATGATTAGGATACTGTAGTAATCATGTTTTATTGCTTTTGTTTCAATAAAGTGCCAAGTAAGACCTTCGGGATGGCATACGGTGATAGTTGATTTGATCTTGCTGAAAAACACAAACTTTTGCGCTCAGGAAAACAATTCTCGTTTTTAACAGAAGCGTGATAAGATTCTGATTCTTTTTGCATAAGATTAATAGAAAATTTTCCCATGTTTTCCTAATTTTTTAGAATTTGTGGAGCAACAGAAGTATGGTTGGAGTACAGATTACTACAGACTATTCTGTTTTTGACAGATTGTGTTTTCAATGCATAGTTTGCTTGTTTTCTAGTTTCTATGGCTTATATTGCTCAATATAAATTGTGGAAATGATATGCCACAGTAGGAATTGTGTGAGAAAAATCATGATTGTTGTCTTTGACAGTACCAAAGTGAAATGGTTTGCTCTTTATCATACTAACCTATCTCACGAAGTTCTGTTAAGTTTTGTGTGATTGAAGTTTTCAAGTTTTGGGTGAGATGTCGATATAAGGGGAATAAGAAATGACAAGACCTTAAGCTTGGGGATGCCCAAGGCACCCCAAGGTAATATTAAAGTAAGATACAAGAAACTAAGCTTGTGGATGCCTCGGAAGGCATCCCCTCTTTCGTCTCCAACATTTTTGGTAACCTCACTTGGAGCTATGTTTTCATTCATCACATGATATGTATTTTGCTTGGAGCATCATTTTATTTTTTTGGATTTTCTTGCTGTTATTTATAATAATGTTTGGAATCTTTCTTTAAAATAAAAATGTCAAGTATAGCCTTTGCCATGCTTATCTTGCAAGTATATGAGTTGCTGTTTCAAAACAGAAAGCTTATCGATGTTGCAAAAATTCCCTAGAAAAGTAAGAATGTGATAAAATGCTGAAACTTTTTGAAAAATAATATCTGATAAAATTTATAAAGTGTGGTAATTTGTTCAGAATTTTTTGGGTTAGGGAAGTATGATGAATATTGCATTCTTTACAGACTATACTATTTTGGCAGATTGCTGCTATGTTTGCATTGTTTGCATATGTCTGCATGTTTAATGATTCTATTTGAGGATTGGAGTATTAAATATGCAGAGGAATTTAGTATGCAATGTTGAATAATAATTTTAGTGATTTACTAAAGTAGAGAATGATAAAGTTTTTGCATTGATTTATACTAACTTATCTCATGAGTTCTTATTGAGTTTTGTGTGGATGAAGCTTTTGAGATTTAGGAAAACCGTGATATGAGAGGAATTAAGGAGACACAAAAGCTCAAGCTTGCGGATGCCCAAGGCACCCCAAGATAATATTTCATGAAGTCTCAAGCATCTAAGCTTGGGGATGGCCTGGTAGGCATCTCACCTTTCTTCTTCAACAATTATCGGTTAGTATCGGTTGAGCCTAAGTTTTTGCTTCTTCACATGATGTGTGCTATTCTTAGAATGTAATTTTATTTTGTTTTTGCTTGCTGTTTTAATAAAATACTTATATCTGAAAGTTTTTAAATAAAATAGAGTCCTCAAATAGTTGCCAGGGAGGCCAGGTAAGCGGCATTCACATCCCGTCAACGAAGCTCTTTTCTATGGAATTGCTCTAGTGCTTCACTTAAATCTTTTTGAGCATGGTGTGGTTTAATATTTTTGAAGAAATTATCTCTTGCTTCACTTAAATTAATTCGAGAGAAAGAAATATTATGCTCATGATCATCATTTATATCTTTTCGGAGTAGCTTGTCATTTACTCTTGTGCTTCACTTATATCCTATGAGTAAACTATTGAATAAATTGAATGTCATGAAGTTGAAATCATATCATGCCTGGTGGTAGCTTCACATTGGGTTTCAAAAGTGAAATCTTTTAAGGCTTCACAATCACAATATTGGTCATACAAGCAATTCACGAATAATTAGTATAAGGAAGAGAACTTTCACATGCAAATACACTATCTTGGAATCTTTTGTGATTGTGAGCCCCCATCAAAATATTATATGCCAAAATTGTTGACGTTGGACAAGGAAGACAACGTAATGGTTTATGTTTGTTCATATTCACATAGAAGTTATATTGTCATAGATCCTTCAACATGTGGTTCTTGCCCCCCATCTTTGCTAGCCAAAAATTCCACACCAAGTAGAGATACTACTTGTGCATCCGAAAACCTTTAAACCCAAATCTTATTTTCAGGAGTCCACCATACCTACCTAAGGATTGAATAAGATCATTCAAGTAAGTTTTCATCGGTACAATAAGGCAATAAAAATTGCTTCTAAAAGTGTTAGATCGTTTAGTGCAAGAGAAAATTGAGCGTTGTACGAACTTCTGATGGCAAAGAATAAAAGCAGCAAACTGCATAATAAAGGTAGTTATCATAAGGGGCAATATAACATGATGTTATTTTGCACTAAGGGGTTGAGCATACAAACAAATAAGCGCATGGCAACCTCTGCTTCCCTCTGCGAAGGGTCTATCTTTTACGTTTCAACATTTACTTTTATGCAAAGAGTCAAAGTTTTTCTCTCTATTCCTTTTTATTCTTCTCTTTTGGCAAGCATCATGTGGTGAGGAAAGATCTAGGCACATAGATCTTGTTGGATATGGGTAGCACGAGTTATTATTGTTGATATCACCCTTGAGGTGAATACGTTGGGAGGCAAAAAAATAAGCCCCTATCTTTCTATGTATCTGGTTGAAACGTTTTGCTCATGTGTATGCGGCGAGTGTTAGCAATCATAGAAGACTATAAGATGGTTGAGTATGTGGAGCTCTTACTTAATCTCCATTGAATAAGTTGAATTGCAATTGCTTGGTGACTAAGAACATATGTTGTTGAGTTTCAAGAGAGTTCATTGTTTGAACCTTAACATGTGAATTGGTTGCTACTTTAACATGAGAAATTTTATGAGAAAGAATTGTTGTTATGATGCTAGGGAAAGTGATTGAAATTGTCTTTGATCAAACTTGTGCACTTTGCTGGTATTCACACTTCAGAAATTATTTCTTTTATCATTTACCTACTCGAGGACGAGTAGGAATTAAGCTTGGGGATGCTGATACGTCTCCAACGTATCTATAATTTATGAAGTATTCATGCTGTTTTATTATCATTCTTGGATGTTTTACAATCATTTTATAGCAACTTTATATCATTTTTTGGGACTAACCTATTGACCCGGTGCCAAGTGCCAGTTGCTGTTTTTTGCATGTTTTTTACATCGCAGGAAATCAATATCAAACGGAGTCCAAACACTGCGAAACTTTTTGTGGATTTTTTATGGACCAGAAGACCACCAATGGGCTAGAGAAGCACCTGGGGGGTGCCCCGAGGGGGCACAACCCACCAGGGCGCGCCTGGGGGCCCAGGCACGGCCAGGTGGGTTGTGCCCACCTCGGTGGCCTCCCGCACCCCCTCTTTACCCTATAAATTCCCAAATATTCCGAACACCCTCGGGGTTAACCTAGATCAGAAGTTCCGCCGCCGCAAGGCTCTGTAGCCACCGAAAACCAATCTAGACCCCGTTCCGGCACCATGCCGGAGGGGGTAATCATCACCGGTGGCCATCTTCATCATCTTGGCGGCCACCACAATAAGGAGGGAGTAGTCCACCCTCGGGGCTGAGGTTTTGTACCAGTAACTATGTGTTTAATCCCTCTCTCTCTCTCTTGTGTTCTTGAGATGTCACGATCTTGATGTATCGTGGTCTTTGTTAATATAGTCGAATCATATGGTGTTTTTGAAGGAAATATGCCCTAGAGGCAATAATAAAGATATTATTTATTTCCTTATTTCATGATAAATGTTTATTATTCATGCTAGAATTGTATTAACCGGAAACATAATACATGTGTGAATACATAGACAAACAAAGTGTCACTAGTATGCCTCTACTTGACTAGCTCGTTAATCAAAGATGGTTATGTTTCCTAACCATGAACAATGAGTTGTTATTTGATTAACAAGGTCACATCATTAGTTGAATGATCTGATTGACATGACCCATTCCATTAGCTTAGCACCTGATCGTTTAGTATGTTGCTATTGCTTTTCTTCATGACTTATACATGTTCCTATGACTATGAGATTATGCAACTCCCGTTTGCCGGAGGAACACTTTGGGTGCTACCAAACGTCACAACGTAACTGGGTGATTATAAAGGAGCATTACAGGTGTCTCCAAAGGTAGATGTTGGGTTGGCGTATTTCGAGATTAGGATTTGTCACTCCGATCGTCGGAGAGGTATCTCTGGGCCCTCTCGGTAATACACATCACATAAGCCTTGCAAGCATTACAACTAATATGTTAGTTGTGAGATGATGTATTACGGAACGAGTAAAGAGACTTCCCGGTAACGAGATTGAACTAGGTATTGGATACCGACGATCGAATCTCGGGCAAGTAACATACCGATGACAAAGGGAACAACGTATGTTGTTATGCGGTCTGACCGATAAAGATCTTCGTAGAATATGTAGGAGCCAATATGGGCATCCAGGTCCCGCTATTGGTTATTGACCGGAGACGTGTCTCGGTCATGTCTACATTGTTCTCGAACCGTAGGGTCCGCACGCTTAACGTTACGATGACAGTTATTATGAGTTTATGCATTTTGATGTACCGAAGGTTGTTCGGAGTCCCGGATGTGATCACGGACATGACGAGGAGTCTCGAAATGGTTGAGACATAAAGATTGATATATTGGAAGCCTATGTTTGGACATCGGAAGTGTTCCGGGTGAAATCGGGATTTTACCGGAATACCGGGAGGGTTGCCGGAACCCCCCGGGAGCCAAATGGGCCAACATGGGCCTTGGTGGAAAGGTGAAAGGGCTGCCCACATAGGGCTGCGCGCCTCCCCCCTTCCCTAGTCCTATTAGGACTAGGAGAAGGGGCCGGCCCCCCTCTTTCTCTTTTCCTTTTGGAGAATCCTAGTTGGAATAAGATTGGAGGGGGGGAGTCCTACTCCCGGTAGGAGTAGGACTCCTCCTGGCGCACCAAAGGGCTGGCCGCACCTCTCCCCCTTTGCCCCTTTATATACGGGGGCAGGGGGCACCTCTAGACACACAATTGATCATTGAGATCGTTCCTTAGCCGTGTGCGGTGCCCCCTGCCACCATATTCTACCTCGGTCATATTGTTGCAGTGCTTAGGCGAAGCCCTGCGTCGGTAGTACATCAAGATCGTCACCACGCCGTCGTGCTGACGGAACTCTTCCTTGACGCTTTGCTGGATCGGAGCCCGAGGATCGTCATCGAGCTGAACGTGTGCTAAGAACTCGGAGGTGCCGGAGTAACGGTGCTTGGATCGGTTGGATCGGGAAGAAGACGTACGACTACTTCCTCAACGTTGTGTCAACGCTTCCGTTGCGATCTACAAGGGTACGTAGATCATACTCTCCCCCTCGTTGCTATGCATCACATGATCTTGCGTGTGCGTAGGAAATTTTTTGAAATTACTACGTTCCCCAACAGTTTTCCCTTCTCTATCTTGTTGTGATGAATTGAGTTTTTCCCTTTGAGATTCGTTGTTATCGGATTGAATACTTTTATGAATTTGAGAATACTTGATATATTTCTTGCAATTGAATACTCATGGTGACAATGGGCTATCATATCGATTCACTTGATATATGTTTTAGCACTCAACTCGCGGATTCCCGAGGTGACATTGGGGTAATCTATGCATAGGGGTTGATGCACGTTTGTAGCGACCAGACTCGGTAAGAGTCAAAGTCTCTGTGCTTACCGTGCTAGTCCCTGGATCGACTTGCTAGCACACACAATACTCGATGAAATAACAGAAATAACACACATCTCTTTATTACATCGATAGTCCAGGAGCAATACATTTATTACAAAATAGGGCATGAAGCCAATAAGCAAAATACTGCGGAAGCAAAGTAGTAAATGAGTCCAACTCCACGAGCAAGGTTGAGTGTAGAACATCGACCTATCGCACCTTAATCCTCGTCAGATATATCTGCAACGTGATAAGTTGCAGCCATATAGGTCAGTACATTGAATGTATTGGCAAGTCACATCATAAGTGTAATGAACCTACTTGTACATGCAATTTGGCTGGTGGAAAGCTCTATGTTTAGTTTTTGCATAAGGCTAGTTTTTCCCTATTAGAAAAGATGTTATTCTACTACTACACATTTGCATAGGATGAGTTGGCAAACCCAACTCCATTCGTTCCCAAGTTTCATTTAAAATCCAACTGTTTAATTAAAGGTGAGGAGATCTCCCGGCATTTCCACTACTAGATGCTCAAGTTGTCCATAACCGGGGACACGGCTAATCGATTAGGTTGACACTCTGCAGAGGTTGCGCACTTTTCCCCACAAGACTCGACCACCTCCATGATCGGAAGATCGAGACATTGTCTTTCGAAAATGTTCCCCCTTAACCCACGGATAGGCCGGTACACCTACATCATTCTACATCTGCTAGCCCATCCCGGAAGGGGTCACACTAACTACTCAACTAAGCCAGAGCCCATATTGGCATGTGGCTGCACACATAAGCTTCTAGACATGAGAATACGATTGATCTCTTTGAGCCTGAGCGGATGGTCCACTAGTGGTGCACTACCATGGATTTCCCATGCGTGCCCCACTGTACTTCGCCACCATTCCAACAAGTTTCCGCCCAGGTAGTTCATTAATTATCTTAGGTCCTATTTACTACATTGTCACTCATACTTTACAATGATCACTCCCCAATCCATGTCTACTTAGCGAAGCAACATAATGTAAAATGATGGCGACAATGTTATATGGTTCAAACCTACCTCAATGAACTACTGGGTGAAAAGCATAGTCATGCGGCTTCAATTCCTACCATGCAGTCCTACTGCAAAGAACTAGGTGCATAATAATAACATAGGTAATGAAACATGATCAAGATGCAACTTGCCTTGGTACTGCTGGTTGAATTCTAAAGACTGATAATATTCTGCTTCGCACTCCGGGCAATCTATCGCAAAGGAAGATAAACAAACATAAGCAAACATTTTAGAAAACCAAGAAGAACATGCGAAGCAAGAAGTCTCGGAAAAACCAAATGAACATACAACACACTAAGCTACCACAAAAATATTCTAAGTGCAAAACAACATAGGCCTATGGTTCAAAAAGTGATGTGAACTATAGTGCATACTATGCATACTAGTAAAAATATTAAAGGGCAGATTCTAGTGTGTGAAAATTATTGTGACAAAGGTCCAGGTGATAGGGTTTGGCTACGGTGACAGAATGCAAAAGGAATCAACTTAATTGGAGCTTCGGTTTGGGAGATATGGCCATTTGAAGTTCGAATTCGAATCTGAATAAATTCTAATTTTAATCTACCAAAAGTTTGCAAAAAGGATACCACTGGATAGATCTAAACATGACGAAGAATTTGCCGTTGGTTTCATCAAGTTTGGATCCACGGTTTAAAAGTTATGGCTAATCTAAGACCAGGGACTAATCTGCTAATTACAGGGACTAAACAGAGAAGAAAAACTGTCGCAAACAAGTCCCTGGCCACGTGGCGGCTCGTGGCTGGCCGAAAGGCGTTCACTGCGTAGCTTATATAGTGGACTGCCACAATCTAAGAAAAACAGTGGCGGCGGTTAACTTATACAGAAACCGATCGGTTTTTTTAGAATAAAAACCCGCGGTTAACCGCGTACCAGTTCAACTAAAAAAACAAACTAACCTAATCTAATCTGAGCCGTCGGTGATCGATCTAATGGGAGGGAGTGGGGCGACGGCTTACAGCGGGTGGTGGTGGTGGCCGGCGACGATGAATACAGTGGCGCGGCGTCAGTGACGAAGGGGGCGGCGGCTGCGGTGGTCCTCGGCGACGGGGAAGAAGACAGGGAGGTGTGGCACGGCTTGGGCATCTAGATGGTGGTGTAGGGGCTCCTCAGGGGCGTCGTGGTCGGCGAGGCGAAGGTGGCGGTGCTTCATGGGCTCCGGCGAGGTCGGGTGTCGTCGGGGCGGGTGCTCCGGCGGGTCCTGGGGTCAAAAAACGTGTCAAACAGATGCGTGTTGTCGCGGGGATCCAATTGACAAAGGAAGGAGAGCTAGGTGTGCCACAGATGATGAAATGGACGAGGGAGTGGCGCGGCTCCGGCGAGATGCGAACGACAATGGCGGCGGCTATGGGCTGCGTGGGAAGAAGCGGGACGGCGAGATCGACAGAGGGGAGCCCGAGGCATTTATAGGCGAGGGAAGGGTGTGCGGGTGCCGCGGATAAGCATTATCCGCGAGGGCCTCGCCCGGCGGTTGTGGGAGCACGGCGGCGAGCTTATCCGAGCGAGGCAAGCGGGAGGTTGGGGGAGATGAGGTGGAGCGGGGGGCCACCAGTCAGTGGCGGTGGCGGTAGCGAGCGAGAGCGTGTGCGGGGCGGTCGACCGGTGTCGGAGGGTTTCGGGCGCTGGGCGCTGGCCTTGGGCCAAATGGCCAGCTGGGCCGGTCGGGGCGCTCCTGGGCCGAACCCAGTTTCGGTCCAGGCTGCGTGTGTGCGTGTTTTTTTACAGAAGACTAAAGTGGCCCTAAATAATTCAAATGAATTAATAAAAACACCAAAATAATTTCTAAAATAACTATATAATATTTAGAACCTAATGAACATTAACTTAAGCACAGAACATTTTGAAAATATTTTCCTAATGCAATTAATGCACTTTTTGCAAATAAAATAAATACCAATAAACTCCAAAACTTCAAATAATATTCAAAATAAAATTTCCCACTCTTTTATATTTTGAGGAAGTCATCTTATCCCCTCTCATTTGTTTTTCTCGAGTGGAAAAATATTATTTGAATATTTAAAAAAACTCCAAAATGCAAAGAAATATGATATGCCTTGAACGATCCTATTAACATCCAAATTTAATAAAAATTGGGATGTTACAAACCTACCCCCCTTAAGATGAATCTCGTCCTGGAGATTCGGGTTGGCCAGCAAAAAGGTGCGGATGGTCATGTCTGAGATCTTCCTCTCGTTCCCAAGTGGCTTCCTCCTCAGTGTGGTGACTCCACTGAACCTTGCAGAACTTGATGATCTTGGTGCGAGTGATCCTCTCTGTAGTCTCAAGAATCTTAATAGGCTTCTCCTCATAAGTCAGATCATTCTCCAACTGAATTGCCTCCAGTGGCACTGTATCTCTCAAAGGAATGTCCACCATCTCTGCATGACACTTCTTCAGCTGGGAAACATGAAACACATCATGAACTCCTGACAAAGCCTCTGGTAATTCCAACTGGTATGCAACCTCTCCTCTACGGTCTAGAACTCTGTATGGTCCCACAAATCATGGTGCTAACTTTCCGTTGACTCCAAACCTCTTAATACCTCGAAGTGGAGACACTCGAAGATATGCTCTATCTCCCACTTCATAGATCACTTCCTTGCGTTTAGCATCAGCATAACTTTTTTGCCTTGACTGAGCTATCTTAAGTCTGTCACGGATCAACTTGACCTTTTCCTTAGAATCCCTGATCAAATCAGGTCCAAATAACTTGCGATCTCCAACTCCATTCCACATCAAGGTATCCTGCATTTCCTTCCATACAATGCCTCGAAAGGGGCCATCTGCAAACTGGCTTGGTAGCTGTTGTTGTACGAGAACTCTGCGTAGGGTAAGTTATCATCCCAACTAGACCCATAGTCTAGCGCACAAGCTCTCAACATGTCCTCCAGAATCTGATTGACTCTCTCTGTTTGCCCATCAGTCTGCGGATGGAAGGTTGTACTGAACTCTAGCCTGGTACCCAAAGTTTCATGTAACTGCTTCCAAAACTTTGAGGTAAATTGTGTTCCTCTATCTTATACGATGCTCCTTGGAACTCCATGCAGACATACGATCCTAGTCATATATATCTTTGCCAGCTTAGCACTTGTATATGTGGTCTTTACTGGAATGAAGTGAGCAACCTTGGTCAAACGATCAACTATCACCCAAATGGAATCATAACCTGAACGGGTCCTGGGTAACCCCGTGATAAAGTCCATACCAAGTTTATCCCATTTCTAATCAGGTATCGGCAATGGCTGAAGTAATCTTGCTAGTTTTTGATGTTCTGCCTTTACTCTCTAACATACATCACATATTGCCACATACTCGGCAATTTCTCTCTTCATACCGGCCCACCAAAAACTTTCCTTCAAGTCCAAATACATCTTGGTGTTGCCTGGGTGTATCGAATATGGTGAGTCATGAGCCTCCTGAAGAATCAACTTCCTGATCTCCGGGTCATTGGGTACACAAATCCGTTGCTCAAACTATATGGTTCCATGTTCATCCTCATGAAATCCTTCTGCTTTCCCTTTGCTCATCATTTCCTTGATCACAGCAATACCTTGGTCCAACTTCTGGGCTTCTCTGATTCTTCCCAACAAGGTGTACTGTACCTCGAGTGCGGCAACATAACCTCTGGGAACTATTTCCAACTGTAGGTCTCTAATTTCATCATATAACTCCTGAGGTAAACCTCCTGCTGTAAGGGTATTAACATAACTCTTACGGCTCAAAGCATCTGCCACAACATTGGCCTTTCCTGGATGATAATGCAGACTCATGTCATAATCCTTTATAAGTTCCAACCATCTCCTTTGCCTGAGATTCAACTCCTTCTGCGTGAAGATATACTTCAAACTCTTGTGATCCGTGTAAACATCACAACGATTCCCAATAAGATAGTGTCTCCATGTCTTGAGTGCATGCACTACAGCTACCATCCAAATCATGTGTGGCATAGTTCAACTCATGAGGTCGAAGCTGTCGTGAAGTATAAGCTACCACCTTTCCCTCTTGCATAAGAACATCTCCAAGTCCCTAACGTGAGGCATCACAATACACCTGAAAGTCCTTGTGTACGCCAGGCAGGATTAGCACTGGGGCTGTAACCAAACGCTTCTTCAACTCTTGAAAGCTGGCTTCACACTCTTCAGTCCAAACAAACTTGGTGTCCTTCTTCAACAACGCTGTCATGGGCCTTGAAATCTTGGAGAAATTTGCAATAAACCTCCGGTAATATGCTGCAAGTCCAAGGAAACTATAAATCTCGCCAACTGTGGTGGGTGCATTCCATTATGTGACTGACTCTACCTTGGTAGGGTCCACTGCAATCCCTTCACCTGACACTACATGTCCAAGAAATCTGACTTCCTTGAGCCAAAACTCACACTTGCTGAACTTGGCATAAAGTTGATGCTCTCTGAGCTTCTCCAAAACTAAGCGTAGATGTTCAGCGTGTTCCTCCTCATTCTTGGAGTAAACCAATATGTCGTCAATGAATACGACAACAAACTTATCCAAGAACTCCATGAATACCTTGTTCATCATGCTCATAAAATAGGCAGGGGCATTAGTCAAACCAAAGGACATGACTGTATACTCATAAACCCCATACCTTGTGGTAAAAGCAGTCTTGGGTATATCCTTCTCACGGATCTTCAACTGGTGATAACCCGATCGAAGATCGATCTTGGAGAAAACACTAGCTCCTTCTAGCTGATCAAACAAGCCATTGATCATCGGCAGGGGATACTTGTTCTTGATGGTCACCTCGTTTAAAGAGCGGTAATCCACACACATCCTCAAGGTTCCATCCTTCTTCTCCACTAAAAGTACTGGGGCTCCCCAAGGTGATGAAATCGGACGAATATACCCTTTCTCTAGCAACTCCTTAATCTGTTCCTTGACTTCCTCCAAGTCATTAGCGGGCATCCGGTACGGCCTCTTGGAGATAGGTCCTGTGCCTGGCAGCAACTCAATCAAAAACTCAATCTCCCGATCTGGCGGCATACCCGGTAACTCATCCGGAAATACATCGGGATAATCCTTCACCACTGGTACTTCTTCCTGGACAACTCTCGTAAGAGAGTTCACCTGAGTCCTCTTAGGCTTAATCCTAGATACATACTGATCCTCTTCTTCTCTGGGGTGGTGAGAAAAATCGATCTACTAGCACAATCAATGTTTCCCTCATACTTGGACTTTCAATCTATCCCTAGGATTACATCCAACCCTTGAGACTCTAGTATAATCATATCCGTGGGAAAAACATGTCCCCCTATGTTCAAAGGCAATTGGAAACATCCCTGACTAGACATAGACTCGGCTCCTAGGGAACTCACTAGAATGGGTGACTTAAGAGCTATGGTAGGCAACTTATATTTATCCACAAATCCCCTTGATATGAATGAATGTGATGCACCAGTGTCAAAAAGAATGAGTGCTGGAAATGAATTAACTAAGAACTTACCAATCACTGCGTCAGGCTGCTCATAAACCTCTTCCACATTGACATGATTCACATGCCCCTTAGTGAAAGGATTGGGCTTCTTGCCTCCAAAATTCCCATTGCCATTTCCATTTCCATTCTGTGCCTTAGGACACTCATTGGGTAGTGACCTGTCTTCTTGCACTTGAAGTAGGTGATGTGACTCAGATCCTTCTTCATTGGGGTGGAAGAGTTGAAATGCTGCTGATTGCCATTTCCTCCATTGCCATTGCCATTGCCATGCTTGTGACCATGGTGGTTGTGTCCATCACCATTCATCATGGAGGAATTCATCATGGAGGAATTCATCATGGAGGAAATGGACACAACCACCATGGGCACAAGCATGGCAATGGCAATGGAAATGGAGGAAATGGCAATCAGCAACATTTTAACTCTTCCACACCGATGAAGAAGGATCTGAGTCACATCACCTACTTCAAGTGCAAGAAGACAGGTCACTACCCAATGAGTGTCCCGAGGCACAGAATGGAAATGGAAATGGCAATGGGAATTCTGGAGGCAAGAAGCCCAATCCTTTCACTAAGGGGCATGTGAATCATGTCAATGTGGAAGAGGTTTATGAGCAGCCTGACGCAGTGATTGGTAAGTTCTTGGTTAATTCTTTTCCAGTACTCATTCTTTTTGACACTGGTGCATCACATTCATTCATATCAAGGGGATTTGTGGATAAATATAAGTTGCCTACCATAGCTCTTAAGTCACCCATTCTAGTGAGTTCCCCAGGAGCCGAGTCTATGTCTAGTCAGGGATGTTTCCAATTGCCTTTGAACATAGGGGGACATGTTTTTCCCACAGATATGATTATACTAGAGTCGCAAGGGTTGGATGTAATCCTAGGGATAGATTGAATGTCCAAGTATGAGGGAAACATTGATTGTGCTAGTAGATCGATTTTTCTCACCACCCCAGAGAAGAAGAGGATCAGTATGTATCTAGGCTTAAGCCTAAGAGGACTCAGGTGAACTCTCTTACGGGAGTTGTCCAGGAAGAAGTACCAGTGGTGAAGGATTATCCCGATGTATTTCCGGATGAGTTACCGGGTATGCCGCCAGATCGGGAGATTGAGTTTTTGATTGAGTTGCTGCCAGGCACAGGACCTATCTCCAAGAGGCCGTACCGGATGCCCGGTAATGACTTGGAGGAAGTCAAGGAACAGATTAAGGAGTTGCTAGAGAAAGGGTATATTCGTCTGATTTCATCACCTTGGGGAGCCCCAGTACTTTTAGTGGAGAAGAAGGATGGAACCTTGAGGATGTGTGTGGATTACCGCTCTTTGAACAAGGTGACCATCAAGAACAAGTATCCCCTGCCGATGATCAATGGCTTGTTTGATCAGCTAGAAGGAGCTAGTGTTTTCTCCAAGATCGATCTTCGATCGGGTTATCACCAGTTGAAGATCCGTGAGAAGGATATACCCAAGACTGCTTTTACCACAAGGTATGGGGTTTATGAGTATACAGTCATGTCCTTTGGTTTGACTAATGCCCCTGCCTATTTTATGAGCATGATGAACAAGGTATTCATGGAGTTCTTGGATAAGTTTTTTGTGGTATTCATTGACGACACATTGGTTTACTCCAAGAATGAGGAGGAACACGCTGAACATCTGCGCTTAGTTTTGGAGAAGCTCAGAGAGCATCAACTTTATGCCAAGTTCAGCAAGTGTGAGTTTTGGCTCAAGGAAGTCAGATTTCTTGGACATGTAGTGTCAGGTGAAGGGATTGCAGTGGACCCTACCAAGGTAGAGTCAGTCACATAATGGAATGCACCCACCACAGTTGGCGAGATTTATAGTTTCCTTGGACTTGCAGCATATTACCGGAGGTTTATTGCAAATTTCTCCAAGATTTCAAGGCCCATAACAGCGTTGTTGAAGAAGGACACCAAGTTCGTTTGGACTGAAGAGTGTGAAGCCAGCTTTCAAGAGTTGAAGAAGCGTTTGGTTACAGCCCTAGTGCTAATCCTGCCTGACATACACAAGGACTTTCAGGTGTATTGTGATGCCTCACGTTAGGGACTTGGAGATGTTCTTATGCAAGAGGGAAAGGTGGTAGCTTATACTTCACGACAGCTTCGACCTCATGAGTTGAACTATGCCACACATGATTTGGATGGCAGCTGTAGTGCATGCACTCAAGACATGGAGACACTATCTTATTGGGAATCGTTGTGATGTTTACACGGATCACAAGAGTTTGAAGTATATCTTCACGCAGAAGGAGTTGAATCTCAGGCAAAGGAGATGGTTGGAACTTATAAAGGATTATGACATGAGTCTGCATTATCATCCAGGAAAGGCCAATGTTGTGGCAGATGCTTTGAGCCGTAAGAGTTATGTTAATACCCTTACAACAGGAGGTTTACCTCAGGAGTTATATGATGAAATTAGAGACCTACAGTTGGAAATAGTTCCCAAAGGTTATGTTGCCGCACTCGAGGTACAGTACACCTTGTTGGGAAGAATCAGAGAAGCCCAGAAGTTGGACCAAGGTATTGCTGAGATCAAGGAAATGATGAGGAAAGGGAAAGCAGAAGGATTTCGTGTTGGGGATCATGGCAGAAATTTAAAATTTTCTACGCATCACCAAGATCAATCTATGGAGTAATCTAGCAACGAGGGGAAGGGGAGTGCATCTACATACGCTTGTAGATTGCTAAGCGGAAGCATTGCAAGAACACGGATGAAGGAGTCGTACTCGTAGCGATTCAGATCGCGGTTGATTCCGATCTAAGCGCCGAACAACGGCGCCTCCGCGTTCAACACACGTGCAGCCCGACGACGTCTCCTACGCCTTGATCCAGCAAGGGGAGAAGGAGAGGTTGGGGAAGACTCCATCCAGCAGCAGCACGATGGCGTGGTGGTGGTGGAGGAGCGCGGGACTCCAGCAGGCCTTCGCTAAGCACTACGAGAGACGAGGAGAGAGAGGGGTAGGGCTGCGCCAACAGGGAGATCGAATCGTGTCTATTGCAGCCCCAATACCTCAAGTATATATAGGGGAAGGGGAGGGGCTGTGCTCCCATCTAGGGTTCCCTCCCTAGGGGTGGCGGCAGCCCGAAAATCCATCTAGGGTTGCGGCCAAAGGGGGGAGAGGGGGAGGCACACTTGGGGTGGGCCTTAGGGCCCATCTGCCCTAGGGTTTTCCCCCTCCCCTCTAGGAGGCGCCTTGGGCCTTGGTGGGTGGCACCCCAGCCCACCTAGGGGCTGGTCCCTTCCCACTATTGGCCCATGTAGGCCTACGGGGCCCGTGGCCCCTCCCGGTGGACCCCCGGACCCCTCCGGTGGTCCCGGTACACTACCGGTGATGCCCAGAACACTTCCGGTGGCCAAAACCATACTTCCTATATATATCAATCTTTACCCCCGGACCATTCCAGAACTCCTCGTGACGTCCGGGATCTCATCCGGGACTCCGAACAACATTCGGTAACCGCGTACATACTTTCCCTATAACCCTAGCGTCATCGAACCTTAAGTGTGTAGACCCTACGAGTTCGGGAGTCATGCAGACATGGCCGAGACAACTCTCCGGTCAATAACCAACAACGGGATCTGGATACCCATGTTGGCTCCCACATGCTCCACGATGATCTCATCAGATGAACCACGATGTCAAGGATTCAATCAATCCCGTATGCAATTCCCTTTGTCTATCTGTATGATACTTGCCCGAGATTCGATCGTCGGTATCCCGATACCTTGTTCAATCTCATTACCGGCAAGTCTCTTTACTCGTTCCGTAACACATCATCCCGTGATCAACTCCTTGGTCACATTGTGCACATTATGATAATGTCCTACCGAGTGGGCCCAGAGATACCTCTCCGTTACACGGAGTGACAAATCCCAGTCTCGATTCGTGCCAACCCAACAGACACTTTCGGAGATACCCGTAGTGTACCTTTATAGCCACCCAGTTACGTTGTGACGTTTGGCACACCCAAAGCACTCCTACGGTATCCGGGAGTTGCACAATCTCATGGTCTAAGGAAATGATACTTGACACTAGAAAAGCTTTAGCATATGAACTACACGATCTTTGTGCTAGGCTTAGGATTGGGTCTTGTCCATCACATCATTCTCCTAATGATGTGATCCCGTTATCAACGACATCCAATGTCCATGGTCAGGAAACCGTAACCATCTATTGATCAACGAGCTAGTCAACTAGAGGCTTACTAGGGACATGGTGTTGTCTATGTATCCACACATGTATGTGAGTTTCCTATCAATACAATTCTAGCATGGATAATAAACGATTATCATGAACAAGGAAATATAATAATAACCAATTTATTATTGCCTCTAGGGCATATTTCCAATAGTCTCCCACTTGCACTAGAGTCAATAATCTGGTTCACATCGCCATGTGATTAACACTCACAGGTCACATCGCCATGTGACCAACATCCAAAGAGTTTACTAGAGTCACTAATCTAGTTCACATCACTATGTGATTAATACTCAATGAGTTCTGGGTTTGATCATGTTATGCTTGTGAGAGAGGTTGTAGTCAACGGGTCTTGCCATATTCAGATCCCTATGTATTTCGCAAAACTTTATGTCATATCGTAGATGCTGCTACCACGTTCCACTTGGAGCTATTCCAAATTGTTGCTCCATTATACGTATCCGATATCTCTACTCAGAGCTATCCGGATAGGTTTTAAGCTTGCATCGACGTAACTCTTTACGTCGAACTCTTTATCACCTCCATATCCGAGAAACATTTCCTTATTCCTCTAAGGACAATTTTGACCGCTATCTGGTGATCCAGTCCTAGATCACCTTTGTACCCTCTTGCCAGACATGTGGCAAGGCACACATCAGGTGCGGTACTCAGCATGGCATACCATATAGAGCCTATGACAAGAGCATAGGGGACGACCTTCGTCCTTCCTCTTTCTTCTGCCGTGGTCAATCTTCGAGTCTTACTCAACTTCACACCTTACAACTCAGGTAAGAACCCCTTCTTTGACTGATCTATTTTGAACTCCTTCGAAAACATCTTAAGGTGTGCGTTCTTTGAAAGTATCATCAGGCGTCTTGATCTATCTCTATAGATCTTGATGCCCAATATGTAAGCAGCTTTATCCAGGTCTTCCTTTGAAAAACACTCTTCAAACAACCGTTTATGCTTTCCAGAAATTGTACATTATTTCGGATCAATAATATGTCATCCACATATACTTATCAGAAATGTTGTAGTGCTCCCACTCACTTTCTTGTAAATACAAGTTTCTAGCAAACATTGTATAAACATAAAAGCTTTGATCACCACATCAAAGCATATATTCTGACTCCGAGATGCTTGCTCTAGTCCATAGAAGGATCGTTGGAGCCAGCATACCTTTTAGCATCCTTAGGATCGACAAAACTTTGATTGTATCACATACAACTCTTTCTTACGAAAACTGGTAAGAAAACTCGTTTTGACATCCATCTGTCAGATTTCATAATCGAAAAATACAGCTAATGCTAACATGATTCTGACGGACTTAAGCATCGCTACAGGTGAGAAATTCTCATCATAGTCAACTCCTTGAACTTGTGAAAAGATTCTTTCCCACAAGTCGAGCTTCATAGACGGTAACATTACCGCCCACGTCCATCTTCTTCTTAAAGATCCATTTATCTCAATGGCTCGCCGATCATCGTGCAAGTCCACCAAAGTCCACACTTTGTTCTGATATATGGATCCTATCTCGGATTTCATGGCTTCTAACCATTTGTCGGAATACGGCCCACCATCGCTTCTCCATAGCTCGTAGGTTCATTGTTGTCTAACAACATGATATCTAAGACAGGATTATCGTACCATTCAGGAGTAGTACATATCCTTGTCGACCTATGAGGTTCGATAGCAACTTGATTCGAAGCTTCATGATCACTATCATTAACTTCCTCTTCAACAGACGTAGGCGCCACAGAAAACATCTTTCTGTGTTGCATCACTCTCTGGTTGAAATAAAGGTTCGACAACCTCATCAAGTTCTATCTTCCTCCCACTCAATTCTTTCGAGTGAAACTTCTTCTCGAGAAAGGACCCGTTCTCAGCGACAAACAATTTGCCCTCGGATCTGAGATAGAAGGTGTACCCAACTGTCACCTTTGGGTATCCTACGAAGATGTGTTTGTCCGCTTTGGGTTCGAGCTTCTCTGGCTGAAGCCTTAAGCATCGCAGCCCCAAACATTAAGAAAGGACAACTTTGGTTTCTTGCCAAAGCAATGTTCACACGACGTCGTCTCAACGGACTTAGATGGTGTCCTATCTAAAGTGAATGCAGCTGTCTGTAACGCATAACCTCAAAATGAAACGGTAGATCGGTAAGAGACATCATAGATCGCACCATGTCTCATAAGGTTCGATTACGATGTCCGGACACACCATAACCCTGTGGTGTTCCAGGTGGCTTCAACTATGAAACAATTCCACAATGTCTTAAGTGATTGCCAAACTCATAACTCAGAAATTCTCATCGATCAGATCGTAGGAATTTGATCTTCTTGTTATGATGGTTCTTAAATTCACTCTGAAATTGCTTGAACCTTTCAAACATTTCAGACGTGTGCTTCAATAAGTAAATATACCTATATCTACTCAAATCGTCAGTGAAGATGAGAAAATAGCGATATCCACCGCACGCTTCAATTCTCATTGGATCACACACATCAGCATGTATGATTTCCAATAAGTCACTTGCCCGTTTCATTGTACCTGAAAACGGGGTCTTAGTCATCCTACCCATGAGGCATGGCTCGCATGTGTCAAGCGATTCAAAATCAAGTGACTCCAAACATCCATCGACATGGAGTTTCTTCATGCATCTTACGCCAATATGACCTAAGCGGCAGTGCCACAAGAAAGTGGTACTATCGTTATTAACTCTACATCTTTTGGCGTGAACATGTGTGTTACTACGACCGAGATTCAATGAACCATTCACATAGGGTGCATGACCATGAAAGGTATTATTCATGTAAACAGAATAACCATTATTCTCTAACTTAAATGAATAACCTATTGCAATGAACATGATCTAATCATATTCATGCTCAACGTAGACACCTGATAACATTTATCTAGGTTCAATACTAATCCCGAAGGCAGATGGAGTGTGCGATGGTGATCTCATCAACTTTGGAAACACTTCCAACACACATCGTCACCTCGCCCTTAGCCAGTCTCCGTTTAGTCCGTAGCTTTTGCTTCAAGTCACCAATAATAGTAACTGAACCGGTATCCAATACCCAGGTGCTACCAGGAGTACTAGTGAGGTACACATTAATAACACGTATAAATTTTGTTGAAGTTGCCAGCCTTCTTATCTACCATGCATTTGGGGTAATTCCGCTACCAGTGACCATTCCCCTTACAATAGAAGCACTTAGTCTCGGGTTTGTGTTCAACCTTGGGTTCCTTCACTGGAGCGGCAACTGGTTTGCCATCCATGAAGTTTCCCTTCTAGCCCTTGCCCTTCTTGAAACCAGTGGTCTTGTTAAACCATCAACACTTGATGCTCCTTCTTGATTTCTACCTTTTGCGGTGTTAAGCACCGCGAACAGCTCTGGGATCAACTCCATCCCTTGCATGTCATAGTTCATCACGAAGATCTAGTAGCTTAGTGATAGTGGCTAGAGAACTCTATCAATCACTATCTTATCTGGAAGTTCAACTCCCACTTGATTTAAGTGATTGTAGCACCCAGACATTCTGAGCACATGCTCACTAGCTGAGCTATTCTCCTCCATCTTGTTGGCAAAAGAACTTGTCAGAGGTCTCACACCTCTCAACACAGGCATGAGCCTGAAATCCCAATTTCAGCTCTTGGAACATCTCATATGTTCTATGGCGTTTAAAACGTCATTGGAATCCCGATTCTAAGCCATAAAGTATGGTGCACTAAACTATCAAGTAGTCATCAAGATGTGTCTGTCAGGTGTTCACAACATCCACAGACGACGTTGTAGGGGTTTGCACATCCAGCGGTGCATCAAAGACGTAAGCCTTCTGTGTAGCAGTGAGGACACTCCTCGGACTATGGACCTAGTCCGCATCATTGCTTACAATATCTTTCAACTTAATCTTTCTCTAGGAACGTATTGAAACAGGGAGCTACAACGTGAGCTATTTTTCTACAACATATTTGCAAAGACAATTTAGACTATGTTCATGATAATTGAGTTCATCTAATCAAATTATTTAATGAACTCCCACTCAGATAGACATCCCTCTAGTCATCTAAGTGAAACATGATCCGAATCTACTAGGCCGTGTCCGATCATCACGTGAGATGGACTAGTCATCAACGGTGAACATCTCATGTTGACCGTATCTTGTATACGACTCATGTTCGACCTTTCGGTCTTCCGTGTTCCGAGGCCATGTCTGTACATGCTAGGCTCGTCAACACCCATTGTATTCGAACGTTAGAATCTATCACACCCGATCATCATGTGGTGCTTCGAAACAACGAACCTTAGCAACGGTGCACAGTTAGGGGGAACACTTTTCTTGAAATTTTAGAGAGGGATCATCTTATTTAAGCTACCGTCGTTCTAAGCAAATAAGATGTAAAACATGATAAACAGCACATGCAATCAAATAGTGACATGATATGACCAATATCATTTTGCTCCTTTTGATCTCCATCTTCGGGGCTCCATGATCATCGTTGTCACCGGCATGACACCATGATCTCCATCACCATGATCTCCATCGTCGTGTCTTCTTGAAGTTGTCTCGTCATCTATTACTTCTACTACTATGGCTAACGCTTTAGCAATAAAGTAAAGTAATTACATGACGTTTATGTTGACATGCAGGTCATAAATAAATCAAGACAACTCCGATGGCTCCTGCCGGTTGTCATACTCATCGACATGCAAGTCGTGATTCCTGTTACAAGAACATGATCAATCTCATACATCACATATATCATTCGTCACATCCTTTTGGCCATATCACATCACACGGCACATGCTGCAAAAACAAGTTAGACGTCCTCTAATTGTTGTTGCAAGTTTTTACGTGGCTGCTATAGGTTTCTAGCAAGAACGTTTCTTACCTATGCCAAAACCACAACGTGATATGCCAATTTCTATTTACCCTTCATAAGGACCCTTTTCATCGAATCCGATCCGACTAAAGTGGGAGAGACAGACACCCGCTAGCCACCTTATGCAACTAGTGCATGTCAGTCGGTGGAACCAGTCTCACATAAGCGTACGTGTAAGGTCGGTCCGGGCCGCTTCATCCCACGATGCTGCCGAATCAAGATAAGACTAGTAACGGCAAGTAAATTGACAATATTGGCGCCCACAACTGCTTTGTGTTCTACTTGTGCATAGAAACTACGCATAGACCTAGCTCATGATGCCACTGTTGGGGATCGTGGCAGAAATTTAAAATTTTCTACGCATCACCAAGATCAATCTATGGAGTAATCTAGCAACGAGGGGAAGGGGAGTGCATCTACATACCCTTGTAGATCGCTAAGCGGAAGCGTTGCAAGAACGCGGATGAAGGAGTCGTACTCGTAGCGATTCAGATCGCGGTTGATTCCGATCTAAGCGCCGAACAACGGCGCCTCCGCGTTCAACACACGTGCAGCCCGGTGACGTCTCCTACGCCTTGATCCAGCAAGGGGAGAAGGAGAGGTTGGGGAAGACTCCATCTAGCAGCAGCACGACGGCGTGGTGGTGGTGGAGGAGCACGAGACTCCAGCAGGGCTTCGCCAAGCACTACGAGAGACGAGGAGAGAGAGAGGGGTAGGGCTGCGCCAACAGGGAGATCGAATCGTGTCTATTGCAGCCCCAATACCTCAAGTATATATAGGGGAAGGGGAGGGGCTGTGCCCCCATCTAGGGTTCCCTCCCTAGGGGTGGCGGCAGCCCCAAAACCCATCTAGGGTTGCGGCCAAGGGGGGGAGAGGGGGAGGCGCACCTGGGGTGGGCCTTAGGGCCCATCTGCCCTAGGGTTTGCCCCCCTCCCCTCTAGGAGGCGCCTTGGGCCTTGGTGGGAGGCGCCCCAGCCCACCTAGGGGCTGGTCCCTTCCCACTATTGGCCCATGTAGGCCTCCGGGGCCCGTGGCCCCTCCCGGTGGACCCCTAGACCCCTCCGGTGGTCCCGGTACACTACCGGTGATGCCCGGAACACTTTCGGTGGCCAAAACCATACTTCCTATATATATCAATCTTTACCTCCGGACCATTCCGGAACTCCTCCTGACGTCCGGGATCTCATCCAGGACTCTGAACAACATTCGGTAACCGCGTACATACTTTCCCTATAACCCTAGCGTCATCGAACCTTAAGTGTGTAGACCCTACGGGTTCGGGAGTCATGCAGACATGGCCGAGACAACTCTCCGGTCAATAACCAACAGCGGGATCTGGATACCCATGTTGGCTCCCACATGCTCCACGATGATCTCATCGGATGAACCACGATGTCAAGGATTCAATCAATCCCGTATGCAATTCCCTTTGTCTATCGGTATGATACTTGCCCGAGATTCGATCGTTGGTATCCCGATACCTTGTTCAATCTCGTTACCGGCAAGTCTCTTTACTTGTTACATAACACATCATCCCGTGATCAACTCCTTGGTCACATTGTGCACATTATGATAATGTCCTACCGAGTGGGCCCAGAGATACCTCTCCGTTACACGGAGTGACACATCCCAGTCTCGATTCGTGCCAACCCAACAAACACTTTTGGAGATACCCGTAGTGTACCTTTATAGCCACCTAGTTACGTTGTGACGTTTGGCACACCCAAAGCACTCCTACGGTATCCGGGAGTTGCACAATCTCATGGTCTAAGGAAATGATACTTGACATTTGAAAAGCTTTAGCATACGAACTACACGATCTTTGTGCTAGGCTTAGGATTGGGTCTTGTCCATCACATCATTCTCCTAATGATGTGATCCCGTTATCAACAACATCCAATGTCCATGGTCAGGAAACCGTAACCATCTATTGATCAACGAGCTAGTCAACTAGAGGCTTACTAGGGACATGGTGTTGTCTATGTATCCACACATGTATGTGAGTTTCCTATCAATACAATTCTAGCATGGATAATAAACGATTATCATGAACAAGGAAATATAATAATAACCAATTTATTATTGCCTCTAGGGCATATTTCCAACATTTCATGAGGATGAACATGGAACCATATGGTTTGAGCAACGGATTTGTGTACCCAATGACCCAGAGATCAGGAAGTTGATTCTTCAGGAGGCTCATGACTCACCATATTCGATACACCCAGGCAACACCAAGATGTATTTAGACTTGAAGGAAAGTTTTTGGTGGGCCGGTATGAAGAGAGAAATTGCCGAGTATGTGGCAATATGTGATGTATGTCAGAGAGTAAAGGCAGAACATAAAAAACTAGCAGGATTACTTCAGCCGTTGCCGATACCTAATTGGAAATGGGATAAACTTGGTATGGACTTTACCACAGGGTTACCCAGGACCCGTTTAGGTTATGATTCCATTTGGGTGATAGTTGATCGTTTGACCAAGGTTGCTCACTTCATTCTAGTAAAGACCACATATACAAGTGCTAAGCTGGCAAAGATATATATGACTAGGATCGTATGTCTGCGTGGAGTTCCAAGCAGCATCGTATCAGATAGAGGAACACAATTTACCTCAAAGTTTTGGAAGCAGTTACATGAAACTTTGGGTACCAGGCTAGAGTTCAGTACAACCTTCCATCCGCAGACTGATGGGCAGACAGAGAGAGTCAATCAGATTCTGGAGGACATGTTGAGAGCTTGTGCGCTAGACTATGGGTCTAGTTGGGATGATAACTTACCCTACACAGAGTTCTCGTACAACAACAGCTACCAAGCCAGTTTGCAGATGGCCCCTTTCGAGGCATTGTATGGAAGGAAATGCAGGATACCTTGATGTGGAATGGAGTTGGATATCGCAAGTTATTTGGACCTGATTTGATCAGGGATTCTGAGGAGAAGGTCAAGTTGATTCGTGACAGACTTAGGATAACTCAGTCAAGGCAGAAAAGTTATGCTTATGCTAAATGCAAGGAAGTGATCTATGAAGTGGGAGATAGAGCATATCTTAGAGTGTCTCCACTTCGAGGTATTAAGAGGTTTGGAGTCAAAGGAAAGTTAGCACCATGATTTGTGGGACCATACAGAATTCTGGAATGCAGAGGAGAGGTTGCATACCAGTTGGAATTACCAGAGGCTTTGTCAGGAGTTCATGATGTGTTTCATGTTTCCCAGCTAAAGAAGTGTCATGCAGAGATGGTGGACATTCCTTTGAGAGATACAGTGCCACTGGAGGCAATTCAGTTGGAGAATGATCTGACTTATGAGGAGAAGCCTATTAAGATTCTGGAGACTACATAGAGGATCACTCGCACGAAGATCATCAAGTTCTGCAAGGTTCAGTGGAGTCACCACACTGAGGAGGAAGCCACCTGGGAACGAGAGGAAGATCTCAGACAGGACCATCCACACCTTTTTGCTGGCCAACCCGAATCTCGAGGACGAGATTCATCTTAAGGGGGGTAGGTTTGTAACATCCCAATTTTTATTAAATTTGGATGTTAATATGATCGTTCAAGGCATATCATATTTCTTTGCATTTTGGAGTTTTTTTAAATATTCAAATAATATTTTTCCACTCGAGAAAAATAAATGAGAGGGGATAAGATGACTTCCTCAAAATATAAAAGAGTGGGAAATTTTATTTTGAATATTATTTGAAGTTTTGGAGTTTATTGATATTTATTTTATTCGCAAAAAGTGCATTAATTGCATTAGGAAAATATTTTCAAAATGTTCTGTGCTTAAGTTAATGTTCATTAGGTTCTAAATATTATATAGTTATTTTAGAAATTATTTTGGTGTTTTTATTAATTCATTTGAATTATTTAGGGCCACTTTAGTCTTCTGTAAAAAAAACACACACGCACGCAGCCTGGACCGAAACTGGGTTCGGCCCAGGAGCGCCCTGGCCGGCCCAGCTGGCCATTTGGCCCAAGGCCAGCGCCCAGCGCCTGAAACCCTCCGACACCGGTCGACCGCCCCGCACGCGCTCTCGCTCGCTACCGCCGCCGCCACTGACTGGTGGCCCCCCGCTCCACCTCATCTCCCTCAACCTCCCGCTTGCCTTGCTCGGATGAGCTCGGTGCTGCGCTCCCGCAACCGCCGGGCGAGGCCCTCGCGGATAATGCTTATCCGCGGCACCCGCACACCCTTCCCTCGCCTATAAATGCCTCAGGCTCCCCTCTGTCGATCTCGCCGTCCCGCTTCTTCCCACGCCGCCCATAGCCGCCGCCATTGTCGTTCGCATCTGCCGGAGCCGCGCCACTCCCTCGTCCATTTCATCATCTGTGGCACCCCTAGCTCTCCTTCCTTTGTCAATTGGATCCCCGCGACAACACGCATCTGTTTGACACGTTTTTTGACCCCAGGACCCGCCGGAGCACCCGCCCCGACGACACCCGACCTCGCCGGAGCCCACGAAGCGCCGCCACCTTCGCCTTGCCGACCACGACGCCCCTGAGGAGCCCCTACGCCACCATCTAGATGCCCAATCCGCGCCACACCTCCCTGTCTTCTTCCCCGCCGCCGAGGACCACCGCAGCCGCCGCCCCCTTCGTCACCGACGCCGCGCCACTGTCTTCATCGTCGCCGGCCACCACCACCACCCGCTGTAAGCCGTCGCCCCACTCCCTCCCGTTAGATCGATCACCGATGGCTCAGATTAGATTAGGTTAGTTTGTTTTTTTAGTTGAACTGGTACGCGGTTAACCGCGGGTTTTTATTCTAAAAAACCGATCGGTTTCTGTATAAGTTAACCGCCGCCACTGTTTTTCTTAGATTGTGGCAGTCCACTGTCTAAGCTACGTGGCGAACGCCTTTCGGCCAGCCACGAGCCGCCACGTGGCCAGGGACTTGTTTGCGACAGTTTTTCTTCTCTGTTTAGTCCCTGTAATTAGCAGATTAGTCCCTGATCTTAGATTAGCCATAACTTTTAAACCGTGGATCCAAACTTGATGAAACCAACGGCAAATTCTTCGTCATGTTTAGATCTATCCAGTGGTATCCTTTTTGAAAACTTTTGGTAGATTCAAATTTGAATTTATTCAGATTCGAATTCGAACTTCAAATGGCCATATCTCCCAAACCGGAGCTCCGATTAAGTTGATTCCTTTTGCATTCTGTCACCGTAGCCAAACCCTATCACCTAGACCTTTGTCACAATAATTTTCACACACTAGAATCTGCCCTTTAATATTTTTACTAGTATGCATAGTATGCACTATAGTTCACATCACTTTTTGAACCATAGGCCTATGTTGTTTTGCACTTAGAATATTTTTGTGGTAGCTTAGTGTGTTGTATGTTCATTTGGTTTTTCCGAGACTTCTTGCTTTGCATGTTCTTCTTGGTTTTCTGAAATGTTTGTTTATGTTTGTTTATCTTCCTTTGTGATAGATTGCCCGGAGTGCAAAGCAGAATATTATCAGTCTTTAGAATTCAACCAGCAGTACCAAGGCAAGTTGCATCTTGATCATGTTTCATTACCTATGTTTTTATTATGCACTTAGTTCTTTGCGCTAGGATTGCATGGTAGGAATTGAAGCCGCATGACTATGCTTTTCACCCAGTAGTTCATTGAGGTAGGTCTGAATCATATAACATTGTCGCCATCGTTTTACATTATGTTGCTTCGCTAAGTAGACATGGATTAGGGAGTGATCATTGTAAAGTATGAGTGACAATGTAGTAAATAGGACCTAAGATAATTAATGAACTACCTGGGCAGAAACTAGTTGGAATGGTGGCGAAGTACAGTGGGCCACGCATGGGAAATCCATGGTGGTGCACCACTAGTGGACCATCCGCTCAGGCTCAAAGAGATCAATCGTATTCTCATGTCTAGAAGCTTATGTGTGCAGCCACATGCCAATATGGGATCTCGCTTAGTTGAGTAGTTAGTGTGACCCCTTTCGGGATGGGCTAGCAGATGTAGAATGATGTAGGTGTACCGGCCTATCCGTGGGTTAAGGGGGAACATTTTTGAAAGCCTATGTCTCGATCTTCCGATCATGGAGGTGGTCGAGTCTTGTGGGGAAAAGTGCGCAACCTCTGCAGAGTGTCAACCTAATCGATTAGCCGTGTCCCCGGTTATAGACAACTTGAGCATCTAGTAGTGGAAATGCCGGGAGATCTCCTCACCTTTAATTAAACAGTTGTGTTTTAAATGAAACTTGGGAACGGATGGAGTTGGGTTTGCCAACTCATCCTATGCAAATGTGTAGTAGTAGAATAACATCTTTTCTAATAGGGAAAAACTAGCTTATGCAAAAACTAAACATAGAGCTTTCCACCAGCCAAATTGCATGTACAAGTAGTGTCGTGGAATTGTCACGGCAGATGTCCTAGCGAAAGGACTTAGTCGTAGGCCCATCGCAACTAGGAAGCTTAAAGGGGTTAATCGGGACAAAGGACACGCGAGGTTTTATACTAGTTCGGCCCCTTACGATGAAGGTAAAAGCCTACGTCTAGTTGTGTTGGTATTGCTGGGGGTTTCGATCACCAAGAGGCTTAACTCGCCGGCTTGGTTATCGATCTATTGTTTCTTGCCCTAAGCCGCCACCGGGTCGTCCCCTTATATACACGGGTTGACGCCTGGTGGCCTACAGAGTCCCGGCCAGCTTATAATCGTGTCCGGCTCGGTGACTTCCTTTACATGCCTTTCTCTACAAGTCTTTCCTTACATACGGCGGTTTGCAATATTGGGCCTTAAGCCGCCGCTAGGCTTTTGGGCCTTCTATAATATTTGATAAACTATCATCTTAATGTTTACTGGGCTTCTTGTGTAACCCTCCATTGGGGCTGACCCGGCCCCTCCTGGGCGGGTCATAACTGATAGTTATATCCCCAACATTAGGCCCCAGGTTGACTTTGAACTTCGTTCTTTGTCAATCTTCAACACTTCAACAAAATCCATCTTCTTATCCTCGCAGAAGCTCTTGTAACCCGCCATGATGTCATCTCTTGAAAACGCAAAAAACTTTTATGATGTCATCTCCCAATGGATCTTAACCTTTAATGCCTTCTGAGAATCGAGGCATCTGTGTAGTTGGATAACCATTATTCTGCTCCCCCTCGATTTTCGCGCCCGTCTGTTCACATGTTTCCTTATAAATAGGCACGCCTCGGCCTTCCTCATTCTTCTCTCTCTCTCTCCATCTTCTTCCTCTCGCTACCCTCCCGCTGCTCGAGCCTCACCGCCGCCGCGCTTCTCCTCTGTCACTGTCGACTTTGGCCGCTGCATCAACCCGAATCGATCCAGAGAACGGCGGCGACCTCCGCAGGAGATCCGTGGTTGTAAGTGTTCTTCTTTTCACTTCTCAGATCCGCATTAGGGTTTCCAGACTCCGTCGTGTTCTTCATAGTTCTTCATAGTTCGTCGTAGTTCTTCCACCGCAGGCCTCTTCTTGATCCAAAAAGATATATATGCTTGTACGGTAGCGTTTTTGTGCCTACTTTTGATGCCCACAGATCCCTTTCTCTGGTTCAAAGATCTCAGTAGAACTCACAGATTCATCTGCGCTAAACTCTTTAGGTCTAGAATTTTTCCCATTTTGAATAGCCATTTGATCAAGAATAATACCAAGCATTTAGGAAACTTGTTTGTCTCAACACTTAGCTGAATTTGCTTTTCTCGATTACCTGTAGTCATGGCGGCTTATCTTTATATGACATTAGCCCTTAACTAAGCCGCCATTACTTCCCTGTATTTTCATCATTCAACTGTTAATTTCACCATTGAATTGAACTGGCATGTTGCCTTTCTTTTCAGTTCGTTTTTGAACATCATGTCGTCCAAAGTGCCAACCATCTGCAACTGGGTTCCCTCAACCGTAACTGAGGAACGTTTGAAAGAGTTCTTTACCAGAGGATTTTTGCCAGCGAAAACCGTCATGTCTTACCGTGCTCCTGACCCAGAGGAAGAATGGCCCAATCCAAGAGACGGCGAAGTGATTGTTTTTACTAACCATATGAACCGTGGCTTTTCACCGCCCAGCTCAAAGTTCTTCAGAGATGTCCTCCACTTTTTCAAACTCCATCCTCAAGATATCGGGCCCAACTCCATATGTAATATCTGCAATTTCCAAGTGCTCTGTGAGGTGCACCTTCAGGAAGAGCCGATTGTGGAGCTGTTTAGAGAATACTTTTATCTGAATCGGCAAAATGAGTGCACCAACGGCCTTAGCTTGGAGCTTGGAGGCATCTCAATTCAGCGTCGGCAGGGCGCTGTCTTCCCCCTCATAGTCTTACCGAGTCATCGCAAAGACTGGAACCAGACTTGGTTCTACTGTCAAGATATCTCACCAGCAAATGAGAAGCCACTGCCGGGTTATCGCGCCGAGCGTCTTGACTCCAAATTTGCGCTCCCTGACAAGCTTACGGTTGCCGAATGTAGGAGGTTGATCCCATACATAAAAAGGATTAACGCTTTATTGGCTTGACTGGAGTTGATCTGACCCGCTGCTGGATCTCATGGCGGGTTATTCCTCTGAGCCATCAATCAAAGTTGATGTACGAGTATGGTGGAGGCCTAGATGACTCTCTTCGTCACAGCCTCGTGCAATTAACGGAAGCAGATATTGTTTCAATGTCGACACTTCTGGTGAACAGGAAATGCGAAGATTGCAGTATCATCGGGTTAAACCCTTTGTACAAGCTTAACCCGGTGCCAGAAGAAAGGACACTCTGATCTTTCTTATTTGTATTTTTCTCAGCCGTATTATTTAACACTTGCCTAACCTTTCATTTTGTTTTTACCTGTTTGCATGCCTAATCTGACTTCTGGAAGGTGAAATATGACCATGATGCTGCCAAGAAAGCAAGAATCGCTGCCATAACCGCCAAGAAAACGACCCAGAGGTCCAAAAAGAAGAAGAAGAGCACTGTTGAAGACTTGATGAAACTCGACGAAACTTCTGAGTCAGAGGTAGCCCTTGACTCCCTTGGCCGATTCTTTAATAATCTTATTAACATTGATCATTACCAGGACGACACGGGGGCCAGTCAGGCTGTGGAAGAAGAGGTAACTATTTCCTCCGACTCAGCACATTTGCCAAGACAGAAACTTCGAGTCGTAACCCGAAAAGTAAGGTTTTCACACCCTTTGACTTATCTGGACCCTCACTTTCTTTTGAAAAAGCAGCAACATGAGAGCCACCGTCAAGCTCGGACCAAAGACGAACCGGCTGTTGCTCTTCAACAAACTCCCCAAAAGCGCCGGAATGAGGTTTTACTTCTTTTCTTGTCTTAAACTCTGTTTAATGGATCCTTTCCCTTGCATTACTTTAACTTTATTTTATCTTTTCAGGAGGTGTCTCGCTCTTCTGGTGACTCATCGTAGACCCAATTTCTGGCCTTCAAGACTGCCCCTGGGTAATGAAAAATCCTCCTTTTTTCTGGGTTTGTTCGAATTGTATCTTTGTACTGACAGTCCTGCAACATTTCTCTTAGTGGCCAAGCTAAGTCCAAGAAGGCAAAGGCAACTAAACCGGCAGAAGACCCGCCAATCCTTGCATCTGACCCGGCCAGGCCACCTTCTCCTCCATTAACTGACGCTCCAGAAGACCCACCTGTCGATGCAGAAGCAAATCCTCCTGAGCTGTCGTTTGATGAGACCACCGTAAATCCTTCCGCAACTGGACCATCAAGCTCAGCCAACCCGCCATCACCATCTGCACAAGACGTTTTGATCACCGGGAGCCGTTTTATTGAACCGGGGAATCCAACCGTGCTGGCTCGCCACACGGCGAAACAAGAGGCATTGGAGAAGCAGAAAGTGTGCTTTGACGTTGCCAATTATGATCATCTAAATGCCAACGATATTTTATCTGGCTATCTCAGCCATGTGCACTCCAGTCGTGACTCTGAGATCGAAATGGTCAAACAGTTGCATCTGAAATATGAGGTATGTTCTTCCGGCTTATCTATATTCCGCCAGCCCCCAAGTCTTCAGATTATAAGAGAACCAGAATGATCTATAGACTTTATGATATAGGCCAAGACTTTTACCTTTGAGACTTTTCTTGAGTTCAATAAAATAGAACAAAGCTTCACCTGTAGTCCCCAAGGGCCGGTTCATTTTGATCATAGATGAGCCGGTACTTTAAATTGTCTTGTACCGTATTCAAAGAATTTCATAATCCAGCTTAACCTTGAGAAACTTGCTGAATAGCATACATTAGCCCCCAAGTGCCAAGTGCTGTTACTTTGTAAAGTACTTGGGACTTAAAGTATGTCTTTAGAGTCAAAAGAAATTGTTTTGACATACATTAGCCCCCAAGTGTCAAGTGGTTTTTTGTAAAGTACTTGAGACTTGAATCTTGATGTTTGAACCTTTGAGCAAAATCTTGACTCATTCGAGTATGTTTTCTTGCAGAATGCCTTATCTGAACTGAACTCGCAATTGACTGATGTGAAGACCCGGCTGGCAAGTCAGGAAGCAGAAATCAAGTCAGCTAACTCCAAATTGCAAATAAGTCTCTCTGAGACAGAAAATTTAAAGACCAGCTTCGCTGCCAAGAAGAAAAGCTGGGCAGAGGAAAAAATGCTTCTGACACAACGCGCCGAGAAGGCCGAATTAGCCCTTGAAGAGGTTTCGACAGAACTGAATGGTTTAAAGGGACGGGTGTCTCAAATGGTGGCCGCCATCTTTGGTAAGCCGTCTATCTGCAATCCTATGTACTCCTTTGCTGATCCGGAATATAATCCGCCAACTGACTTTGTTTATAAAATATGTGTAGGCCCACGGAGCAAGAATCTGAGCCAAGATCATGTGATTAAACTGAATGCAGTATATACTTTAGTAGAACAACTGTATATTGGCACACAACGGGCGCTTGCTGCCATCTCTCCTGCCAATCAAGGACCCAACCGTCTCAGCGATGTTTTAAAGAAGCTGTCAATTTTGCCCGCCCAGTTCCAAGAGGTTAAGCACTCCTGCGCGAGAGCCGGAGCTTTGACTGCCCCGAGCCGCTTCAAGGCTTGGGTGCCAGATGTAGCCAGAGGGTACCCCACGGTAAAGGAAGACGGGTCACTGTTTGAACAGGACGACTTCCTTGCTTGCGTGAGGGAGGTGCGACCTCAGGCGACTATTCTTGGAGATGAAACCAACATCGACAAGTACCAGCCGGGTTTTGATGTTGAAAATAAGAAGATGGCAACTCCCTCGTACAAGGTGACAGATTTAATCCCACCTGTTCGTGAAAATACATTTGCCCCGGAAGTTGACCCGGCCGGCCTGATTGACGAAGAAGCAGAATTTGTTGCCGTGAATGGTTTTGACTTGTCAAAACCGAGCATCCAGTTATCAGAGGACGGTGATCCGGCGAGGGAGGAGCAATAACCATCTTCATGGGCTTTAAAAGCCTTGTAATAGTTTAGCTGTGAAAACACTGCATGCTTTGCTTATGCCATCACGCATAAAACACTTGTATGTGATGCTGTATTTCCTGATGTCAATATATGCATCATATTTATGATTATCCCTGTAATACTTTAGCTCTATTCCTATAAATACAATAAAAAACCTGGCTTGGCGGCTTAGTACCGAACGGGTTAAAACACCCGGCTTGTAGCCAATATGAAAACAAAAACAAATATAAAAAGAAAAGCAGGGCTGAACTAACCCTTTGGTTAATGCAACAGGCAATTGCATATAAACAACAGCCATACTTGTACCTTTGATCCTTAAACCACCGGTTTAAATAATCCGGGTGATGAAGTTGATAACTCAATCTTTTTGAGAAGTCAATGCTTCTATACTTAATGATCATCATACCTTGGCAGATTTGTTGTCAAATAGTCTAGCCGGCGAAGAAGATCATGCTAATTATTTGTGAAATTGAAACAACAAAAAATTAAAAAGCAAAAAACAGGTAATAAGTATGATTTAACTTTGTATTTGGGGGTTTCTGATTCGAATACGATCAGTAAACCGGACCAAAGGGGTTAAGCTAAGGTTCGAATACGACCATATAGCCCCAGTGGCTTTGGCGTTGCGCCAATCAAGAGGGTACCGACAGCTATGTTCTCTTTGGTTCGAATATGACCTATGTTTGAACATGATGCCCCCAAATGACCTTGAGAGGTTTTTAACGACCCTCATTCGAATACGATCCAATTCGGACCCAAAAGGGGTTAAGCTATGATTCGGATACGATCAAGAAGCCCCCTAATGAGTTTGGCCTTAAGCCGATCAAGAGGGTTACGATAGCTATGTTCTCTTTGGTTCGAATACGACCTATGTTTGAACAGGAAGCCCCCAAGTGACCATGAGAGTTGAAGCTAGATTCGAATACGATCATAAGCCGGACCAAAAAAGGTTAAACTTGATTCAAATATGATCAGCTACTTAATGGTCATTTGAAAATAAGAAATAACAAAGATGCATAATCTTTTGAAAAAGGAAAGAGACCGATGGTCCTGCTTTATTACTTATCATGGTATATACAATGTTAAAGTATGTACATGATGAGAGCCGGTGGCTCAGGTGTAGTATGGCCGAAGTTGAGCAATGTTCCACGGCCAGCGGGTCTCTTCCTACGACTTACGTGAGTCTTTATGCTCTCGAACGTCAATGAGGTAATATGACCCGTTGTTTAAGTTCTTGCTGACCACAAAAGGTCCTTCCCAAGGTGGGGATAACTTGTGTGCATCTGACAGATCCTGGATGAGCCGGAGCACCAGGTCACCTTCCTGAAAAGTCCTGGACTTAACCCGGCGGCTGTGATAATGGCGCAGGTCCTGTTGATAAATTGCCGATCAAGCCGCTGCTAAGTCTCATTCCTCATCTAACAAGTCAAGTGCATCCTGTCTGGCTTGTTCATTATTAGCTTCAACATAAGCCGCCACACGGGGCGAGTAATGACGGATGTCACTAGGTAGCACTGCTTCTGCACCATACACCATGAAGAAAGGTGTGTAACCTGTGGACCTGTTCGGTGTGGTGTTGATACTCCACAACACCAAGGGTAATTCCTCTACCCAATAACCCGGCGTGCGCTGTAAGGGAACCATAAGCCGGGGCTTGAGACCTTTTAAAATTTCCTGATTCGCTCTCTCAGCTTGACCATTGGACTGAGGATGAGCTACAGAAGAAACATCAAGCCGGATATGCTCACGTTGACAAAACTCCTCCATAGCTCCTTGGGACAGATTAGTGCCATTGTCAGTGATAATGTTGTGTGGAAAACCAAAACGGAAGATCACCTTTTTCATGAACTGAACCGCCGTGGCCGCATCACACTTACTCGCCGGGTCTGCCTCAACCCATTTTGTGAGTTTATCAACTGCCACTAAAAGATGTGTCTTTTTATCCTTAGACCTTTTGAAAGGTCCCACCATGTCAAGCCCCCATACCGCAAATGGCCAAGTGATTGGAATCATCCGGAGTTCTTGAGCCGGCACATGTGCTCATTGTGTGAACTTTTGACATCCATCACATCTGCTGACCAGATCCTCCGCATCAGCGTGAGCCGTCAACTTGTAAAAACCGTGACGAAAAGCCTTGGCCACCAGAGATTTTCACCTGGCGTGATGACCACAATCGCCTTCATGGATCTCACGAAGTATTTCTTGGCCTTCTTCAGGGGAAACACACCGCTGAAACGCTCCAGAGACGCTGCGATGGTATAATTCTCCATCAGAAATCGTCATTGACTCAGACCGCCGGGTTATCTATCGAGCCAGGGGCTCATCCGCTGGCAACTTGCCCCGGGTCATGTAAGCCAAGAATGGCACTGTCCAATCTTGGATGACATGAAGAGCCGCCACCAACTGTGCCTCCGGGTCAGGAACGGCTAGATCTTCTTCTGTGGGCAACTTAACAGACAGGTTATGCAAGACATCTAAAAAAGTGTTAGGTGGCACCGGCTTACGCTGAGATCCCAACCGGCTTAGAGCATCAGCCGCTTCGTTCTTCCTTCGGTCAATATGCTCCACCTGATATCCTTTGAAATGTCCTACAACCGCATCAACTTCACGGTGATAAGCCGCCATGAGAGGGTCTTTGGAATCCCACTTGCCTGATACCTGTTGAGCCACTAAATCCGAGTCGCCAAGACACCTGACCCGGCTCAGGCTCATCTCTTTGGCCACTTGAAGACCATGGAGCAAGGCTTCATACTCTGCTGCGTTGTTAGTGCAAGGAAACATCAACCATAGCACATAACAAAATTTGTCACCTCGAGGGGAGGTTAAAACAACTCCAGCCCCAGAGCCTTCCAACTGTCTGGATCCATCAAAATGAATAGTCCAATACGTGTTGTCTGGTTTCTCTTCTGGCATCTGCATTTCTGTCCAGTCATTGATAAAATCAACCAGTGCTTGAGACTTGATCGCAGTACGTGGCATATACTTCGATCCATGGGACCCAAGCTCAATGGCCCACTTGGCGACTCGTCCAGTGGCTTCTATGTTTTGAATGATGTCTCCCAATGGAGCAGAGCTAACCACAGTGATTGGGTGACCCTGAAAATAATGTTTAAGCTTCTGGCTCGCCATGAACACCCCATACACTAGCTTCTGCCAATGTGGATAGCGTTGTTTGGATTCAATTAATACCTCACCGACGTAGTAAACCGGCCGTTGAACCGGATGTTCTTTGCCAACCTCCTTGCGCTCCACCACAATTGCCACACTAACAGCTCGTTAATTGGCGGCTACGTATAACAACAGCGGCTCTTTCTCAATTGGAGCCACAAGGACCGGCGGCTTAGCAAGCCGTGTCTTCAGATTTTCAAAAGCAGAGTTTGCAGCATCTGAAAGTGCAACTATCCCTAGGTGGTTTTGGTAATTCATAACAACATATAGCTCATTGAGCTAATGCTATTTCAAGATGATTATTTCAGGAAAGCTCAATGATTAGCATGGCATGGATGTGAAAGTGGAACCTCAAAATGCTAAGGACAAAGGATTGGCTCAAGCTCAAAAGCTCAAGACTCTTCATTTTATATTTTAGTGATCCAAGATCACATTGAGTCTTTAGGAAAAGCCAATACTATCAAGGAGGGATGAGGTGTTGCTTAATGAGCCTCTTGCTTCATGTGCTTAGTGATATGCTCCAAAACCCTCAACTACTTTCCCATATCCACATATGACCTAAACCCTAAGCCAAACTCGGTCCTACCGATTCTTTCTATCCGGCGCCACCGAGTTTCACTTGTCATAAGCCACTGCCAAACCCTATCAATTCGGTTCTACCGATAGGGATCTCGGTCTCACCGAGATGGGATTGCAAACTCTCTGTTTCCCTTTCGTAACTTTTCGGTCTCACCGAAAGAGCGGATCGGTCCCACCGAGATTGCAATGTAAATTCAGTGTTTCCTTTTTGTAAATTTTCGGTCTCACTGAAAGAGCAAATCGGTCCCACCGAGTTTGCCCGACCAACTCTCTGGTTAGCTAATTACCAAAATCGGTCTCACCGAGTTTGTGTAATCGGTCTCACCGAGATTACGTTATGCCCAAAACCTAACCATATCGGTCCTACCGAGTTGCATGTCAGTCCCACCGAAAATCTCTAACGGTCACTAGGTTTACCTTTTCAGTCCGACCGAGTTTGTTGATTCGGTCCCACCGAGATTGGAAAACTGTGTGTAACGGTTGGATTTTGTGTGGAGGCTATATATACCCCTCCACTTCCTCTTCATTCGTGGAGAGAGCCATCAGAACACATACACAATTCCAACTCATATGTTCTGAGAGAGAACCACCTACTCATGTGTTGAGACCAAGATATTCCATTCCTACCATATGAATCTTGATCTCTAGCCTTCCCCAAGTTGCTTTCCACTCAAATATTCTTTCCACAAAATCCAAATCCTACGAGAGAGAGTTGAGTGTTGGGGAGACTATCATTTGAAGCACAAGAGCAAGGAGTTCATTACCTACACACCATTTGTTACTTCTTGGAGAGTGGTGTCTCCTAGATTGGCTAGGTGTCACTTGGGAGCCTCCGACAAGATTGTGGAGTTGAACCAAGGAGTTTGTAAGGGCAAGGAGATCGCCTACTTCGTGAAGATCTACCGCTAGTGAGGCAAGTCCTTCGTGGGCGATGGCCATGGTGGGATAGACAAGGTTGCTTCTTCGTGGACCCTTTGTGGGTGGTTGCTTCTTCGTGGACCCTTTGTGGGTGGAGCCCTCCGTGGACTCGCGCAACCGTTACCCTTTGTGGGTGGAGCCCTCCATGGACTCGCGCAACCGTTACCCTTCGTGGGTTGAAGTCTCCATCAACGTGGATGTAGGATAGCACCACCTATCCAAACCACGGGAAAAACATCCGTGTCTCCAATTGCGTTTGAATTCTCCAAACCCTTCCCTTTACATTCTTGCAAGTTGCATGCTTTACTTTCCGCTGCCAATATACTCTTTGCATGCTTGCTTGAATTGTGTGATGGTTGCTTGACTTGTCCTACAATAGCTAAAATCTGCCAAGAACTAAAATTGGGAAAAGGTTAAGCTTTTATTTGGTCAAGTAGTCTAATCACCCCCCCTCTAGACATACTTTCGATCCTACAAGTGGTATCAGAGCTTTGGTCTCCATTTGCTTTGATCTCCATAGCTTTTGGTGGTCATAGCCTTGGTTTCACAACCTAGGAGAGTATGGCGTCTAGCGAGGGAAATTATCACCGTAGAGGTCCTTACTTTGATGGTACTAATTTTGCTAGTTGGAAGCATAAAATGAAAATGCATATTCTTGGACATAACCCCGCCGTTTGGGCTATTGTGTGTGTTGGTTTGCAAGGTGACTTCTTTGATGGGAAAGAACCAAACCGTGAAGCTACCGCGGATGAGTTGAAGATGTTGCAATACAATGCTCAAGCTTGTGATATTCTCTTCAACGGATTGTGCCCCGAAGAATTCAACAAAATCAGCCGTCTTGAGAATGCAAAGGAAATTTGGGACACTTTGATTGATATGCACGAAGGTACCGACTCCGTCAAGGAATCCAAGTTGGATGTGCTTCAAAGTCAACTTGACAAATTCAAAATGAAGGATGGTGAAGGTGTCGTTGAAATGTACTCTAGGCTTGCTCTCATCACAAATGAGATTGCCGGCTTAGGAAGTGAAGAGATGACCGATAGATTCATCATCAAGAAGATTCTAAGAGCCTTGGATGGAAAATATGATACCGTGTGCACATTGATCCAAATGATGCCCAATTACAAAGATCTCAAGCCAATGGAGGTGATTGGAAGAATTGTTGCTCATGAGATGTCACTTAAGGATAAAGAGGAACTTCACAACAAATCAAGTGGTGCCTTCAAAGCCTCATGTGAAGCCCCTACATCATCAAGTAAGAAACAAAACTTCAATGAAGAATTGAGCTTAATGGTGAAGAACTTCAACAAGTTCTACAAGAGTAGAAGCAAAGATAGAAGCTTCAAGTCAAGGTCCTACAATGACAAAAGATCTTCTAGTCGAGAGCGAAACTGTTACAGTTGTGGAAGACCCGCACACTATTCCAATGAGTGTACGGCTCCCTACAAGAGAAGAGAAGATTCTCCAAAAAGAAGAAGCAAAGAATCACCACCAAGAGAGAGAAGGAGTAGAGATGATCGTTATGAACGAAGATACTCACGGAGAAGCAAGGATTCGGAAAGGAAGGAAAAATCATCAAGGAGCTACACAAAACGAAGACATCAAGCTCATGTTGGTGAATGGGTATCCGGCTCCGACTCCGACAGCCACTCCGAGAGAAGTTATCACTCCGACTCTGAAGATACTCAAGATGAAGGTGTTTCTGGTCTAGCACTTGTGTCAACCAACTCCTACGACATATTTGACTCACCAAATGAAGGAATTGGAAGATGCTTCATGGCCAAAGGTCCTAAGGTAACACACCCCGAGTATGTTGATTTCAATAGTGATGAAGATGACTTGTTAGGTGATGATTTGCTTGTTGACAACTCTAGTGATGAATACGATGATGAAACGTCAATTAATCATGCTAATCGAGATAAAATGAATGACAATGATAAGGAGAAGATTGAGGCTCTAACTAAAGAACTAAACACTCTTAAGTTAGCTCATGAAACTATCTTCGAATATCATCGAGAACTTTTAAGAGCTCATGAGAAATTACGCTTTGAAAAGCTCAATCTTGAGCAAGAGCATGAGTTCTTAAAAGCAATCAATGATGATCTCTGCAAGAAAAGTTCTTCTTACATTGCCAAGCGTTTACTCTTATCCACTTACATGCCTCAAGTCAAGTCTAGTAACAAGAACAAGAAAGATTCTTCCTCTAGCAGTAACAATGATCATGCTAAATCCAATATTGTTGCTTCTAGTAGTTCTCTTGATTCCACTAATGATTCTCTTAGCCAAGTTACACTTGAGCAAGAAAATAGCTTATTGAAGGGAATTATAAGAAAGGAGTGTACAAAAGCCTTGCCGGGAGTAAGCAATTCGAGGAAATTGTGCGCAAGCAAGGAATGCACCGGAAGAATCAAGGTGTTGGTTTTGAACGAAAGTTCAATGCCAATGGAGTTGAGTGGGAAGAAGATCAATACCCCAAGACAAAGTTTGTTCCTCAACAAGAGAAGTATGATACTTCTTTCAAGGGGACACAAGCTCAAGATGATCTTCCACCACAAGACTACAAACAAAAAGGCAAGGACAACCTTCAAGAGGAAATTGATGCATTTGAAGAAGCTCCTAAGACCTTAGTCAAGTGGATTCCCAAGACTACTTCAAGTTCCACTTCATCAAGTACGACTACAACTCCAAGGATTCCCATCAAGATGGTGTGGATCCAAAAGAAGAAGAACTAGAGAGTTCTTGAGGGTGACTCCAACAACATACTTCACTCTTATCATTTTGGCAAGAACAAGTGCAATCAACTTCCACATCTTGCACTAGTTCAAGGAGTCACAAACCCTCTTGTTGGTAAGACAAGGGACAAGGTAACCTAAAAGTTTTCATGGACATCATCTTGTGTGTGCATCACTCTATGTCTATGGACATCCTTGTTTGTTCCTTGTGGGACTAACCCATGTAGGTATTGAAAGTGCAATTCGCTCAAATGGATAGCTCCAAGTGATCTACATCAACATTGAGCATCCACATCTTCAACATCTACATGAAGTCATCATCGACAAAACCCGAGGTTAGTTCATCCCTCTAAGGGGGGATATCACATCTAGGGGGAGGTTTACTCTAAGACTTGAGCTAAAGCAACTCTAAAGATGTGAACACAACAATGCTTCATGTAAAAGTGGTAACCCCACTTGAGCTTAAACGATGAGTATGACCTATGATCAAGTGTTCTCACTTGACTCCTAAGTCAATATACTCATATATAGATGACCTTGTCATCGCAAATTGCTTGATAGATGCTAGAATTGGTTGTGCATGCCTTGTCACATATTTCATTTGCCATCTTATTGTGTGAGCATGCTGGTTGCATATTTTACTCATTCGAAGACATCCACTTGTTGTTTTGATTGTTTGGTTTTATTTCCTTTTGCCAAGTGGATGGACAAGAATGCCTAAGAACCTCCTCTAGCTATCTATGCTTTTCTCGTCTCAAACTCTATTCATGCTACATCACAAAATTTGATCAAGTCAGATTCGAACCACTCTGTGTGAGGAGCGCTCGGAGTCCCCGATTCGTCATAGACTTAAACTTCCAAAACCTCTTTATGATTCTCGGTCTGACCGATACCCCACTTTCGGTCCTACTGAGATCATTAAGTTGATCTAGGTTTTCGATCTCGGTGCAACCGATTTGAACCTTTCAGTCACACCGAGTTTCAGTAACTGCTTGCAGTTATGAATCTCGGTGCCACCGAGTTGTTCCACTCGGTCACACCGACAGGGTCAGGCTATATATAGTCATGGGCAAAAAATTTGGAAATTTCTCCGAACCCCTTCGCCCGCGCGATAGCCTGCTCTGCCAACTTGGTCTCCGGATCGTCTTCTCGCCGCCAGCCGCCTCCAGTCGCTGGTCTCCATCACCGTCAACGGAATTCTACCCCGCCGTTGCCACCGTAGCGAGTCTCCGCTGAACTAGGGTATGGACTCGATCTTTGTGCTATTCTCCAATCCGATTCTTAGCACATTGTGATCATCATGATTCTTGCCACGATTGAAACACTCCTATCCAGTCAATGCGCTCGTAGATTAGGTTTGATTCGAAAATTTTAGGGTTAGGTTTCCGCCGAAACCATCTCGGACCCACCGAGTTGAAAAACTCGGTCCCACCGATTTGGCTTATGCCATTGCACAAGTGAGACTCGGTCTGACCGAGAATTACTTATCGGTGTGACTGATTTTGGAACTTTGTGAAACCCTAGCAGTCTCGGTGCCACCAAACTGTGACTCGGTCCAACCGAGTTCACTAGTTTAGGTTCCAAATCTGCTTCGGTATCACCGAGTTTAAAAATCCGTAGATCCGAGATGCTTTCAGTGGGAAACTAAAACTAAGTTTTTGGATCATTCTTTTGCAAAAATCTCTGCATTTTGTGATGCTCATCCACTCTATCTCATCTATAACCTATTCACAGGGTCAGCAGTCAGAGTTTGCAACATGTCTGATCAGAGTGACAGCCAGAATGTGTCAGAACAGCAAGTGCACATGAGTGAGGGCACTAGTCCCTCAAGTTCTTCAGATGATGGCAGCAGGAGCACCCCTAGCAATTTGCCAAAAGCTGCCACCAAACAGAGGAAGAAGAGAACTTCAGATTCTGAGGATGAAGATTATGTGGCAGAACAGGAAGCCACATCAAAGAGAGTTGAGCCAGCACAGGGCACAAAGCCAGGGTTAAAGATCAAAAGGCCAGCATGCAGGCAGCCTATGTCAAAGGCCAGAGCTTCAACTGAGAAACCCACTCCCATAGAGCCAGTTGCTGCTGAAGGCAAGAAAATGAAGGAAAGGGTCAAGAAGACCGTAGCCAGAGTGCTTGGAAAGGCTTCCATCATGGAAGAAGAGGAAGAAGAAGAGGTAGCTGCACCAGCACCTAAGGCACCCAAGCTAATGGGTGATGCCATAAGATCAGGGGCAGCTGCTTCCAAGGCCAAGCCAGCTCCAAAGCCAAAACCAAAGAGGAATACGAGGAGCATACCAGCTGCTGAGAAGAACAAGGCCCCAGTGCCTGAAGCTGCAGAAGAAGATGATGAAGAGCAAGTACTCAGAAAACTCAAGCCCAAGATCCCAGACCACAATGATGCTCATCCTGTGGCTGAGGATATGAAGCTCAGGAGAGACTCAGGGCTGAGGAAGTGGAGAGAAGCAGATCCGTATGCTTCAAGGAGAAGAACTGTTGTGGATTACAGATTTCACACCAAGGAACAGCAGGACTTCTATGAGACAGTTTTGCTTGACAAGAAGCCAATAGTCTGTGACATGAGATGGGTCGACTGGGAATACATCAAGGAAAACGAAGAGTACTACCCTGGAGTGTATGACAGCTTTAATGCTTGTGGAGTAGCAGACTTTGTTGGGCAGAAGCTCACAAAGTGGAATGAGGAGCTTATCATGCAGTTCTACTCCACATCACACTTTTATCCAGATGGTAGGATAACTTGGATGTCTGAAGGTACGAGGTACCAATCTACTGTTGCTGAGTGGGCACAGCTCATCAATGCCCCAGAGGAGCATGAGGATGACTTGGACATTTATGCCAAGAAGAAGATGGACCACAACTCTATGTCCAACATGTACAAGGAGATTCCAAATGAAGCACTTAACACTTTCAAGTTTGGCTCAGTGCATTATCTTCTGTCAGGGCTGCCAACTATTAATTGGATTTTGAGGCACACTCTCTTGCCCAAGTCAGGTGATCACAAGATGATCAGAGGCCATGCAATCAATTTGCTTCATGTATTTGATGTACCTCAGAAATTCAAGGTCATGAGCCTCATGGTAGAGACTATCAAGAGGACTGCAGCAGATCAGAAGAGGAGTTGTGGTTATGCCCCTCAAATTCAGGAGCTCATTAACTCCAAGATGGGCACGGGCATATACTTATTGGACAAGGAACACCTGCCCATCCGTCTAGATTTTGAAGATAATCAAGTTGTTATGACTGAGAATGAACCATCGTCTGCACAAGCACAAGCAAAGAAGGAGAAGGCAAGGAAGGAGAAAGCTGCCAAGATGCCAACTCAAGAGGAGGCATCTGAGTATTTCTTGAAAACCAAACAAGAGCAGCTTGGTTACCTGATTGCATCCACCCTGCAGATTGAGAAAGGACTAGCCACCCTAACTCAGAACCAGGCAAGCCTAGAGATAATCATGGAACAAAAGTTCTATGACCTGGATGTCAAGGTGACAGAGATTCAGACTGTAGTGGAGCAGCTCCAAGATGACATGCAGGAGAGGAGAGGCAGGACTACAACTGATGCCTTTGCCAGAGTGCCACGAGGTCCGAGGTCGTCTGCAGTGCCAGTTCCTGACACAAGAGCAACTGCCTCAGCTCCAGCCATAGCACCAGCCCAACCTGCTCCAGCGTCTACTTCAGCTCCTACTCCAGCGTCTACTTCAGCGTCTACGGAAACCATCGTCCTTGGAGTGATCCGGACTCCACCACCACCTGAAGATCAAGCCTGAGCGTCGATCTAGCACTATGCATTTTCTAGGAACTTTTTGGTAACTTGTTGCCAAAGGGGGAGAAAAATGTATAGATCATAGGCTTCGAGAGAGAGAGTGTTGCTTTTTTCTCTCTTGCTTTATTTGGTGGTTTTTCGAACTTTGTTTTCTTTTGAGTGCTTGAGATACTATGCTCGTGAGACATTGATGATCATGTGTTTGATCATAAGCTACACTTAATGTTTGCTTAATGCTATTATCTTATCTATCTTATGTGATCATTCACTATTCTTGGTGATGAGTGCATGTATTTCATTCTTATCATTTTAAGCGCTCCACCAAGATGTATGTGACATGGAAGAGTAACCCATGACTCTAACTCTTTGTACATTTGCAGTCCAAAGCAAATTTTAATATGCACAAATTTAGGGGGAGCTCTTACTTATCACATACTTCTCAAAGCGACAATATATTTCATGCTTATTATCATTTGTCGAAGCTTTGATCTATATGTTGTCATCAATTACCAAAAAGGGGGAGATTGAAAGTGCAATTATCCCTATGTGGTTTTGGTAATTCATAACAACATATAGCTCATTGAGCTAATGCTATTTCAAGATGATTATTTCAGGAAAGCTCAATGATTGGCATGGCATGGATGTGAAAGTGGAACCCTCAAAATGCTAAGGAAAAAGGATTGGCTCAAGCTCAAAAGCTCAAGACTCTTCATTTTATATTTTAGTGATCCAAGATCACATTGAGTCTTTAGGAAAAGCCAATACTATCAAGGAGGGATGAGGTGTTGCTTAATGAGCCTCTTGCTTCATGTGCTTAGTGATATGCTCCAAAACCCTCAACTACTTTCCCATATCCACATATGACCAAAACCCTAAGCCAAACTCGGTCCTACCGATTCTTTCTATCCGGCGCCACCGAGTTTCACTTGTCATAAGCCACTACCAAACCCTAGCAATTCAGTTCTACCGATAGGGATCTCGGTCTCACCGAGATGGGATTGCAAACTCTCTGTTTCCCTTCCGTAACTTTTCGGTCTCACCGAAAGAGCGGATCGGTCCCGCCGAGATTGCAATGTAAATTCAGTGTTTCCTTTTTGTAACTTTTTGGTCTCACCGAATGTAGCGACCGGACCTCAAACAGTCTGATCTCTGTGCTCCGGTGTCATCCCTGGATCAGTAGTGCTGACACCACACAGTACTCGAAGGATTTATAGCAGAGTAGCAATCACACACTTATTACATCGGGTGTCTCAAAAGAGAACTTATTACAATAAATATGGCTTAAGGCCATCTAATAACGATAACAACGGAAGGCTTGGAAGATAAGTGAGTCCATCAACTCCAACGGCATCACTGAGTATAGAACCACGACCTAAAACTCCTTAATCGTCGTCTGAAAAATCTGCAACATTAACGTTGCAGCCCGAAAACGGGTCAACACGTGGAATATGCTGGCAAGGTAACACATAGAGAGTAATGGAATGCAACAGCTATACTATATGCATATTTGGCTGGTGGAAAGCTCTATGGTTACAGTTTTTGCGTAAAGCCAATTTTTCCCTACTTCAAAGGAATAAATTTAATTACTATCATGGTGGTTGTTAAACATTGAGAATGGTTGACAGCATTCTCAATCCCAATTAAAATAACATCATTTACCCAACAAAATTAACTTTAGAGTAACATGTTGAGATTCACATGATAATCCAGGTACTAGATACTCAAGATTGTCCATAACCGGGGACACAGCTAACCATGATTAGTTTGTTACACTCTGCAGAGGTTTGCACACTTTTCCCCACAAGACTCAATCGCCTCCGTTTGGTTTCTCGCACTACATGGTGTTTGAGAAGACGGATGACCGAGACATAGTCTTTCAGAAGCGCTAGCACCTTACGATCGGGTAGACCGTACCACCTACATCCCCTACATCTGCTAGTCTACCACTGTAAGAGTTCGCACAACTTAGTCAACTATGCCAGAGCCCATAATGGCTTGTGGTTGCACACGGAAGTTTCTAGTATGAAAAATCTCATGATCCCTTTGAGCCTGGGTGGCGGTCTAAAAGAAAAACAGGCAAGTCCTGGAAACCCCAGGTGCCTCAATCCTCCAAGATGTGTGTTTAAGTTGCCACCTTAGATAAACCATTAATTATCAATCTCACATCTGTCATGGATATCACTCACCCAATCCACGTCTACTAGCATAGCATGGCATAATAAGCAAACGTAGAAGTAACTCCCAAAGGTTTGATAATAAACAGGTAATAGGTACTACCTCATCTACATCCCATCCCACAATTTAATTAGATCCTAATCATGCAATGTGTGAGGATTGATCTAATGCAAGAAAACTGGGTTGTAGAAAAAGTATGATCAAAGTGTTACTTGCCTTGCTGATGATCCGCGAAACCTAGAGATTCGAAGTAACAAGCGGCGCACTCCGGGTATTCTATCGCAGACAAACACACAAGCATACAATAAGTACTCATCTAATGCACAGGTAAAACTCAAATAGAAGATCTAACCAGAAAGTTCAACTTAAGAACCCTGGTTTGCAAAAAGAATCAAATCGAACGAAGCAAAAGAAGTCAAACGGCGAAAGAAAACAACTTCGTTCTAGTAATCTGGATCTAAGTCAAATTTTACAGTAGCAAAAACATGTTTAAGTTGATTATTCGGAAAGAGGGTTTCGAGACGAAACTCCAGGCGCTTGAATCGCCTGATTCCGATAAACGAGCGAAAAGTTATACTAAAACGAAAATCGGATCAGAAATCGCGATCAGAAAATAACCGCGAAAAATCCGACGAAAAAGAAAAACGACGAACAGAATTTTTTTTACGGCACGGAAAACAAGGCGGCGACGAACCTCGGGCGGCGCGCTGCTCCGGCGAGTCGGCGGCGGGGCGGCGGGCGGCGGCGGCTGGCCTAGGGTTAGGGTTAGCTGGCGGCTGGGCTCTCTCGGGCTCTCGGGCGGCGCCTTATAAAGGCCCCGGCCAGTGGTGTCCTGGCCGAGTACGGCCCAAAGTCGGTTCCGCGTTTTTTTTAATAATTCCGCTCGGAAGAAAAATAAAAGGAAATACTAAACGGACTCCAAAAATCACGAAATAAATTTTGCCGGGTTTCTAAAATCAAGCCCGATAAAGTGAACATTTATCTGGGCCCAAACTACAACTTTGAAAAACGCGCATTTTTCCTAAATTCAAATAAAAATACCGAAAAACTCCTAAATAAATCTTATTTGATTTTTTTATTAAATCCTCAATATTTCTATATTTTGGGAAAGTCATTTTATTCCCTCTCTCATATTTTTGTAATAGAAATAATTGATGATAAAATAAATAAAATCAAATGATCATGTTTACATAATTTGAGAAAAGTCAAATATGTAAATAACGAAATCCCCAACTCTCTCCGTGGGTCCTTGAGTTTCTTAGGATTTTCTAGGATCAAAACCAAAAGAAAAATAAAATATGATATGCATGATGATCTAATGTATAACATTCCAAATTGAAAATTTGGGATGTTACAAACCTACCCCCCTTAAGATGAATCTCGCCCTCGAGATTCGGGTTGGCTAGAAAATAGGTGAGGGTGGTCCTTGGGCAAATCTTCCTCTCGCTCCCAGGTGGCTTCATCCTCCGTGTGGTGGCTCCACTGAACTTTGCAAAACTTGATAACCTTGCTGCGAGTAACTCGGCTGGCAAACTCGAGAATCTTGACTGGTTTCTCCTCATAGGTCAAATTGTTATCCAACTGAATTGCTTCTAATGGCACTGTGTCTTTCAAAGGTATGTCAGCCATCTCCGCGTGACACTTCTTCAACTGAGAAACGTGAAACACATCATGAACTCCTGTTAATCCTTCTGGCAATTCCAACTTGTAAGCCACTTCTCCCATAAGCTCCAAAACTCGATATGGTCCTACAAATCGTGGCGCTAACTTCCCCTTAACTCCAAAGCGCTTAATCCCTCGAAGTGGGGATACTCGAAGATAAACTCTGTCTCCAACTTCATCAACTGTCTCTTTGCGTTTAGAATCTGCATAGCTCTTCTGCCTGGACTGGGCTACCTTGAGCCTATCGCGAATCAACTTCACCTTCTGTTCAGACTCCTTAATCAGATCTGGTCCAAACAACTAGCGGTCTCCAACTTCGTCCCATGACAACGGTGTCCTGCACCTCCTTCCGTACAAAGCTTCGAAATGTGCCATCTTCAAACTGGTCTGATAGCAATTATTGTAAGAGAACTCTGCATATGGCAAATTATCGTCCCAACTAGATCCATAATCTAGCGCACAAGCTCTCAGCATATCCTCCAAAATCTGATTGACTCTCTCAGTCTATCCATCTATCTGCGGATGAAAAGCTGTACTAAATTCTAACCTAGTACCCAAAGTCTCATGCAACTGCTTCCAGAACTTTGAGGTAAACTGGGTTCCTCTATCTGATACGATGCTCCTCGGAACTCCATGCAAACATACGATCCTGGTCATGTATATCTTTGCCAACTTAGCACTGGTGTAAGTGGTCTTTACTGGGATGAAATGAGCTACCTTCGTCAATCGATCGACTACAACCCAAATCGAGTCATAGCCTGAACGAGTCCTTGGTAATCCCGTGATAAAATCCATGCCTAGCTTATCCCATTTCCATTTGGGTATCGGCAATGGTTGCAACAATCCTGCTGGCTTCTGATGCTCTGCCTTTACTCTCTGACATACGTCAGAAACTGCTACATACTCCGCAATATCCATTTTCATTCCGGTCCACCAGAAAATATCCTTCAAATCCAAATACATCTTGGTATTTCCTGGGTGAATCGAATACAGTGAATCATGTGCCTCTTGCAGAATCAACTTCCTGATTTCCGGGTTATTGGGCACGTAAACACGGTCTTCAAACCATAGGGTGTCATGCTCATCCTCGCGAAATCCTTTAGCTTTTCCTTTGCTCAGTTTCTCCTTTATAGCGGCAATCTCTTTGTCAGTTTTCTGAGCTTCTCTGATTCTGTCCATCAAGGTTGACAGAATTTCTAGCGCTGCTACATAGCCTCTCGGAACTATTTCCGAACATAGTTCATGAAGATTTTCTGCTAACTCCTTGGGTATTTCTCCCGTCATTAGGGTATTGACATGGCTCTTGCGGCTTAATGCATCAGGTACTACATTAGCCTTCCCGGGATGATAATGCAATCTCATATCATAATCCTTGATGAGCTCCAACCATCTCCTTTGTCTGAGATTCAACTCCTTCTGCGTGAAAATGTACTTCAGACTCTTATGATCCGTGTATACCTCACAATGATTTCCAATGAGGAAATGTCTCCATGTCTTCAGTGCATGCACTACGGCTGCTAACTCCAAATCATGCATAGCATAATTCAATTCGTGGGGCTTCAGTTGTCTCTCTGTAGCGACCAGACCTCAAACAGTCTGATCTCTGTGCTCCGGTGTCATCCCTGGATCAGTAATGCTGACACCACACAGTACTCGAAGGATTTATAGCAGAGTAGCAATCACACACTTATTACATCGGGTGTCTCAAAAGAGAACTTATTACAATAAATATGGCTTAAGGCCATCTAATAACGATAACAACGGAAGGCTTGGAAGATAAGTGAGTCCATCAACTCCAACGGCATCACTGAGTATAGAACCATGACCTAAAACTCCTTAATCGTCGTCTGAAAAATCTGCAACATTAACGTTGCAACCCGAAAACGGGTCAGCACGTGGAATATGCTGGCAAGGTAACACATAGAGAGTAATGGAATGCAACAGCTATACTATATGCATATTTGGCTGGTGGAAAGCTCTATGGTTACAGTTTTTGCGTAAAGCCAATTTTTCCCTACTTCAAAGGAATAAATTTAATTACTATCATGGTGGTTGTTAAACATTGAGAATGGTTGACAGCATTCTCAATCCGAATTAAAATAACATCATTTACCCAACAAAATTAACTTTAGAGTAACATGTTGAGATTCACATGATAATCCAGGTACTAGATACTCAAGATTGTCCATAACCGTGGACACGGCTAACCATGATTAGTTTGTTACACTCTGCAGAGGTTTGCGCACTTTTCCCCACAAGACTCGATCGCCTCCGTTTGGTTTCTCGCACTACATGGTGTTTGAGAAGACGGATGACCGAGACATAGTCTTTCAGAAGCGCTAGCACCTTACGATCGGGTAGACCGTACCACCTACATCCCCTACATCTGCTAGTCTACCACTGTAAGAGTTCGCACAACTTAGTCAACTATGCCAGAGCCCATAATGGCTTGTGGTTGCACACGGAAGTTTCTAGTATGAAAAATCTCATGATCCCTTTGAGCCTGGGTGGCGGTCCAAAAGAAAAACAGGCAAGTCCTGGAAACCCCAGGTGCCTCAATCCACCCAGATGTGTGTTTAAGTTGCCACCTTAGATAAACCATTAATTATCAATCTCACATCTGTCATGGATATCACTCACCCAATCCACGTCTACTAGCATAGCATGGCATAATAAGCAAACGTAGAAGTAACTCCCAAAGGTTTGATAATAAATAGGTAATAGGTACTACCTCATCTACATCCCATCCCACAATTTAATTAGATCCTAATCATGCAATGTGTGAGGATTGATCTAATGCAATAAAACTGGGTTGTAGAAAAAGTATGATCAAAGTGTTACTTGCCTTGCTGATGATCCGCGAAACCTAGAGATTCGAAATAACAGGCGGCGCTCTCCGGGTATTCTATCACAGAAAAACACACAAGCATACAATAAGTACTCATCTAATGCACAGGTAAAACTCAAATAGAAGATCGAACCAGAAAGTTCAACTTAAGAACCCTGGTTTGCAAAAAGAATCAAATCGAACGAAGCAAAAGAAGTCAAACAGCGAAAGAAAACAACTTCATTCTAGTAATCTGGATCTAAGTCAAATTTTACAGTAGCAAAAACATGTTTAAGTTGATTATTCGGAAAGAGGGTTTCGAGATGAAACTCCAGGCGCTTGAATCGCCTGATTCCGATAAACGAGCGAAAAGTTATACTAAAACGAAAATCGGATCAGAAATCGTGATCAGAAAATAACCGCGAAAAATCCGACGAAAAAGAAAAATGACGAACATAATTTTTTTACGACACGGAAAACAAGGCGGCGGCGAACCTCGGGCGGCGTGCTGCTCCGGCGAGTCGGCGGCGGGCGGCGGCGGCTGGAGGCGGCGGCGGCGGCTAGCCTAGGGTTAGGGTTAGCTGGCGGCTGGGCTCTCTCGGGCTCTCGGGCGGCGCCTTATAAAGGCCCCGGCCAGCGGTGTCCTGGCCGAGTACGGCCCAAAGTCGGTTCCGCGTTTTTTTAAATAATTCCGCTCGGAAGAAAAATAAAAAGAAATACTAAACGGACTCCAAAAATCATGAAATAAATTTTGCCGGGTTTCTAAAATCAAGCCCGATAAGTGAACAGTTATCTGGGCCCAAACTACAACTTTGAAAAACGCGCATTTTTCCTAAATTCAAATAAAAATACCGAAAAACTCCAAAATAAATCTTATTTGATTTTTTTATTAAATCCTCAATATTTCTATATTTTGGGAAAGTCATTTTATTCCCTCTCTCATATTTTTGTAATAGAAATAATTGATGATAAAATAAATAAAATCAAATGATCCTGTTTACATAATTTGAGAAAACTCAAATATGTAAATAACGAAATCCCCAACTCTCTCCGTGGGTCCTTGAGTTGCTTAGGATTTTCTAGGATCAAAACCAAAAGCAAAATAAAATATGATATGCATGATGATCTAATGTATAACATTCCAAATTGAAAATTTGGGATGTTACACCGAAAGAGCAAATCGGTCTCACCGAGTTTGCCTGACCAACTCTCTGGTTAGCTAATTACCAAAGTCGGTCTCACCGAGTTTGTGTAATCGGTCTCACCGAGATTACGTTATGCCCAAACCCTAACCATATCGGTCCTACCGAGTTGCATGTCAGTCCCACCAAAAATCTCTAACGGTCATTAGGTTTACCTTTTCGGTCCGACCGAGTTTGTTGATTCGGTCCCACTGAGATTGGAAAACTGTGTGTAACGGTTGGATTTTGTGTGGAGGCTATATATACCCCTCCACCTCCTCTTCATTCGTGGAGAGAGCCATCAGAACACATACACAATTCCAACTCATATGTTCTGAGAGAGAACCACCTACTCATGTGTTGAGACCAAGATATTCCATTCCTACCATATGAATCTTGATCTCTAGCCTTCCCCAAGTTGCTTTCCACTCAAATCTTCTTTCCACAAAATCCAAATCCTATGAGAGAGAGTTGAGTGTTGGGGAGACTATCATTTGAAGCACAAGAGCAAGGAGTTCATTACCTACACACCATTTGTTACTTCTTGGGGAGTGGTGTCTCCTAGATTGGCTAGGTGTCACTTGGGAGCCTCCGACAAGATTGTGGAGTTGAACCAAGGAGTTTGTAAGGGCAAGGAGATCACCTACTTCGTGAAGATCTACCGCTAGTGAGGCAAGTCCTTCGTGGGCGATGGCCATGGTGGGATAGACAAGGTTGCTTCTTCGTGGACCCTTTGTGGGTGGTTGCTTCTTCGTGGACCCTTTGTGGGTGGAGCCCTCCGTGGACTCGCGCAACCGTTACCCTTCATGGGTTGAAGTCTCCATCAACGTGGATGTAGGATAGCACCACCTATCCGAACCACGGGAAAAACATCCGTGTCTCCAATTGCGTTTGAATTCTCCAAACCCTTCCCTTTACATTCTTGCAAGTTGCATGCTTTACTTTCCGCTGCCAATATACTCTTTGCATGCTTGCTTGAATTGTGTGATGGTTGCTTGACTTGTCCTACAATAGCTAAAATCTGCCAAGAACTAAAATTGGGAAAAGGTTAAGCTTTTATTTGGTCAAGTAGTCTAATCACCCCCCTCTAGACATACTTTCGATCCTACAACATCGCTCCAAACAAAATTATCTGTTTTCTTCATCATCTGATACAAAGGCATCGCCTTCTCCCCTAGCCGGCTTATGAACCGGCTCAAAGCAGCAACACGACCCGCCAGCCGTTGAACGTCATTGATGCATGTTGGTTTGGCGAGGGATGTAATTGCCTTGATTTTCTCTGGGTTAGCTTCAATGCCTCGGTTGGACACCAAAAAAACAAAGAGCTTGCCAGCTGGGACTCCGAAAACACACTTAGCCCGGTTAAGCATCATTTTGTAGACCCGGAGATTATCAAAGGTCTCTTTCAGATCTGTGACCAAAGTTTCCTCTTTCCTGGATTTTACCACTATATCATCCACATAAGCATGAACATTACGCCCAATCTGATCATGAAGACAATTCTGCACACACCGTTGGTAAGTCGCTTGGGCACTCTTAAGCCCAAAAGGCATAGACACATAGCAGAAAGCTCCAAAGGAGTGATAAAAGCCATCTTTTCCTAATCTTTTACTGCCATCTTGATCTGATGATAACTTGAATAAGCATCCAAGAAACTCAAACGTGCGCAACCCGCCGTAGCATCGATGATCTGATCAATACGGGGGAGGGCAAAAGGGTCAGCCGGATAAGCCTCGTTTAGATCGGTGTAGTCCACACACATACGCCAGGTGCCATTCTTTTTGAGTACAAGCACCGGATTGGCTAACCACTCTGGGTGAAAGAATTCTACAATGAACCCGGCCGCCAAGAGCCTGGCCACCTCTTCTCCAATTGCCTTGCGCCTTTCTTCATTGAACCGTCGGAGAAACTGTCTCACGGGTTTAAACTTTGGATCAATATTGAGAGTGTGCTCAGCGAGTTCCCTCGGGACACCCGGCATGTTGGAAGGTTTCCATGCAAAGATGTACCGGTTCTCATGGATGAACTCGATGAGCGTGCTTTCCTATTTTGGACCCAAGTTTGCACTGACGATGAACTGCTTGGATGAATCGCCAGGCACAAAGTCAACCATCTTGGTGTCATCAGCTAATTTGAACTTCAGCACCGGCTCATGCTCTGTTGTTGCTTTCTTTAACGACGTCATGTCTGCCGGGTCAACGTGATCTTTGTAAAACTTTAACTCCTCTGTTGCAGAAACAGACTCAGCATAGGCAGCATCACCTTCTTCACACTCCAAAGCTATTTTCCGGCTCCCATGTACTGTAATGGTGCCCTTATAACCCGGCATCTTGAACTGCAAATATACATAACACGGCCGAGCCATGAACTTGGCATAAGCCGGCCATCCAAACAGAGCATGATATGGGCTTTTGATCTTAACCACCTCAAAGGTTAATTTTTCTGCTCTGGAGTCATACTCATCTCCAAAGGCTACTTCCAGTTCAATCTTACCAATAGGGTATGCCGACTTACCAGGTACCACACCGTGAAAAACAGTGTTGGACTATTTAAGACTCTTATCAGTCAACCCCATCCGACGGAACGTCTCATGGTAGAGGATGTTGATGTTGCTGCCTCCATCCATGAGTACCTTAGTGAATTTATATCCACCAACCTGAGGTGCCACTACCAAGGCCAAGTGACCCGGATTATCACCCCGGGGTGGGTGATCCTCTCTTCTCCACACAATAGGCTGCCTGACCAACGTAAGTAACGTCGAATCGCCGGCTCAACGACATTGACAGCTCTCTTGTGAAGCTTCTGGTCCCTCTTACATAAACTAGTGGTAAACACATGGTATTGCCCACTGTTCAGCTGTTTTGGGTTGCTTTGATATCCGGACTGTTGCTGTTGATTACCTTGGCCGGGTTGTGGATTATATCCTCCTTGCTTACCAGGATGGCCCTGACCGTGAAATCCTCCTCCACCTGAACCGGCGCCCGGGCCATGGAAACCGCCTCCACCTGAACCGCTACCTGGACCGTGACCTCCATCAAACGTGTTGGAATTTTTAAACGCCTTCATGATTGTACAATCTTTCCATAGGTGGGTGGCTGGCTTCTCCCGGGTGCCGTGCCTTGGACAAGGCTCATTCAGCAGTTTCTCAAGGGTGGGACCTGACCTGCCCGACCGAGGGGGTTGCCTGCCCTTGCGTCGTTGATTTCCGCCCCGCCCATTGGTGTTAGCGACAAACTCATCAGCCTTACGTTTATTACCTCCTTGATTCGCCGGGTTATGCTGGTGACCCTTGCTGTTACCGTTCTTCTTTCCCTTCGCTGTCTTTTCTTCGTCAGACACCGGGTCTTTGGTACTATCAGAATCAGCATACTTGACGGGAGCCGCCATCAACTGGCCCATGTCATTGCAGTCACGCTTGAGCCGTCCCAACTTCTGCTTCAGAGGTTCAGAACGACATTTTTTCTCCAACATCAAGACTGCTGAGCCGGCATCCATCTTATCAGACGAATGTATTATCTCCTTGACCTGGCGCACCCAATGGGTTGTAGACTCACCGTCCTCTTGCTTACAATTAGTCAGGTCCACAATCGACATAGGCTTCTTACACATGTCTTTGAAGTTTTGGATGAACCGGGCCTTCAACTCCGCCCATGAGCCGATGGAATTGGGTGGCAACCCCTTCAACCAAGTACGAGTTGTTCCATCCAACATCATAGTAAAATACTTGGCCATCGCCGCGTCGCTGACCTCCAACAACTCCATAGCCATCTCATAACTCTCAATCCAAGCCCCAGGCTGTAAGTCGGCCGTGTAATTAGGCACCTTACGGGGCCCCTTGAAGTCTTTTGACAAACGCTCATTACGTATGGCTGGCACCAGGCAAGGGACACCTCCAGTTCTTGTGGTCACCCCTGCCTCAACTGAGGTTGCTGGGTAAGCCGGAAAGGTCTGATGAGCCGCCTGCTCTGCCGCCAGTTGAACCGCTTGCTCCGCCTCTTGCCGGATCCTCTCCTGATCCGCCAAGTTAACGTTTCCAGCCCACACCGGCTCATATCTGTGCGGCCGGTTGCGGTGCTGAGCATTGCTTAACATGTCAGCTGACTCCATATGCCTACTGTAGCTTGGGCTCCGGCTTGGGCGAGGAGTTGAATGGATCCTGTCTTGACTGTAAGAGTATGCATCCTGCTGTGCCAGAGCTATTTGAAAAAGTTCTCTCACCCTTCGTGTTTCGATCGCTGCCGGAGAATCACCTTCCATCGGGAGAGCCGCCAAACGGGTCGAAGCTACAATGAGGTTCTCCAGGGGATTGGAGAAGTGAACCGGCGGTGTTGGCACATAAAGAGGCGGAGTGGTGTGTATACGAGGTGGTTCCATGGTGCGTGGCTGAGCTGGTGCTCCGAGCGTCATGATCCGGTTTGCCTCCGGCGGGTTACTTGCCCCGGCCCCGGGTGTATGAAAAAGGTTCCTAGGATCCAGTGTCAGAGGCAGACGTGACTGAGTTTTCTGGTGCCTTCTCCTCATGACCTCGTTCGATGCGTTTAGGTCCACCGAGAGCCGGAAAGTCTCCATCTGAAGCTGCTGAGCACATGTGTCCAAAGTTGCCCGCTTCGCGGCCATCCTGACATCCTCCGCTGCTAAGTTTTCCTTGGCTTGTACCATCTCCTCATGTACACGTGCCACCTCTGCATCATGCTGAGCTTGATTCGCCGGTTCTACCACGGCAGTCAATAGGGTCGTCAGTTTATCCATGAGGTCCATCAGAATCTTAGCCGGGGGGCGTGCGGGGTCTCCTGACCCGGCGGCAGCCGACCCGGTGGCTGTTATTGTTGCTGCTGCTGCTGTGGAGTTCTGTCCGGGCTGTGTTCCTGCCATGAAGACTCCGGCCCAATTTGGCGGCTCAAGGGGGTCCGGAATACTGCTGCCATCGGAACAACCCCCGAGCATGCCATCCTGCAGCTGATACAAAGAGTCCGTCTCACCCGTTGATGATGTAGCGTCAGAACAGATGGCCGTTTCAGCGCCTTCCACCGATCCTTTAGAATAGTCACCGCCATGGACGCATCCTACGAAAGCATGCTTCACGACAGATTGAACACAGGTGGTTCTCGCGCGCTGAGCCGTCTCGACGAGGTTGGTGTGGATGTCCGGCTCAGGGCCTGACTCGCCGATCCGACCGATGAAGACGTGAATTCCGCCAAAGGGGACCCGGTACCCGTACTCAATTGAGCCGGCCTCGGGGCCCCAGCCTTCGTCGACGATGTAGAGCTTGCCGCGACGACTCTTGGTCATCCGGCCCACAGCGTAGCCCTTGAGCCCTTCGAAGTTGCCCTTCAAGAACTCAAATCCACCGTGCGCTGGCCCCACGGTGGGCGCCAACTGTCGTGGAATTGTCATGATAGATGTCCTAGCAAAAGGACTTAGTCGTAGGGCGATCGCAACTAGGAAGCTTAAAGGGGTTAATCGGGACAAAGGACACGAGAGGTTTTATACTAGTTCGGCCCCTTACGATGAAGGTAAAAGCCTACGTCTAGTTGTGTTGGTATTGCTGGGGGTTTCGATCACCAAGAGGCTTAACTCGCCGGCTTGGTTATCGATCTATTGTTTCTTGCCCTAAGCCGCCACCGGGTCGTCCCCTTATATACACAGGTTGACGCCTGGTGGCCTACAGAGTCCCGGCCAGCTTATAATCGTGTCCGGCTCGGTGACTTCCTTTACATGCCTTTCTCTACAAGTCTTTCCTTACATACGGCGGTTTGCAATATTGGGCCTTAAGCCGCCGCTAGGCTTTTGGGCCTTCTATAATATTTGATAAACTATCATCTTAATGTTTACTGGGCTTCTTGTGTAACCCGCCATTGGGGCTGACCCGACCCCTCCTAGGCGGGTCATAACTGATAGTTATATCCCCAACAAGTAGGTTCATTACACTTATGATGTGACTTGCAAGTACATTCAATGTACTGACCTATATGGCTGCAACTTATCACGTTGCAGATATATCTGACGAGGATTAAGGTGCGATAGGTCGATGTTCTACACTCAACCTTGCTTGTGGAGTTGGACTCATTTACTACATTGCTTCCGCGGTATTTTGCTTATTGGCTTCATGCCCTATTTTGTAATAAATGTATTGCTCCTGGACTATCGATGTAATAAAGAGATGTGTGTTATTGATGTTATTTCATCGAGTACTGTGTGTGCTAGCAAGTCGATCTAGGGACTAGCACGGTAAGCACAGAGACTTCGACTCTTTCCGAGTCAGGTCACTACAACATTCTTGTCTTTGTTTCTTCGGTAGAAATCTTGGGGCACTCTTCGAAGTTCTTTGTGTTGGATTGAATATTATGAATCTAGATTTTCTTTGGTGTTATTTTAGTACAAACTCTTGGTTAGATCGATCGATAATAATAGCTTCGTGTTATTTTAGTACGAACTCTAGGATAGATTGATCGGAAAGAATAGCTTTGAGGTGGTTTCGTACCCTACAAACAAGTATGTCTTATGTTCTCCGCTAGATAGGAACTTTGGAGTGATTCTTCGTTGCACGTTGAGGGACGGTTGTATGATCCAATTATATTAGCACTGCTGAGAGATTGCACTAGTGAAAGTACGAACCCTAGGCCTCATTTTTAAGTATTGCAATACCGTTTTTGTGCCCATTTACTATTTGCTACCTTGCTGTTTTTTATTTATTCAGATTATAAAAATATATTTCTACCATCCATATTACACTTTTATCACCATCTCTTCGTCGAACTAGTGCACCTATACAATTTGCCATTGTATTTGGTGTGTTGGGGACACAAGAGATTTCTTGTATTTGGTTGCAGGGTTGTTTGAGAGAGACCATCTTCATCCTACACCTCTCACAGATTGATAAACCTTAGGCCATCCACTTGAGGGAAAATTGCTACTGTCCTACAAAACTCTGCTCTTGGAGGCCCAACACGTGTCTACAAGAATAAAGTCGCGTAGTAGACATCACCGCCCATGCTCATCGGGAAGCAAGCTCTTTGACCTCCATCCAACAGTCGCCCGCCTCGCTCACAACTTCTCCATTAATGGCGGCCGAGCCGTTGTTTAATACGCGGTTAATTAAAGCATCTGGATGGATGGTGTTTGCTTGTGATCCCATGTCCCCGCTCAACGTTAGCATTTGCTTTGTTCATGTTTTCAACTCATATTCTGGCCTAATTTAAAATTCCACATAGGGCAACGGATAATACGATGACAAATAAAGTGGCAACGGATAATATGACGACAAATTTACAATGGTGCGGATAATAATTATCTTACATATTCCGGATAATTCAAAATGCCACATGCGGCAAAGCCCGAAAGAAACGGGGGGCAAGAGAAGAAGGAAATCACGGACAACTATCTGGGTCACGACTGTCTCCACTCCTCGATGGATCGCCGGGCGACAACATGCTCCAGCTCCTTCTTCAATTCCTCATGACTTTGCTTGAAAGGAGCCACAGATTCCTCCATCTCCTAGTCGCGCTCGATCCTGAGCTTCCTCAAGTCACCCATCAGTTCCTCGACGACCGTTGTTTGCGTCATCCCCGAGGCACTGCTCTGCTCATGTAGCATCTTCCAGCCGGTGGCCTCCCCCTCCTTCTCGGCGAGCGCCTTGAGGAGCTTCGCATTGTCACCCATGAGTTGCTCGACGAGGCCGGTCGCCTTCTCCGCCGAGGCATCACTGATGTCGAGCAGCTTCATCAAGCCGTCGACTAGCTCCGGCTGCTTAATGAGTCTAGAGAGAATGTTGTCGCTGCCGACCAAGGACTTCAACAACTCCAGCTTGTAGCGATCATCGACGCGGAGAGTGCGCTTGTGAGAGCCCTCGCGTGCCCGTGAGAGCTCATTCGAGGGCTCCGTGTTGCGCCAGGACATCTCTGTTGCGGCCATCGCTTGGCGGCGGGACCTCCCTAGTGCTTCTGCGGCCTTGGTCTTTGCTGCCAGGTTATATGTCCACCCGAAACTCCTCCTACCGGTCATGGCAGAACGACTTGACAGGAACGACCAGCTTTGTGGGTGATGAGGAGAGGAACTATGAAGTAATTTTCGAGTGCGTGGTTTTTATAGCGCATTCCTAAGTGTGAACACATATTAGTTTGATCGGTGTGAATAGATTTGCAGTTACTTATTGTGCTGTAATATGCAATGTGACGAGAAACAAGGTCAAAATTTATTGATGGTTCTGAGCCTACAAGCCCGTTTCTGTTGTTCTGACTTATCGCAAACTGTTCTTATGGATCAACCATATGCCATGCATCGGAAGCCTGAAACGTGGGCCCGCCTTCTTGGATGTACGTGTATGTGTCTGCCCACTATCACACACGGTCAAGGTATCACCATCGTGTATGATGGATGCGCCGCTGCGCCACCCACGGGGTGCCAAAAGGTTGACCACGTGGTTTCTCGCCGTTGAGGCAGCCGCGGCGTGCTCTGCTCCTTGTTGAGGCAGCCACGGCACGCTCTGCTCACGTCCGTCCATGCGTTTTGCTCGCCATTGAGGCGGCCACGGCGTGTTTTGCATTTTTCAAAGTTTTTTGTACAAACAGAATCACACACGAACTAACTATAGAAACTATCTGTGTTATAATTTCTCATCGCAAACAGTTCATCTGAGTGGGCTGTTTGCTGCGTATCACACACATTTTGTTACACAAATCGTTTATGTTCTTTTGGCTCATCACAAACAGTTGATTTATGTGAACTGTATGCCGCATATCACACACATCTTGTTAAGTTGAGTCGTTTCTATTCTCTCCCCTAATCGAAAATAGTTCGTCCGAGTGAAACATATACCATATATCACACACACACCTTGATCTGGCTACCATTTCTGTTGCATTCCCTAATAGCAAATAGTTCATCGGAGCGAACTGTATGCCGTATATCACACACACACTGATATGGCTGCCCGTTTCTGTTGTTCTGTCTAATCGCAAACAGTTCGTATGGATCAACCGTATGCCCTGCATCGCACATGTAACTAAAATATGAACTTTTTTTGATGTCTCTGCCATCGCAAATGTTTTGCATCTTTTTGACGGGTTTTTACATCCCCGTTTGCGATTAATGCATCGCACATAGTTTTGTCAAAGGGTATCTGATCGTAGTGTCACGTTAGCAACATTCGGCAGTAGTGTATAGTAGCACCCTTACAGATAGCTTAGCCTTACGTTGGGCAACACTAAACATCTCCTGCCTCTGCCGCCACGTTCACTCCTCGTCCTCGGTGTTGTAGAGAAGAGTGTGCATGACGTTGGTGGTGGGGAAAATGTTGTCGAAGTTGGTGAAGATGTTGTGGGTGGTGAAGGCGATGAACTCGCACCCACACAAGAAGACTTTGCCAAGGAGGAAGTAGGCGTTGAAGCGGTTGGTGAAGCGAGCAGTGAGGCCAATCATAAGACCTCCGTTGCCCCGAACCTATTCCATGCAAAACATGACCGGAGAGCCGCGTGGGAGGTGATGGTAGTCGGCAGCGAGGAAGAACTTTGCCAGCTTCGTCGGGCCTCTCCACCTTGAGATGGCCCACATACATAGGGTGTCCTCGAAGATGACCCTGGCCAGGTACCGCATCTCCGACACGGTAGCCGACAGATGGTAGGTTGGGTTGTAGTACTGCATCTTGTCTTGCGCGGGATCTGGCTTTTGCTTTGGCTTTTGGAGAAGAAGAAGGGGGCGCAGAAGGATGTGAGATCGAGTTGAGAGGGAAATGTGGACCAGGGGGGTGATGACCCACAAGTATAGGGGATCAATCATAGTCCTTTCAATAAGTAAGAGTGTCGAACCCAATGAGGAGCAGAAGGAAATGGCAAGTGGTTTTTAGCAAGGTAATCTCTACAAGTACTGAAATTGTAAGTAATGAGTAGTTTGATAGCAAGATAATTTGTAACAAGAAAGTAATGGTAATGGTAAATAAAGTGCAGCAAGGTAGCTCAATCCTTTTGCGGCAAAGGACAGCCAAATAGTCTCTTATAATAAGCAAAGCGTTCTTGAGGGTACACGGGAATTTCATCTAGTCGCTTTCATCATGTTGGTTCGATTCGTGTTCGCTACTTTGATAATTTGATATGTGGGTGGACCAGTGCTTAGGTGTTGTTCTTACTTGAACAAACCTCCTACTTATGATTAACCCCCCTCGCAAGCATCCGCAACTACGAGAAAAGTATTAAGATAAAAATCTAACCATAGCATTAAACTTTTGGATCCAAATCGGTCCTTACGAAGTAGCACATAAACTAGGGTTTAAGCTTCTATCACTCTAGCAACCAATCATCTAATAACTACTCCACAATGCATTCCCTTAGGCCCAAATATGGTGAAGTGTCATATAGTCAATGTTCACATGACACCACTAAGGGAATCACAAAATACATATCATCAAAATATCGAACACGTATCAAGTGCACATGATTACTTGCAACAATATTTCTCCCGTGACCTCAAGAACAAAAGTAACTACTCATAAATGATAATCTTGCACAAGATTAGAGGGGTATTAAATGGCATAATGGATCTTAACATATAATCTTCCACCAAATAAACCATATAATAATCAACTACAAGATGAAATCAACACTACTAATCACCCACAAGTACCAGTCTAAGGTTCCGGTACAAAGATTGAACACAAGATATGAAGTAGGGTTTGAGAGGAGATGGTGTCGTTGAAGACGTTGATGGAGATAGCCCTCCCAAAGATGGGAGAGTTGTTGGTAATGATGATGACGATGATTTCCCCCTCTGAGAGGGAAGTTCCCCTGGCGAAATCGCTCTGTCGGAGGGCAAAAGTGCTCCTGCCCAAGTTCCGCCTCGAGATGGCGGTGCTTCATCCCGAAAGTCTTCTCATTCTTTTTTCTAGGTCAAAATGACTTATATACCAGAAGAGGGGCACCGGAGGCGCGCCCAGGTGGGTTGTGCCCACCTGGTGGGCCCCCTCTGGTAGTTATTTGCTACAATATTCTTCATATATTCCAAAACAATTTTCCGTAAATTTTCAATTCATTTGGAGATGCAGAGAATAGGTAACTCTGATGTAGCTTTTTCAAGTCCAGTATTCCAGCTGCCGGCATTCTCCCTCTTTGTGCAAACCTTGCATATTATGATAGAAAAGGCATTAGAATTACTCCATAAAGCATTATTATGCATAAAAAATTATAAATACAGTAGGAAAACATGATGCAAAATTGACGTATCAACTCCCCCGAGCTTAGACCTCGCTTGTCCTCAAGCGAAAACCAACATTGAAAAACATGTCCACATGCTTAGAGAGAGAGAGAGGTGTCGATAAAAAGAAAATACGGACATAGATGCATCATGCATCTTATTATAACAGCGAAGAACATTAACGTAAGACTTTATCATAGAACTTTCATCATATAACTTCTCATGAACAAGTAACAATTCATCACAATGTTGAAGTAGAAGAATAAACTCTATTGAAAACCAACAAACTATGTTCTCAGTCAACTTTGCAACTACAATTCATCATCTTTTCAGGAAGGGTCACGTATCGAAGCCTTTTGGCAAGTCCACATACTCAACCATCATATAGTCTTCTATGATTGCTAACACCCACCGCATACACATGAGCAAAAAGTTTCAACCAGACACATAGAAAGATAGGGGCTTGTAGCTTCGCCTCCCAACGTATTCACCTCAAGGGTGATGTCAACTATAATAACTCATGCTCACTCATATCCAACTGGATATATATGTGCCTAGATCTTTCCTCACCACATGATGCTTGCAAAAAAGAGAAAATAAAATAAAAAGGAACAGGGAAGAATACTTTGACTCTTGCATAAATGTAAATACATAAAAGTAAAAGATAAGCCCTTCATAGAGGGAAGCAGAGGTTGCCATGCGCTTTTTGGTTGTATGCTCAATATCTTAGTGTAAAAGAATGTCACGTTATATTACCCCTTGTGATAGCAACCTTTATTATGCAGTTTGTCGCTTTTATTATTTTGCGGTTTTGCCATCACAAGTTCGTACAACGCTCAATTTTCTCTTACACTAAATGATATAACACATTTTGAAGCAATTGTATTGCCTTTTTGCACCGATGACAACTTACTTGAAGGATCTTACTCAACCCATAGGTAGGTATGGTGGACTCTCAAAATAAAATTTGGGTTGAGGGTTTTTGGATGCACAAGTAGTATCTCTACTTAGTGCGAAATTTTTGGCTAGAAAAAATATTGAGAAAGCACCACATGTCAAAGGATCTATGACAATATTACTTCTATGTGAATATGAGCAAACATAAATCATTATGTTGTCTTCCTTGTCCAATGCAACAATTTTGGCATATAATATTTTGATGGGGGCTCACAATCATAAAAGATGTCCAAGATAGTATATTTTCATGTGAATCTTCTCTTACCTTAATAATTCTTTCATGAATTGCAACATTGACCAATACTATGTTCGTCAATCTCCAATAAATTTTACCACCTATACTTTTCCTTATGTGATGTCATTACTTACCATAAGATTAGCATATGATCTTTTTCATTTATTTTCCTTCCTTTTTATCGAAACATTAAAGTAAAGAAAGAAAAACTCAAACTAAACTTTATTATATATCTCGCACACGATTACATCAATAGATCACTAAGCAAGCACTCAAAAAGAAAGGATCGAATTAAACTTTTCTTCAACTAGATCGAAGAGTAACTAAAGATCGAACTAAAATAGATAAAAGCAAAGATGGTGGTGGTGATACGATACCAGGACACCTCCCCCAAGCTTGGCACAAGCCAAGGGGAGTGTCCATACCATGAAATCAATTCTCCTTTGGTGGTGAAGAACAAGGTGGTGGTGATGAAGTAGTAGCGAGTTTATCCTTCTCTTTCTCCAACTTGCGTCGGAGGGTAAAATTATCCATCCTCAACTCATCGTTCTCCATCTCAAGCTTTATTATCCTCTTGCATAATGCCTCCTTGCTTTCTTGCTTGAAACAAGGAGGGACTATTTCATCTTGATCTTCCTCATCTGTGAACCATATATAGGGATATGTCTCCTTGAAGATATTTTTATCCAAAGGCCGATAAGAAACTGCGCAATCCTCCTCTGAATCTTGAGACGGCATATTTTTAAATCTGTCAAAAAACAGCAAGAAAGAAGAAAGAGAGATTTCTCCGTGATACGGTGGTCTATAAGTTTGGGGGTATATAAAGATTTTTTATCTCGGGGTACAAGCAAACGGGAGAAAAACGGAGTCCGGAAGATAACCGAGGTGGGCACAACCTACCTAGGCGCGCCTGGCGCCAGACACACCCTGGTGTCTTGTGCCCACCAGGTTTGCCTTCCTGGTTGTTTCTTATTTTCCTAATTTTTGTAATATTCCAAAACCGACAGAAAATATTTTTACGGATTTTTCGGAGTCCGCTTACTTATCGTATCACGTACCTCCTCTTTTTTTATTATTCTAGAGTGTTCCGGAAGGTTTCTTTTATGTGTTCCTCTGGTGTCATGGTTTGGATAATATTGCTTTCAACATTAGTAGGCATACCTGAGATATAGTATTTAATTCTTTGCCCATTGACAACCTTCGGGTTAGTACGTTCGGCATTATTTATTTTGATAGCTCCAGAACGATAAAACTCCTCGATGATATATGGTCCTTCCCATTTAGAGAGAAGTTTTCCTGCAAAGAATCTAAAATGAGAGTTGTACAAAAGAATATATTCTCCCACTTTTGGATTCTTTTGTCATGCCATCTTTTAACTTTTTCTTTAAATAATTTGGCATTTTCATAAGCTTGGGTTCTCCATTCATCTAGTGAGCTAATATCAAATAACCTCTTTTCACGGGCAAGTTTGAAATCATAATTGAGTTCTTTAATTGCCCAGTATGCTTTATGTTCTAACTCAAGAGGAAAATGACAAGCTTTTCCATAAACCATTTTATAGGGAGACATACCCATAGGATTTTTATAAGCTGTTCTATAGGCCCAAAGTGCATCATCCAATTTCTTAGACCAATTCTTTCGGGACCTATTAGCAGTTTTTTGTAATATTAGTTTTATTTATCTATTGCTAAGTTCAACTTGACCACTAGATTGAGGATGATAGGGTGATGCAATTCTATGGTTAACATCATATTTAGCAAGCATTTTACAGAAAGCACCATGAATAAAGTGTGAACCACCATCAGTCATTAAATATCTAGGGACTCCAAACCTTGGGAAAATAACTAGTTGGAATAGCTTCTACCCACTTAGTAACATAATCAATAGCAACCAGAATATGTGTATACCCATTAGAGGAAGGAAAAGGCCCCATATAATCAAAACCCCAAACATCAAAATGGTTCGACATCAAGTGGATAATTCATAGGCATTTCTTGATGCTTACCGATATTACCAATTCGTTGGCATTCATCACAAGATAAAACAAACTCACGGGCATCCTTGAAGAGAGTAGGCCAATAAAAACCAGATTGCAATACCTTGTGAGCAGTTCTATCTCTTGCATGATGTCCTCCATAAGCTTCGGAATGACATTTCCGTGGGATTTGTCCCTGTTCATGCTCAGGTACACAACGTCTAATAATACCATCTACTCCTTTTTTATAAAGATGTGGGTCATCCCAAAAGTAATATCTTAAATCATAGAAGAATTTTTTCTTTTGTTGGTAGGTGAAACTAGGTGGTATGTATTTAGCAACAATATAATTAGCATATTCAGCATACCAAGGAGTGTTACGAGAAACATTAATTGTGGCTAATTGTTCATCGGTAAAACTATCATCAATAGGTTGTGGGTCATCAAGAATATTTTCTAACCTAGACAAGTTATCAGCTACGGAGTTCTCAGCTCCTTTTCTAGCAGTAATATGTAAATCAAATTCTTTAAGCAAGAGAACCCATCTAATGATTCTAGGTTTAGTGTCTTTCTTTTCCATAAGATATTTTATAGCAGCATGATCAGTGTGAACAATTACTTTGGAATCAACAATATAAGATCTGAATTTATGACAAGCAAACACAACTGCTAATTTTTTTTAGTAGTAGCATAGTTTCTTTGGGCACCGTTTAGAGTTTTACTAGCATAATGGATAACATTTAATTTCTTATCAAGTCTTTGTCCTAGAACATCACCAACAACATAGTCACTAGCGTCACACATAATTTCAAAAGGCAAGCTCCATTCATGTGGTTGAACAATAGGTGCAGTAGTTAAGGCTTTCTTAATTGTTTCAAAGGCTTCTACACAATCATCATAAAAAATGGAACATCCTTTTGTAATAGATTTGTAAGAGGCCTTGAAATTTTAAAGAAGTCTTTAAAAAACCTCCTATAGAAACCAGCATGACCGAGAAAACTATGAATACCTTTAACATCTTTAGGAATGGCATTTTCTCAATTGCATAAACTTTAGCTTGGTCCACTTCAATACCTCATTCAGAAATTTTATGCCCCAAAATAAAACCTTCATTAACCATAAAGTGGCACTACCAATTCAAGACAAGATTAGTTTGCTCACATCTCTGCAAAACTTGATCAAGGTTGCTCAAGCAATCATCAAAATAAGTTCCATTTACAGAAAAATCATCCATGAAAACCTCAACAATATTTTCACAAAAATCAGAGAATATAGCAGTCATACATCTTTGAAAGGTAGCAGGTGCATTGCATAAACCAAAAGGCATACGTCTATAACCATAAGTTCCAACATGACAAGTAAAGGTGGTTTTTTTTGATCAGGTTGTGAGACAGGTATTTGAGAAACAATAGAATATCCATCAAGAAAACAAAAGTGTGTGTGATTTGATAATCTTTCTAACATTTGATCAATAAAAGGCAAAGGGTAATGATCTTTCCTAGTTGCTTTATTTAATTTTCTAAAATTAATAACCATTCTATAGCCAGTAACAATTATTTGTGGGATAAGTTCATTTTTATCATTAGGAACAACAGTAATAATACCTCCAATGAATGGGACTTACCCATCTACTATCAGCTATGGGATAGATTATACCTGCTTCCAGAAGCTTTAATATTTTAGTTTTTACCACTTCTTTCATTTTATGATTCAAATGTCATTGATGATCAACAACGGGTTTAACATCAGGTTCCATATTAATCTTGTGCTGACTGAGAGTGGGACTAATGCCCTTAAGATCATCAAGAGTATATCCAATAGCAGCTCGGTGCTTCTTCTGAATTTTCAATAATCTTTCTTCTTCATGTTCTGAAAGGTTAGCACTAATAAGAGCATGATATATATTTTTATCATCGAGATACGCATATTTCAAAGTATGAGGCAATTGTTTTAATTCAAACACAGGATCACCATGGAGGAGGACCTCCTAGAGTTTAAATAGGCAAATTATGTTTGAGAAGAGGTCATTGTTCGAAGAAATTTTTATCTATTTCATTTCTTTCATGCATATGCATATCATTTTCATGGTCTAGCAAATATTGTTCTAGTGGATCAGCAAGAGGCATCGCAATAGAAGCAAGACCAATTATTTCATCCTTACGAGGTAATTCTTTCTTATGAGTTTGTCTATGAAACTTAGAGAAATTAAATTCATGAGACTCATTACCAAAGCTAACACTGACGGTTTGTTTATGACAATCTATAGCAGCATTGACAGTGTTCAAGAAAGGTCTACCAAAGATAATGGGACAAAAGTCATCTTGTGGGGAACCAAGAACAAAAAAATCAGTAGGATATTTTATTTTTCCCACACAGGACTTCAACATCTCTAACAATCCCAAGTGGTGTGATGGTGTCTCCATTAGCAAGTTTAATAGTAACATCTATGTCTTCTATTTCAGCGGGTGCTATGTCATTCATAATTTCTTAGTATAAGGTAAAAGGAATAGCACTCATGCTAGCACCTAAATCTCATAAACCATGATAACAACGATCTCCTATTTTAACAGAGACAACACGCATGCCAACAATGGGTCTATGTTTATCTTTTTCATCGGGTTTGGCAATTCTAGCAGCTTCATCATAGAAATAAATAACATGCCCATCAATATTTTCTACCAAGAGATCTTTAACCATAGCAACACTAGGTTCTACTTTAATTTGTTCAACAAGTTTAGGTGCTCTAATATTACTTTTGCAAACCACAGTTGAAACCTTAGCATGTTCATTTATCCTAACAGGGAAAAGTGATTTTTCAATATAAGTAGTAGGAATAACCGGGTCAACATTGTAAATAATAGTTTCATCTTTAGCTATGACCGGTTCTTAAGTTTCTTCTTTAATAGGGGGATGATATTTGAACCATTTCTCCTTAGGAAGGTCAACATGAGTAGCAAAAGATTCACAAAAGGAGACTACTATCTCAGAGTCAAGTCCATATTTAGTGATAAACTTGTGAAATGCATCGGTATTCATAAAAGATTTAACACAATCAAACTCAAGCTTAATACCTGACTCTTTACCTTCGTCAAGTTCCCAATGTTCAGAGTTGCGTTAAATTCTTTCTAAAAGATCCCACCTGAATTCAATAATCTTCTTCATAAAAGAACCAGTACAAGAAGTATCGAGCATGGATTGATCATCACGAGAAAGCCGAGCATAAAAATTCTGAATGATAATTTCTCTCGAGAGCTCATGATTGGGGCATGAATATAACATTGACTTAAGCCTCTGATATGTCTCCAATGTATCTATAATTTTTCATTGTTGCATGCTATTATATTGTCTCTTTTTGGATGTTTTATATGCATTAATATGCTATTTTATATTATTTTTGGGACTAACCTATTAACCTAGAGCCCAGTGCTAGTTTCTATTTTTTTTGTTTTTGAGTTTCGCAGAAAAGGATTATGAAACGGAGTCCAAACGGAATAAAACATTCGCGGTGATTTTTCTTGGGCCAGAAGACACCCGGGAGATTTGGAGTGCAAGTCAGAAGAGCCATGAGGCGGCCACAAGGGTGGAGGGCGCGCACCCCTACCTTGTGGGCCCCTCGGTGACCCCCTGACCTAGATCTTCCTCCTATATATTCACATATATTCCCAAACCACTAGAAGCATCCACGAAAACACTTTCCCACCACCGCAACCTTCTGTTCCCGTGAGATCCCATCTTGGGACTTTTCCGGCATCCTGCCGGAGGGGGATTCGATCACGGAGGGCTTCTACATCAACTCTATTGCCCTTCCGATGAAGCATGAGTAGTTTACCTCAGACCTACGGGTCCATAGCTAGTAGCTAGATGGCTTCTTCTCTCTCTTTGATTCTCAATACCATGTTATCCTCGATGTTCTTGGAGATCTACCCGATGCAATCTTGTTTTGCGGTGTGTTTGTCAAGATCCGATGAATTGTGGATTTATGATCGGCTTATCTAATGAATATTATTTGAATCTTCTCTGAATTCTTATATGCATGATTTGATATCTTTGTGATTCTCTTCGAAGTATCAGTTTAGCTTGACCAACTAGATTGGTTTTTCTTGCAATGGGAGAAGTGCTTAGCTTTGGGTTCAATCTTGCGGTGTCCTTTCCCAGTGATAGTAGGGGCAGAAAGGCACGTAATATATTGTTGCCATCGAGGATAAAAAGATGGGGTTTACATCATATTGCTTGAGTTAATTCCTATACATCATGTCATCTTTCTTAATGCGTTACTCCGTTCTTTATGAACTTAATACTCTAGATGCAGGCATGAGTCGGTCGATGTGTGGAGTAATAGTAGTACATGTAGGTAGGAGTCGGTCTACTTGACACGAACATGATGCCTATATTTCATAATCATTGCCTTAGATATCGTCATAACTTTGCACTTTTCTATCAATTGCTCGACAGTAATTTGTTCACCCACCGTATTATTTGCTATCTTGAAAGAAGCCTCTAGTGAAACATATGGCCCCTCGGTCTATTTTCCATCATATAAGTTTCCGATCTTTTATTTTCCATCTTATTAGTTTCCAATCTACTATTTTGCAATCTTTTACTTTCCAATCTATAAACCAAAAAACCCAAAAATATTTACTGTATCGTTTGCTTAGTTTTATCTATCTCTATCAGATCTCACTTTTGCAAGTGACCGTGAAGGGATTGGCAACCCCTTTATCGCGTTGGGTCCAAGTTGTTTGATCGTTTGTGCAGGTATTGGTGATTTGTGCATTGTATCCTACTGGATTGATACCTTGGTTCTATAACCAAGGGAAATACTTATCTCTACTTTGCTGCATAACCCTTTCCTCTTCAAGGTAAAAACCAACGCAAGCTCAAGAAGTAGAAGGAAGAATTTCTGGCGTCGTTGCCGGGGAGATCTACGCCAAGTCAAGACATACCAAGTACCCATCATAAACTCTCATCTCTTGCATTACATTATTCACCTCTCGTTTTCCTCTCCCCCACTTCTAAATCGATTTTCAAAAAGATTTGCCCTTTTTCTTCGCCTTCTTTCGTTCGTCTTTTCGTTTGCCCTTATGTCTTATTTGGTTAATTTTGCTTGTTTGCTTGGTATAATTGTGTGTTTATTGAAAATCAAAAGCAAATAGTTTATGGATCCTCATCCACTTGCTAATCTCTTTAAAAGATCCAACTATGATGAACCAATTGCTAGTGAGTTGAGTTCACTATATTATCTTTATGAAGTTTTGCTTGAAATTCATGAATCTGAAAATTGTGATGAAGTGCTTTTATGAAGTGATTCACGATAGATCCTTGAATAAAAGCATGATTGCAATGATATTATTATAAATTCTATCAATCTCAATTGTGCTAATTATATGCAAAACCCTAAGCTTGGGGTGCTAATTTTGCTATGTCTACTATTTGTTGCAATGATCATGGGGTGATTCTTACTATGATCTTGAAAATTTATTTAAGCCTCATGATGAATATGTTTGCTATAATATTGAAAGTGGGTTTGGAAGAGTGTCAACTTTAGAAGAAGAAAATCCCACTACTTTGGATATTGATAAGTCTTATGATTTTTTTGATAAAAGTGGGTTTGGAGAGGTCATGACTTTATTTTATGATAATCCCACTAGAGTGTCAACTTTGCATGCATGTGGATCATGAAGAGAAAATTTTATGTGATAGCTATATTGTTGAATTTGATTATGATCCTACATGTAATTATTATGAGGAAATATGGTTGTAGAAATTTTCATGTCACTAAATTACCTCTCGTTATGATAAGATTGCTATTGTTTGTTTCTCCTTCCTTGCATATATTAGTTTTTGCTTGTCTTGTTAATTTGTTTGCTTATAAAATCCCTATGCATAGGAAGCATGTTAGACTTAAACTTGTTTGTCACATGTTTCATGATGCTCTCTTCATGTTTCATTGCTATCTTTCATGTGAGCATCATTGAAATATCAATGCCTAGCTAAAAGGCTTTTAAAGAAAAGCGCTTGTTGGAAGACAACCCAATATTTTTAGTTCCTATTTTTTAATAAATAATTCATCTAGCCTCTGGCTAGATGTGGTTTTGTGTTTTAATTAGTGTTTGTGCCAAGTAAGACCTTTGGGATGGCTTACGGTGATAGTTGTTTTGATCTTGCTGAAAAACAGAAACTTTTGGCCTAGGAAAATAATTTTCATTTTTTATAGAAGCGTGCTTTTGATCTGATTCTTTTTGAAAAAGACTGGTATACAAATTTCCCAGGTTTTCCTAATTTTTCAGAATTTGGAGTTACATAAGTATTCGAGAGTTACAGATTACTACAGATTGTTCTGTTTTTGACAGATTCTGTTTTCTATGTGTTGTTTGCTTATTTTGATGAATATATGGGTAGTATCGGACGGTATGAACCATGGAAAAGTTGGAATACAATAGATATTACACCAATATAAATAAAGAATGAGTTCACAACAGTACCAAAAGTGGTTATTTATTTTCTTATACTAACGGAGCTTATGAGATTTTCTGTTGAGTTTTGTGTTGTGAAGTTTTCACGTTTTGGGTAAGGATTTGATGGACCATGGAATAAGGAGTGGCAAGAGCCTAAGCATGGGGATGCCCAAGGCACCCAAGGTAATATTCAAGGACAACCAAGAGCCTAAGCTTGGGGATGCCCCGGAAGGCATCCCCTCTTTCGTCTTCGTCTATCAGTAACTTTACTTGAGGCTATATTTTTATTCACCACATGATATGTGTTTTGCCTGTAGCATCTTGTATGATATGAGTCTTTGCTTTTTAGTTTGTGATACGTCCATTTTGCATCATGTTTTCTTACTGTTATTTATAATGTGTCTATCCATAATAATTCTTTTTGGAGTAATTCTAATGCCTTTTCTCTCATAATTTGCATGGAACCCACCAAGAGGGAAAATTCCGGCAGCTGGAAATCTGGACCTGGAAAAGCTACGTCAGGCCACCTATTCTGCACAACTCCAACTGACCTGAAACTTCACAGAGATTTTTTATGGAATATATAATAAATACTAGACCCAATAAACACCATAGGGGGGCCACCAGGTGGGCCCAACCCACTTGGGCGTGCCAGGCCCCCCAGGCGCGCCCTGGTGGGTTGTGGCCTCCTCGGCCCACCTCCGGTGCCCATCTTCTGGTACATAAGTCATTTTGACCTAGAGAAAATCAGAGGAGGACTTTCGGGATGAAGCGCCGCCACCTCGAGGCGGAACTTGGGCAGGAGCACTTTTGCCCTCCGGCGGAGCGATTCCGCCGAAGAAACTTCCCTCCCGGAGGGGGAAATCATCGTCATCATCATCACCAACAACTCTCCCATCTTTGGGAGGGCAATATCCATCAACATCTTCCACAGCACCATCTCCTCTCAAACCCTAGTTCATCTCTTGTGTTCAATCTTGTTACCTGGACTATACATTGGTACTTGTGGGTGACTAGTAGTGTTGATTACATCTTGTAGTTGATTACTATATGGTTTATTTGCTGGAAGATTATATGTTCTGATCCATTATGCTATTTAATACTCCTCTGATCTTGAACATGTTTATCATTTGTGAGTAGTTACTTTTGTTCTTGAGGTCACGGGAGAAATCATGTTGCAAGTAATCATGTGAACTTGATATGTGTTTGATATTTTGATAGTATGTATGTTGTTATTCCCTTAGTGGTGTCATGTGAACATCGACTACATGAAACTTCACCATATTTGGGCCTAAGGGAATGCATTGTGGAGTAGCAATTAGATGGTGGGTTGCGAGAGTGACAGAAGCTTAAACCCCTGTTTATGCGCTATTTCGTAAGGGACCGATTGGATCCAAAAGTTTAATGCCATGGTTAGAATTTATTCTTAATACTTTTCTCGTAGTTGCGGATGCTTGCGTGAGGGTTAATCATAAGTATGAGGTTTTTTCAAATAAGAACATCACCTAAGCACCGGTCCACCCACATATCAAATTATCAAAGTAGCAAACACAAATCAGACCAACATGATGAAAGTGACTAGATGAAATTCCCGTGTACCCTCAAGAACGCTTTGCTTATCATAAGAGACTGTTTTGGCCTGTCCTTCGCCTCAAAAGGATTGGGCTACCTTGCTGCACCTTTGTTACTATTACCGTTACTTGCTCGTTACAAATTATCTTGCTATCAAACTACTCGCTACTGACAATTTCAGCACTTGCAGACAATACCTTACCGGAAACTAATTGTCATTTCCTTCTGCTCCTCGTTGGGTTCGACACTCTTACTTATCGGAAAGAGCTACAATTGATCCCTATACTTGTGGGTCACCAAGGCTATTTTCTGGCGCCGTTGCTGGGGAGTGAAGCGCCTCTGGTAAGTGGAATTTGGCAAGGAAACATTTATATAGTGTGCTGAAATTTATTGTCCCTTGTTACTATGGAAAACAATCCTTTGAGGAGTTTGTTCGGGGTATCTTCACCTCGTCCGAAACCACAGTTAGCTACACCTCAACCTACTGCACCTATTGATAATATTGAATATGAAATTGCTTCGGGTATGATAGAAAAACTACTAGCTAATCGTTATGCAGGGGATGGAACTGAACATCCTGATATGCACTTGATATATGTGGAACAAATTTGTGGATTGTTTAAGCTTTCAGGTTTACCCGGAGATGAAGTTATGAGAAATGTTTTCCCTTTATATTTGAAGGGAAAATCATTGGCATGGTATAGGCTATGTAATGATATTGGATCATGGAATTGGAATCGTTTGAAGCTGGAGTTCCACCAAAAAATTTATCCTATGCATCCAGTGAAGGAAATATTCCCTAGAGGCAATAATAAAGTTGTTATTTATATTTCCTTATATCATGAAAAATGTTTATTATTCATGCTAGAATGGTATTAACCGGAAACTTAGTACATGTGTGAAATACATAGACAAACAGAGTGTCACTAGTATGCCTCTACTTGACTAGCTCGTTAATCAAAGATGGTTAAGTTTCCTAGCCATAGACATGAGTTGTCATTTAATCAACGGGATCACTTCATTAGAGAATGATGTGATTGACATGACCCATCCATTAGTGAAAGTGCAACTATCCCTAGGTGGTTTTGGTAATTCATAACAACATATAGCTCATTGAGCTAATGCTATTCCAAGATGATTATTTCAGGAAAGCTCAATGATTGGCATGGCATGGATATGAAAGTGGAACCCTCAAAATGCTAAGGACAATGGATTGGCTCAAGCTCAAAAGCTCAAGACTCTTCATTTTATATTTTAGTGATCCAAGATCACATTGAGTCCATAGGAAAAGCCAATACTATTAAGGAGGGATGAGGTGTTGCTTAATGAGCCTCTTGCTTCATGTGCTTAGTGATATGCTCCAAAACCCTCAACCACTTTCCCATATCCACATATGACCTAAACTCTAAGCCAAACTCGGTCCTACCGATTTTTCCTATCCGGCGCCACCGAGTTTCACTTGTCATTAGCCACTCCCAAACCCTAGCAATTCGGTCCTACCGATAAGGATCTCGGTCCCACTGAGATGGGGTTGCAAACTCTCTGTTTCCCTTTCGTAACTTTTCGGTCCCACCGAAAGAGCGAATCGGTCCCACCGAGATTGCAATGTAAACTCAGTGTTTCCCCTTTGTAACTTTTCGGTCTCACCGAGTTCCACTCATTCCCACCGAAAGAGCAAATCGGTCCCACCGAGTTTGCCTGACCAACTCTCTGGTAAGCTAATTACCAAACTCGGTCTCACCGGGTTTGTGTAATCGGTCTCACCGAGATTACGTTATGCCCAAACCCTAACTGAATCGGTCCTACCGAGTTGCATGTCAGTCCCACCGAAATTCCTAACGGTCACTAGGTTTACTATTTCGGTCAGACCGAGTTTTATGATTCGGCCCACCGAGATTGGAAAACTGTGTAACGGTTGGATTTTGTGTGGAGGTTATATATACCCCTCCACCTCTTTCTCACTGAGTGAGAGAGCCATCAGAACACACACATCATTCCAACTCATTTGTTCTGAGAGAGAACCACCTACTCATGTGTTGAGATCAAGACATTCCATTCCTACCATATGAATCTTGATCTCTAGCCTTCCCAAGTTGCTTTCCACTCAAATCTTCTTTCCACCAAATCCAAATCCTATGAGAGAGAGTTGAGTGTTGGGGAGACTATCATTTGAAGCACAAGAGCAAGGAGTTCATTACCTACACACCATTTGTTACTTCTTGGAGAGTGGTGTCTCCTAGATTGGCTAGGTGTCACTTGGGAGCCTCCGACAAGATTGTGGAGTGAACCAAGGAGTTTGTAAGGGCAAGGAGATCGCCTACTTCGTGAAGATCTACCGCTAGTGAGGCAAGTCCTTCGTGGGCGATGGCCATGGTGGGATAGACAAGGTTGCTTCTTCGTGGACCCTTTGTGGGTGGTTGCTTCTTCGTGGACCCTTCGTGGGTGGAGCCCTCTGTGGACTCACGCAACCGTTGCCCTTGGGTGGAGCCCTGTGTGGACTCGCGCAACCGTTACCCTTCGTGGGTTGAAGTCTCCATCAACGTGGATGTAGGATAGCACCACCTATCCGAACCACGGGAAAAACATCCGTGTCTCCAATAGCGTTTGAAATCTCCAAACCCTTCCCTTTATATTCTTGCAAGTTGCATGCTTTATTTTCCGCTGCCAATATACTCTTTGCATGCTTGCTTGAATTGTGTGATGATTGCTTGACTTGTTCTAAAATAGCTAAAATCTGCCAAGAACTAAAATTGGGAAAAGGTTAAGTTTTTATTTGGTCAAGTAGTCTAATCACCCCCCCTCTAGACATACTTTCGATCCTACAATTAGCTTACCACTATGATCGTTTAGTTTATTGCTATTGCTTTCTTCATGACTTATACATGTTCCTATGACTATGAGATGACCGATAGATTCATCATCAAGAAGATTCTAAGAGCCTTGGATGGAAAATATGATACCGTGTGCACATTGATCCAAATGATGCCCAATTACAAAGATCTCAAGCCAACGGAAGTGATTGGAAGAATTGTTGCTCATGAGATGTCACTTAAGGATAAAGAGGAACTTCACAACAAATCAAGTGGTGCCTATAAAGCCTCATGTGAAGCCCCTACATCATCAAGTGAGAAACAAGACTTCAATGAAGAATTGAGCTTAATGGTGAAGAACTTCAACAAGATCTACAAGAATAGAAGCAAAGATAGAAGCTCCAAATCAAGGTCCTACAATGACAAAAGATCTTCTAGTCGAGAGCGAAACTGTTACAATTGTGGAAGACCCAGACACTATTCCAATGAGTGTACGGCTCCCTACAAGAGAAGAGAAGATTCTCCAAAAAGAAGAAGCAAAGGATCACCACCAAGAGAGAGAAGGAGTAGAGATGATCGTTATGAACAAAGATACTCACGGAGAAGCAAGGATTCAGAAAGGAAGGAAAAATCATCAAGGAGCTACACAAGACGAAGACATCAAGCTCATGTTGGTGAATGGGTATCCGGCTCCGACTCCGACAGCCACTCCGAGAAAAGTTATCACTCCGACTCTGACGATACTCAAGATGAAGGTGTTGCCGGTCTAGCACTTGTGTCAACCAACTCCTACGACATATTTGACTCACCAAATGAAGGAATTGGAAGATGCTTCATGGCCAAAGGTCCTAAGGTAACACACCCCGAGTATGTTGATTTCAATAGTGATGAAGATGACTTGTTAGGTGATGATTTGATTGGTGACAACTCTAGTGATGAATACTATTATGAAAGACCAATTAATCATGCTAATCAAGATAAAACGAGTGACAATGATAAGGAGAAGATTGAGGCCCTAACTAAAGAACTAAAAACTCTTAAGTTAGCTCATGACACTATCTTCGAAGATCATCGAGAACTTTTAAGAGCTCATGAGAAGCTACGCTTTGAAAAGCTCAATCTTGAGCAAGAGCATGAGTTCTTAAAGGCAATCAATGATGATCTCCGCAAGAAAAGTTCTTCTTACATTGCCAAGTGTTTACTCTTATCCACTTACATGCCTCAAGTCAAGTCTAACAAGAAAGATTCTTACTCTAGTAGTAACAATGATCATGCTAAACCCAATATTGTTGCGTCTAGTAGTTCTCTTGATTCCACTAATGATTCTCTTAGCCAAGTTACACTTGAGCAAGAAAATAGCTTATTGAAGGGAATTATAGAGAAAGGAGTGTACAAAAGCCTTGCCGGGAGTAAGCAATTCGAGGAAATTGTGCGCAAGCAAGGAATGCACCGGAAGAATCAAGGTGTTGGTTTTGAACGAAAGATCAATGCCAATGGAGTTGAATGGGAAGAAGATCAATACCCCAAGACGAAGTTTGTCCCTCAACAAGAGAAGTTTTTCAAAGGGACACAAGCTCAAGATGATCTTCCACCACAAGACTACGAGCAAAAAGGCAAGGACAAGCTTCAAGAGGAAATTGATGCATTTGACGAAGCTCCTAAGACCTTAGTCAAGTGGATTCCCAAGACTACTTCAAGTTCCACTTCATCAAGTATGACTACAACTCCAAGGATTCCCATCAAGATGATGTGGATCCAAAAGAAGAAGAACTAGAGAGTTCTTGAGGGTGACTCCGCCAACATACTTCACTCTTATCATTTCGGCAAGAACAAGTGCACTCAACTTCCACATCTTGCACTAGTTCAAGGAGTCACAAACCCTCTTGTTGGTAAGACAAGGGACAAGGTAACCTAAAAGTTTTCATGGACATCATCTTTTGTGTGCATCACTCTATGTCTATGGATATCCTTGTTTGTTCCTTGTGGGACTAACCCATGTAGGTATTGAAAGTTCAATTCACTCATATGGATAGCTCCAAGAGATCTACATCAACATTGAGCATCCACATCTTCAATATCTACATGAAGTCATCATCGACAAAACCCAAGGTTAGTTCATCCCTCTTAGGGGGGATATCACATCTAGGGGGAGCTTTACTCTAAGACTTGAGCTAAGGCAACTCTAAAGATGTGAACACAACAATGCTTTATGTAAAAGTGGTAACCCCACTTGAGCTTAAACGATGAGTATGACCTATGATCAAGTGTTCTCACTTGACTCCTAAGTCAATATACTCATATATAGATGACCTAGTCATCGCAAATTGCTTGATAGATGCTAGAATTGGTTGTGCATGCCTTGCCACATATTTCATTTGCCATCTTATTGTGTGAGCATGCTGGTTGCATATTTTACTCATTCGAGGACACCCACTTGTTGTTTTGATTGTTCGGCTTTATTTCTTTTTGCCAAGTGGATGGACAAGAACGCCTAAGAACCTCCTCTAGCTATCTATGCTTTTCTCGTCTCAAACTCTATTCATGCTGCATCACAAAATTTGATCAAGTCAGATTCGAACCACTCTGTGTGAGGAGCGCTCGGAGTCCCCGATTCGTCATAGACTTAAACTTCCAAAACCTCTTTATGATTCTCGGTCTGACCGATACTCCACTTTCGGTCCTACCGAGATCATTAAGTTGATCTAGGTTTTCGATCTCGATGCAACCGATTTGAACCTTTCGGTCACACCGAGTTTCAGTAACTGCATGCAGTTATGAATCTCGGTGCCACCGAGTTGTTCCACTCGGTTACACCGACAGGGTCGGGCTATATATAGTGACAGGCAGAATTTTGGAAATTTCTCCGTAACCTCCTCGCCCGCGCGATAGCCTGCTCTGCCCCCGAGGTCTCCGGATCGTCTCCTCGCCGCCAGCAGCCTCCAGTCGCTGGTCTTCGCCGCCGTCAACGGATTTCTGCCCCGCCGTTGCCGCCGTAGCAAGTCCACGCCGAACTAGGGTATGGAATTGATCTTTGTGCTATTCCTCAATCTGATTCCTAGCACATTGTGATCATCATGATTCTTGCCACGTTTGATAAACTTCTATCCAGTCAAAACACTCGTAGATTAGGTTTAATTCGAAAATTCTAGGTTTAGGTTTCCGCCGAAACCATCTCGGACCCACCGAGTTTAAAAACTCAGTCCCACCGATCTGGCTTTTGCCATTGCACAAGTGAAACTCGGTCTGACCGAGAATAACTTATCGGTGCGACCGATTTTGGAATTATGTGAAACCCTAGCAGTCTCGGTGCCACCGAACTGTGACTCGGTCTGACCGAGTTCACCAGTTCTGGTGCCAAAACTGCTTCGGTGTCACCGAGTTTGAAAATCGGTAGATCCAAGATGCTTTCTGTGGAAAACTAAAACTAAGTTTTTGAATCAATCTTTTGCAAAAATCTCTGTCTTTTTGTGATGCTCATCCACTCTATCTTATCCATAATCTATTCACAGGGTCAGCAGTCAGTGAGCAACATGTCTGATCAAAGTGACAGCCAAAACCTCTCAGAGCAGCAAGTTGTCATGAGTGAGGGCACTAGCCCCTCAAGTTCTTCTGATGATGGCAGCAGGAGCACACCCAGCAATCTGCCTAAGGCTGCCACACGTCAAAGGAAGAAGAGAACGTCTGATTCTGAGGATGAAGACTATGTGGCAGAGGAAGAGGCCACTTCCAAAAGGGTTGAGCCAGCTCAAGGCTCAAAGCCAGGCCTGAAAATCAAAAGGCCAGCAGGGAGGCAGCCAATGTCAAAGGCTAGAGCCTCAACTGAGAAGCCTGCACCTGCTCCCATTGAGCCCATTGCTGCTGAGAGCAAAAAGAGGAAAGAAAGGGTGAAAAAGACTGTAGCCAAAGTGCTTGGGAGAGCCTCCATCATGGTAGAAGAGGAGGAGGAAGAAGAGGCAGCTGCACCAGCACCCAAGGCAGCCAAACTCATGGGAGATGCCATAAGGTCAGGCACAGCTGCATCCAAGCCCAAGGAGGTACCTAAGGCTGCATCTAAGCCTAAGACAGCACCCAAGAGAAACACAAGGAGTATACCTGCTGCAGAAAAGAACAAGGCCCCAGTGCCTGAAGCTATTGAAGAAGAGGAAGAGAGTGTGCTTAGAAAGCTCAAGCCCAAGATCCCAGACCACAACGATGCTCATCCTGTGGCTGAGGACATGAAGCTCAGGAGAGACTCAGGGCTGAGGAAATGGAGAGAAGCAGACCCGTATGCTTCTAGGAGAAGGACTGTCGTGGACTACAGGTTTCATACAAAGGAGCAACAAGATTTTTATGAGACTGTTTTGCTTGACAAGAAGCCAATCGTTTGTGACATGAGATGGGTCGACTGGACCTACATCAAGGAGAATGAGGAGTACTTCCCAGGAGTTCAGGACAGCTTCAGAGCGTGTGGAGTAGAGGACTTTGTTGGGCAGAAGCTCACAAAGTGGAACGAGGAACTCATCATGCAGTTCTACTCCACAGCTCACTTTTATCCGGATGGAAGGATTACATCGATGTCACAGGGTACAAGGTACCAGTCTACAGTGGCTGAGTGGGCACAGATCATCAATGCCCCAGAAGAGCAAGATGAGGACTTGGACATCTATGCCAAGAAGAAGATGGACCATAACTCCATGTACAACATGTACAAGGAAATTCCCAATGAAGCTCTTGACACATTCAAGTTTGGGTCAGTGCACTATCTGCTCTCAGGATTGCCTACCATCAATTGGATACTAAGGCACACTCTGTTGCCTAAGTCTGGAGATCACAAGATGATCAGAGGTCACGCAATCAACCTGCTTCATGTCTTTGACGTGCCTCAGAAATTCAAGGTCATGAGTCTCATTGTGGAAACCATTAAGAGGACAGCTGCAGATCAGAAGAGGAGCTGTGGATATGCCCCTCAGATTCAGGAGCTCATCAACTCCAAGATGGGCACGGGCATATACTTGCTGGATAAGGAACACCTGCCCATCAGTCCAGAATTTGAGAACAATGAAGTTGTGATGACAGAGAATGAGCCATCGTCTGCACAAGCATTTGCAAAGAAGGAGAAGGCGAAGAAGGAAAAAGCTGCCAGGATGCCTACTCAAGAGGAGGCATCTGAGTACTTCTTGAAGACCAAACAAGAGCAGCTCAGTTACTTGATTGCATCCTCGCTGAGAATTGAGCAAAGTCTGGCCAACCTCACTGAAAATCAGCAGAGCCTAGAGAGGATCATGGAACAGAAGTTCTATGACTTGGATGTCAAGGTAACAGAAGTTCAGTCTGTAGTGGAGCAGCTCCAGGAGGACATGAATGAGAGGAGAGGCAGGACCACAACTCATGCTTTTTCTAGAGTGCCACGAGGCCCGAGGTTGTCTGCACTGCCAGTTGCTGACACCAGAGCTACAACGTCTGCACCAGCCACAGCCTCAGCTCCAGCGTCTACCTCAGCTCCAACTCCAGCGACTACTTCAACATCTACAGAAGCCTTCGTCCTTGGAGTGGTTTGGACTCCACCACCACCTGAAGATCAAGCCTGAGCGTCGATCTAGTGCTATGCATTTTCTAGGAACTTTTTGGTAACTTGTTGCCAAAGGGGGAGAAGATGTATAGATCATAGGCTTCGAGAGAGAGAGTGTTGCTTTTCTCTCTTGTTTTATTTGGTGGTTTCTTCGAACTTTTTCTGCTTTTGTGTGAGATACTTCGTCCTTACTTCGTCCTTATGTTTGTGAGACATCGATGATCATGTGTTTGGTCATAAGATACACTTAATGTTTGCTTGATGCTTGTTTAAATATTATCATTATATCTATCATTTGTGATCATTCACTATTCTTGGTGATGAGTGCATGTATTTCATTCCTATCATTTTGAGCGCTCCACCAAGATGTATGTGACATGGAAGAGTAACCCATGACTCTAACTCATTGTGCATTTGCAGTCCAAAGCAAATCTTAAATATGCACAAATTTAGGGGGAGCTCTTACTTATCACATACTTCTCAAAGCGACGATATATTTCATGCTTATTATCATTTGTCGAAGCTTTGATCTATATGTTGTCATCAATTACCAAAAAGGGGGAGATTGAAAGTGCAACTATCCCTAGGTGGTTTTGGTAATTCATAACAACATATAGCTCATTGAGCTAATGCTATTCCAAGATGATTATTTCAGGAAAGCTCAATGATTGGCATGGCATGGATATGAGAGTGGAACCCTCAAAATGCTAAGGACAATGGATTGGCTCAAGCTCAAAAGCTCAAGACTCTTCATTTTATATTTTAGTGATCCAAGATCACATTGAGTCCATAGGAAAAGCCAATACTATTAAGGAGGGATGAGGTGTTGCTTAATGAGCCTCTTGCTTCATGTGCTTAGTGATATGCTCCAAAACCGTCAACCACTTTCCCATATCCACATATGACCTAAACTCTAAGCCAAACTCGGTCCTACCAATTTTTCCTATCCGGCGCCACCGAGTTTCACTTGTCATTAGCCACTGCCAAACCCTAGCAATTCGGTCCTACCGATAAGGATCTCACTCCCACCGAGATGGGGTTGCAAACTCTCTGTTTCCCTTTCGTAACTTTTCGGTCCCACCGAAAGAGCGAATCGGTCCCACCGAGATTGCAATGTAAACTCAGTGTTTCCCCTTTGTAACTTTTCGGTCTCACCGAGTTCCACTCGGTCCCACCGAAAGAGCAAATCGGTCCCACCGAGTTTGCCTGACCAACTCTCTGGTAAGCTAATTACCAAACTCGGTCTCACCGAGTTTGTGTAATCGGTCTCACCGAGATTACGTTATGCCCAAACCCTAACCGAATCGGTCCTACTGAGTTGCATGTCAGTCCCACCGAAATTCCTAACGGTCACTAGGTTTACTATTTCGGTCAGACCGAGTTTTATGATTCGGTCCCACCGAGATTGGAAAACTGTGTAACGGTTGGATTTTGTGTGGAGGCTATATATACCCCTCCACCTCTTTCTCACTGAGTGAAAGAGCCATCAGAACACACACATCATTCCAACTCATTTGTTCTGAGAGAGAACCACCTACTCATGTGTTGAGATCAAGACATTCCATTCCTACCATATGAATCTTGATCTCTAGCCTTCCCAAGTTGCTTTCCACTCAAATCTTCTTTCCACCAAATCCAAATCCTATGAGAGAGAGTTGAGTGTTGGGGAGACTATCATTTGAAGCACAAGAGCAAGGAGTTCATTACCTACACACCATTTGTTACTTCTTGGAGAGTGGTGTCTCCTAGATTGGCTAGGTGTCACTTGGGAGCCTCCGACAAGATTGTGGAGTGAACCAAGGAGTTTGTAAGGGCAAGGAGATCGCCTACTTCGTGAAGATCTACCGCTAGTGAGGCAAGTCCTTCGTGGGCGATGGCCATGGTGGGATAGACAAGGTTGCTTCTTCGTGGACCCTTTATGGGTGGTTGCTTCTTCGTGGACCCTTCGTGGGTGGAGCCCTCCGTGGACTCGCGCAACCGTTGCCCTTGGGTGGAGCCCTGTGTGGACTCGCGCAACCGTTACCCTTCGTGGGTTGAAGTCTCCATCAACGTGGTGTAGGATAGCACCACCTATCCGAACCACGGGAAAAACATCCGTGTCTCCAATAGCGTTTGAAATCTCCAAACCCTTCCCTTTATATTCTTGCAAGTTGCATGCTTTATTTTCCGCTGCCAATATACTCTTTGCATGCTTGCTTGAATTGTGTGATGATTGCTTGACTTGTTCTAAAATAGCTAAAATCTGCCAAGAACTAAAATTGGGAAAAGGTTAAGTTTTTATTTGGTCAAGTAGTCTAATCAACCCCCCCCCCTCTAGACATACTTTCGATCCTACAATTAGCTTACCACTATGATCGTTTAGTTTATTGCTATTGCTTTCTTCATGACTTATACATGTTCCTATGACTATGAGATTATGCAACTCCCAAAGACCGGAGGAACACTTAGTGTGATATCAAACGTCACAACGTAACTGGGTGATTATAAATATGCTCTATAGGTGTCTTCGACGCTGTTTGTTGAGTTGGCATCGATCGAGATTAGGATTTGTCACTCCGATTGTTGGAGAGGTATCTCTGGGCCCTCTCGGTAATGCACATCACTATAAGCCTTGCAAGAAATGTAACTAATGAGTTAGTGTGTGGGATGATGCATTACGGAACGAGTAAAGAGACTTGCCGGTAACGAGATTGAACTAGGTATAATGATACCGACGATCGAATCTCGGGCAAGTAACATACCGATGACAAAGGGAACAACGTATGTTGTTATGCAGTTTGACCAATAAAGATCTTTATAGAATATGTAGGAACCAATATGAGCATCTAGGTTACACTATTGGTTATTGACCGGAGATGAGTCCCGGTCATGTCTACATAGTTCTCGAACCCGTAGGGTCCGCACGCTTAACGTTTGATGATGATATGTATTGTGAGTTTTGTGATTTGGCGTACCGAAGGTTGTTTGGAGTCCCAGATGTGATCACGGACATGACGAGGAATCTCGAAATGGTTGAGACATGAAGATTGATATATTGGAAGGTTATGTTTGGACACCGGAAAGGTTTCAGATAGGTTCGGGCATTTTCCGGAGTACCGGGGGGTTACCGGAACCCCCTGGGGGGGTTAATGGGCCTTCATGGGCTTTAGTGGAAGAGAGGAGGAGGTGACCAAGTGGAGGGGCGCGCCCCCCAAGCCCAATTCGAATTGGGAGGGGGGCCGGCCCCCCTTTGCTTCTGCCGTCTTCCCTTTCCTTCCCCTCCTAGTTGGACTAGGAAAGGGGGGAACCTACTCCTAGTAGGAGTAGGATTCCCCATCTTCGGGCGCACCCCATGAGGCCGGCCGGCCCCCTCCTCCACCCCTTTATATACAGGGGAGGGGAACCCCATAGACACACAAGTTGATTTCTTAGCCGTGTGCGGTGCCCCCTCCACAGATTTCCACCTCGGTAATATTGACCTAGTGCTTAGGCGAAGCCCTGCGTCGATAACTTCATCATCACCGCCACCACGCCGTCATGCTGTCGAAACTCTCCCTCGGCCTCAGCTGGATCTAGAGTTCGAGGGACATCACCGAGTTGTACGTGTGCAGATCGCGGAGGTGCCGTGCATTTAGTACTTGATCGGTTGGATCACGAAGACGTTCGACTACATCAACCGCGTTACTAAACGCTTCGGCTTTCGGTCTACGAGGGTACATGGACACACTCTCCCTGCTCGTTGCTATGCTTCTCCTAGATAGATCTTGCGTGATCGTAGGTAAATTTTTGAAATACTACGTTCCCCAACATCTAGTTCATCGTGATTAGAATTATATATATAATTTTTGGCCTCGTGAAGGAGAAATTATCTCTCTAGCTTGGGGGAGGCTTAAGTCAATGTTATATTCATGCCCCAATCATGAGCTCTCAAGAGAAATTATTATCCAGAATTTTTATGCTCAGCTTTCTCGTAATGATCAAACCATGCTTGATACTTCTTGTGCTAGTTCAATTATGAAGAAGACTATTGAATTTTGGTGGGATCTTTGGGAAAGAATTAAACTCAACTCAGAAGATTGGGAACTCGACGAAGGTAAAGAGTCAGGTATTAAAATTAAATATGATTGTGTTAAATCTTTTATGGATACCGATGCTTTTCAAAAGTTTAGCACTAATATGGACTTGACTCTGAGATAGTAGCCTCCTTTTGTGAATCATTTGCTACACATGTTGAACTCCCTAAGGAGAAGTGGTTTAAATATCACCCACCTATTAAAGAAGAAATTAAAGAACCACTACCAGTTAAAGAAGAAACTATACTTTATAATGTTGATCCAGTTGTTCCTTCTGCTTATATGAGAAACCACCTTTCCCTGTTAGGATTAAGGAGCATGCTAAAGTTTCAACTGTTGTTAACAAAAGCTATATTAGAACACCTAAACCTGATGAACAAATTAAAGTTGAACCTAGTATTGCTATGGTTAAAGATCTCTTAGAAGAATATATGGATGGGCATGTTATTTACTTCTATGAAGAAGCTCCTAGAATTGCTAAACCTGATAAAAGAGATAAACATAGACCTGTTGTTGGCATGCCTGTTATTTCAGTTAAAATAGGAGATCACTGTTATCATGCTTTATGTGACATGGGTGCTAGTGTGAGTGCTATCCCCTACACTTTATATGAAGAAATCATGAAAGAAATAGCATCTGCTGAGATAGAAGAAATAGATGTTACTATTAAACTTGCCAATAGAGACATCATATCACCATTTGGGATTGTTAGAGATGTTGAAGTCTTGTGTGGGAAAATAAAATACCCTACTGATTTCTTGTTCTTGGTTCCCCACAAGATGACTTTTATCACATTATCTTTGGTAGACCTTTCTTGAATACAGTTAATGCTAAGATAGATTGTAAGAAACAAACTGTTGGTGTTATCTTTGGTAATGAGTCTCATGAGTTTAATTTTTCTAGGTTTATTAGAAATCATCATGAAAAAGAATTGCCTAGTAAGGATGAATTGATTGGTCTTGCTTCTATTGCCGTTCCACCTACTGATCCTTTAGAACAATATTTGCTAGACCATGAAAATGATTTACACATGCATGGAAGAAATGAAATAGATAAGGTTTTGTTTGAACAACGTCCTCTGCTTAAACACAATTTTCCTATTGAAACGCTAGGAGGTGCTCCTCCACCTAAAGGTGATCTTGTGTTTGAATTGAAACAATTGCCAGACACTTTGAAATATGCTTATCTTGATGAAAATAAGATATATCCTGTTATTATTAGTGCTAACCTTTCAGAACATGAAGAAGAAAGATTATTGAAAGTTCTAATGAAGCACCGAGCTGCTATTAGATATACTCTTGATGATTTAAAGGGCATTAGTCCCATTCTATGTCAGCATAAAATTAATATGGAACCTGATGCTAAACCCGTTGTTGATCACCAACGTCGGTTGAATCCAAAAATGAAGCAAGTGGTAAGAGAGGAAATCTTAAAACTTCTGGAAGCAGGTATAATCTATCCTATAGCGGATAGTAGATGGGTAAGTCCTATTCATTGTGTCCCTAAGAAAGGAGGTATTATTGTTGTTCCTAATGATAAAAATGAACTTATTCCACATAGAATTGTTATAGGCTATAGAATGGTAATTGATTACAGAAAATTAAACAAAGCAACTAGAAAAGATCATTACCCCTTGCCTTTTATTGATCAAATGCTTGAAAGACTATCTAAGCACACACACTGTTGCTTTCTATATGGATACTCTGGCTTTTCACAAATACCCGTCTCTCAACCTGATCAAGAAAAGACTACTTTTACTTGTCCCTTTGGAACTTATGCTTATAAATGTATGCCTTTTGGTTTATGTAATGCACCTGCTACCTTTCAAAGATGTATGACTGCTATATTCTCTGACTTCTGTGAAAAGATTGTTGAGGTTTTCATGGATGACTTTCTGTTTATGGAAAGTATTTTGATGATTGTTTAAGCAATCTTGAGCGAGTTTTGCTGAGATGTGAACAAGCAAATCTTGTCTTGAACTGGGAGAAGTGCCACTTTATGGTTAATGAAGGCATTGTCTTCGGTCATATAATTTCTGAAAGAGGTATAAGTGGACCAAGCTAAGGTTGATGCAGTTGAGAAAATGCCATGTCCTAAGGACATCAAAGGTATTAGTAGCTTCCTAGGTCATGCTGGTTTCTATAGGAGATTTATCAAAGACTTTTCTAAAATTTCTAGGCCTCTTACTAATCTTTTGCAAAATGATATTCCTTTTGTTTTTGATGATGATTGTTTAGAAGCCTTTGAAACACTCGAGAAAGTTCAAGGCGAGAAGCCTTCGGTACTATTTTAGTGATCTAAACGCTCTCATATTTGTTTATAGAGGGAGTAATTAATATATATATATACAATGGCCAAACGAACCCTGAACAATTTCAAATTTCAGCTCGACACTCCTCTTATTCTATGTTGCCTGTAGAAAACAAAGTTCAAGGCGAGAAGAGGCATCGGTTATCATTTCGCCCACAAGAAGGGCATGTTTCCCTAACGGAGACACGAGGGTTGCGACATGCTCCGGTTTGTAAAAGGCTTGTAATATAGCTTCACCCAAATTGGACAATTATATGTACCATGTAGTGACACCATGCCAAGTTTCATGATTTTCCGGTGAGTTTTGGATTTATAGAGATTTAAAAACCGAGATTCGCAATGTTTGTGGTCAAGCTAGGACGGCGAGATGGTTGAATTCGTTCCCATTCGTTCCATGGGACCTAAACATGCACCCCAAGGAAACATGTACGTTTTTTCTAGCCATTTCGGTGCACTGGAGCATGTATTTGTAGTTCGGATTTAAATGATGGACATTAAATGCCTAGAAAACTCAATTAATGTACAAAAAAGGTCAAATGAACCCTGAATAATTTCAAAGTTCAGTGCGAATCTCCAGTTGTTCCGTGTCGCGTGTAGAAGAAAACACGAGGCTAGAAGAGGGAGTGATTATCGTTCGGCCCACAAGGGGACATGTTTCCCTATCGAAACCACGAGGGTTCTTGCGACAGGCTCCGGTTTGTAAGAGGTTTGTAATAAAGCTTGGCCCAAATTGGCAATGTTTTTACCACGGCATATATGTGCCATGACGTGACACCATGCCACCTTTGATGACTTTCTGGTGAGTTTAGGAATTATGGGGACTTAAAACCAAGATTCGAAATGTTTGAGGACGAGCCAGGACACTAGTACAGTTGTAATTCGTTCCCATTCCTGTCATGAGACCTAAACATGCACCCAAGGACACATGTATATTTTTTTAGCCATTTTGGTGAACTGGAGCATGTATTTGTAGTTCAGATTTGAGTTATGGACATTAAATGCTTAGGAAACTCAATTAGTGTATAAAAATGCCAAACGAACCCTAAATAAGTTTAAATTTCAGCATGGATATCATGTCATTCCATGTTGCCCGTGGAAGAAAATACAAGGCGAAAAGAGGCAGTGATTACGTTTCACCCAAAGAGGAACACACTTCCCTATCAAAACCACGAGGCTTCTTTGAGAGAAGCTCCAGTTTTTGTAAGAGGTTTGTAATAAAGCTTGGCCCAAATTGGACAATATTTTTACCATGACATATATGTGCCATGACGTGACACCATGCCACCTTTGATGACTTTCTGGTGAGTTTAGGATTTATTGGGACTTAAAAACCGAGATTTGAAATGTTTGAGGATGAGCCATGACACCAGTACGGTTGTAATTCGTTCCCATTCCTGGCATGGGACCTAAACATGCACCCAAGGACACATGTATAATTTTTCTAGCCATTTTGGTGAACTGGAGCATGTATTTGCAGTTCAGATTTAAATTATGGACATTAAATGCCTAGGAAACTCAATTAGTGTATAAAAAGGCCAAATGAACCCTGAATAAGTTTAAATTTCAGCACAGATATCCTATCATTCCATGTTGCCAGTAGAAGAAAATACATGGTGAAAAGAGGCAGTGATTATGTTTCGCCCACAAGGGGGACACGTTTCCCTATCGGAACCAAGAGGCTTATTTGAGAGAAGCTCTGGTTTGTAAGAGGCTTGTAATAAAACCTGCGCCACAATGGACGAAAAAATTCCTCGACATATAAGTGCGATGTTGTGACACCATGGCAGGTTTCACGATTTTCAGCTTAGTTTTGGATTTACGGGTATTTAAAAACCGAGATTCTTCTCACGAAATGTTTTCAAATAGCACACGGTTCACTCACGAAAGCCGATATTCAATGAAAACTTCATGGAAACCATATTTTAAAGTTTCATAAAAATCTAAAAAAAATGTGGGATGTATTCAACACCGATTTTGTCTTTTTCATAGCTCACATCTTGTAATGTGTTTCAACTTGAAATTTTGTGTGGCAATAAAACATCATCCTCTTAACATCCCACATTTTTTGAAATTTTTTTGAAACTTAAAAACATCTTTTTCTCGTTGTTTTCACCGGTTTCCATCGAATGTTTGTTTCCATATCATATCCCCCATTGGCCAGAACCCAAACCCCACGGATCGTACGTGTGCACCGTTGGATGCTCCCAGATCGAACGGCAACCCTGAGCCCTTTTGACAGCACATGTAGTACATGGGTAAGCACTGTGTGCATGCTTCGCATAGCTCACGCTTCCTTCTCTACTAGGTTTTCATTCAAAACATGCTAGCGTTTCTCGCCACTCCTCTCATCGGTTTCTCACCTCTTATCCCAAATATGCATGATGTAAATGTTTGTTTAATTCTTATAGTTCATGTCATCCAAAATCAATTAGTTTTATAAAAAACTATTTTAAGATTCATGGAATTGTGCATTGTAAAGGTAAAAACAAAAAGTGACAATTCATTTAGAAAAAAAAGGTTTGGGCAATTAAGATATGGAAGATTCTAGAGAACAAAGGAGAAGTGCTTGTGTTTTGAGGTTTGTGCATTATGCTTAAGTTCAACCATGGAGTCTTCTAGATTGTACATGTGGTAGAATCTGGTGGAATGTAGATGATATCCAACGGCCAGTAGTGCTCAGATTTGCCATCTCTCTACCGTCGGATTGGCTTCATCCAACGAGCAACTTTCATAGTTATTTGCACACTATATAGGTGTATAGATGTATCGATATATATAGATGTGTCCCATGCTAGACAAAATAAAGTTTGAGCGCATGCGTGGGACGACCCCCCCCCCCCCCCCCCCCGCCGCTGCCGCCTCAAAGTTGGGAAACTAGCATCATAGGTATTGAACCAGGCTTGGAGTCGGCTACGGTGTTCGGTTTGTAATGTAGTTGGCGTGGCCCATCGAAGTTGTGCATTTAGGATTTAAGCACATCATACACCATCGTACCCATACATATTTTCGGGCCGTATGCAGTGTATACGGGGTCTTCTGATCGACCACATCTCCGGTTTTTTGTGACGACACGGATATCTATGGGCTCCCCGAGTGTATATATATCATCCCTTTGACCGATAATGAGGGGTATGTGTTGGGCATGAATGGATTCCTCCTAGTTCGTCTTAGGGCCGGTCACCATCAAATGTCGGTCAACCAAAGCTCGAGCTCATGCATTATCAGGATTCCCTCCCAGATGCTCAGATTGCTGGGTTTGACCTACATCAAACCCTGCGTACGTATCTCGTCCTTAACTACCTTGCCTTCATGGTTGTTGTCTGTATCGAGAGGTAGGCACCACATCTAAATTGTACATTATTCTATATTGAAAACACACATCACCCCTTCCCAACATACATCATTTTGGGCCGCATGCAAGAGGTGCTGGTTTTGTGGTTCCTCTCGTGCGATTTTTATGATGGTTCAATGCCCAAGCGGTTTATCGACAACAACAACTGTCATTTGACAAATGAAAGATTCATTGGTCCGTCTTATGGTAGGTCATGGCGACATGCATGTATGCCCAAAGTATCGATCATTACATGCATACGCCCCGCTGACACGAAGTGAGAGGTGGTGGGCCAAGCATCCTAGCTAGGTACGACATTATGTCATTATATATATCCTAGCTAGGTGGTTGTTAGGGTGCTTTCGGGTTTGCGAGGCAAGTGCCATTAAAGTTATGCATTGTGTATATAAATTTTTAAACATCCCCAATATTCGTACATATATTTGGCCACTTCCAGGTGGTTCTTGACTTCTGGCCCCTCTCATCGATCTTCAATGATGCGCCCAACCGTGGGCCCGTGGGGTCCAAGTTGTGCATTGGAATTTTGAACATCACAGACCACCCTTTTCACTCATATATATTTGGGCCACATGCTGGTGTGGCTATCTTTTGACCCTCTCTTACGTTATTTTTTGCTGCAAAGACTCTGGTGACCCTCAACGGACACGGGGTATAATATCTTAACCGTGTGCGATACAAGTGCGATGTGAATCACCACGACCGTGCACGCGCGAGAAAATTAAGGTGGAGGTACTGGCTCAACCGTGTGTGATGCAAGTGCGCTGAAATCACCACGACCGTGCAAGCGCGAGCAAATTAAGGTGGAGGTACTGTCTCAACCGTGTGCGATGCAAGTGCGCTAAAATCACCACGATCGCGCAAGCGCGAGCAAAGGGTGGAGGTACTGGCTCAACCGTGTGCGATGCAAGTGCGCTGAAATCACCACGACCGCGCAAGCGCGAGCAAAGAGTGGAGGTACTGGCTTAACCGTGTGCGATGCAAGTGCGCTGTAAAACCACCACCTGTGCAAGCTAAAGGCGGGTAAGTTTATTTGGAAATTAGGACGAACCGTGTGTGATAGACCAACTAGCTAGAAATATAAAAAACAAACTACCCACCTTGAGCGTTGCAAAAATCAGCGGATCCGTGCCACTTTTCCTTATTATCATACACGCATATTGTTATTGGACCGTGTGCGATCTTGGGCACTCCCGCCCCGCATCAATTCCTTTACCCAAATTTTAGTAGCCCTCGTACTTCAACCGTCGCCCACACTCCTCCAACACCGACCTTATAGTAAAATTGCACTAGCCGAGGCATTTGAACCGTCTCCCTCCCTTGTCCACCACCATCTCCACCCACCATTACTAAAATTTTCAGTAGCCGCCGCCAACCCCTGCCGGTCTGCCCGTTCCTCCTAGCTTAGATAATAAAGTTCAGGTTACCCATCGATTCCCATACCATCGCCCCACTCCCCTGAGTTTTCAGATGAGGCCTGCGGTGCCCCTCCCCGCCAAATCCACATCCCCTGCTCTAGAATGTCGCAGCCTAAGCTCGACCACGTATCCCGGGGAGCCCGACGAGCGTTCGGCTAAGAAGAGGTTTATCATGGCCTCTCCGGCGGACGTTGGCGAGGTGGCCACCGTTCGCCCCGACCTGTCGATCCCGTAGCAACACGTCGCCGCGGAAGCCGGCGAAGACGTTGACTACGTTGCCATGCCGAAGGCTTCATCTCGGCGGGCTAGCGTATTACTGTATCTAGGACATCAAGCTCATCCACACCGACGGCTTCACGCGGGCCATGTCACAGGTTAAGTGGTCCATCCCCAACCCCTCTGGTTCAACCATCGTCGATCTCTTCGACGGCCCTGCTGCTGTTCTCCTCCACCAAGTGGTCAAGGATTTGCGAGCTTTATACGCCATCAAGCCCATTTTGTCACTTCTAAAGGACACGTTCTACGACGGTGGCTTGGGATCCTCAATTGCCAAGTCAGATCTCATCGACCACGACCACGACCTCGAGGAGGGCACCCACGAAGGTTCTTCCAAGGTGAAACAGCCCATCTGTGACATCAGAGAGTGCACCATGGGTCTGTGCTCTTCCAACTGGAAGGATCCCGTCCATGAAATGCGAGGCAACATTCTATCAGCAAATCTTACCTTTTCTATCTTGCTAACCTGTACCCTTTGTTGTAGTAGCATTTGTCGTGCGGTGCTTTAACTGTGTCATGTTTAATTATTTCAGTTATGCAAAAATGTATTGTTCAATAGGTCTATGTGATGTTTAAGTATGAATTGTCCACTTTAGTTTCATGAATGGCTATATTTGGTTGTTTATAGTGAGTAGATGCATTGTTTATCTGTATTTGGTTGTTAGGTTGGTTGGAGTGAGCATTTTTTCTGTTATCGAGCAGATGCCTTGTTTATCTGTATTTGGTTCTTAGTTTGGTTGCAGTGAGTATTTGTCCAGTTATCAAGCAGATGCCTTGTTTATCTGTATTTGGTTGTTAGGTTGCTTCTTTTAGCATTTATCCAGTTATCAAGCAGATGCCTTGTTTATCTGTCTTTTGTTGTTAGGTTGCTTTTTTTAGCATTTGTCCAGTTATCAAGCAGATGCCTTGTTTATCTGTATTTGGTTGGCAGGTTGTTTTTTAGCATTTGTCCAGTTATCAAGCAGATGCCTTGTTTATCTTTGTGTGCTTGTTAGGTTGGTTGTAGTGAGCATTTGTCCAGTTTTCAAGCATATGCCATGTTTATCTGTATTTGCTTGTTAGGTTGGTTGCAGTGAGACTCTGTACAGTTTTCAATGGCTATATTTGGTTGTTATACTGGTCATTTATGCCCTGTTTATCTATATTACGGATCGACTACATCAATACCAGTTTGAACGGCTATATTTGGTTCCAGTTATTCCTGGTGTAGTTAACACATGCCCTTTATTTCAGTTTTACACATTTATCCAGTGTGATGTTTAAGCATTACCTACGTTCTATTCATTTTCAACAATACCAGTTTGAATTGCAATATTTGATGGCTGTTAAGCCTGCTGTCGGCAACATTGCCTTCCATTTTATATATGCTTTAACAGCATGCCGAAACCAACAAATTTTAGGCTATCATTTGGAGATGATGTTGTTTACCTTTGCTATATTTGTTTGATGTTAAGATTGATGTACTTATCATGCATTTCCACTACTTATGCAGGATAACAACGGGAGTGGCCACCATTTTCCGCCGAGGTTAGCTTCATCCCTCGGCTTGTACTCCCCCCGTCGTTCCATAATGTAGTGCATATAGATCCATCCCTGGACACTAGTTAGCTTCTAATATTGACTTGTTGCTTGTAGGTACATATGCCCTTGGCAAGGATCCACGCATCGACCCTTTTTGCGTATGGGGCAACGAGATATTGATGAACAAACATCAAGTGAGGAAACTGATAAGGATTATTAGCAAAAAGATAAAGTCGGCGTTCTAGGAACAAGGGTCCCCAAACTTGCCTGCCTGCGGCCCACGGCGTGGCTTTGCTAGTAGGCCTGTACGGCCCATCTTCATCAACAAGGCATTCAAGACCCTCGCGAGGGGCCAAGCCTCGTGAGGAGGACGATGCAAGACCTCCTCAGGGGCGGCTTCGCCAGGCAGGCTTGCGAGGGGCGGATGGATCAAGGCACGGCAAACCTCGCGAGGTTCCCATGACGTGAGCCATGACGACCGAGACCAGGCGGGCGCCAGCGCGCACATCGTCCTTGTTTCCTCTTCGGTGCTAAGGAAGCAGGCGCATGCGCGGAGTACTGAGGCGTCAAGCAAAGGTTTCCATATTGGTCCAACGAGACCAAGACCAGCATGACGGCAAGGCGGAGGTCACCGTGGAGCCCGAGACGGTGTCACCACCAGAGCCTTTTGCAGGCGAAGACCACTTTTGTCGGGATAAGCTGTACTAGTTGTCCCCTTTCAAATTGGCCGTTGTTGGCTCCCTTCCCGCTCAATATTTGGGGAGAGGACCAGGGCCTCTATAAATAGGACTAGCCACCACCGTAGCTAAGGGGGACCAGATGAGGGATTAGGGGCGACCTCACCTTAGACCAGAGCTAGTTCATCCCCACAATCACATCCACCAAGCACAAGAACACCTCTCCTTAGGAGGCTGTTCTTCCCTTTGTATTGTTCGTCATTAGCCCAAGAGGTAATCCACCACCACACTGGAGTAGGGTATTACACCACAACGGTGGCCCGAACCAGTATAAATCTCGTGTCCTTTGTGTTGCGAGTTCGTCGAGTTAGTTCATAAGATCTTAGCTGAGTTAGGACATGGATCGGTAGGGGGAATCTTCACGCGCACCCCAGTGTTCGAACCTTAAGGGTTTTGCCAGAACCCATGATCCGACATTTGGCGCGCCAGGTAGGGGTGCGCCAGAGTCTTTCTTCTGTCGATTCGTGCTCCACCATCTCCACATCCGCTCCCCATGGTGGGCGCCTCTCCAGCTGGATCTACCGGTGCCCACAACGGCGCTCGGGGGCTCCGAGCCCTTGCCCCCGCCTTGCGGCAGGTGCAGTGGCCACCCTAATTCAAGCCGAAGATGCCGCCGCGCTACGACGGCACGGCGAACCCATCGGCTTTCCTGCTGGCGTATGAGGAGGCCGTTTTGGAAGCCGATGGCGACGGCAAGATCATGGCCAACTGGTTCCCAATGGCCCTTGTAGGCGCGCCGCGCGCCTGGCTCCTCCATTTGCCAGAGTCTTCTGTCGCCACCTGGGAGGAGCTGCGCAACCTCTTCATCACTCTCTTCGGGGAACCGGCGGCCCCCATCGTCGCAGCTCTCCTCGGTGGTTTGCAAGCACCACTGTCAGATCGGCATGTCAAGCCGTACTTTCACCAGATCGGTGCCGCTTCCAAACGCCCGGGGGCTCCGCCTGGCCGGGCCGCACCTGAGGCCGACCTCACCTTCGACTTAGAGGATCATCCCACCTCCACCGTCGGCTCGGGTGCACTCCCGATGCTGTGTGCGCCCACCATCTGCCACGTATCCATCACCAAGACGCTCATCGACGGCGGTGCCGGCCTCAACATGCTCTCCGTCGAGGCCTTCAGCCTTCTTCACGTACCACTCAAGCGGCTCCGCCCTAGCAAGCCTTTCTCAGGGGTTGGTGGAGGCTCCACCCGCTCCCTGGGGCAGATCCGCCTCCCCATGACCTTCGGCACATGCTACAACTACCGCATCGAGCTCATCGACTTCGACATCGCCCGCATTGGCCTCCCATACAACGCCATCCTCGGGTACCCAGCTCTGGCCCAGTTCATGGCAGCAACCCGTCCTTCTTACAACCTCATGAAGATGCCGGGGAGCGAAGGTGTCGTCACCATCAAGGGGGGCGCCAAGGAGGCCCTGGCAGCGCTCAAGCTTGCCCTCAAGGCCGTCGTGACAGCATGACCCGCCGACGCGGATACCTCCAAGGCCAAGGGAGCCACACCAACCAAGAAGAAGCAGTTCTTCACTCAGGACAAGGCAAACACCAAGCAAGTACCGGTCGAGGAGGACGGGTCCTCAGGGGAAACCTTTACCATAGGCGCCAACCTTGAGCCTGGTCAGGAGGACGCGCTAGTGAAGTTCTTGCGTGCAAACAAGGGAGTGTTCGCCTGGGAGCCCGCTCAGCTGGTAGGGGTCCCAAGAGAGGTAATAGATCACCACCTGAAGGTGTGCCCCAACGTACGCCCCGTGAAGCAGAAGGCAAGGTGGCAGTCCACGGAGAAGCAAGCTTTCATCATCCAAGAAACCCGCAAGTTGGAGGTTGCGGGTGTCATTCGCGAGGTTCGGTACCCTGAGTGGCTGGCAAACCCCGTCGTCGTCCCCAAGAAAGGCGGGAAGGAGCGGATGTGCGTCGACTTCACCAACCTCAACAAGGCCTGCCCCCAAGATCCGTTCCTGCTTCCATGCATCGACCAGATAGTCGAATCCACCAGTGAGTGCGACTTGCTATGCTTCCTGGATGCGTTCTCAGGATACCACCAGATCAAGATGGCGGTAGAAGATGTGGAGAAGACGGCCTTCCTGACCTCGTGTGGGGTGTACTGCTACACTTGCATGCCGTTCGGGCTGCGCAACGCGGGCGCAACCTTCAAGCGGCTCATGCACATCGCCTTAGGGTGGCAGCTCGTGAGGAACGCTGAAGCCTACGTCGAAGACATTGTGGTGAAGTCTCGGGAGGCAGAGACCTTGATCCAAGACCTGGAGGAGACCATTGAAAGCCTTCGCCAGGTGGACTTGCGGCTCAACCCGGAGAAATGCGTGTTTGGCGTCCCTTCCGGCAAGCTGCTGGGTTTCCTGGTGTCCCACAGGGGTATCGAGGCCAACCCAGAGAAGATCAAGGCCATTGAAGACATGGGTCCATCGCAGACTGAAAGTTTAACTATCCCTAGGTGGTTTTGGTAATTCATAACAACATATAGCTCATTGAGATAATGCTATTCCAAGATGATTATTTCAGGAAAGCTCAATGATTGGCATGGCATGGATGTGAAAGTGGAACCCTCAAAATGCTAAGGACAAAGGATTGGCTCAAGCTCAAAAGCTCAAGACTCTTCATTTTATATTTTAGTGACCCAAGATCACATTGAGTCTTTAGGAAAAGCCAATACTATTAAGGAGGGATGAGGTGTTGCTTAATGAGCCTCTTGCTTCATGTGCTTAATGATATGCTCCAAAATCCTCAACTACTTTCCCATATCCACATATGACCTAAACCCTAAGCCAAACTCGGTCCTACCGATTCTTCCTATCCGGCGCCACCGAGTTTCACTTGTCATTAGCCACTGCCAAACCCTAGCAATTCGGTTCTACCGATAAGGATCTCGGTCTCACCGAGATGGGGTAGCAAACTCTCTGTTTCCCTTTCGTAACTTTTCGGTCTTACCGAAAGAGCGAATCGGTCCCACCGAGATTGCAATGTAAACTCAGTGTTTCCCCTTTGTAACTTTTCGGTCTCACCGAGTTCCACTCGGTCTCACCGAAAGAGCAAATCGGTCCCACCGAGTTTGCCTGACCAACTCTCTGGTTAGCTAATTACCAAATTCGGTCTCACCGAGTTTGTGTAATCGGTCTCACCGAGATTACGTTATGCCCAAACCCTAACCGAATCAGTCCTACCGAGTTGCATGTCAGTCCCACCGAAATTCCTAACGGTCACTACATTTACTATTTCGGTCAGACCGAGTTTTTTGATTCGGTACCACCGAGATTGGTAAATTGTGTGTAACGGTTGGATTTTGTGTGGAGGCTATATATACCCCTCCACCTCCTTCTCATTCGAAGAGAGAGCCATCAGAACACACACATCATTCCAACTCATATGTTCTGAGAGAGAACCACCTACTCATGTGTTGAGACCAAGACATTCCATTCCTACCATATGAATCTTGATCTCTAGCCTTCCCAAGTTGCTTTCCACTAAAATCTTCTTTCCACCAAATCCAAATCCTATGAGAGAGAGTTGAGTGTTGGGGAGACTATCATTTGAAGCACAAGAGCAAGGAGTTCATTACCTACACACCATTTGTTACTTCTTGGAGAGTGGTGTCTCCTAGATTGGCTAGGTGTCACTTGGGAGCCTCCGACAAGATTGTGGAGTTGAACCGAGTTTGTAAGGGCAAGGAGATCGCCTACTTCGTGAAGATCTACCGCTAGTGAGGCAAGTCCTTCGTGGGCGATGGCCATGGTGGGATAGACAAGGTTGCTTCTTCGTGGACCCTTTGTGGGTGGTTGCTTCTTCGTGGACCCTTCGTGGGTGCAGCCCTGTGTGGACTCGCGCAACCGTTGCCCTTGGGTGGAGCCCTGTGTGGACTCGCGCAACCGTTACCCTTCATGGGTTGAAGTCTCCATCAACGTGGATGTAGGATAGCACCACCTATCCGAACCACGGGAAAAACATCCGTGTCTCCAATAGCGTTTGAATTCTCCAAACCCTTCCCTTTACATTCTCACAAGTTGCATGCTTTACTTTCCGCTGCCTATAAACTCTTTGCATGCTTGCTTGAGTGATGTCATGATTGCTTGACTTGTCCTAAATTAGCTAAAATCTGCCAAGAACTAAAATTGGGAAAAGGTTAAGCTTTATTTGGTCAAGTAGTCTAATCACCCCCCCTCTAGACATACTTTCGATCCTACAAGTGGTATCAGAGCTTTGGTCTCCATTTGCTTGATCTCCATAGCTTTTGGTGGTCATAGCCTTGGTTTCACAACCTAGGAGAATATGGCGTCTAGCGAGGGAAATTATCACCGTAGAGGTCCTTACTTTGATGGTACTAATTTTGCTAGTTGGAAGCATAAAATGAAAATGCATATTCTTGGACATAACCCCGCAGTTTCGGCTATTGTGTGTGTTGGTTTGCAAGGTGACTTCTTTGATGGGAGAGAACCAAACCGTGAAGCTACGGCGGATGAGTTGAAGATGTTGCAATACAATGCTCAAGCTTGTGATATTCTCTTCAACGGATTGTGCCCCGAAGAATTCAACAAAATCAGCTGCCTTGAGAATGCAAAGGAAATTTGGGACACTTTGATTGATATGCACGAAGGTACCGACTCCGTCAAGGAATCCAAGTTGGATGTGCTTCAAAGCCAACTTGACAAGTTCAAGATGAAGGATGGTGAAGGTGTCGCTGAAATGTACTCTAGGCTTGCTCTCATCACAAATGAGATTGCCGGCTTAGGAAGTGAAGAGATGACCGATAGATTCATCATCAAGAAGATCCTAAGAGCCTTGGATGGAAAATATGATACCGTGTGCACATTGATCCAAATGATTCCCAATTACAAAGATCTCAAGCCAACGGAGGTGATTGGAAGAATTGTTGCTCATGAGATGTCACTTAAGGATAAAGAGGAACTTCACAACAAATCAAGTGGTGCCTATAAAGCCTCATGTGAAGCCCCTACATCATCAAGTGAGAAACAAGACTTCAATGAAGAATTGAGCTTAATGGTGAAGAACTTCAACAAGTTCTACAAGAGTAGAAGCAAAGATAGAAGCTCCAACTCAAGGTCCTACAATGACAAAAGATCTTCTAGTCGAGAGCGAAACTGTTACAATTGTGGAAGACCCGGACACTATTCCAATGAGTGTACGGCTCCCTACAAGAGAAGAGAAGATTCTCCAAAAAGAAGAAGCAAAGGATCACCACCAAGAGAGAGAAGGAGTAAAGATGATCGTTATGAACGAAGATACTCACGGAGAAGCAAGGATTCGGAAAGGAAGGAAAAATCATCAAGGAGCTACACAAGACGAAGACATCAAGATCATGTTGGTGAATGGGTATCCGGCTCCGACTCCGACAGCCACTCCGAGAGAAGTTATCACTCCGACTCCGAAGATACTCAAGATGAAGGTGTTGCCGGTCTAGCACTTGTGTCAACCAACTCCTACGACATATTTGACTCACCAAATGAAGGAATTGGAAGATGCTTCATGGCCAAAGGTCCTAAGGTAACACACCCCGAGTATGTTGATTTCAATAGTGATGAAGATGACTTGTTAGGTGATGATTTGCTTGGTGACAACTCTAGTGATGAATACTATGATGAAAGACCAATTAATCATGCTAATCAAGATAAAACGAATGACAGTGATAAGGAGAAGATTGAGGCTCTAACTAAAGAACTAAAAACTCTTAAGTTAGCTCATGACACTATCTTCGAAGATCATCGAGAACTTTTAAGAGCTCATGAGAAACTACGCTTTGAAAAGCTCAATCTTGAGCAAGAGCATGAGTTCTTAAAAGCAATCAATGATGATCTCCGCAAGAAAAGTTCTTCTTACATTGCCAAGCGTTTACTCTTATCCACTTACATGCCTCAAGTCAAGTCTAACAAGAAAGATTCTTCCTCTAGTAGTAACAATGATCATGCTAAATCCAATATTGTTGCTTCTAGTAGTTCTCTTGATTCCACTAATGATTCTCTTAGCCAAGTTACACTTGAGCAAGAAAATAGCTTATTGAAGGGAATTATAGAGAAAGGAGTGTACAAAAGCCTTGCCGGGAGTAAGCAATTCGAGGAAATTGTGCGCAAGCAAGGAATGCACCGGAAGAATCAAGGTGTTGGTTTTGAACGAAAGTTCAATGCCAATGGAGTTGAATGGGAAGAAGATCAATACCCCAAGACAAAGTTTGTCCCTCAACAAGAGAAGTGTACTTCTTTCAAGGGGACACAAGCTCAAGATGATCTTCCACCACAAGACTACGAGCAAAAAGGCAAGGACAAGCTTCAAGAGGAAATTGATGCATTTGAAGAAGCTCCTAAGACCTTAGTCAAGTGGATTCCCAAGACTACTTCAAGTTCCACTTCATCAAGTACGACTACAACTCCAAGGATTCCCATCAAGATGATGTGGATCCAAAAGAAGAAGAACTAGAGAGTTCTTGAGGGTGACTCCGCCAACGTACTTCACTCTTATCATTTTGGCAAGAACAAGTGCAATCAACTTCCACATCTTGCACTAGTTCAAGGAGTCACAAACCCTCTTGTTGGTAAGACAAGGGACAAGGTAACCTAAAAGTTTTCATGGACATCATCTTTTGTGTGCATCACTCTATGTCTATGGATATCCTTGTTTGTTCCTTGTGGGACTAACCCATGTAGGTATTGAAAGTTCAATTCACTCATATGGATAGCTCCAAGAGATCTACATCAACATTGAGCATCCACATCTTCAATATCTACATGAAGTCATCATCGACAAAACCCAAGGTTAGTTCATCCCTCTTAGGGGGGATATCACATCTAGGGGGAGCTTTACTCTAAGACTTGAGCTAAGGCAACTCTAAAGATGTGAACACAACAATGCTTTATGTAAAAGTGGTAACCCCACTTGAGCTTAAACGATGAGTATGACCTATGATCAAGTGTTCTCACTTGACTCCTAAGTCAATATACTCATATATAGATGACCTAGTCATCGCAAATTGCTTGATAGATGCTAGAATTGGTTGTGCATGCCTTGCCACATATTTCATTTGCCATCTTATTGTGTGAGCATGCTGGTTGCATATTTTACTCATTCGAGGACATCCACTTGTTGTTTTGATTGTTCGGCTTTATTTCTTTTTGCCAAGTGGATGGACAAGAATGCCTAAGAACCTCCTCTAGCTATCTATGCTTTTCTCGTCTCAAACTCTATTCATGCTGCATCACAAAATTTGATCAAGTCAGATTCGAACCACTCTGTGTGAGGAGCGCTCGGAGTCCCCGATTCGTCATAGACTTAAACTTCCAAAACCTCTTTATGATTCTCGGTCTGACCGATACTCCACTTTCGGTCCTACCGAGATCATTAAGTTGATCTAGGTTTTCGATCTCGGTGCAACCGATTTGAACCTTTCGGTCACACCGAGTTTCAGTAACTGCATGCAGTTATGAATCTCGGTGCCACCGAGTTGTTCCACTCGGTCACACCGACAGGGTCGGGCTATATATAGTCACAGGCAAAATTTGGAAATTTCTCCGAACCCCTTCACCCGCGCGATAGCCTGCTCTGCCCTCGAGGTCTCCGGATCGTCTTCTCGCCGCCAGCAGCCTCCAGTCGCTGGTCTCCATCGCCGTCAACGGGAATTCTGCCCCGCCGTTGCCGCCGTAGCAAGTCCCCGCCGAACTAGGGTATGGACTTGATCTTTGTGCTATTCCTCAATCTGATTCCTAGCACATTTGATCATATTGTTTCTAGCCACGTTTGAGAAACTTCTATCCAGTCAAAACGCTCATAGATTAGGTTTGATTCGAAAATTCTAGGTTTAGGTTTCCGACGAAACTATCTCGGACCCACTGAGTTGAAAAACTCGGTCCCACCGATTTGGCTTATGCCATTGCACAAGTGAGACTCGGTCTGACCGATTTTTGAACTCAGTGAAACCCTAGCAGTCTCGGTGCCACCGAACTGTGACTCGGTCCTACCGAGTTCACTAGTTTAGGTTCCAAAACTGCTTCGGTATCACCGAGTTTGAAAATCGGTAGATCCGAGATGATTTCAGTGGGAAACTAAAATTAAGTTTTTGGATCATTCTTTTTGCAAAAAATCTCTGCATTTTGTGATGCTCATCCACTCTATCTCCTCTATAATCTATTCACAGGGTCAGCAGTCAGTTTGCAGCATGTCAGACCAGAGTGATAGCCAGAACTTGTCAGAGCAGCAAGTGCAGTTGAGTGAGGGCACTAGCCCCTCAGGTTCCTCAGATGATGGCAGCAGGAGCACACCCAGCAACCTGCCTAAAGCTGCCACTAGACAAAGGAAGAAGAGAACCTCAGATTCTGAAGATGAGGACTATGTGGCAGAGGAAGAGGCCACTTCCAAGAGAATTGAACCAGCTCAAGGCACTAAGCCAGGTCTGAAAATCAAAAGGCCAGCAAGCAGGCAGCCCATGTCAAAGGCTAGAGCCTCAACTGAGAAGCCCACTTCCCAAGAGCCAGCTGCAGCTGAGGGCAAGAAAAGGAAGGAGAGGGTGAAGAAGACCGTGGCTAGAGTGCTTGGCAAAGCTTCCATCATGGAAGAGGAAGAGGAAGAAGAGGCAGCTGCATCAGCGCCCAAGGCACCCAAGCTAATGGGAGATGCCATAAGGTCAGGGGGAGCTGCATCCAAGCCCAAGGAAGCACCTAAGGCTGCATCTAAGCCTAAGAGTGCACCAAAGAGAAACACAAGAAGCATCCCAGCCACTGAAAAGAACAAGGCCCCAGTGCCTGAAGCTGCAGAGGAAGAAGAAGAGAATGTCCTTCGGAAGCTCAAGCCCAAGATCCCAGACCGCAATGATGCTCATCCTGTGGCTGAGGATATGAAGCTCAGGAGAGACTCAGGGCTCAAGAAATGGAGAGAAGCAGATACATATGCTTCTAGGAGAAGGACTGCAGTGGACTACAGGTTTCATACCAAGGAGCAGCAGGATTTCTATGAGACAGTGCTACTTGACAAGAAGCCAATTGTATGTGACATGAGATGGGTCGACTGGACCTATATCAAGGACAATGAAGAGTACTACCCTGGAGTATTTGACAACTTTAGTGCGTGTGGAGTTGCAGACTTCGTTGGGCAGAAGCTCACAAAGTGGAACGAGGAGCTAATCATGCAATTCTACTCCACAGCACACTTTTATCCGAATGGCAGGATCACATGGATGTCAGAGGGTACAAGGTACAACTCTACTGTTGAGGAATGGGCGAAGCTGATCAATGCCCCAGAGGAGCAAGCAGATGACTTGGACATTTATGCCAAGAAAAAGATGGACCACAACTCCATGTCCAACATGTACAAGGAGATTCCGAATGAAGCACTTGACACGTTCAAGTTTGGCTCAGTGCATTATCTGCTATCAGGATTGCCTACGATCAACTGGATCCTTAGGCACACCCTTCTGCCCAAGTCTGGAGATCACAAGATGATCAAAGGTCACGCGATCAATTTGCTTCATGTCTTTGGCGTGCCTCAAAAATTCAAAGTCATGAGCCTCATAGTGGAAACAATCAAAAGGACTGCGGCAGATCAGAAGAGGAGCTGTGGATATGCCCCTCAGATTCAGGAGCTCATCAACTCCAAGATGGGCACGGGCGTATATTTGTTGGATAAGGAACACCTGCCCATCCGTCCAGATTTCGAAGATAATCAAGTTGTTATGACTGAGAATGAACCATCATCTGCCCATGCACAAGCTCAGAAGGAGAAGGCGAAGAAGGAGAAAGCTGCCAGGATGCCTACTCAAGCGGAGGCATCTGATTACTTCCTGAAAACCAAACAAGAGCAGCTTGGTTACCTGATTGCGTCCACCCTGCGGATTGAGCAGAGTATAGCCACCCTGACTCAGAACCAGGCGAGTTTAGAGAGGATCATGGAACAGAGGTTCTATGACTTGGACATCAAGGTGACAGAGATACAGACTGCCGTGGAGCAGCTCTAGGAGGACATGAATGAGAGGAGAGGCAGGACCACGAATGATGCTTTTGCGAGGGTGCCACGAGGTCCGAGGTCATCTGCACTGCCAGTTGCTGACACCAGAGCTACAACGTCTGCACCAGCCACAGCCTCAGTTCCACCAGCTCCAGCATCCACTTCAGCCTCGACTCCGACCACGTCTACCAAAGGTTTCGTCCTTGGAGTGCTCCGGACTCCACCACCACCACCTGAAGATCAAGCCTGAGCGTCGATCTAGTGCTATGCATTTTCTAGGAACTTTTTGGTAACTTGTTGCCAAAGGGGGAGAAGATGTATAGATCATAGGCTTCGAGAGAGAGAGAGTGTTGCTTTTCTCTCCTGCTTTATTTGGTGTTTTTTTCGAACACTTGTTTGCTTTTGTGTGCTTTTGAGATACTATGTCATTATTTGTGAGACATTGATGATCATGTGTTTGATCATAAGCTACACTTAATGTTTGCTTAATGCTTGCTTAAATATTATCATTCTATCTATCGTTTGTGATCATTCACTATTCTTGGTGATGAGTGCATGTATTTCAATCTTATCATTTTTTAGCGCTCCACCAAGATGTATGTGACATGGAAGAGTAACCCATAATTCTAATTCTTTGTGCATTTGCAGTCCAAAGCAAATTTTAAATATGCACAAATTTAGGGGGAGCTCTTACTTATCACATACTTCTCAAAGCGACGATATATTTCATGCTTATTATCATTTGTCGAAGCTTTGATCTATATGTTGTCATCAATTACCAAAAAGGGGGAGATTGAAAGTGCAACTATCCCTAGGTGGTTTTGGTAATTCATAACAACATATAGCTCATTGAGCAAATGCTATTCCAAGATGAATATTTCAGGAAAGCTCAATGATTGGCATGGCATGGATGTGAAAGTGGAACCCTCAAAATGCTAAGGACAAAGGATTGGCTCAAGCTCAAAAGCTCAAGACTCTTCATTTTATATTTTAGTGATCCAAGATCACATTGAGTCTTTAGGAAAAGCCAATACTATTAAGGAGGGATGAGGTGTTGCTTAATGAGCCTCTTGCTTCATGTGCTTAATGATATGCTCCAAAATCATCAACTACTTTCCCATATCCACATATGACCTAAACCCTAAGCCAAACTCGGTCCTACCGATTCTTCCTATCCGGCGCCACCGTGTTTCACTTGTCATTAGCCACTGCCAAACCCTAGCAATTCGGTTCTACCGATAAGGATCTCGGTCTCACCGAGATGGGGTTGCAAACTCTTTGTTTCCCTTTCATAACTTTTCGGTCTTACCGAAAGAGCGAATCGGTCCCACCGAGATTGCAATGTAAACTCAGTGTTTCCCCTTTGTAACTTTTCGGTCTCACCGAGTTCCACTCAGTCTCACCGAAAGAGCAAATCAGTCCCACCGAGTTTGCCTGACCAACTCTCTGGTTAGCTAATTACCAAATTCGGTCTCACCGAGTTTGTGTAATCGGTCTCACCGAGATTACGTTATGCCCAAACCCTAACCGAATCGGTCCTGCCGATTTGCATGTCAGTCCCACCGAAATTCCTAACGGTCACTAGGTTTACTATTTCGGTCAGACCGAGTTTTCTGATTCGGTCCCACCGAGATTGGTATATTGTGTGTAACGGTTGGATTTTGTGTGGAGGCTATATATACCCCTCCACCTCCTTCTCATTCGAAGAGAGAGCCATCAGAACACACACATCATTCCAACTCATATGTTCTGAGAGAGAACCACCTACTCATGTGTTGAGACCAAGACATTCCATTCCTACCATATGAATCTTGATCTCTAGCCTTCCCAAGTTGCTTTCCACTAAAATCTTCTTTCCACCAAATCCAAATCCTATGAGAGAGAGTTGAGTGTTGGGGAGACTATCATTTGAAGCACAAGAGCAAGGAGTTCATTACCTACACACCATTTGTTACTTCTTGGAGAGTGGTGTCTCCTAGATTGGCTAGGTGTCACTTGGGAGCCTCCGACAAGATTGTGGAGTTGAACCAAGGAGTTTGTAAGGGCAAGGAGATCGCCTACTTCGTGAAGATCTACCGCTAGTGAGGCAAGTCCTTCGTGGGCGATGGCCATGGTGGGATAGACAAGGTTGCTTCTTCATGGACCCTTTGTGGGTGGTTGCTTCTTCGTGGACCCTTCGTGGGTGGAGCCCTGTGTGGACTCGCGCAACCGTTGCCCTTGGGTGGAGCCCTGTGTGGACTCGCGCAACCATTACCCTGCGTGGGTTGAAGTCTCCATCAACGTGGATGTAGGATAGCACCACCTATCCAAACCACGGGAAAAACATCCGTGTCTCCAATAGCGTTTGAATTCTCCAAACCCTTCCCTTTACATTCTCTCAAGTTGCATGCTTTCTTTCCGCTGCCTATAAACTCTTTGCATGCTTGCTTGAGTGATCTGATGATTGCTTGACTTGTCCTAAATTATCTAAAATCTGCCAAGAACTAAAATTGGGAAAAGGTTAAGCTTTATTTGGTCAAGTAGTCTAATCACCCCCCCTCTAGACATACTTTCGATCCTACAAGTGGTATCAGAGCTTTGGTCTACATTTGCTTGATCTCCATAGCTTTTGGTGGTCATAGCCTTGGTTTCACAACCTAGGAGAGTATGGCGTCTAGCGAGGGAAATTATCACCGTAGAGGTCCTTACTTTGATGGTACTAATTTTGCTAGTTGGAAGCATAAAATGAAAATGCATATTCTTGGACATAACCCCGCTGTTTGGGCTATTGTGTGTGTTGGTTTGCAAGGTGACTTCTTTGATGGGAGAGAACCAAACTGTGAAGCTACCGCGGATTAGTTGAAGATGTTGCAATACAATGCTCAAGCTTGTGATATTCTCTTCAACGGATTGTGCCCCGAAGAATTCAACAAAATCAGCCGCCTTGAGAATGCAAAGGAAATTTGGGACACTTTGATTGATATGCACGAAGGTACCGACTCCGTCAAGGAATCCAAGTTGGATGTGCTTCAAAGCCAACTTGACAAGTTCAAGATGAAGAATGGTGAAGGTGTCGCTGAAATGTACTCTAGGCTTGCTCTCATCACAAATGAGATTGCCGGCTTAGGAAGTGAAGAGATGACCGATAGATTCATCATCAAGAAGATCCTAAGAGCCTTGGATGGAAAATATGATACCGTGTGCACATTGATCCAAATGATGCCCAATTACAAAGATCTCAAGCCAACGGAGGTGATTGGAAGAATTGTTGCTCATGAGATGTCACTTAAGGATAAAGAGGAACTTCACAACAAATCAAGTGGTGCCTATAAAGCCTCATGTGAAGCCCCTACATCATCAAGTGAGAAACAAGACTTCAATGAAGAATTGAGCTTAATGGTGAAGAACTTCAACAAGTTCTACAAGAGTAGAAGCAAAGATAGAAGCTCCAAGTCAAGGTCCTACAATGACAAAAGATCTTCTAGTCGAGAGCGAAACTGTTACAATTGTGGAAGACCCAAACACTATTCCAATGAGTGTACGGCTCCCTACAAGAGAAGAGAAGATTCTCCAAAAAGAAGAAGCAAAGGATCACCACCAAGAGAGAGAAGGAGTAAAGATGATCGTTATGAACGAAGATACTCACGGAGAAGCAAGGATTCGGAAAGGAAGGAAAAATCATCAAGGAGCTACACAAGACGAAGACATCAAGCTCATGTTGGTGAATGGGTATCCGGCTCCGACTCCGACAGCCACTCCGAGAGAAGTTATCACTCCGACTCCGAAGATACTCAAGATGAAGGTGTTGCCGGTCTAGCACTTGTGTCAACCAACTCCTACGACATATTTGACTCACCAAATGAAGGAATTGGAAGATGCTTCATGGCCAAAGGTCCTAAGGTAACACACCCCGAGTATGTTGATTTCAATAGTGATGAAGATGACTTGTTAGGTGATGATTTGCTTGGTGACAACTCTAGTGATGAATACTATGATGAAAGACCAATTAATCATGCTAATCAAGATAAAACGAATGACAGTGATAAGGAGAAGATTGAGGCTCTAACTAAAGAACTAAAAACTCTTAAGTTAGCTCATGACACTATCTTCGAAGATCATCGAGAACTTTTAAGAGCTCATGAGAAACTACGCTTTGAAAAGCTCAATCTTGAGCAAGAGCATGAGTTCTTAAAAGCAATCAATGATGATCTCCGCAAGAAAAGTTCTTCTTACATTGCCAAGCGTTTACTCTTATCCACTTACATGCCTCAAGTCAAGTCTAACAAGAAAGATTCTTCCTCTAGTAGTAACAATGATCATGCTAAATCCAATATTGTTGCTTCTAGTAGTTCTCTTGATTCCACTAATGATTCTCTTAGCCAAGTTACACTTGAGCAAGAAAATAGCTTATTGAAGGGAATTATAGAGAAAGGAGTGTACAAAAGCCTTGCTGGGAGTAAGCAATTCGAGGAAATTGTGCGCAAGCAAGGAATGCACCGGAAGAATCAAGGTGTTGGTTTTGAACGAAAGTTCAATGCCAATGGAGTTGAATGGGAAGAAGATCAATACCCCAAGACAAAGTTTGTCCCTCAACAAGAGAAGTGTACTTCTTTCAAGGGGACACAAGCTCAAGATGATCTTCCACCACAAGACTACGAGCAAAAAGGCAAGGACAAGCTTCAAGAGGAAATTGATGCATTTGAAGAAGCTCCTAAGACCTTAGTCAAGTGGATTCCCAAGACTACTTCAAGTTCCACTTCATCAAGTACGACTACAACTCCAAGGATTCCCATCAAGATGATGTGGATCCAAAAGAAGAAGAACTAGAGAGTTCTTGAGGGTGACTCCGCCAACGTACTTCACTCTTATCATTTTGGCAAGAACAAGTGCAATCAACTTCCACATCTTGCACTAGTTCAAGGAGTCACAAACCCTCTTGTTGGTAAGACAAGGGACAAGGTAACCTAAAAGTTTTCATGGACATCATCTTTTGTGTGCATCACTCTATGTCTATGGATATCCTTGTTTGTTCCTTGTGGGACTAACCCATGTAGGTATTGAAAGTGCAATTCACTCATATGGATAGCTCCAAGAGATGTACATCAACATTGAGCATCCACATCTTCAATATCTACATGAAGTCATCATCGACAAAACCCAAGGTTAGTTCATCCCTCTTAGGGGGGATATCACATCTAGGGGGAGCTTTACTCTAAGACTTGAGCTAAGGCAACTCTAAAGATGTGAACACAACAATGCTTTATGTAAAAGTGGTAACCCCACTTGAGCTTAAATGATGAGTATGACCTATGATCAAGTGTTCTCACTTGACTCCTAAGTCAATATACTCATATATAGATGACCTAGTCATCGCAAATTGCTTGATAGATGCTAGAATTGGTTGTGCATGCCTTGCCACATATTTCATTTGCCATCTTATTGTGTGAGCATGCTGGTTGCATATTTTACTCATTCGAGGACATCCACTTGTTGTTTTGATTGTTCGGCTTTATTTCTTTTTGCCAAGTGGATGGACAAGAATGCCTAAGAACCTCCTCTAGCTATCTATGCTTTTCTCGTCTCAAACTCTATTCATGCTGCATCACAAAATTTGATCAAGTCAGATTCAAACCACTCTGTGTGAGGAGGGCTCGGAGTCCCCGATTCGTCATAGACTTAAACTTCCAAAACCTCTTTATGATTCTCGGTCTGACCGATACTCCACTTTCAGTCCTACCGAGATCATTAAGTTGATCTAGGTTTTCAATCTTGGTGCAACCGATTTGAACCTTTCGGTCACACCGAGTTTCAGTAACTGCACGCAGTTATGAATCTCGGTGCCACCGAGTTGTTCCACTCGGTCAGACCGACAGGGTCGGGCTATATATAGTCACGGGCAAAATTTGGAAATTTCTCCGAACCCCTTCGCCCGCGCGATAGCCTGCTCTGCCCTCGAGGTCTCCGGATCGTCTTCTCGCCGCCAGCAGCCTCCAGTCGCTGGTCTCCATCGCCGTCAATGGGAATTGTGCCCCGCCGTTGCCGCCGTAGCAAGTCCCCGCTGAACTAGGGTATGGACTTGATCTTTGTGCTATTCCTCAATCTGATTCCTAGCACATTTGATCATATTGTTTCTAGCCACGTTTGAGAAACTTCTATCCAGTCAAAACGCTCATAGATTAGGTTTGATTCGAAAATTCTAGGTTTAGGTTTCCGCCGAAACTATCTCGGACCCACCGAGTTGAAAAACTCGGTCCCACCGATTTGGCTTATGCCATTGCACAAGTGAGACTCGGTCTGACCGAGAATTACTTATCGGTGTGACCGATTTTTGAACTCAGTGAAACCCTAGCAGTCTCGGTGCCACCGAACTGTGACTCGGTCCTACCGAGTTCACTAGTTTAGGTTCCAAAACTGCTTCGGTATCACCGAGTTTGAAAATCGGTAGATCCGAGATGATTTCAGTGGGAAACTAAAACTGTTGCCCTTGGGTGGAGCCCTGTGTGGACTCGCGCAACCGTTACCCTTCGTGGGTTGAAGTCTCCATCAACGTGGATGTAGGATAGCACCACCTATCCGAACCATGGGAAAAACATCCGTGTCTCCAATAGCGTTTGAATTCTCCAAACCCTTCCCTTTACGTTCTCGCAAGTTGCATGCTTTACTTTCCGCTGCCTATAAACTCTTTGCATGCTTGCTTGAGTGATGTGATGATTGCTTGACTTCTCCTAAATTAGCTAAAATCTGCCAAGAACTAAAATTGGGAAAAGGTTAAGCTTTATTTGGTCAAGTAGTCTAATCACCCCCCCCCCTCTAGACATACTTTCGATCCTACATAGACCCTCAAGGAAATGCAGAAGTTGGCTGGTCGGGTGACTGCGTTGGGGCACTTCATCTCCAAGCTGGGAGAACGCGCCCTACCCTTCTTCAACATGATGAAAAAGAAGGGCCCGTTCGAGTGGACCCCAGAGGCCGACCAAGCTTTTCAAGACCTCAAGAGATACCTGACTAGCCCTTCAATGATGGTGGCGTCGTGACCTCGCGAGCCCCTAGTGCTCTATCTCGCCGCCACCCCGTACTCAGCCGGCGTGGCCCTGGTGGCGGTTCGGCAAGAACACCAAGCCAAGGGCGCATCGCGCCATGCCACGCCTCCAGTAAAGACGACGCAAGACCAGAAGGGCGCCACAAGGGCCGCAGCAGCGGCGGCAGAGGATCAGGCTCAGCAGGACGACACCCCCAAACCCGCGAAGGCCCCGACTAGCATTCAAGCATTAGGGGTTCCCTCTCCTCAGGAGGCACCCCAACTCCAGGAGGGCGCAAGCCTCATCAGCGCGCCTACCCTCGTCGAGCACCCGGTATACTTCTTCAGGACAGTGTTGCGGGATGCAAGAGCATGGTACCCCATGCCTCAGAAGCTCCTACTCACGCTCCTGGTGGCCTCGTGAAAGCTGCAGCACTACTTCCAGGGCCACCCCATCAAGGTCGTCTCAGCTTACCCATTGGGGAGAGTGCTCAGGAGCCCCAACTCTGCCGGAAGAGTCGCTCAATGGAACATTGAGTTGCAAGCATTCCAGTTGGAGTTCAGTACTACCAGGGTCACCAAGGGAGCCGCGCTCGCTGATTTCGTGGCAGAATGGACAGACGCCCCGGCGCTTGAAGAAGGCGAAGACTGGTCCCTCTCGCCGGGAAGCGAGGCTCCTGACGGCTGGGTCATGTATTTCGATGGTGCCTTCATGCTCCAGGGCGCGGGGGCTGGAGCATTGCTCATCTCGCCCACTCAGGACAAGCTCTACTACGCTGTGCAGCTCTGCTTCCAGCAGGGCGAGAAGGTCTCCAACAACATTGCAAAATACGAAGGCCTCATAGCCGGCCTGAAGGCTGCGGTGGCGCTGGGGGTGAAGCATCTCACTATCAGGGGTGACTCACAGCTCCTCGTCAACTTCTCCAACAAGGTATACGAGCCAAAGGACGAGCACATGGAAGCATACCTCGCGGAGGTGCGCAAGATGGAGAAGCAATTTCTGGGCATGGAGTTGCAGCACGTGCCCTGTGACACCAACAAGGAGCTGACGACATCGCCAGAAGAGCATCCAAGCGATAGCCCCAAGAGCCTGGCGTCTTCGAGGAGCGGCTCTTCAAGCCATCAGCAACGCCACCGCTTTCAAGAATAGCTCAGCCTCGGGAGGAACTCACGCAGCCGCCTGCCACAGGAGCCCCGGCTTGTGGCCCGACCTCGGGAGCGTGCCTACTCCTGGCGCTCGAGCCCCAGGAGGGATGTTGGACCGAGGAATTCAAGGAATACCTGATGCAAGGGACGTTGCCGGAGAAGGAGGAGAACGCGGAGCGCATGGCTTCTACCTCTTGAGCACTGCATTGGTTTTCCCCGAAGAGGAAGGGATGATGCAGCAAAGTAGTGTAAGTATTTCCCTTAGTTTTTGAGAACCAAGGTATCAATCCAGTAGGAGGCTACACGCCAGTCCCTCGTACCTGCACAAAACAAATAAATCCTCGGAACCAACGCGATAAGGGGTTGTCAATCCCTACACGGCCACATACGAGAGTGAGATTTGATAGATATGATAAGATAATATTTTTGGTATTTTTGTGATAAAGATTCAAAGTAAAATAAAAGCAAAGTAAAAAGCAAAGGAAATAACTAAGTATTGGGAGATTAATATGATGAAGATAGACCTGAGGGCCATAGGTTTCACTAGTGGCTTCTCTCGGGAGCATAAGTATTCTACGGTGGGTGAACAAATTATTGTTGAGCAATTGACAGAATTGAGCATAGTTATGAGAATATCTAGGTATGATCATGTATATAGGCATCACGTCCGAGACAAGTAGACCGACTCCTGCCTGCATCTACTACTATTACTCCACTCATCGACCGCTATCCAGCGTGCATCTAGAGTATTAAGTTAATGAAAACAGAGTAACGCCTTAAGCAAGATGACATGATTTAGAGGGACAAACTCATGCAATATGATGAAAACCCCATCTTGTTATCCTCGATGGCAACAATACAATACGTGCCTTGCTGCCCCTACTATCACTGGGAAAGGACACCGCATGATTGAGCCCAAAGCTAAGCACTTCTCACATTGCAAGAAAGATCAATCTAGTAGGCCAAACCAAACTGATAATTCGAAGAGACTGGCAAAGATAACCAATCATACATAAAAGAATTCAGAGAAGATTCAAATATTGTTCATAGATAGACTTGATCATAAACCCACAATTCATCGGTCTCAACAAACACACCGCAAAAAGAAGATTACATCGAATAGATCTCCACAAGAGAGGGGGAGAACATTGTACTGAGATCCAAAAAGAGAGAAGAATTCATCTAGCTACTAACTATGGACCCCTAGGTTTGAGGTAAACTACTCACACTTCATCAGAGGGGCTATGGTGATGATGTAGAAGCCCTCCGTGATCGATGCCCCCTCCGGCGGAGCTCCGGAACAGGCCCCAAGATGGGATCTCATGGATACAGAAAGTTGCGGTGGTGGAATTAGGGTATTGGCTCCGTATCTGATCGTTTGGGGGTACGTAGGTATATATAGGAAGAAGGAGTACGCCGGTGGAGCAACAGGGGGGCCACGAGGGAGGAGGGCGCGCTTGGGGGGTAGGCGCGCCCCCTACCTTGTGGCCTCCTCTTTTGTTTCTTGACGTAGGGTCCAAGTCCCCTGGATCACGTTCGGTGAGAAAATCACGTTCCCGAAGGTTTCATTCCGTTTGGACTCCGTTTGATATTCCTTTTCCTCGAAACCCTGAAATAGGTAAAAAAACAGCAATTCTGGGATGGGCCTCCGGTTAATAGGTTAGTCCCAAAAATAATATAAAAGTGGATAATAAAGCCCAATAATGCCCAAAACAGTAGATAATATAGCATGGAGCAATCAAAAATTATAGATACGTTGGAGACGTATCAAGCATCCCCAAGCTTAATTCCTGCTCGTCCTTAATGTAATTCTTCTTAATTGTGGTATGAATGTTCAGATCCGAAAGATTCAAGACAAAAGTTCATATTGACATAAAAATAATAATACTTCAAGCATACTAACTAAGTAATTATGTCTTCTCAAAATAACATGGCCAAAGAAAGTTCATCCCTACAAAATCATATAGTTTAGTCATGCTCCATTTTCGTCACACAAGAATGCTCTCATCATGCACAACCCCAATGACAAGCCAAGCAATTGTTTCATACTTTAGTAATCTCAAACCTATAAACTTTCACGCAATATATGAGCGCGAGCCATGGACATAGCACTATGGGTGGAATAGAATATAATGAGGGGGGTTATGTGGAGAAGACAAAAAGGAGAAAGTCTCACATCAACGAGGCTAATCAATGGGCTATGGAGATGCCCACCGATTGATGTTAATGCAAGGAGTAGGGATTGCCATGCAACGGATGCACTAGAGCTATAAATGTATGAAAGCTCAACAAAAGAAACTAAGTGGGTGTGCATCCAACTTGCTTGCTCACGAAGACCTAGGGCACTTGAGGAGGCCCATTGTTGGAATATACAAGCCAATTTCTATAATGAAAATTCCCATTAGTATATGAAAGTGACAAAACAAGAGACTCTCTATCATGAAGATTACGGTGCTACTTTGAAGCACAAGTGTGGCAAAGGATAGTAACTGTAATGCCCCGAGACCATTGCGCCAGGTGTCTTCCAGTTATTCGTTGTTGTTGCCTTGTCATTTGTTTGTGTGTCATGCATTTCATATCATGTCATCATGTGCATCGTATTTGCATACGTGTTCGTCTCATGCATCCAAGCATTTTCCCCGTTGTCAGTTTTGCAATCTGGCGCTCCTATGTCCTCCGGCGCTCCCTTTTGTCTCTTTTCGTGTGCGGGTGTTAAACTTTCTCGGAATGGACCGAGATTTGCCAAGCGGCCTTGGTACACTACCGGTAGACCGCCTATCAAGTTTCGTGCCATTTGGAGTTCGTTTGATACTCCAACGGTTAACCGGGGAACCATAAAGGCCTCGTGTGTGTTGTAGCCCAACACCCCTCCAAAGTGGCCCAAAACCCATCCAAACCCCCTCCATCCTCTCGGCCGTTCGATCACGATCGCATGGCCGAAAACCGCACCTCATTTGGACTCTCCTAGCTCCCTCTACCTATATATATATATATATATATGTGCCTCCCCGAAATTTCGCGTAGATGAAACCCTAGATCCAACTCCCTCCGCGCCGCTGGACATGTCCGTCCGCGCCGGACGCGTCTGTTGGGGAACGTAGCATAAATTCAAAATTTTCCTATGTGTCACCAAGATCTATCTATGGAGTCATCTAGCAACGAGGGAGGAGTGGATCTACATACCCTTGTAGATCGCGCGCGGAAGCGTTCAAGAGAACAGGGTTGATGGAGTCGTACTCGTCGTGATCCAAATCACCGATGATCCTAGCGCCGAACGGACAGCACCTCCGCGTTCAACACATGTACGGAGCAGCAACGTCTCCTCCTTCTTGATCCAGCAAGGGGGGAGGAGAGGTTGATGGAGATCCAGCAGCACGACGGCGTGGTGGTGGAAGTAGCGGGATTCCAACAGGGCTTCGCCAAGCGCTGCGGGAGGAGGGAGATGTGTCATGGGAGGGAGAGGGAGGCTCCAGGGCTTAGGTTGGGCTGACCTCCCTTCCCCCCACTATATATAGGGCCAAGGGAGAGGGGGGAGGTGCAGCCTTGGCCCTTCCTCCAAGGAAGGGTGCGGCCAGGGAGGAGTCCCTCCTCCCCAAGGCACCTCGGAGGTGCCTTCCCCCTTTAGGACTCTTCCTTTCCCTCTTCTCTTGGCGCATGTGCCTCTTGGGGCTGGTTCCCTTGGCCCATATAGGCCAAGGCGCACCCCCTACAGCCCATGTGGCCCCCCGGGGCAGGTGGCCCCACCCGATGGACCCCCGGGACCCTTCCGGTGGTCCCGGTACAATACCGGTGACCCCGAAACTTGTCCCGATGGCCGAAATAGCACTTCCTATATATAATTCTTTACCTCCGGACCATTACGGAACCCCTCGTGACGTCCGGGATCTCATCTGGGACTCCGAACAACTTTCGGGTTACCGCATACTAATATCTCTATAACCCTAGCGTCACCGAACCTTAAGTGTGTAGACCCTACGGGTTCGGGAGACATGCAGACATGACCGAGATGACTCTCCGGTTAATACCCAACAGCGGGATCTGGATACCCATGTTGGCTCCCACATGTTCCACGATGATCTCATCGGATGAACCACGATGTCAAGGACTTAATCAATCCCGTATACAATTCCCTTTGTCTATCGGTACGACACTTGCCCAAGATTTGATCGTCGGTATCCCGATACCTTGTTCAATCTCGTTACCGGCAAGTCTCTTTACTCGTTCCGTAACACATCATCCCGTGATCAACTCCTTGATCACATTGTGCACATTATGATGATGTCCTACCGAGTGGGCCCAAAGATACCTCTCCGTTTACACGGAGTGACAAATCCCAGTCTCGATTCGTGCCAACCCAACAGACACTTTCGGAGATACCTGTAGTGTACCTTTATAGCCACCCAGTTACGTTGTGACGTTTGGCACACCCAAAGCACTCCTACGGTATCCGGGAGTTGCACAATCTCATGGTCTAAGGAAATGATACTTGACATTAGAAAAGCTTTAGCATACGAACTACATGATCTTGTGCTAGGCTTAGGATTGGGTCTTGTCCATCACATCATTCTCCTAATGATGTGATCCCGTTATCAATGACATCCAATGTCCATGGTCAGGAAACCGTAACCATCTATTGATCAACGAGCTAGTCAACTAGAGGCTTACTAGGGACATGGTGTTGTCTATGTATCCACACATGTATCTAAGTTTCCTATCAATACAATTCTAGCATGGATAATAAACGATTATCATGAACAAGGAAATATAATAATAACTAATTTATTATTGCCTCTAGGGCATATTTCCAACAGTCTCCCACTTGCACTAGAGTCAATAATCCAGTTCACATCGATATGTGATTAACACTCAAGGTCACATCCCCATGTGACTAACACCCAAAGAGTTTACTAGAGTCAATAATCTAGTTCACATTACCATGTGATTAACACTCGATGAGTTCTGGGTTTGAACATGTTATGCTTGTGAGAGATGTTATAGTCAACGGGTCTGAATCTTTCAGATCCGTATGTACTTCGCAAATCTCTATGTCATCTTGTAGATGCAGCTACTACGCTATATTTGGAGCCATTTCAAATAACTGTTCTACTTGGAGCTATTCTAAAATGTTGCTCCATTATACGTATCCGGTATCTCTACTCAGAGCTATCCGGATAGGTGTTAAGCTTGCATCGACGTAACCCTTTACGACGAACTCTTTTACCACCTCCATAATCGAGAAAAATTCCTTAGTCCACTAGTTACTAAGGATAACTTTGACCGTTGTCCTGTGATCCATTCTTGGATCACTCTTGTACCCCTTGACTGACTCATGGCAAGGCACACTTCAGGTGTGGTATACAGCATAGCATACTGTAGAGCCTATGTCTTAAGCATAGGGGACGACCTTCGTCCTTTCTCTCTCTTCTGCCGTGGTCGAGCTTTAAGTCTTAACTTCATACCTTACAACTCAGGCAAGAACTCCTTCTTTGACTGATCCATCTTGAACACCTTCAAGATCATGTCAAGGTATGTGCTCATTTGAAAGTACCATTAAGCGTTTTGATCTATCCTTATAGACCTTGATGCTCAATGTTCAAGTAGTTTAATCCAGGCTTTCCATTGAAAAGTACTTTCCAAATAACCCTATATGCTTTCCAGAAATTCTACGTCATTTCTGATCAACAATATGTCAACAACATATATTTATCAGAAATTCTATAATGCTCCCACTCACTTCTTTGGAAATACAAGTTTCTCATAAACTTTGTATAAACCCAAAATCTTTGATCATCTCATCAAAGCGTACATTCCAACTCCGAGATGCTTACTCCAGTCCTTAGAAGGATTGCTGGAGCTTTGCATACTTATTAGCATCTTTCAGGATTAACAAAACCTTCCGGTTGTATCACATACAACCTTTCCTCAAAAATCGTCGAGGAAACAATGGTTTTTGGCATCCTATCTGCAAGATTTCACAAATAACGCAGTAGTTGCTAATATAATTCCAACAGACTCTTAGCATTGCTACGAGTGAGAAAGTCTCATCGTAGTCAACTCCTTGAACTTGTCGGAAAACATCTTAAAGACAAGTCGAGCTTTCTTAATGGTGATACTTACCATCATTGTCCGTCTTCCTTTTAAAATCCATATGTACCTAACAGCCTTATGACCATCAAGTAGTTCTTCCAAAGTCTACACTTTGTTTTCATATATGGATCCTCTCTCGGATTTTATGGCCTCGAGCCATTTATCGGAATCCGGGCCCACCATCGCTTCTCCATGGCTCGTAGGTTCATTGTTGTCTAGCAACATGACTTCCAAGACAGGATCACGTACCACTCTGAAGTAGTACACATCCTTGTCATCCCACGAGGTTTGGTAGTGACTTGATCTGAAGTTTCATGATCACTATCATAAGCTTCCACTTCAATTGGTGTAGGTGCCACAGGAACAACTCCTGTGCCCTGCCACACACTAGTTGAAGATACGGTTCAATAACCTCATCAAGTCTCCACCATCCTCCCACTCAATTCTTTCGAGAGAAACTTTTCCTCGAGAAAGGACCCGATTCTAGAAACAATCCCTTATTGCTTTCGGATTGAGACAGGAGGTATACCCAACTATTTTTGGGTGTCCTATGAAGATGCATTTATCCGCTTTGGGTTCGAGCTTATCAGCCTGAAACTTTTTCACATAAGCGTCGCAGCCCCAAACTTCTAAGAAATGACAGCTTAGGTTTCTCTAAACCATAGTTCATATGGTGTCATCTCATCGGAATTACATGGTGCCCTATTTAAAGTGAATGTGGTTGTCTCTAATGCCTAACCCATAAACTATCGTGGTAATTCGATAAGAGACATCATGGTATGCATCATATCCAATAGGGTGCAGTTATGATGTTCGGACACACCATCACACTACGGTGTTCCAGGCTGTATTAGTTGTGAAACAATTTCCACAATGTCTTAATTCTGTGCCAAACTCGTAATTCAGATATTCATCTCTATGATCATATCATAGATATTTTATCCTCTTATCACGACGATCTTTCAACTTCACCCTGAAATTACTTGAACCTTTCAATAATTCAGACTCGTGATTCATCAAGTAAATATAGTCAACATCTACTCAAATCTTCTGTGAAGTAAGAACATAACGATATCCACTACATGCCTCAGCACTCATTGGATTGCACACATCAAAATGTATTACTTCCAACAAGTTGCTTTCTAGTTCCATTTTACTGAAAACGAGGCTTTCAGTCATCTTGCCCATGTGGTATGATTTGCATGTCTCAAGTGATTCAAAATCAAGTGAGTCCAAACGGTCCATTTGCATGGAGTTTCTTCATTCATATACACCAATAGACATGGTTCACATGTCTCAAACCTTTCAAAACAAGTGAGCCCAAAGATCCATCAACATGGAGCTTCTTCATGCGTTTTATACCGATATGACTTACATGGCAGTGCCACAAGTAGGTGGTACTATCATTACTATCTTTTGGCATGAACATGTGTATCACTACGATCGAGATTCAATAAACCATTCATTTTAGGTGTAAGACCATTGAAGGTATTATTCAAATAAACAGAGTAACCATTATTCTCTTTAAATGAATAACCGTATTGCGATAGACATAATCCAATCATGTCTATGCTCAACGCAAACACCAATCTCGATGGTAGAGGGAGCGTACGATATTTGATCAACCTTGGAAATACTTCCAACACATATCGTCATCTCACCTTTAGCTAGTCTCCATTTATTCCGTAGCTTTTATTTCGAGTTACTAACACTTAGCAACCGAACCGGTATCTAATACCCTGGTGCTACTAGGAGTACTAGTAAAGTACACATTAACATAATACATCCAATATACTTCTATCGACCTTGCCAGCCTTCTTATCTACCAAGTATCTAGGGTAATTCTGCTCCAGTGGCTGTTCCCTTTATTACAGAAGCACTTAGTCTCGGGTTTGGGTTCAACCTTGGGTTTCTTCACTAGAGCAGCAGCTGATTTGCCGTTTCATGAAGCATCCCTTTTTGCCCTTGCCCTTCTTGAAACTAGTGGTTTCACCAACCATCAACAATTGATGCTCCTTCTTGATCTCTACTTTTGTGGTGTCAAACATCGCGAATATCTCAAGGATCATCATATATGTCCCTGATATATTATAGTTCATCATGAAGCTCAAGCAGCTTGGTGGTAATGACTTCGGAGAACCATCACTATTTCATCTGGAAGATCAACTCCCACTCGATTCAAGCGATTGTTGTACTGAGACAATCTGAGCACAAGTTCAACAATTGAGCTTTTCTCCCTTAGTTTGCAGGCTAAGAAAATTGTCAGAGGTCTTATACCTCTTGACGTGGGAACGAGCCTGAAATCCCAATTTCAGCCCTCAAAACATCTCATATGTTTCGCGACGTTTCAAAACGTCTTCGGTGCCTCAACTCTAAGCCGTTTAACTGAACTATCACGTAGTTATCAAAATGTGTATGTCAGATGTTTGCAACATCCATAGACAACGTTCGAGGTTCAGCACACTGAGCGGTACATTAAGGACATAAGCCTTCTATGAAGCAATGAGGACAATCCTCAGTTTACGGACCTAGTCCGCATAATTGCTACTATCAACTTTCAACTAAATTTTCTCTAGGAACATATCTAAACAGTAGAACTGAAGCGTGAGCTACGACATAATTTGCAAAGACCTTTTGACTATGTTTAGGATAATTAAGTTCATCTTGTGAACTCCCACTCAGATAGACATCCCTCTAGTCATCTAAGTGATTACATGATCCGAGTCAACTAGGCCGTGTCCGATCATCACGTGAGACGGACTAGTCATCATATACATCACATATATCATTCATCACATCCTTTTGGCCATATCACATCACATAGCATACCCTGCAAAAACAAGTTAGACGTCCTCTAATTGTTGTTTGCATGTTTTACGTGGCTGCTATGGGTTTCTAGCAAGAACGTTTCTTACCCACGCAAAAACCACAACGTAATATGCCAATTGCTATTTACCCTTCATAAGGACCCTTTTCATCGAATCCGATCCGACTAAAGTGGGAGAGACAGACACCCGCTAGCCACCTTATGCAACTAGTGCATGTCAGTCGGTGGAACCAGTCTCACGTAAGAGTACGTGTAAGGTCGGTCCGGACCGCTTCATCCCACAATACCGCCGAATCAAGATTGGACTAGTAAGGTAAGCATATTGAACAAAATCAACGCCCACAACTACTTTGTGTTCTACTCGTGCATAGAAACTACGCATAGACCTAGCTCATGATGCCACTGTTGGGGAACGTAGCATAAATTCAAAATTTTCCTACGTGTCACCAAGATCTATCTATGGAGTCATCTAGCAACGAGGGAGGAGTGGATCTACATACCCTTGTAGATCGCGTGCGGAAGCGTTCAAGAGAACGGGGTTGATGGAGTCGTACTCGTCGTGATCCAAATCACCGATGATCCTAGCGCCGAACGGACAGCACCTTCGCGTTCAACACACGTACGGAGCAGCGACGTCTCCTCCTTCTTGATCCAGCAAGGGGGGAGGAGAGGTTGATGGAGATCCAGCAGCACGACGGCGTGGTGGTGGAAGTAGCGGGATTCCAACAGGGCTTCGCCAAGCGCTGCGGGAGGAGGGAGATGTGTCATGGGAGGGAGAGGGAGGCGCCAGGGCTTAGGTTGGGCTGCCCTCCCTTCCCCCCACTATATATAGGGCCAAGGGAGAGGGGGAGGTGCAGCCTTGGCCCTTCCTCCAAGGAAGGGTGCGGCCAGGGAGGAGTCCCTCCTCCCCAAGGCACCTCGGAGGTGCCTTCCCCCTTTAGGACTCTTCCTTTCCCTCTTCTCTTGGCGCATGGGCCTCTTGGGGCTGGTGCCCTTGGCCCATATAGGCCAAGGCGCACCCCCTACAGCCCATGTGGCCCCTCGGGGCAGGGGCAGGTGGCCCCACCCGGTGGACCCCCGGGACCCTTCCGGTGGTCCCGGTACAATACCGGTGACCCCGAAACTTGTCCCGATGGCCGAAATAGCACTTCCTATATATAATTCTTTACCTCCGGACCATTCCGGAACTCCTCGTGACGTCCGAGATCTCATCCGGGACTCCGAACAACTTTCGGGTTACCGCATACTAATATCTCTATAACCCTAGCGTCACCGAACCTTAAGTGTGTAGACCCTACGGGTTCGGGAGACATGCAGACATGACCGAGATGACTCTCCGGTCAATAACCAACAGCGGGATCTAGATACCCATGTTGGCTCCCACATGTTCCACGATGATCTCATCGGATGAACCATGATGTCAAGGACTTAATCAATCCCGTATACAATTCCCTTTGTCTATCGGTACGACACTTGCCCGAGATTCGATCATCGGTATCCCGATACCTTGTTCAATCTCGTTACCGGCAAGTCTCTTTACCCGTTCCATAACACATCATCCCGTGATCAACTCCTTGATCACATTGTGCACATTATGATGATGTCCTACCGAGTGGGCCCAGAGATACCTCTCCGTTTACACGGAGTGATAAATCCCAGTCTCGATTCGTGCCAACCCAACAGACACTTTCGGAGATACCTGTAGTGTACCTTTATAGCCACCCAGTTACGTTGTGACGTTTGGCACACCCAAAGCACTCCTACGGTATCTGGGAGTTGCACAATCTCATGGTCTAAGGAAATGATACATGACATTAGAAAAGCTTTAGCATACGAACTACATGATCTTGTGCTAGGCTTAGGATTGGGTCTTGTCCATCACATCATTCTCCTAATGATGTCATCCCGTTATCAATGACATCCAATGTCCATGGTCAGGAAACCGTAACCATCTATTGATCAACGAGCTAGTTAACTAGAGGCTTACTAGGGACATGGTCTTGTCTATGTATCCACACATGTATCTGAGTTTCCTATCAATACAATTCTAGCATGGATAATAAACGATTATCATGAACAAGGAAATATAATAATAACTAATTTATTATTGCCTCTAGGGCATATTTCCAACAGCGTCCACCGCCGCCCTGCCACGTCGCCCGACCAATGGGAGAGCGCCACATCGTCGCCGCCGCCTCCCTCCTCCACTCGCGCGCCGCCATGTGTCGCTGCCACCCTCCTCCACTGCGCGGCCCGCCGATCAAAATATCTCTTATTTACTTTAATGCACCCATATACTTGGTAAAGGGTGGAAGGCTCGGCCTTATGCCTGGTGTTTTGTTCCACTCTTCCCGCCCTAGTTTCCGTCATACCAGTGTTATGTTCCTTGATTTTGCGTTCCTTAAACGGTTGGGTTATAATGGGAACCCCTTGACAGTTCGCCTTGAATAAAACTCCTCCAGCAAGGCCCAATTTGTTCCATGTTGGAACTTGGATATGTTGGGATATCACAATATCTCTTATTTAATTAATGCACCTATATATTGGTAAAGGGTGGAAGGCTCGGCCTTATGCCTGGTGTTTTGTTCCACTCTTGCTGCCCTAGTTTCCGTCATACTAGTGTTATGTTCCTGTATTTTGCGTTCCTTACACGGTTGGGTTATAATGGGAACCCCTTGACAGTTCGCCTTGAATAAAACTCCTCCAGCAAGGCCCAACCTTGGTTTTACAATTTGCCACCTAAGCCTTTTTCCCTTGGGTTCTGCAGACTCAAGGGTCATCTTTATTTTAAATCCCCGGGGCCAGTGCTCCTCTGAGTGTTGGTCCAAACTAGAGCCCCTTGCAGCGCCACCTCGGGGAAACTTGAGGGTTGATTTTAGTTGTACGGATTGCTTATCCGGTGGGCACTGAGAACGAGATATGTGCAGCTCCTATCGGGATTTGTCGGCACATTCGGGCGGCTTTGGTGGTCTTGTTTTACCATTGTCGAAAAGTCTTGTAACCGGGACTCTGAGTCTAATCGGGTCTTCCTGGGAGAAGGAATATCCTTCGTTGACCGTGAGAGCTTGTGATGGGCTAAGTTGGGACACCCCTGTAGGGTTTTGAACTTTCGAAAGCCGTGCCCGCGGTTATGGGCAGATGGGAATTTGTTAATATCCGGTTGTAGAGAACTCGACAGTTAACTTAATTAAAATGCATCAACCACGTGTGTAGCCGTGATGGTCTCTTCGCGGCGGAGTCCGGGAAGTGAACACGGTTCTTGTGTTATGCTTGAACGTAAGTAGTTTCAGGATCACTTCTTGATCACTTCTAGTTCACGACCGTGCTTTGCTTGTCTTCTCGCTCTCATTTGCGTAAGTTAGCCACCATATATGCTAGTCCTTGCTGCAGCTCCACCTCACTACCTTTTCCTACCCATAAGCTTAAATAGTCTTGCTCTCGCGGGTGTGAGATTGCTGAGTCCTCGTGGCTCACAGATACTTCCAAATAGTTGCAGGTGCCGATGATAACCGTGTAGGTGACGCAACCGACCTCAAGGAGGAGCTCGATGAAGATCGTGTTCGTTGTGTTGTATCGTTTCCTTTCGATCAGTAGTGGAGCCCAGTTGGGGCGATCAGGGATCTATTGCATTAGGGGTGGTCTTTCTTTATTTGGTTTCGTAGTCGGACCTTGATTGTATTCTGGATGATGTAATGCTATATTTATGTATTGTGTGAAGTGGCAATTGTAAGCCAACTCTTTATCCCTTTCTTATTCAGTACATGGGATGTGTAAAGATTACCCCTCTTGCGACATGCCTACTATGCGGTTATGCCTCTAAGTCGTGCTCCAACACGTGGGAGATATAGCCGCATCATGGGTGTTACAAGTTGGTATCAGAGCCGACCCTCGCGGTTACACGGATGGTTGCGGACAGGTGTGTGGTCATGTTGTTCATGACGTTTGTGACCCTTCATGGCACACGGCATGGCACATGTACTGGACTAGAAGCACAGACGTATGTGCCAAGAGGGAACGTTCATGTGGCCCAACAAGGACGTCGGTTCCTCTGAGTGAGGGTGTATGTGATAGCCTGGCTTATTAGGGATGATAGACTACTCATATAAAATAAGTAATTCCTTCTTTTTTGGGAGCCCGTTTGGACAGAACTCCAAAGTTAAGCGTGCTCAGCTTGGAGTAGTGTCAGGATGGTTGACCGACCGGGAAGTTGCTCCCAGGTGCGCACAAGTGAGGTCAAAGTGCGCAGAAAAGACTAGTATTGATCTGTGGGGCCAGTCTAGATCCCGCCAGGAGTAACGACCACCGGCGGGTGTGTCCGGGGCGTTACAAGTTGGGATCAGAGCCTTCCCCGACTTAGGAGCCCCCTGCTTGATCGAATCGTTGGCGTTGTTGAGTCTAGAAAAATGTTTTGAGTCTTATAGGATTATATATATCGGAGAGTAGGATTCTTTTTACTCCTCAGTCCCTTCGTCGCTCTGGTGAGGCCTCCTGACGTAGAGTTTTGACTCTTCTCTTCTCAAATTTCACTAAAAAAATTTAGGATCACGCGGGTATCTTGGAATCGTTCCGATGGTTTTGTGACGAGAACATTGTTCTTGGTGCCTCCTGACATTTAGCGGTTGTGGCAGTGTCCCGGGGAGTTGAGCTCCGAGGTGTTGTCGTCACAATTTTATCATTATAGTTCTGGAATACCTGAGTTTCGCCGACATTGAAAATCTCTTTTATGCTGTTGTTGGTGAGATAACCTCGACGCTACCTAGTACTGGGGCGGGAGTTCGGGAGTATTGCCATAACTCGTATAACAGATGCTTTTTGAAGGTTGAGGTAAATGATTTTCGAAGGTTTCTTGGTTATGTGTTGAGGGATTGATACAGCTGGATGTAGGATTTGTTAGTTTTGGGTGAGATATTATGCTTCCCCTGTATCCCCAACACCTGATTGCATAACCAGAAAGTTTCGGGAGTTTATAAGTGGGAATTCAAGTAGCTCCTAGGATATCTTTCTGACAGATGTATGATATGAAATTGGGGTTCGATGTCTAGTGGTCCGCCTATCCACGGTTGGTTTTACAATGGTCTCGTTGTGTCTTAAAGAGTCCTTGGCTATGCTGACTCGGGGACGCTTCGTATGTCATGTGCACTGCCTTGTACATGATGGTGTTGTATGATCGAGCCCGTGTGGGCCCCACCACGAAAACTTCGGACAAAATCTCTATCATATGTTTGTTTTCAGCTTATTTTGCAAGACAAACCTTGTTTTGTTTTGATTGTGGTATTCGAGTTGCTTCGAAGTCAAATGTTGTTCCCATACCTTTCCTAAGTGGTGTTCTCATATTTCTATGGGAGTGCTAATCCTTTTCGATCATCGAGATGGTCATGCCAATTCTTTTTCAACCGGCGTGTTTCTCTTCAAGTGGATCCGATAATTTCAACATCCGCAAGATCAATTATCAGTTCTTCTCAACGATGTTCATTTCATCCGTCCCAAGTTGTCTTTGTTTTCCCGCCCTCCCACCCTTATTCTTCGAGGACTCGGATTTCTTAATCAAGTATCCATTTTATTCATGTGAAGTCTCTTCTTTTTTTTCAATGTTCGTATCCGGTGATTCTCATGAAGATACTAACGGAGCTTAAAGAATCATTCTTTGTTCTTTTCTTCTCCTGTGGATTCAATTCAAGCTTTGTTGATCATATCCTTTGCTCGGTTCTAATACCTTCTCATGCCGGTGCACCTCATAATCATTCAGTTCGTGCTATTCATTTATTCGGGAGTGCTGAAGATACCTCAGAAGGCTCGTCTTTTCATTCAAGATCCGTTCAACTTATTTCGAGGTTGTTATCTCATTCAAGCCGTTTAATTCAACCGGTGCAATCTCTCTTTTCAAGCAATTGTTCAACGGTGTTTCTATTGAGTGGGCCCTAACCCACAGGTTTTTTTCCCCAGGATCTTACTTGACTCTTCTAATTTTACCGGAGCTATTCTCAAATCTTTCAAAGTTTGACGTGAGAATGAATTCTCATCAGTCATATGTCTTTCTCCAAGATCTTTCAAATTCTTTTCATCGTTGGCTCAACCTTTAAATTCGTCATCCTAGAGTATCTCAACAATTCATGGTGGTGTTTCTCATCATCATTCTCTGCATTTGAAGACCGAAGAAGAGTTTTCCTCCAAATCTTATCCGTTCTCTCAAAGATTCGTGATTCTAGCTTGTTGCCATCCTCTCATAATTGTTTTCGATTGTGAGAATTCTTTTCACCCATCCAGAGCAATTCAGGAGTCTTTTCAGTTTGATCATCCGGAGCCCATCATCTTAGAATTATTCTTTCCAGCTTTCAACTCTCGTTCTCTAAATCTTATCGGTGGTTCATTCAAGTATTCTCTAATCAGCTCATGATCTCTTCGTTTCACTTGTACCTAAATTCCCCCAAGTATCTTCATTCGTTCTTTAATTCTTCCTGGTGTTTCTTTATCTTTTCTTCGTTAATTTTCAATTCTTACGGTGGTTCTTCCAAGATTCTTCTTCCTTCGTTTATCATATCAATGCATTCGTGCTTTCCAAATCTTACCGGAGGTTCGTTCAAGACCTTTCCAATTTTGCGCAATATCTATCTTAATCATGTCTACGAGAATAAGTAGTTTGTCAAATCCGTTGCTTGTCACCAATTTAAATTGGTGAAGGATGCGTATAACATAATTCTTATTATTGTTTCATCCAAGTGATCTAATTTCTTCTTTCCGGAGTTGTTCATCATATCACATTCTCGGTCCGAGATGCTTCATCTTTTCTTTTCCGGAGTGCCAAGTTTTCCGCTTTATCTTGTCGCAAAGCTCCATCCAATCATTGCAAGGCTTCACCTTGTGTTTTCAATTTCTTTTCCTTCCTACCATTTCTTTTATTACCGGATTTCTTCAGGGAGGCTCTACATGATGGTTCATCAAAGATTTAATTCCTTCTCGAAGTGCTCATCAAGATTCTTTTCATTGGAGTTCAAGCATTCTTCATCTTGCAATCCGGAGTGCAATTCTTCATACCTTACCTTTTGAGGTGGTGTTATGTCATTCTTGACAATTTCCCTTCGTGTTTCATAATTCTCAAGTTGTCAAGAATGAGATTAGTTAAACCCATCAATTGTTAGAGCATGAGCTCTTCTCAACCCATCAATCTCTTCATTGGAATTATCTTGGGGTATATTTCACCTAAAGCTTTCCCTAAGGATTTTGCTATTTATGGTGCTTACAAATGACCCAAGTTCTTCATTTATCCTCCTGGTGAGATAAGTTCCGCGTCTCCTTGTTCATATCAATCAAATCAATTGTTAAGTTAGTGGCAAAATTTCACCTCAAATTTTGAGATGTCTTCCTTAAGCCCACATCAAGTTTATCCTCTCGTTGTTGATAATCCAACAACTCCGTTCTAGCATTTGTCATAAGCGTGCTCTCTCAAGATCTTGTTTCCCTCCGTTCATTCCATTCCATTCTTTCATTTCTTCTGGAGGCAGTGTGATGTTTCTCTTTCTATCATCATCTCGAATGGTGAGGGTCATGTTCTTTTTGTGCCTATCCATTTAAACGGGCTGTTGTGCCCTCTTCTCAAGTTCTTTTCGCCTTATCAAGCCTTACATCTTGTTTCAACCGGAGTGCTTGCATGTACTTATTGTCCATTGCAACCCCTTTCTTATGTCTTTCAACCCACCAGGTTCTCGTAATGTTCCTTGTTCCTCTTTTCTAACAGAGTGTTTTCAAACTTGTTCATCTTCATTGTATTCTTTTCTCAAAATGGTTTAACCTTTCAAGGTTCTTTGGTTTCACGCGTTTGTCAAAGAAGCAACTTAGTTTTACCTCTCATCTTCCTCTTTCGTTTTCCCTCCGGTGCCATCCTAGATCTCGGGACGAGATCCTCTCGTAGTGGTGGAGTGTTGTAACGCCCCGAGACCGTTGCGCCAGGTGTCTTCCAGTTATTCGCTGTTGTTGCCTTGTCATTTATTTGTGTGTCATGCATTTCATATCATGCCATCGTGTGCATCACATTTTCATACGTGTTCATCTCATGCATCCGAGCATTTTCCCCGTTGTCCGTTTTGCAATCCGGCGCTCCTATGTCCTACGGCGCTCCCTTTTGTCTCTTTTCGTGTGCGGGTGTTGAAATTTCTCGGAATGGACCGTGATTTGCCAAGCGGCCTTGGTACACTGCCGGTAGACCGCCTGTCAGGTTTAGTGCCATTTAGAGTTCGTTCGATACTCCAATGGTTAACCGGGGAACCGTAAAGGCCTTGTGTGTGTTGTAGCCCGACACCCCTCCAAAGTGGCCCAAAACCCATACAAACCCACTACATCTTCTCGGCCGTTCAATCACGATCGTGTGGCCGAAAACTGCACCTCATTTGGACTCTCCTAGCTCCCTCTACCAATATATATGTGTGCCTCCCCGAAATTTCACGCAGATGAAACCCTAGATCCAACTCCCTCCGCGCCGCCGGACATGTCCGTCCGCGCCGGACGCGTCCACCGCCGCCCTGCCATGTCGCCCGACCAATAAGAGAGCGCCACGTCGTCGCCACCGTCTCCCTCCTCCACTCGTGCGCCGCCATGTGTCGCTGCCACCCTCCTCCACCGCGCGGACCGCCGACCCATCGCGGGCCCGCGCGAGCCCGACCACGCCCACCGCTGCGCCTGTCGGGCACGAGCGCCCCACCGCCGTTGCTCGGGTTCCCCGCCATCTTCCGCCGTCGGCGATCTCCACCGCCGCCGCCATGGAAGCCGCCGCCCGTTGCGTCGCCGCCACCGCGCGCCAAGACGACGCCGGCTTCGCCTCTGTAGTCTCACCGTCGCCCCCTCTCGCGGGATCCGCCCCGCCACCGCTCGACCTCACCTACCGGAGCCGCTGCCAACCTCCGCCGTCGCCGCGTCCAAGCTCCGCCGCCGCCGGAGCCGCCATGCACCTCCTCCACAGGGGCCGGAGACCTCCGCCCGGATCTGGCTTGTCCCTGCCCGGATCCGGCCTCCTCCGTCCTTCCCCGTTGCCCACGACCCGGTCCGGTGCCTTCACGACCTTCTCCGGTCAACTCCGGTGAGATTCCGGCGAGATCCGCCGCCCACGTTGACTTTCCGCGAGGTCCAATTTCTTCTAAGTCTTTTCCCAGTGATATTCTATGCCCCTGTTCATCGCATCATAACTTCTCACCGGTAGCTCTGTTTTGCATGCAGGAGATATCAAAATGTTCATCATGATGTCCTCTTTATTTTGTTCCATTGCACCACGCTTGTTTGAGTCCATCTCCATGCCTAAAATGCTGTTGCAAGAGTGCTATAAAATGTTAGTTCATGTTTCTTATCAGTTTATGAGCATTTGTCATTTTTGCCTTGATTATTGTGTGCCTCCTATGGACTTGAGCCCTACATGTGTTTTGGGCTATGCCATGCCATCTTTACAGGGGTGTATGCCATGTGTTTTTGTGATCAATGTGGTGACTAGCACAAGCATGCAAAGTAGCTCTCGTGATGTTGCTGATTTCAGGGACTTAGAATTTCACTAAGTCTTTGCTCTGGTGTTATTTTTATGCCATGTATTCATGTTGCTACAGAGAGATCCATGCTTCTTTTGAGTATGTTCAGTAAGGATGATTTGGGCATATGGTTGTCCTCTATCCATCCATGCCCCTGTTTGCATTTATGGAGTACCCTAGCATGACTCAATCTTGCTCTACTTTTGCTATAAAATGTTCCTGACAAATTGTTTACATGTTAATCAATTTTGCCAAGGTTGTCGTAGTTGATCCATGCATGATATGAGTTTGTTCTTGCCATGGTTAGCTACTTGATCTTGTCTTCTTGCTGGGAGTATGCTTAGTTTGTCATGCAATGTCTTGTGTTGAGTGCATCGAGCTCGCAAACACACCTTCATAATTCTGTTTATGCCATGTCCAGTTTTTCTGCCAAGTCTGAATCTGTTAACGAAACTTGCTATGTTTACATGGGTGCCATCATATCTTCTGATCCTTTTTGGCCTATGGTCAGTAAGGGACTTTTGTTATATGCTTTGAGTGAATTCATGCCATGCCTTGTATTGCTAAGATATGATCCTGTAGCATGTCGATATCTTGCTCTAAACATTGCTTCCTGATGTTAATTCCTGGCATGTTGTTATTTTCTCTAAGTCTGTGATGCTGTTATCTTTTGCCCTTTTGCCATGCTTGTTTGAACCTGCTACTGTGTGATTTAGCCATAGCTTGGTGTTCATATTTTGTCAAGCATCTTGAGTAGATCACTGCCATGTGCCTTGTTGCTATGTTGGAGTGCAGTAGCTTAGTTTCTTGTTGCATTCTAGATGGCATCGTGTTGTTAATCGCAAAATTATGCCATTCTTGTTTTGCTTGTCATTTTCAAACCGTGCATCCGATTCTGGTGATCTTTATATCGATTTCGACCGAAATCAACTCATCTTTCCAGCGGCACTCTTGGTTTGCCAAGTTGAGTCCTGGTTCAATATTTTCCTTCCAGAGCATGCATATGCATTGCATATCACATCCCGCATATCATGCCATGTCTTGCATCATGTTGCTTGCGCATTGCACCGTGGTTGATTGTGTTTTCCTTTGTTTGTGTTCTTGCTTTGGGTAGAGCCGGGAGACGAGTTCGTGTTCGAGGAACCCGTTGAGTACGCTTACGAGGATCAAGCTATCGTCAACTCGGAGAACTTTGCAGGCAAGATGACCATACCCTCGAAATCACTTCTATCTTTGCTTGCTAGTTGCTCGCTCTATTGCTATGCCGCGATACCTACCACTTGCTATATCATGCCTCCCATGTTGCCATGTCTAGCCTTTTAACCCACCTTGTCCTAGCAAACCGTTGTTTGGCTATGTTACCGCTTTGCTCAGCCCCTCTTATAGCATTGTTAGTTGCAGGTGAAGATGAAGTTTGTTCCATGTTGGAACATGGATATGTTGGGATATCACAATATCTCTTATTTAATTAATGCACCTATATACTTGGTAAAGGGTGGAAGGCTCGGCCTTATGCCTGGTGTTTTGTTCCACTCTTGCCGCCCTAGTTTCCGTCATACCGGTGTTATGTTCCTTGATTTTGCGTTCCTTACACGGTTGGGTTATAATGGGAACCCCTTGACAGTTTGCCTTGAATAAAACTCCTCCAGCAAGGCCTAGTTTGTTCCATGTTGGAACATGGATATGTTGGGATATCACAATATCTCTTATTTAATTAATGCACCTATATACTTGGTAAAGGGTGGAAGGCTCGGCCTTATGCCTGGTGTTTTGTTCCACTCTTGCCGCCCTAGTTTCCGTCATACCGGTGTTATGTTCCTTGATTTTGCGTTCCTTACACGGTTGGGTTATAATGGGAACCCCTTGACAGTTCGCCTTGAATAAAACTCCTCCAGCAAGGCCCAACCTTGGTTTTACAATTTGCCACCTAAGCCTTTTTCCCTTGGGTTCTGCAGACTCAAGGGTCATCTTTATTTTAAATCCCCGGGCCAGTGCTCCTCTGAGTGTTGGTCCAAACTAGAGCCCCTTGCAGCGCCACCTCGGGGAAACTTGAGGGTTGGTTTTAGTTGTACGGATTGCTTATCCGGTGTGCCCTGAGAACGAGATATGTGCAGCTCCTATCAGGATTTGTCGGCACATTCGGGCGGCTTTGCTGGTCTTGTTTTACCATTGTCGAAAAGTCTTGTAACCGGGATTCCGAGTCTGATCGGGTCTTCCTGGGAGAAGGAATATCTTTCGTTGACCGTGAGAGCTTGTGATAGGCTAAGTTGGGACACCCCTGCTGGGTTTTGAACTTTCGAAAGCCGTGCCCGCGGTTATGGGCAGATGGGAATTTGTTAATATCCGGTTGTAGAGAACTCGACATTTAACATAATTAAAATGCATCAACCGTGTGTGTAGCCGTGATGGTATCTTCTCGGCAGAGTCCGGGAAGTGAACACGGTTCTTGTGTTATGCTTGAACATAAGTAGTTTTAGGATCACTTCTTGATCACTTCTAGTTCACGACCGTGCTTTGCTTCTCTTCTCGCTCTCATTTGCGTAAGTTAGCTAGCATATATGATATTGCTTGCTACAGCTCCACCTCACTACCTTTTCCTACCCATAAGCTTAAATAGTCTTGCTCTCGCGGGTGTGAGATTGCTGAGTCCTCGTGGCTCACAGATACTTCCAAATAGTTGCAGGTGCCGATGATAACCGTGCAGGTGACGCAACCGAGCTCAAGGAGGAGCTCAATGAAGATCGTGTTCGTTGTGTTGTCTCGTTTCCTTTCGATCAGTAGTTGAGCCCAGTTGGGGCGATCGGGGATCTATTGCATTAGGGGTGGTCTTTCTTTATTTGGTTCCGTAGTCGGACCTTGATTGTATTCTGGATGATATAATGCTATATTTATGTATTGTGTGAAGTGGCGATTGTAAGCCAACTCTTTATCCCTTTCTTATTCAGTACATGGGATGTGTAAAGATTACCCCTCTTGCGACATGCCTACCATGCGGTTATGCCTCTAAGTCATGCTCCGACACATGGGAGAATAGCCGCATCATGGGTGTTACAGTAACATTGTCCCTTCTCTCTTTTTCTCTCATTTTTTAGTTAGGCCTTTTTTATATGGCCTATTTTTTAATTCCTCACTTGGGACAATGTTCTAGAAAATGATGATCATCACACTTCTATTTATTTTACAACTCAACGATTACAACTCGATACTAGAACAAAAGATGACTCTATATGAATGCCTCCGGCGGTGAACCGGGATATGCAATGGACCAAGAGTGACATGTAAGAAAGAATTACAAATAGTGGCTTTGCCAAAAATACTATGTCAACTACATGATCATGCTAAGCAATATGACCATAATGAATGTGTCATGATATGTAGCGACCCGACCCGAATGGATCAAGTCTCTGTGCTTAAGTGTCATCCCTTGATCGTTATGCTGACACACACAGTACTCGAGGATTTATAACAGAGGTAAATCACATGTATAAGTAACGTAAGATACTATTACCTCAATCCAAAATAGTGGAAGTAACAAGGTTGTGGATTCCCATCAACACCAACGGCAAAGTTGAGTGTAGAAATAGTAACCCTAACGTATCACTTACTCGTCGTAAGAAGTCCTACAACATGAGACGTTGCAGCCACAAAGGGTCAGTACATTGAATGTACTGGCAAATTCACACCATAGAGAATGATGAATAAAGGCTATCACTACATGCATATTTGGCTGGTGGAAAAGCTCTATGGTTATAAGGTTTTTGCGAGAAGCCAATTTTTCCCTACTGCAAAGGAATAAATTTTATTTAACTATCATGGTGGTTGTTGAACATTGAGAATGGTTGACAGAATTCTCAATCCCAATTAAATAACATCATTAAACCCAACAAACTTAATTTAAAAGTAACGTGATGAGATTCACATGATAATCCAGGTACTAGATACTCAAGTTGTCCATAACCGGGGACACGGCTAATCATGATTAGTTTATACACTCTACAGAGGTTTGCGCACTTTTCCCACAAGACTCGATCGCCTCCGTTGGATTTCTCGCACTACATGGTGTTTGAGAAACGAATGACCGAGACATAGTCTTTCAAAAGCGTTTGCACCTTACGATGGGTAGACCGTACCACCTACAACCCCTACATCTGCTAGTCTACCACTGTAAGAGTTCACACGACTTTCAACTATGCTAGAGCCCATAATAGCTTGTGGCTGCACACGGAAGTTTCTAGTATGAATAGTCTCATGATCCCTTTGAGCCTGGGTGGCAGTCCATAAAAAAACAGGCAATCCTGGTCTACCCAGGTGCCTAGACAGGCAATCCTGGAATAACCAGGTACCTCAATCCACCCAGATGTGTGTTTAAGTTGCCACCTTAGATAAACCATTAATTAACAAACTCACATCTGTCATGAATATCACTCACCCAATCCACGTCTACGAGCATAGCATGGCAATGTAAGCATAACGTAATAGTAACTCCCAAGGTTTGAATGCAGGGCAATAGGTTCCTACCTCATCAACTACTTCCCAATACCCACAATTTAATTAGATCCTAATCATGCAATGTTTGAGGTTTGATCTAATGCAATAAAAACTGGGTATGAAAGAGGTATGATCAAAGTGTGAACTTGCCTGCAATGTTGATGAAGATGATTGGCACTCAAAACTCTTGATAGTTCTACTCGTCACACTCCGGTCAATCTATCGTAAGCAAGCAGTAGTAACCACACATAAGCAATCACTCAAAAGATCAGAAAGAACGAAGAAGACGATCCGGAAAACTTCAAAACCAAACAAATAACTCTTGAAACATAAAACAATTTCTAACAGTACCAAAATTAAGTGAATTTGGCCTTATTAGAATGTTTAGGTCAAGAGCTTCGATTTGCAAAAAGAATCAACTCAAACGGAGCTACAAAACTCAAGTTATGACCAAACGAAGTTTGAATTCAAATCCGGTCTAATTCAAATTTTAAAATTTTCAAAAACATGTTTGAGTTGGATTACTGGATAGAGGGGATCATAACGAAGAAGTGAGCGTTGGTTTCGTTGGATTTGGACTAACAAGCAAAAAGTAGTGATCGTTTGAAAATTAGGGACTAATCTGTAAAATTCTAATCACAGACGGGTCCCTAGCAGAAATAAAATAAAACGAAAAGGCTATATAACGAACGTTCGCTAACGAATGCTAACGAACGAACCGTTCACTAGATTAGAAAAAAAATGAACGAATCTAATCCGTTAGATCCAAATCCAACGGACGAGAGGCGGGGAGGAGTACCGCGGCGGCGGGCGACGTCGGCGGCGAGGAAGACGGTGGCGGTGGCTTCGGCGTTTGAACGGGGAGGCGGCTCCGGTGGCTCTCCGGCTCGGGCGTCACCACCAGAAGGAGCGGGGCGACGAGGCGGAGACGAGGGAGGCGGCAGCTTCGGTCGAGGGCGACGGGACGGTGCGGGGCGACAACGGCGGATCTCGTCGGAGCTCGAACTCCGGCGAGTGCGGGCGGTGGCTGCAAACGGCGCGGCGGCGGCTCGGCTTCGAGCGGCGAGATGCGGGAGAGAGAGGGGTGTCCGGGCGGCGGCTTTATAGGAGGAGGGGAGGCACGGTGGCGTGGGGAAGGGGCGGCCGGTGACGGGGCGCCGCCGGACTCCGGGAGGAGTCTCGGTCGGGGACGACGGGCGAGGCGGCGCGGAGCTGGGCCTTGGCCTGGCTTCGGCTGGGCCGGCCCAGTGGGCGGAGAAAGAGATTTTTTTTAAACATTTTTTTTGCACGCAGTGAAATACAAAATAAACTATACAAAATAAAATCATACTATAGGCATATAATATATCAAAATTTGCAGAAAAAGATTCTCTACGACATGAACATTTTTATAAATTCAAATAAAATCCACACAAATTCAGATAAATCAAATAGTGCTACTGGTCTATTAAAATCCAACAAAAATCATTTTTAAAATACCAAAATGATTTCAATTTAATTTTTCTCCAATTTTCTATTGTAGGGAATCATGTTACCCTATTTTCCATGTATTTTATTTTTGGAGAAAAATAATTTGAATAAAACTCAAATAACTCCAAATTGAAAATAAATTCAAAAGAACTTTGAATTTAATTCTTTGAAACTCCCAACTCATATTTCATATAATTTGAAGAAGTCATTTTATCTTCTCTCGTGAAAATCATTGAGTTGCATAAAGTTTCAGAATTGGAAATATTCTCAAATGAAATTCAAATATTTTCAACACCCCTTGTCATTTAATAAATGGAAGAAGTCATGTCATCTTCTCTCCAGGGTTTCGTGATGAAAAAGTATTTGAATTAACGGAGAGCATAAAAATGCAAAAGTGAAAGTTTCGGAAAGTCCTTTTATTCCCTCTCATTTAACTTTCAAAAGTTTCGAATTTCACTCAATCACACTCAATCAAACAAATCTATCTATTTAGTATAACATTCCAAAATTTAGAATTTTGGGATGTTACAAACCTACCACCCTTAAAATGAATCTCGTCCTCGAGATTCTGAGAGGCTAGAAAGAAATGGGTTAGGTTTGGGGGTCTTCTCAAAATCCATCAATCGTCACAGGGGTCTGGGGTGCTACCACCCTTAGAAGCATGGTTACTGTTCCATCAAAACTCATATACTCCATCCTTATTCTTGACAGTGTCGGTCTTCTCAGATCCTCGAGAAAATTCCTTCTCTGAGCTCTTCCGGTAGTGGCATAACATTTTCCTCAATTCTTCTGTCTTTCATCTAGGTAAGGTTCTTCGGTGACTGGTCTTCTTAGCTGACGGGTCTGGCGCCAATATTAATCAACTATCGATATCTCTCATGGTGGTCAACAATTTAGGGTTTCTCCTATGGGAAATGGGTCTGGGTTGATCATCACCGTATAACCTACGGTTGGCAAAGCTGCCTTGTACAAGGGAAAAAATACCTATACCATTCTAAGGCTTAAACAAGGTTTTGATCGTCGGCGCTCTACTATAGGTAAGTCACTCAGATTTACCATCCCATATATCAAGGCGAATAATAAGAGTAAGTCGGTATGGTGATCAACCCATCCCGCACCCAAATCATTACCTTGTATATGGTTTAGCGAATCTCGCATTCTAACACTCGGTCATCCTCACAAGCATTGCAGAATTTCTCTTGTCGACGAACGAAGTTCGGATATATCCATAAATTCTGCAAGCCAGACAAACATCTATCGTTTCTTCACAACTCTCAGGTTTTGCGTTACTCCTATAAGATCTTCTATCGATAAAATCGTAACTTCTTCCAGGGTTTTTCCTTCAGCAAGAATGTGCTTGCTTCTTGGCAGGTCCTGGGGCATGTGGGTTATGGCCCATCTCATCACTTGTAGTCCTTGAACTTATCATCGGGCAACTGATCATTATGCCAACTTCCAACTTCCTAGTATTCTTAAATCCATCCAATTGTGCTGTCTTCCTTCCTTCCTTCTATTGGCACCAAACTAGGACATGATTACTCAGACTCATCATGGAGTTTCCATTGATCCATATTTCCGACATCATACCTCCTTTATATCCAATAGTAATTTATCTCTTCATCCTCGTGGGATATCCCACATACTGAGAAAAAAACTTATACTTATGAAGTCCATATTCCACTTCGTTGAACATCATTATCCTGTCCAGGGTCAAGCGTTCTTACAAGGGAATATTGGCCATCTCTGCATGGCACTTCTTCAACTGGGAAACGTGAAACACATCATGAACTCCTGACAGTCCTTCGGGTAACTCCAACTTGTAGGCCACTTCTCCCATACGCTCCAAAACTTGGTATGGTCCTACAAATCTCGGGGCTAACTGTCCCTTAACTCCAATCCGTTTAACTCCTCGCATAGGGGACACACGAAGACATGATCTGTCTCCAATTTCATAGACTACCTCCTTGAGTTTTTGAGTCTACATAACTCTTCTGCCTAGACTGACCTACTTTCAGTCTATCTCGAATCAACTTAACATTCTCTTCCGACTCCTTGATCACATTTGGTCCAAACAACTGACGGTCTCCAACTTCATCCCACATACTCTTGGGGTATAACACATATCGAGACAAAACTCGTATTCATTTTTGTCCGAAATCCAATCAGTGGAGTATCCTTATCTTTTCCAGGGGTCATGGGTTCTTACAGGGTACTACCACCCTTAAAATGCACAATTCTTCCATAGACCATATTTCTCATATCCTCAAAAATGGTCAAAATCCTTCTTCATAGAGTAACAACTCATAAAACCCAAATCTTTACCAACGATGCTAACTTTATTGATTCTCCAATGATTACAATCTCTTGCTTTTCCATTACAAGTCTCAACTCAACACCTCAATATAAAAGAAAATGTTCTCACTTCTACTACTCCATTTCTTTTGTTGCAAACTCAACTATCTAGCACAAGTTTCCTTCTCCTTAGGGCATTCGCTGGCAAACATATTACTTCTGACAAGTATCGAGGTTTCCTTTTTGGGCAACTGTTGAGGTAGTGCCCTGACTCCTTGCACCTGTAACAGGTGATATGACTCAGGTCCTTCCTGGAATCCAATCTGCTTCTCTTCCTGGACCTTTCCATGCCAATCATGGCTTCTATTTCTTGTGGGTCATACTCTACTTCCTCTGTCGGGAATTCTACTAGATCCCCATTCAAACAATTTTGGGAGATGTGACCTTCTTCTCCACATGAATAGAAAGACTTAGTGGAGGGTTTAATCGGGTCCTCTTTAGGTGCGTCCTCCACATCTTCCTTCATCACGGGTTCTTCTAAAATTTCCATAAGGGCTCCTTTCTTTACTTCTTTCTTCTGTTGTACGGTTCGTTGTACCATGGGGTAAATGTGACACTGAGCAGGATAGTGGGTAGTCCCTTCACACAAGAAACAAGTAATCTGCCTAATTGGGCATTCTTCAACTGGGTGACTTCCTTCACAATTAGGGCATTCATGCTTGTGTTCTTTATGGGTGTGTCCTATTTCTCCACAAATCTTGCATGCACAAGGTTTCCTCATATCCTTTCCATAAGGCTTCAACTTCTGGGACACAAGCCGAGACTTTGCAGAGTCAACTTTAATTCTCTCCAAGTGGTTACTCCTTGCCATCCATTCATGGTTTGGTATATCCTCCACCAAGTAGCAGCGCCTCTTTCAAAGCACTGAAGAGCATGCTGGGTCGTATCCTTTCTGACTATAGGGTTATTCTTCATGTGATCCTCCATGTTCTGAATCCATTGGTCCGTCTCCAATTGACTCATCGGTCCAGAAAATATAAGCTCATCTTCATTCATCCTCTATTGGGTCCATGGGTTTGGGGTAAGATAAGAGAGATAGAGAGGGATACACACAATGCAAGCAACAGTTTTGAAAAGACAGATTTTTGTTGTGGCTGTCGAAAAACATCAAACAAATGACAGCTCACAAACATCGCATCTAACGTAGGTATATAACAGGGGTTTGGTCTTCTAAAGGTCAATAAATCTTCAACGTCGTCTAACTCTTCAAGTCTTGTTCATGCCTCCAATGGCTTCTTCCGATCATTCTTGTCTTTCTCAAGTTCTTTTGCCAGATCAACTCTGTTGATGTGAAATCTCTCGTGACATCCTTTAATATTCCGGAGTTGCATTCCAAACTTCTGGGTTTCAACATCCTTGGCATGAACCACGGTCCCACTGTCCTTCAGTTCCTGACAAATCTCCGGTATCTCGAGGTTGTAGCTCCTCCAGCTTGGCTACTTTCAGCCTTTGGTTCCTGAGTTCTTCATGAAATGCTTCCTTTCAAATACGGCTTCTTGTGGCTCCATCTTAACTTTATGATGTAATACTCCAGATCCGGGTGATACACCGGCTAAGGTTAAAACTTCATCTTTTGCTGATAGCTGCTCCATCAGCCTTCTACCATCCAATTCTTCCATGCATATGCATGCTTAACTCAGCTCGGTGACCATAGTATTAGTGGCGATGACATCACGGATAGCCGTGTTTCTGCTCTTGTCATTGCCATGAGCTATCTTCCATAGTGGATATCTCCTGCCTTAGGGTTTTCTTGACAAAACTTTGAGTTCTCATGCTCCATGCTCCAGTCTTTCTCCAACAAACCTTGATCTCGGGCATTGACAACTTCCATAATCTTTCAAGTTCCATAAGGGTAGCCTTCCTAGGTCATACAAATCTAGGGATTCTTCAGAGCCTTCAAATTCTCCTAGTCTTTGGAGTCTTCAACCGTTGTAGTTTCCATTATTCAGATGCACGGAAAATACTCTTCATTCCGAAGTGGTATTAGTTGTCCGATATGTTGTACTTCTTGGAGTGGTCTCATCAGTCGAATCTTCGTGTGGTCAAAAAGGGGGAAAGGGTATGGTCTCACTAAAGGGAATTTTTGAATAAGCTCAGAAGAGAAGAGATGTAAAAGATCTTTTTGAAAGGGAAAGTTGTAGAGAAAAATCTTTGCTATGGGCTTGCCAGTTTCTAGGGTCACGTCCTACAACCAACATGTGCTCTGATACCATCTTGTAGCGACCCGACCCGAATGGATCAAGTCTCTGTGCTTAAGTGTCATCCCTGGATCGGTATGCTGACACACACAGTAATCGAGGATTTATAATAGAGGTAAATCACATGTATAAGTAACGTAAGATACTATTACCTCAATCCAAAATAACGGAAGTAACAAGGTTGTGGATTCCCATCAACACCAACGGCAAAGTTGAGTGTAGAAATCGTAACCCTAACGTATCACTTACTCATCGTAAGAAGTCCTGCAACATGAGACATTGCAGCCACAAAGGGTCAATACATTGAATGTACTGGCAAATTCACACCATAGAGAATGATGAATAAAGGCTATCACTACATGCATATTTGGCTGGTGGAAAAGCTCTATGGTTATAAGGTTTTTGCGAAAAGCCAAATTTTCCCTACTACAAAGGAATAAATTTTATTTAACTATCATGGTGGTTGTTGAACATTGAGAATGGTTGACAGCATTCTCAATCCCAATTAAATAACATCATTAAACCCAACAAACTTAATTTAAAAGTAACATGATGAGATTCACATGATAATCCAGGTACTAGATACTCAAGTTGTCCATAACCGGGGACACGGCTAATCATGATTAGTTTATACACTCTACAGAGGTTTGCGCACTTTTCCCACAAGACTCGATCGCCTCCGTTGGATTTCTCGCACTACATGGTGTTTGAGAAACGGATGACCGAGACATAGTCTTTCAGAAGCGTTTGCACCTTACGATGGGTAGACCGTACCACCTACAACCCCTACATCTGCTAGTCTACCACTGTAAGAGTTCACACGACTTTCAACTATGCTAGAGCCCATAATAGCTTGTGGCTGCACACGGCAGTTTCTAGTATGAATAGTCTCATGATCCCTTTGAGCCTAGGTCGCGGTCCATAAAAAAACAGGCAATCCTGGTCTACCCAGGTGCCTAGACAGGCAATCCTGGAATAACCAGGTACCTCAATCCACCCAGATGTGTGTTTAAGTTGCCACCTTAGATAAACCATTAATTAACAAACTCACATCTGTCATGAATATCACTCACCCAATCCACGTCTACGAGCATAGCATGGCAATGTAAGCATAACGTAATAGTAACTCCCAAGGTTTGAATGCAGGGCAATAGGTTCCTACCTCATCAACTACTTCCCAATACCCACAATTTAATTAGATCCTAATCATGCAATGTTTGAGGTTTGATCTAATGCAATAAAAACTGGGTATGAAAGAGGTATGATCAAAGTGTGAACTTGCCTGCAATGTTGATGAAGATGATTGGCACTCAAAACTCTTGATAGTTCTACTCGTCACACTCCGGTCAATCTATCGTAAGCAAGCAGTAGTAACCACACATAAGCAATCACTCAAAAGATCAGAAAGAACGAAGAAGACGATCCGGAAAACTTCAAAACCAAACAAATAACTCTTGAAACATAAAACAATTTCTAACAGTACCAAAATTAAGTGAATTTGGCCTTATTAGAATGTTTAGGTCAAGAGCTTCGATTTGCAAAAAGAATCAACTCAAACGGAGCTATTAAACTCAAGTTATGACCAAACGAAGTTTGAATTCAAATACGGTCTAATTCAAATTTTAAAATTTTCAAAAACATGTTTGAGTTGGATTACTGGATAGAGGGGATCATAACGAAGAAGTGAGCGTTGGTTTCGTTGGATTTGGACTAACAAGCAAAAAGTAGTGATCGTTTGAAAATTAGGGACTAATCTGTAAAATTCTAATCACAGACGGGTCCCTGGCAGAAATAAAATAAAATGAAAAGGCTATATAACGAACGTTCGCTAACGAATGCTAACGAACGAACCGTTCACTAGATTAGAAAAAAAATGAACGAATCTAATCCGTTAGATCCAAATCCAACGGACGAGAGGCGGGGAGGAGTACCGCGGCGGCGGGCGACGTCGGCGGCGAGGAAGACGGTGGCGGTGGCTTCGGCGTTTGAACGGGGAGGCAGCTCCGGTGGCTCTCCGGCTCGGGCGTCACCACCAGAAGGAGCGGGGCGACGAGGCGGAGACGAGGGAGGCGGCAGCTTCGGTCGAGGGCGACGGGATGGTGCGGGGCGACAGCGGCGGATCTCGTCGGAGCTCGAACTCCGGCGAGTGCGGGCGGTGGCTGCAAACGGCGCGGCGGCGGCTCGGCTTCGAGCGGCGAGATGCGGGAGAGAGAGGGGTGTCCGGGCGGCGGCTTTATAGGAGGAGGGGAGGCACGGTGGCGTGGGGAAGGGGCGGCCGGTGACGGGGCGCCGCCGGACTCCGGGAGGAGTCTCGGTCGGGGACGACGGGCGAGGCGGCGCGGAGCTGGGCCTTGGCCTGGCTTCGGCTGGGCCGGCCCAGTGGGCGGAGAAAGAGATTTTTTTTTAAACATTTTTTTTGCACGCAGTGAAATACAAAATAAACTATACAAAATAAAATCATACTATAGGCATATAATATATCAAAATTTGCATAAAAAGATTCTCTACGACATGAACATTTTTATAAATTCAAATAAAATCCACACAAATTCAGATAAATCAAATAGTGCTACTGGTCTATTAAAATCCAACAAAAATCATTTTTTAAAATACCAAAATGATTTCAATTTAATTTTTCTCCAATTTTCTATTGTAGGGAATCATGTTACCCTATTTTCCATGTATTTTATTTTTGGAGAAAAATAATTTGAATAAAACTCAAATAACTCCAAATTGAAAATAAATTCAAAAGAACTTTGAATTTAATTCTTTGAAACTCCCAACTCATATTTCATATAATTTGAAGAAGTCATTTTATCTTCTCTCGTGAAAATCATTGAGTTGCATAAAGTTTCAGAATTGGAAATATTCTCAAATGAAATTCAAATATTTTCAACACCCCTTGTCATTTAATAAATGGAAGAAGTCATGTCATCTTCTCTCCAGGGTTTCGTGATGAAAAAGTACTTGAATTCACGGAGAGCATAAAAATGCAAAAGTGAAAGTTTGGGAAAGTCCTTTTATTCCTTCTCATTTAACTTTCAAAAGTTTCAAATTTCACTCAATCACACTCGATCAAACAAATCTATCTATTTAGTATAACATTCCAAAATTTAGAATTTTGGGATGTTACAAACCTACCACCCTTAAAATGAATCTCGTCCTCGAGATTCGGAGATGCTAGAAAGAAATGGGTTAGGTTTCGGGGTCTTCTCAAAATCCATCAATCGTCACAGGGGTCTGGGGTGCTACCACCCTTAGAAGCATGGTTACTGTTCCATCAAAACTCATATACTCCATCCTTATTCTTGACAGTGTCGGTCTTCTCAGATCCTCGAGAAAATTCCTTCTCTGAGCTCTTCCGGTAGTGGCATAACCTTTTCCTCAATTCTTCTGTCTTTCATCTAGGTAAGGTTCTTTAGTGACTGGTCTTCTTAGCTGACGGGTCTGGCGCCAATATTAATCAACTATCGATATCTCTCATGGTGGTCAACAATTTAGGGTTTCTCCTATGGGAAATGGGTCTGGGTTGATCATCACCGTATAACCTACGGTTGGCAAAGCTGCCTTGTACAAGGGAAAAAATACCTATACCATTCTAAGGCTTAAACAAGGTTTTGATCGTCGGCGCTCTACTATAGGTAAGTCACTCAGATTTACCATCCCATATATCAAGGCGAATAATAAGAGTAAGTCGGTATGGTGATCAACCCATCCCGCACCCAAATCATTACCTTGTATATGGTTTAGCGAATCTCGCATTCTAACACTCGGTCATCCTCACAAGCATTGCAGAATTTCTCTTGTCGACGAACGAAGTTCGGATATATCCATAGATTCTGCAAGCCAGACAAACATCTATCGTTTCTTCACAACTCTCAGGTTTTGCGTTACTCCTATAAGATCTTCTATCGATAAAATCATAACTTCTTCCAGGGTTTTTCCTTCAGCAAGAATGTGCTTGCTTCTTGGCAGGTCCTGGGGCATGTGGGTTATGGCCCATCTCATCACTTGTAGTCCTTGAACTTATCATCGGGCAACTGATCATTATGCCAACTTCCAACTTCCTAGAATTCTTAAATCCATCCAAATGTACTGTCTTCCTTCCTTCTATTGGCACCAAACTAGGACATGATTACTCAAACTCATCATGGAGTTTCCATTGATCCATATTTCCGACATCATACCTCCTTTATATCCAATAGTAATTTATCTCTTCATCCTCGTGGGATATCCCACATACCGAGAAAAAAAACTTATACTTATGAAGTCCATATTCCACTTCGTGGAACATCATTATCCTGTCTAGGGTCAAGCGTTCTTACAAGGGAATATTGGCCATCTCTGCATGGCACTTCTTCAACTGGGAAACGTGAAACACATCATGAACTCCTGACAGTCCTTCGGGTAACTCCAACTTGTAGGCCACTTCTCCCATACGCTCCAAAACTTGGTATGGTCCTACAAATCTTGGGGTTAACTGTCCCTTAACTCCAATCCGTTTAACTCCTCGCATAGGGGACACACGAAGACATGATTTGTCTCCAATTTCATAGACTACCTCCTTGAGTTTTTGAGTCTACATAACTCTTCTGCCTAGACTGAACTACTTTCAGTCTATCTCGAATCAACTTAACATTCTCTTCCGACTCCTTGATCACATTTGGTCCAAACAACTGACGGTCTCCAACTTCATCCCACATACTCTTGGGGTATAACACATATCGAGACAAAACTCGTATTCATTTTTGTCCGAAATCCAATCAGTGGAGTATCCTTATCTTTTCCAGGGGTCATGGGTTCTTACAGGGTACTACCACCCTTAAAATGCACAATTCTTCCATAGACCATATTTCTCATATCCTCAAAAATGGTCAAAATCCTTCTTCATAGAGTAACAACTCATAAAACCCAAATCTTTACCAACGATGCTAACTTTATTGATTCGCCAATGATTATAATCTCTTGCTTTTCCATTACAAGTCTCAACTCAACACCTCAATATAAAAGAAAATGTTCTCACTTCTACTACTCCATTTCTTTTGTTGCAAACTCAACTATCTAGCACATGTTTCCTTCTCCTTAGGGCATTCGCTGGCAAACATATTACTTCTGACAAGTGTCGAGGTTTCTTTTTTGGGCAACTGTTGAGGTAGTGCCCTGACTCCTTGCACCTGTAACAGGTGATATGACTCAGGTCCTTCCTGGAATCCAATCTGCTTCTCTTCCTGGACCTTTCCATGCCAATCATGGCTTCTATTTCTTGTGGGTCATACTCTACTTCCTCTGTCGGGAATTCTACTAGATCCCCATTCAAACAATTTTGGGAGATGTGAACTTCTTCTCCACATGACTAGCAAGACTTAGTGGAGGGTTTAATCGGGTCCTCTTTAGGTGCGTCCTCCACATCTTCCTTCATCACGGGTTCTTCTAAAATTTCCATAAGGGCTCCTTTCTTTACTTCTTTCTTCTGTTGTACGGTTCGTTGTACCATGGGGTAAATGTGACACTGAGCAGGATAGTGGGTAGTCCCTTCACACAAGAAACAAGTAATCTGCCTAATTGGGCATTCTTCAACTGGGTGACTTCCTTCACAATTAGGGCATTCATGCTTGTGTTCTTTATGGGTGTGTCCTATTTCTCCACAAATCTTGCATGCACAAGGTTTCCTCATATCCTTTCCATAAGGCTTCAACTTCTGGGACACAAGCCGAGACTTTGCAGAGTCAACTTTAATTCTCTCCAAGTGGTTACTCCTTGCCATCCATTCATGGTTTGGTATATCCTCCACCAAGTAGCAGCGCCTCTTTCAAAGCACTGAAGAGCATGCTGGGTCGTATCCTTTCTGACTATAGGGTTATTCTTCATGTGATCCTCCATGTTCTGAATCCATTGGTCCGTCTCCAATTGACTCATCGGTCCAGAAAATATAAGCTCATCTTCATTCATCCTCTATTGGGTCCATGGGTTTGGGGTAAGATAAGAGAGATAGAGAGGGATACACACAATGCAAGCAACAGTTTTGAAAAGACAGATTTTTGTTGTGGCTGTCGAAAAACATCAAACAAATGACAGCTCACAAACATCGCATCTAACGTAGGTATATAACAGGGGTTTGGTCTTCTAAAGGTCAATAAATCTTCAACGTCGTCTAACTCTTCAAGTCTTGGTCATGCCTCCAATGGCTTCTTCCGATCATGCTTGTCTTTCTCAAGTTCTTTTGCTAGATCAACTCTGTTTACGTGAAATCTCTCGTGACATCCTTTAATATTCCAGAGTTGCATTCCAAACTTCTGGGTTTCAACATCCTTGGCATGAACCACGGTCCTACTGTCCTTCAGTTCCTGACAAATCTCTGGTATCTCGAGGTTGTAGCTCCTCCAGCTTGGCTACTTTCAGCCTTTGGTTCCTGAGTTCTTCATGAAATGCTTCCTTTCAAATACGGCTTCTTGTGGCTCCATCTTAACTTCTTGATGTAATACTCCAGATCCTGGTGATACACCGGCTAAAGTTAAAACTTCATCTTTGGCTGATAGCTACTCCATCAGCCTTCTACCATCCAATTCTTCCATGCATATGCATGCTTAACTCAGCTCGGTGACCATAGTATCAGTGGCGATGACATCACGGATAGCCGTGTTTCTGCTCTTGTCATTGCCATGAGCTATCTTCCATAGTGGATATCTCCTGCCTTAGGGTTTTCTTGACAAAACTTTGAGTTCTCATGCTCCATGCTCCAGTCTTTCTCCAACACACCTTGATCTCGGGCATTGACAACTTCCATAATCTATCAAGTTCCATAAGGGTAGCCTTCCTAGGTCATACAAATCTAGGGATTCTTCAAAGCCTTCAAATTCTCCTAGTCTTTGGAGTCTTCAACCATTGTAGTTTCCATTATTCAGATGCACGGAAAATACTCTTCATTCCGAAGTGGTATTAGTTGTCCGATATGTTGTACTTCTTGGAGTGGTCTCATCAGTCGAATCTTCATGTGGTCAAAAAGGGGGAAAGGGTATGGTCTCACTAAAGGGAATTTTTGAATAAGCTCAGAAGAGAAGATATGTAAAAGATCTTTTTGAAAGGGAAAGTTGTAGAGAAAAATCTTTGCTATGGGCTTGCCAGTTTCAAGGGTCACGTCCTACAACCAACATGTGTTCTGATACCATCTTGTAGCGATCTGACCTGAATGGATCAAGTCTCTGTGCTTAAGTGTCATCCCTGGATTAGTATGCTGACACACAGTACTCGAGGATTTATAACAGAGGAAAATCACATGTATAAGTAACGTATGATACTATTACCTCAATCCAAAATAGCGGAAGTAACAAGGTTGTGGATTCCCATCAACACCAACGGCAAAGTTGAGTGTAGAAATCGTAAGAAGTCCTGCAACATGAGACGTTGCAGCCACAAAGGGTCAGTACATTGAATGTACTGGCAAATTCACACCATAGAGAATGATGAATAAAGGCTATCACTACATGCATATTTGGCTGGTGGAAAAGCTCTATGGTTATAAGGTTTTTACGAAAAGCCAATTTTTCCCTACTGCAAAGGAATAAATTTTATTTAACTATCATGGTGGTTGTTGAACATTGAGAATGGTTGACAGGATTCTCAATCCCAATTAAATAACATCATTAAACCCAACAAACTTAATTTAAAAGTAACATGATGAGATTCACATGATAATCCAGGTACTAGATACTCAAGTTGTCCATAACCGGGGACACGGCTAATCATGATTAGTTTATACACTCTACAGAGGTTTGCGCACTTTTCCCACAAGACTCGATCGCCTCCGTTGGATTTCTCGCACTACATGGTGTTTGAGAAACGGATGACTGAGACATAGTCTTTCAGAAGCGTTTGCACCTTACGATGGGTAGACCGTACCACCTACAACCCCTACATCTGCTAGTCTACCACTGTAAGAGTTCACATGACTTTCAACTATGCTAGAGCCCATAATAGCTTGTGGCTGCACACGGCAGTTTCTAGTATGAATAGTCTCATGATCCCTTTGAGCCTAGGTCGCGGTCCATAAAAAAACAGGCAATCCTGGTCTACCCAGGTGCCTAGACAGGCAATCCTGGAATAACCAGGTACCTCAATCCACCCAGATGTGTGTTTAAGTTGCCACCTTAGATAAACCATTAATTAACAAACTCACATCTGTCATGAATATCACTCACCCAATCCACGTCTACGAGCATAGCATGGCAATGTAAGCATAACGTAATAGTAACTCCCAAGGTTTGAATGCAGGGCAATAGGTTCCTACCTCATCAACTACTTCCCAATACCCACAATTTAATTAGATCCTAATCATGCAATGTTTGAGGTTTGATCTAATGCAATAAAAACTGGGTATGAAAGAGGTATGATCAAAGTGTGAACTTGCCTGCAATGTTGATGAAGATGATTGGCACTCAAAACTCTTGATAGTTCTACTCGTCACACTCCGGTCAATCTATCGTAAGCAAGCAGTAGTAACCACACATAAGCAATCACTCAAAAGATCAGAAAGAACGAAGAAGACGATTCGAAAAACTTCAAAACCAAACAAATAATTCTTGCAACATAAAACAATTTCTAACAGTACCAAAATTATGTGAATTTGGCCTTATTAGAATGTTTAGGTCAAGAGCTTCGATTTGCAAAAAGAATCAACTCAAATGGAGCCACGAAACTCAAGTTATGACCAAACGAAGTTTGAATTCAAATCTGGTCTAATTCAAATTTTAAACTTTTCAAAAACATGTTTGAGTTGGATTACTAGATAGAGGGGATCATAATGAAGAAGTGAGCGTTGGTTTCGTTGGATTTGGACTAACGAGCAAAAAGTATTGATCATTTGAAAATTAGGGACTAATCTGTAAAATTCTAATCACAGACGGGTCCCTGGCAGAAATAAAATAAAACAAAAAGGCTATATAACGAACATTCGCTAACGAACGCTAACGAGCGAACCGTTCGCTAGATTAGAAAAAAACGAACGGATGTAATCCGTTAGATCTAAATCCAACGTACGAGAGGCGGGGAGGAGTACCGCGGCGGCGGGCGACGTCGGCGGCGAGGAAGACGGTGGCGGCGGCTTCGGTGTTTGAACAGGGAGGCGGCTCCGGTGGCTCTCCGGCTCGGGCATCACCACCAGAAGGAGCGGGGTGACGAGGCGGAGACGAGGGAGGAGGCAGCTTCGTTCGAGGGCGACGGGACGGTGCGAGGCGACGGCGGTGGATCTCGTCGGAGCTCAAACTCCGGCGAGTGCGGGCGGTGGCTGCAATCGGCGCGGCGGCGGCTCGGCTTCGAGCGGCGAGCTGCGGGAGAGAGAGGGGTGTCCGGGCGGCGGCTTTATAGGAGGAGGGGAGGCACGGTGGCGTGGGGAAGGGGCGGTCGGTGACGGGGCGGCGCCGGACTCCGGGAGGAGTCCCGGTCGGGGACGATGGGCGAGGCGGCGCGGAGCTGGGCCTTGGCCTGGCTTCGGCTGGGCCGGCCCAGTGGGCGGGGAAAGAGATTTTTTTAACATTTTTTTTGCAGGCAGTGAAATACAAAATAAACTATACAAAATAAAATCATACTATAGGCATATAATATATCAAAATTTGCAGAAAAAGATTCTCTACGACATGAACATTTTTATAACTTCAAATAAAATCCACACAAATTCAGATAAATCAAAGAGTGCTACTGGTCTATTAAAATCCAACAAAAATCATTTTTAAAATACCAAAATGATTTCAATTTAATTTTTCTCCAATTTTCTATTGTAGGGAATCATGTTACCCTATTTTCCATGTATTTTATTTTTGGAGAAAAATAATTTGAATAAAACTCAAATAACTCCAAATTGAAAATAAATTCAAAAGAACTTTGAATTTAATTCTTTGAAACTCCCAACTCATATTTCATATAATTTGAAGAAGTCATTTTATCTTCTCTCGCGAAAATCATTGAGTTGCATAAAGTTTCAGAATTGGAAATATTCTCAAATGAAATTCAAATATTTTCAACACCCCTTGTCATTTAATAAATGGAAGAAGTCATGTCATCTTCTCTCCAGGGTTTCGTGATGAAAAGGTATTTGAATTCACGAAGAGCATAAAAATGCAAAAGTGAAAGTTTGGGAAAGTCCTTTTATTCCCTCTCATTTAACTTTCAAAAGTTTCGAATTTCACTCAATCACACTCAATCAAACAAATCTATTATTTAGTATAACATTCCAAAATTTAGAATTTTGGGATGTTACATGATAAATGGAATGGTGGAAAGTTGCATGGCAATATATCTCAGAATGGCTATGGAAATGCCATAATAGGTAGGTATGGTGGCTGTTTTGAGGAAGATATATGGAGGCTTATGTGTGAAAGAGCGTATCATATCACGGGGTTTGGATGCACCGGTGAAGTTTGCGCCAACTCTCAATGTGAGAAAGGGCAATGCACGGTACCAAAGAGGCTAGCAAGGATGGAAGGGTGAGAGTGCGTATAATCCAAGGACTCAACATTAGTCATAAAGAACTCACATACTTATTGCAAAAATCTACAAGTCATCAAAAACCTCGGAACTACGCGCATGCTCCTAGGGGGATAGATTGGTAGGAAAAGACCATCGCTCGTCCCCGACCGCCACTCATAAGGAGGACAATTAAATAACACCTCATGTTTCAAATTTGTTACATAACGTTTACCATACGTGCATGCTACAGGACTTGCAAACTTCAACACAAGAATTTCTCAATTTCACAACTACTCAACTAGCACGACTTTGATATTATTACCTCCATATCTCAAAACAATCATCAGGCATCAAACTTCTCTTAGTATTCAAAACACTCATAAGAAAATTTTACTAATCTTGAATACCTAGCATATTAGGATTTTAAGCAAATTACCATGCTATTTAACACTATCAAAATAATCTAAGTGAAGCATGAGAGATCAATAGTTTCTATAAAACAAATCCACCACCATGCTCTAAAATATATAAGTGAAGTACTAGAGCAAAACTATATAACTCAAAAGATATAAGCGAAGCACATAGAGTATTCTAACAATTTCCAAATCATGTATGGCTCTCTCAAAAGGTGTCTACAGCAAGGATGATTTTGGTAAACTAAAAATTAAGACTCGAATCATACAAGACGCTCCAAGCAAAACACATATCATGTGGTGAATAAAAATATAGCTCCAAGTAAAGTTACCGATAGAAGTAGACGAAAGAGGGGATGCCTTCCGGGGCATCCCCAAGCTTTGGCTTTTAGGTGTCCTTAGATTATCTTGGGAGTGCCATGGGCATCCCCAAGCTTAGGATCTTGCCACTCCTTGTTCCATAATCCATCAAATCTTTACCCAAAACTTGAAAACTTCACAACACAAAACTCAAAGTAGAAAATCTCGTGAGCTCCATTAGCAAAAGAAAACAAAAGACCACTTCAAGGTACTGTAATGAACTCATTCTTTATTTACATTGGTGTTAAACCTACTGTATTCCAACTTCTCTATGGTTTATAAACTATTTTACTAGCCATAGATTCATCAAAATAAGCAAACAACACACGAAAAACAGAATCTGTCAAAAACAGAATAGTCTGTAGTAATCTGTAGCTAGCGCAATATCTGGAACCCCAAAAATTCTAAAATAAATTTCTGGACGTGAGGAATTTATCTATTAGTCATCTGCAAAAATAATTAACTAAATACCACTTTCCAAATAAAAATGGCAGCATTTCTCGTGAGCGCTAAAGTTTCTGTTTTTTACACCAAGTTTAACAAGACTTTCCCTAAGTCTTCCCAACGGTTCTACTTGGCACAAACACTAATTAAACACAAAAAACACAAACAAAACAGAGTCTAGATAAATTATTTATTACTAAACAGGAGAAAAAATCAAGGAATGAAAATAAAATTGGGTTGCCTCCCAACAAGCGCTATCGTTTAACGCCCCTAGCTAGGCATAACAAGCAAGGATAGATCTAGGTATTGCCATCTTTGGTAGGAAATCCATAAGTGGCCCTCATAATAGATTCATAAGGTAATTTAATTTTCTTTCTAGGAAAGTGTTACATTCCTTTCCTTAATGGAAATTGTAATCTAATATTCCCTTCCTTCATATCAATAATTGCACCAATCGTTCTAAGGAAAGGTCTACCAAGAATAATAGGACATGAAGGATTGCAATCTATGTCAAGAACAATACAATCTATGGGCACATAATTCCTATTTGCAACAATAAGAACATCATTAATTCTTCCCATAGGTTTCTTAATAGTGGAATCCGCAAGGTGCAAGTTTAGAAAGCAATCATCAAAATCATGGAAACCTAACAAATCACACAAAGTCTTTGAAATCGTGGAAACACTAGCACCCAAATCACATAAAGCATAGCATTCATGATCTTTAATTTTAATTTTAATAGTTGGTTCCCACTCATCATAAAGTTTTCTAGGGATAGAAACTTTCAATTCAAGTTTTTCTTCATAAGATTGCATCAAGGAATCAACGATGTGTTTAGTAAACGCTTTATTTCGACTGTAAGCGTGAGGAGAATTTAGCAAAAATTTCAACAAGGAAATACAATCAATCAAAGAGCAATTTTCATAGTTAAATTCCTTGAAATCCATAATAGTGGGTTTAGCAACATCTAGGGTTTTAATTTCTTCAATCCCACTTTTATCAATTTTAGCATCAAGATCAAAAAATTCCGAATTCTAGGAACGCCTTCTAGGTAAAGGTGGATCATATTCAGTCCCATCATTATCAAGATTCATATTTCAAAACAAAGATTTAATAGGGGACACATCAATAACTTTTAGATCTTCATCTTTATTTTCATAGGAACTAGAATAACACGCTCTTATAAAGGCATCTTTCTTAGCACGCATCCTAGTGGTTCTTTCTTTGCACTCATCAATGGAAATTCCCATGGCTTTGAAAGACTCATTGATATCATGCTTATGTGGAATAGATCTAAGTTTCAAAGAATCAACATCAACAGAAATTCTATCAACATTCCTAGCCAACTCATCAATCTTAAGCAATTTTTCTTCCATCAAAGCATTGAAATTCTTTTGCGAGGTAATAAAATCTTTATTATTATATTCAAAATCAGAGGGCATCTTATTATAATTTCCATAATAATTGTTGTAGTAATTACCATAATTATTAGAGGGATTACTAGGATAAGGCCTAGGATTGAAATTTCCTCTATACGCGTTGTTACCAAAATTGTTCCTACCAACAAAATTCACATCCATAGATTCATTATTATTCTCAATCAAAGTGGACAAGGGCATATCATTAGGATCGGAAGAAACACTCTTACTAGCAAATAATTTCATAAGTTCATCCATCTTTCCACTCAAAACATTAATTTCTTCTATCGCATACACATTTTTATTACTAGATCTTTCAGTATGCCATTGAGAATAATTAACCATAATATTATCTAGGAGTTTAGTAGCTTCTCCTAAAGTGATTTCCATAAAAGTGCCTCCTGCGGCCGAATCTAAAAGATTTCTAGAAGCAAAATTCAATCCGGCATAAAAAATTTGTATAATCAACCACAAATTCAAACCATGAGTAGGGCAATTACGTATCATTAATTTCATTCTCTCCCAAGCTTGTGCAACATGTTCATGATCAAGTTGCTTAAAATTCGTAATATCGTTTCTAAGGGAGATGATCTTAGCAGGAGGAAAATACTTAGAGATAAAAGCATCTTTGCACTTATTCCATGAATCAATACTATTTTTAGGCAAAGACGAAAACCAAGCTTTAGCACGATCTCTAAGCGAAAAAGGAAATAGCTTCAATTTAACAATATCATTATCCACATCTTTCTTCTTTTGCATATCACACAAATCAACGAAGCTATTTAGATGGGTAGCGGCATCTTCACTAGGAAGGCCGGAAAACGGATCTTTCATGACAAGATTCAGCAAAGCAGTATTAATTTCACAAGATTCAGCATTGGTAAGAGGAGCAATCGGAGTGCTAATAAAATCATTGTCGTTGGTATTCGTGAAGTCACACAATTTAGTATTATCTTGAGCCATCGTGACAAGCAAGAAAACTAACACACAAGCAAACAAAAGGCAAGCGGGCAAAAAGAGACAAATAGAGAAAGAGAGGGAGGATAGAGAGAGAGGGCAAATAAAACGGCAAGGGTGAAGTGGAGGAGAGGAAAACGAGAGGTAAATGGCAAATAATGTAATGCGGGAGATAAGGGTATTTTTATGATAAAGATGCGAAGTAAAATAAAAGCAAAGTAAAAGAAAGGAAATAACTAAGTATTGGGAGATTAATATGATGAAGATAGACCCGGGGGCCATAGGTTTCACTAGTGGCTTCTCTCGAGAGCATAAGTATTCTACAGTGGGTGAACAAATTACTGCTGAGCAATTGACAGAATTGAGCATAGTTATGAGAATATCTAGGTATGATCATGTATATAGGCATCACGTCCGAGACAAGTAGACCGACTCCTGCCTGCATCTACTACTATTACTCCACTCATCGACTACTATCTGGCATGCATCTAGAGTATTAAGTTAATGAAAACAGAGTAACGCCTTAAGCAAGATGACATGATGTAGAGGGATAAACTCATGCAATATGATGAAAACCCCATCTTGTTATCCTTGATGGAAACAATACAATACGTGCCTTGCTACCCCTACTGTCACTGGGAAAGGACACTGCAAGATTGAACCCAAAGCTAAGCACTTCTCCCATTGCAAGAAAGATCAATCTAGTAGGCCAAACCAAACTGATAATTCGAAGATACTTGCAAAGATAACCAATCATACATAAAAGAATTCAGAGAAGATTCAAATATTGTTCATAGATAGACTTGATCATAAACCCACAATTCATCGGTCTCAACAAACACACCGCAAAAAGAAGATTACATCGAATAGTTATCCACAAGAGAGGGGGAGAACATTATATTGAGATCGAAACAGGGAGAAGAAGCCATCTAGCTACTAACTATGGACCCGTAGGTCTGAGGTGAACTACTCACACTTCATCGGAGGGGCTATGGTGTTGATGTAGAAGCCCTCCGTGATCGATGCCCCCTCCGGCGGAGCTCCGGAACAGGCCCCAAGATAGGATCTCGTGGATACAGAAAGTTACGGCGGTGGATAGGGTTTTTGGCTCCGTATCTGATCGTTTGGGGGTACGTAGGTATATATAGGAGGAAGGAGTACGTCGGTGGAGCAATAGGGGGCCCACGAGGGTGGAGAGCGCGCCTGGGGGGGGGGGGGTAGGCGCCCCCCCCTACCTCATGGCCTCCTCTTTTGTGTCTTGACATAGGGTCCAAGTCTGATGGATCTTGTTCATTGAGAAAATCACGTTCCCGAAGGTTTCATTCCGTTTGGACTCCGTTTGATATTCCTTTTCTTCGAAACCCTAGAACAGGCAAAAAACAACAATTCTGGGCTGGGCCTCCAGTTAATAGGTTAGTCCCAAAAATAATATAAAAGTGGATAATAAAGCCCAATAATGTCCAAAACAGTATATAATATAGCATGGAGCAATCAAAAATTATAGATACGTTGGAGACGTATCAAGCATCCCCAAGCTTAATTCTTGCTCGTCCTTGAGTAGGTAAATGATAATAACAGAATTTTTGATGCGGAGTGCTACTTGGCATAATTTTAATGTAATTCTTCTTAATTGTGGTATGAATATTCAGATCCGAAAGATTCAAGACAAAAGTTCATATTGACATAAAAATAATAATAATACTTCAAGCATACTAACTAAGGAATTATGTCTTCTCAAAATAACATGGCCAAAGAAAGTTCATCCCTACAAAATCATATAGTTTAGTCATGCTCCATTTTCGTCACACAAGAATGCTCTCATCATGCACAACCCCGATGACAAGCCAAGCAATTGTTTCATACTTTAGTAATCTCAAACCTATAAACTTTCACGCAATATATGAGCGCGAGCCATGGACATAGCACTATGGGTGGAATAGAATATAATGAGGGGGGGTTATGTGGAGAAGACAAAAAGGAGAAAGTCTCACATCAACGAGGCTAATCAATGGGCTATGGAGATGCCCACCGATTGATGTTAATGCAAGGAGTAGGGATTGTCGTGCAATGGATGCACTAGAGCTATAAATGTATGAAATCTCAACAAAAGAAACTAAGTGGGTGTGCATCCAACTTGCTTGCTCATGAAGACCTAGGGCACTTGAGGAGGCCCATTGTTGGAATATACAAGCCAAGTTCTATAATGAAAATTCCCACTAGTATATGAAAGTGACAAAACAAGAGACTCTCTATCATGAAGATTACGGTGCTACTTTGAAGCACAAGTGTGGCAAAGGATACTAACATTGTCCCTTCTCTCTTTTTCTCTCATTTTTTTGGGCCTTCTCTTTTTTATGGCCTTTCTCTCTCTCTTTTTTTTAATTCCTCACTTGGGACAATGCTCTAGAAAATGATGATCATCACACTTCTATTTATTTACAACTCAATGATTACAACTCGATACTAGAACAAAAGATGACTCTATATGAATGCCTCTGGCGGTGTACCGGGATATGCAATGGACCAAGAGTGACATGTATGAAAAAATTATGAACGGTGGCTTTGCCACAAATACTATGTCAACTACATGATCATGCTAAGCAATATGACAATAATGAATGTGTCATGATAAACGGAATGCTGGAAAGTTGCATGGCAATATATCTCGGAATGGCTATGGAAATGCCATAATAGGTAGGTATGGTGGCTGTTTTGAGGGAGATATAAGGAGGTTTATGTGTGAAAGAGCATATCATATCACGGGGTTTGGATGCACCGGCGAAGTTTGCGCCAACTCTCAATGTGAGAAAGGGGAATGCACGGTACCAAAGAGGCTAGCAAGGATGGAAGGGTGAGAGTGCGTATAATCCATGGACTCAACATTAGTCATAAAGAACTCACATACTTATTGCAAAAATCTACAAGTCATCAAAAACCTCAGCACTACGCGCATGATCCTAGGGGGATAGATTGGTAGGAAAACACCATCGCTCGTCCCCGACCGCCACTCATAAGGAGGACAATCAAATAACACCTCATGTTTTAAATTTGTTACATAACGTTTACCATACGTGCATGCTACCGGACTTGCAAACTTCAACACAAGAATTTCTCAATTTCACAACTACTCAACTAGCACGATTTTGATATTATTACCCCCATATCTCAAAACAATCATCAAGCATCAAACTTCTCTTAGTATTCAAAACACTCATAAGAAAATTTTACTAATCTTGAATACCTAGCATATTAGGATTTTAAGCAAATTACCATGCTATTTAAGACTCTCAAAATAATCTAAGTGAAGCATGAGAGATCAATAGTTTCTATAAAACAAATCCACCACCGTGCTCTAAAAGATATAAGTGAAGTACTAGAGCAAAACTATATAACTCGAAAGATATAAGCGAAGCACATAGAGTATTCTAACAAATTCCAAATCATGTATGGCTATCTCAAAAGGTGTGTACAGAAAGGATGATTGTGGTAAACTAAAAAGTAAAGAATCAAATCATACAAGATGCTCCAAGCAAAACACATATCATGTGGCGAATAAAAATATAGCTCCAAGCAAAGTTACCGATAGAAGTAGACGAAAGAGGGGATGCCTTCCGGGGCATCCCCAAGCTTTGGATTTTAGGTGTCCTTAGATTATCTTGTGGGTTCAATGGGCATCCCCAAGCTTAGGATCTTGCCACTCCTTGTTCCATAATCCATCAAATCTTTACCCAAAACTTGAAAACTTCACAACACAAAACTCAAAGTAGAAAATCTCGTGAGCTCCGTTAGCGAAAGAAAACAAAAGACCACTTCAAGGTACTGTAATGAACTCATTATTTATTTATATTGGTGTTAAACCTACTGTATTCCAACTTCTCTATGGTTTATAAACTATTTTACTAGCCATAGATTCATCAAAATAAGCAAACAACACACGAAAAATAGAATCTGTGAAAAACAGAATAGTCTGTAGTAATCTGTAGCTAGCGCAAGATCTGGAACCCCAAAAATTATAAAATAAATTGCTGGACGTGAGGAATTTATCTATTAGTCATCTGCAAAAATAATTAACTAAATAGAACTTTCCAAATAAAAATGGCAGCAGTTCTCGTGAGCCCTAAAGTTTCTGTTTTTTTACAGCAAGTGTAACAAGACTTTCCCCAAGTCTTCCCAATGGTTCTACTTGGCACAAACACTAATTAAACACAAAAAACACAACCAAAATAGAGGCTCGATAAATTATTTATTACTAAACAGGAGAAAAAAGCATGGAATAAAAATAAAATTGGGTTGCCTCCCAACAAGCGCTATCGTTTAACGCCCCTAGCTAGGCATAACAAGCAAGGATAGATCTAGGTGTTGCCATCTTTGGTAGGCAATTCTTCAATGAGGCATCTACCATCTTTAGGAATTTCTTTATTTTTATTGATTATCAAACTTTTAGGCACAAGATCGAAAAAATCATTTGTAACAAATGGTTCCTTAATGATAGCAAAAAGATTGGCATGAATACTTATAGATTTGAGATCTGCAGTTTCCTTACTAGAGGACTCACCCTTATTTTTAGGAACATACATAAACTTGGCAATTTTAGTGGGAGGACTTTGAGTATTCTTTACGGAAGAAAAAGCGGTTCCCAAGTTGGTAATAATATCCTCAAGTTTATCGATTCTAGTGGAATCGTGATTTATTTTCTCATTAACTATGGGTTCCTTCTCTTTAATATTTTTCAAAGTGACTCCTACTTTAGATCCATATTGAGAGATTCGGTTGTGGATCTTTTTATCCAAATTTTCAATTACCTCTACGGTAGCAACCTTATTTTCAATAATTTCAAGTCTTTGCATTACATGCTCCAAAGTTAATGCAGTTCCATTAACCAAAAGAGGGGGTGAGCCAAACAAATCTATCATAGCATTATAAGAATCAAAAGTATGGCTACCCAAGAAGTTCCCTCCAGTAATAGTATCAAGGACATATCTGTGCCAAGGAGTAACGTCGACATAAAAATTGCGAAGAATAACAGAAGTAGATTGCTTCCTGGTAGATCTATTTTGAGCATTGCAAATTCTATACCAAGCGTATTTTAGATTTTCCCCCTCCCTTTGCTAAAAATTTAGAATTTCATTCTCGGGAGACAACGGAGAAGATAAGGGACTAGCCATAACGACAAGCAAATGAACTAACACACAAACAAACAAAAAGCAAGCGGGCAAAAAGAGGCAAATAGAGAAAGAGAGGGAGGATAGAGAGAGAGGGTGAATAAAACGGCAAGGGTGAAGTGGGGGAGAGGAAAACGAGAGGCAAATGGAAAATAATGTAATGCGGGAGATAAAGGTATGTGATGGGTACTTGGTATATTGACTTTTGCGTAGACCCCCCCCCCCCCCCCCCGCCAACGGCGCCAGAAATCCTTCTTGCTACCTCTTGAGAACTGCATTGGTTTTCCCCGAAGAGGAATGGATGATGTAGCAAAGTAGACCTAAGTTTTTGAGAACCAAGGTATCAATCCAGTAGGAGGCTACGCGCCAGTCCCTCGTACATGCACAAAACAAATAAATCCTCGCAACCAACGCGATACGGGGTTGTCAATCCCTACACGGCCACTTACGAGAGTGAGATCTGATAGATATGATAAGATAATATTTTTGGTATTTTTATGATAAAGATGCGAAGTAAAATAAAAGCAAAGTAAAAGCAAAGGAAATAACTAAGTATTGGGAGATTAATATGATGAAGATAGACCCGGGGGCCATAGGTTTCACTAGTGGCTTCTCTCGAGAGCATAAGTATTCTACGGTGGGTGAACAAACACATCGCAAAAAGAAGATTACATCAAATAGTTCTCCACAAGAGAGGGGGAGAACATTGTATTGAGATCCAAAAAGAGAGAAGAAGCCATCTAGCTACTAACTATGGACCCATAGGTCTGAGGTGAACTACTCACACCTCATCGGAGGGGTTATGGTGTTGATGTAGAAGCCCTCCGTGATCGATGCCCCTTCCGGTGGAGCTCCGGAACAGGCCCCAAGATGGGATCTCGTGGATACAGAAAGTTACGGTGGTGGAATTAGGGTTTTGGCTCCATATCTGATCGTTTGGGGTACGTAGGTATATATATGAGGAAGGAGTACGTCGGTGGAGCAACAGGGGGCCCACGAGGGTGGAGGGCGCGCCTGGGGGGGTAGGCGCCCCCCCCCCCACCTCGTGGCCTCCTCTTTTCTGTCTTGACGTAGGGTCCAAGTCTCCTGGGTCTTGTTTGTTGAGAAAATCATGTTCCCGAAGGTTTCATTCCGTTTGGACTCCGTTTGATATTCCTTTTCTTCGAAACCCTAAAATAGGCCAAAAACAGCAATTCTGGGTTGGGCCTCCGGTTAATAGGTTAGTCCCAAAAATAATATAAAAGTGGATAATAAAGCCCGATACTGTCCAAAACAGTAGATAATATAGCATGGAGCAATCAAAAATTATAGATACGTTGGAGACGTATCACACCCAGGAGCAATGGCTAGGCTGAACGCGCCAACGCGGAGGTCCTGAGGGGCCTCAAGACCAGGACCTTCAAGAAGAAGCTCGAAGCCTGCGGCAGGGGCTGGCATGACGAACTCCAGTCCGTGCTGTTGTCGATTCGCACCACCGCCACCAAGCCGATGGGCGAAACCCCGTTTGTCGTGGTTTTGTCACGGCAGATGTCCTCGTGAAAGGACTTAGTCGTGGAGCCATCGCTACGGGTTAGCTTAAAGGGGTTTAAAGCGGACAATGGATGTGAGAGCTTATATTGGTTCGTCCCCTTACGGTGAAGGTAAAAGCCTATTCCAGTTGTGATGGAATTGCTAGGGTTTCGATGACCAGGGAGCGAATCCGCTTTTCCTGGCTCTAAAGTTGTTGTGTGTTGTCCCTAAACCGCCGTCGGATCGCCCCTTTATATACATAGGTCGACGCCCGTCGATTTACAGAGTCTCGAGGCCGGACCATAAATGTGTCCGGCTCGGTCTCTACTCCTATCTTACTATACAAGTATACATCATTGTCGGTTTACATCTACGGGCCTTAACCCGCCTTTGGGCCTTGGGCCTTCATGAAGCGCCATCATTCACATCTTCATGGGCTTCAAATAAAATAATCATCATGGGGATAACCCGGCCTCTCCTGGCCGGTTTATGTCCAGTAGTAATATCCCCAGCATTAGGCCCCAGATTGATTTGAACTTGTTCATGTCAATCTTCAACACTTAGAAAAATTCCTCCCTTTGCACCTTTGCATAGATCTTATAAACCGTCGTGACGTCATCCTCCAGATTTGTAGCAAACCGTTGTGACGTCACCTGTTCATTTAAAGCCGTAGATACTCTTTTATTAATTAGCATCCAACAACCGAAACGACAACCTCGTCATATATCCATTTTTGGGCTCCTCGATTCCCGTGCCTGTCACTTATCTCTTTACCCTTATAAATAGGGCGGAGGATCCCTTTCCTTTTATTTCCGTTGACTTTTCCTCTCTTCTTCCTCCTCGCGACGCCCCTACACCCGAGCACCGCCGCCGTCGTAGAGCTTCGCCTCTGCCTCACCGTTGGCCGCTGCATGAACCTGATCGCACCAGAGAGACACGATGCACCTCCGCTGCTTCAACAGCTGTTGTAAGTCTTTCCCTCCTTCCTCTGTAGATCCACTTAGGGTTCATACGGGTTCATGGCGCTCTCTTCTTGTTCTTCATCAGTCCATAGACAGCAGACCTTAGGCTTGACGTGTTCCACGCGATAACTCTCGTAATCCTTTTCTCGGCTATTAAACCAAACCTTTATACGCATAAGAACTTGATATGTACCTTTGTGAACTGCTCCAGGAGCAACTTCTTTTAGGTCTTAATATTTTTCTTTTCCTGACTTGTAGTAGATCCAAAATTCCAATGCAATCTTGTGAAACCTGTTTTTCCTCACTTAGCCATTTTTTCCTCAGATATGTACCTTCCTTATCTGCATAGGCGGTTTATCCTTGTAGAAAGTAATCTGTCATATGCCATTAGTCCCCTTGTAAACCGCTCATCGCTTACCATTTATAACTGCATCAGCCTCCGGTTTAAGAATTTTACATGCTTGAATTCCTTTTTCTTAACCTGTTGCACTTTATGCGTTGTCATTTATGAATCGTAAACCGGCAGTAATCTTTTCCAGCTCTTCACTTGCAATGGCCAAACAATTCTATTCCTGTAACTAGGTCCCTTCCCGGGTTACTGAGGAGCAACTGGATGGATGTGTCAGAATTGGCACCTTACCAAAGAAGAGTGAAATCCAGTGGCGAGTTCCTGGTCCTGAAAGCCCTCCTACCCCCAAGGATGCCAAAGTAGTAGTGTTTGCTGATCACATGGGCCATGGTTTTAAACCGCCTGGATCCAATTTTTTCCGTGATGTACTTGCCAGCTTTCAGATCCACCCTCAAGATATTGGACCCAACTCTGTATCCAATATTTGCAACTTTTAGGTGTTTTGCGAAGCCTATCTACAAGAAGAACCGACTGCCGAGTTGTTCCAGGATTTCTTCGACTTAAACCGTCGCACTGAATTCGTAGACGGGCCCAACATTGAACTTGGTGGCGTCTCTATTCAGAAAAGGAAGGATGTTAGCTTTCCTCACACAAAACTTCACAGTCACCCAAAGGATTGGAATCAGACTTGGTTCTATTGTAAGGACACTTCTCCTGAAGATGAGAACCCTTTGTCGGGTTACCGTGCTCACCGGCTTACCAATAAACATCCACTTCCGCAACGACTAACTGCCAAGGAACGGTCCTCATATGCACCACAACTCGCCAAGCTTAGAGCTTTCATGGGCAATGGTTTGACAGGTGTGGACTTTGTTCGTTGCTGGATATCCTGGAGTATCTTGCCGTTAAGTCGCAGCTCCGGTTTAATGTGCGAGTATACCAGTGACTTAAAAGACCCTCAACGTCATATTGACATTCAGCTAACATATGATGAAGTTACCGAGTCTGTCAAGAAAATGCTGAATGAACCGGAAGCTGTCTGCAGTAAAACCGGGTTGAACCCCTTTTACACACGGAACAAACCGCCCGCTGTAAGAGTTGTCTTGCTTCCGCTTTGTATCTGATATTCTTAACTGTGCAACCTTTAATACCCTCTGCCCATCTTCTAAACAGGGTGATGATGCATTCTGTAAAAAGAAAGCGCAGGAGAAAACGATGAAGGCCCATCGTCCTAAGACGAAGGTTGCCAAAAGACCTGCCAAGAGGAAGGTAACTGAACCCATCGGTTTAGATCTTGGTGACGATCCTGATGAACCGGACGTAGAGGTAGAACTTGATTCTCTTGGTTCATTTTTCATGCACCTCATTGACAATGATATTTATCAGGAGGACGCTGAGGGTAGCCAAGCTGACGATGCAGAGGTAATTATCCTTTCCTCCGGCTCAGACCCTCTACCAACAAAAAAATTCGTTAAGCAATCCGGAAAGTAAGATTTTCTCACCCCCTAGCTCACTTGGACCCAAACTTTCTTTTGAAGAAGCAGCAACACGAAGCTCGCCGCACAACCCGACATAGCGGCCAAGTAATCACTTCAACCGGTCTGCCAAATACCCCGGTTCGGAAGCGCCAATCTGAGGTCTCAAATACTTCCAATACTTCTTACCCCAAGGCGGGTTATTTCCGACAGCCTCTTAATCCATCCGATTCGAATTATCAGGGAACGCCACCTTCATCATCCGGCGAGTCAACTGCCACACAGCTTCCACCCCTCAAGACCGTCCCTGGGTAAGTGCTTTAAGCTTTCTTTTTTTGACGCTTTATACTTATGTGCTATACTGATATGTATATCTTTCTCTTTCAGAGCCAAGGCTAGACCCAGTAAGAAGGGTCGTGTAGATAAATCGTCCAATGACCATGTGATTGTTGAACCGGAGACAATTCCAGAACCCGAGAGGACAAATGCTGACGCCACACTTGATGACCTGCCATCCCTGGATCATGTCTTTACTGAACAAGCAGAAGTTGATACCGCAGTGCAGGATGATAAACTGGCAAGTCCAGTCTGTACTGATGATGGACCGTCTAGTCCGGTTAAGGCTACTGATATTCCGCCAACTCCAGTAAAAGCTGCTGGTGACAAGGAAGATGATGTTATCATTACTGGCGTTGGCCACACCTCGTCGAGCCATCCTGTTGCATTAGCGAAACATAGCACCAAAGAAGAACGTGCTGCCATGGAGAAAGGCAAATGGAGCGCCGATTTATCGAGCTATGCCCACCTTAACGCCCAGGAGCTCCATTCTGGTTTTTTAACCGCATGTACACAAACCGTGACTACGAAGCTGGTTTAGTGAACTTGATGAAGGAACATTATGAGGTAATTACAAATCCTTTTCTCCCTTAAGTCCAATTGTAAGTACCACTTCCAGTAGCTCCCAAGGGCCGATTTATGATAGTAATCAAAAACCGGGACTTCATAATACCGCACCTCTGCATACTTATCCTCCAAGGGTCGGTTGATCCTTAAAAAATGAACCGGTACTTTAGCATTTGTAATCTTGTAACTTTCGGCTGTGTAGTCCCCAAGGGCTGGTTTATCTTTCCAAGGTGAATAGGGACTTTAACCACTGTTACTTTGAGCAAATGTACATTAGCCCCCAAGTGCCAAGAATAATGCTTGCATAACACTTGGGACTTGAAATAATTTTCTAGAACGAAGCAAGTAGGCATTAGACCCCAAGTGCAAAGTGCATAACTTGTTATACGCTTGGTACTTCAAATATATACGGCCCATTGATGATATGTCTTTTCTTTATAGGCTGAGCTGAGCAAAAAGGACGCCCAAACCGCTGATCTTCAAGAGAACATTAAATCTCAGCAAGCGGAGGCTTCTATAGCCAAGGAGGAACTGACCAATGTCTTAACAGCCATGGAGAAGCTGAAGGAAACCTTTAAGAAGGAACGTGCAGATTGGGACATAGAGAAGGCTGCTTTAGCAAAGAGGGCCGAAGACGTAGAAGCAGCCCTTAAACCGGTGGTCGAAGAACTGACCAATGTCTTAACAGCCATGGAGAAGCTGAAGGAAACCTTTAAGAAGGAACGTGTAGATTGGGAGACACAGAAGGCCGCTTTAGCAAAGAGGGCCGAAGACGCAGAAGCAGCCCTTAAACCGGTGGTCGAAGAACTGACCAGTTTAAAGCGGCAAATAAACGCTATGACCTCTGTTGTATTTGGTAAGTATCCTCATCTGATGTTTTTTAAGTCACTTTCCCTTATCAGTTACCAATTTACTGATGCTTGCAATGTCACAGGGACCCGCATTACCCATCTGGGCTCTGACATGCGGATGAAGTTGAAGGCTGCCTATACCTTGATAGAGCAGCTATATTCCGGATCCCAACAGGCTATTTGCACTGCTGCTTACAACAGGCCTCCTCCAACGTTGATAAAAGAAACCATCGAGAAGCTGTCAATGTTGCCTGCCCGGTTGGATGAACTTAAAAAATCAGTTGCAAGGTCAGGCGCGCTAACTGCGCTAATCCGGGCCAAGGCATGGATTCCAGATCTTGAACCGGCAGATATTGGCCAAGGCTATCCCGACGTGAAGGAAGACGGTTCAGAATTTAACAATGATGATCTCCGAAGGCTGACAAGGGAAATGCGACCCATAGCAAGCAAATTGGTGGATGAAACGGATCTGTCTCATTATCAGCCAGTTTATGATGCTGATCAGAAAAGATATCCTGCGCCAACACATGATGTCGAAGATCTTGTTCCGCCAATTCGTAAGCACACTTATGCCCCTGTCATTGATCCTTCCACCCTTATAAGTGAAGAAGCCGTGTTCCAAGCTTTAACTGGAATCGATTGGGCAACGATTGATTTCCAGCCACTGGGTAGAGAGGAGGAGGATGCACCGACTCAAGATGACCCTCAATCTTCAAGTCGTCCTGGTGATGAATCCTGAAGCGGAGGCCGGTTTAATCTGTCGTAGCCTACCATTCTTGCTGAAACAATTATCCTGTGTGGGCATTGAAATGCCTTGTAATAGGCTAGTTCAAACACTTGTCTGTTATGCCATCAAGCATACTTATTTTGCTTGATACTGATAACTCGCCACACTTTTGGGATCTTTATTATATGCATATTCGCAGTGGCTGTATTTTAACTTGTTCCTGCATACAAGAGATTGAAATGGTCCTGGCGGTTTACCGCTGGACGGGTCATGATGCCCAAATATATAGCCTAGGTGTAGAGCCAAGGCTGTTTAAAAACAACCAGATATAAAATAGAGAATACATGTTACCTCGTTTGTTTGACCCATGGTTGTTTAAAAAGGGTGATAACACCAATCTAGAGTATTGATGACTCCTTCCAGGTTTGCCAGCTTATGATAAAACCGTACCGGGTTATGATAAACATCGGCTTTATCCATATAAAACTGGTGACTTGTAGTCAAAACCAGACCGGAGCAATAAACACTGGATTATAACTGATCATGTACTAACAATTTAGCATTGTAAGCCACGCCGGGTTGTAATAAACGCCGGTTTATCAGAAAATACTTATGAATATTATCAAAAGAGAAGAAAACTTTGCAAAAAATACAAGAAGAATATGCAAGGCTTTTCATGGGCTACCAGGGCCTAAATCGAGGCTTTTCATGGGCTGCCAAGCCACTGAGTTAAACCATTTTTCAAAGCCTTTTAAGATGGACCTCAATCTTTAACCAATCATTGTTTTAACTTTGACAAGTTCAGGGTCTATGAGATTGACTTGTCAAACGTTTGACGGGTCATACCAGGTTTACCTGGACGGAGTGGCTTACTTAAAGAGGCAGGATAACCCGGGGTTTTAGGTGAATACACCTGGCTTCCAAGCTTGGCTTGATAGCCTATTGTGAGGGTGCAGACTCTTTGTTCTTTGAGAAGTAAAGAGCCCCCAAGCAACATGTGAGCTGTGCTCAGCGGATGCCTATGTTTGAGTTGTGCTAGTGCAGCACTCTCTTTGGCTCCACATAATTTCCTTTTGGCCTTAAGCCTATCAAGAGGTGTAGCTATGGTGTGAATACAACCAAGCCCCCTAGTGATTTCCCTTTGGCCGTAAGCCGATCAAGAGGTGTAGCTAAGGGTCGGATACGACTAAGCCCCCTAGTATTTCCTTTTATATGTGTGGCTTTGCAAGACGGATCAGCAGAACTCCGCTTTGTAAACAGAAGCCTCCATGTAAACACATATGATGTAAAAATAACAGAGACCCCGCTTTAGCCGAGGCTCCGGTTTATTATATTGATCATAATATATACATTGTCATAATTATGTACATAAAAAGAGCCTATGGCTCAAGTATAGTAAGGCCAAAGATGAGCTATATTCCACGGCCGCTTGGTCTCCTCCTCCGATTTACGTGTGTCTTTGTGCTCTCGAACATCGATAAGGTAGTATGATCCATTGTGCAAATTTTTGCTGACCACAAAAGGCCCTTCCCAAGGTGGGGATAACTTGTGCATATCAGTCTGATCCTGGATGAGCCGGAGTACCAGGTCGCCTTCTTGAAAAGTTCTAGTTTTAAGCCGGCGGCTGTGATAACGTCGCAGATCTTGTTGATAAATCACCGAACATGCCGCCGCAAGATCGCGCTACTCATCCGACATGTCCAGTGAGTCCTGACGTGATTTTTCATTATCAGCTTCAACATAAGCTGCCACAAGGGGCGAGTCATGACGTATGTCACTAGGGAGAACCGCCTCTGCTCCGTAAACCATGAAGAAAGGCGTGTAACCCGTAGATCTGTTTGGTGTGGTGTTGATACTCCACAACACGGAAGGTAACTCCTCCACCCAACAACCCGGCGTCTGCTTTAAAGGAACCATAAGCCGAGGTTTGATACCTCTCAAAATTTCTTGATTGGCCCTTTCTACTTGACCATTAGATTGGGGTGAGCCACTGATGACACGTCAAGCCGGATGTGCTCACGTTGAAAAAATTCTTCCATAGCACCCTTGGACAAATTAGTACCATTATCAGTTATAATGTTGTGTGGGAAACCAAACCGGAATATCACCTTTTTGATGAATTAAACCGCCGTGGCCGCATCACACTTACTGACTGGCTCTGCCTCTACCCACTTGGTAAACTTATCAACCGCCACCAGCAGGTGGGTCTTCTTGTCCTTGCACCTCTTAAAAGGTCCAACCATATCTAGCCCCCAAGTTGAAAACGGACAAGTGATTGGAATCATTCTTAATTCTTGAGCCGGAACATGAGCGCGGCGCGCAAAATTTTGACAACCGTCACACCTCTTTACCAAATCCTCAGCATCAGCATGAGCCGTCAACCAATAGAAGCCGTGACGAAAGGCCTTAGCCACCAAGGATTTTGAACCGATGTGGTGACCACAATATCCTTCATGGATCTCACGCAAAATCTCACAACCTTCTTGAGGAGAGACACAACACTGAAATGCTCCTGTGACGCTGCAGTGATGTAGCTCCCCATTGACAATGGTCATAGACTTGGATCGTCGGATTATCTGTCGGACCAAGGTTTCATCATCAGGTAACTCGCCCCGGTTCATGTATGCCAGGTATGGGACCGTCCAATCCGGAATAACATGAAGAGCCGCCACCAATTGAGCCTCGGGGTCAGGGACAGCCAAATCCTCCTCCGTAGGCATCTTGACTGACGGATTATGCAGCACATCTAGAAAGGTATTGGGTGGCACCGGTTTACGTTGAGAGCCTAAGTGACTTAAAGCGTCTGCCGCTTCATTCTTTCGCCGGTCTATATGGTCAACCTGATAACCCTTGAAATGACCAGCCACTGCATCCACCTCTCGTCTATATGCCGCCATGAGTGGATCCTTGGAATCCCAAGTGCCAGATACCTGTTGAGCCACCAGGTCTGAGTCACCAAAGCACTTAACCCGGCTTAAATTCATTTCCTTAGCCATCCGAAGACCATGGAGCAAGGCCTCATACTCAGCTGCATTTTTAGTACAAGGGAACATTAAACGGAGAACATAACAAAACTTATCACCTCGTGGGGAAGTTAATATGACTCCAGCCCCCGAGCCTTCCAGTTGCCTGGACCCATCAAAATGAATAGTCCAATAAGTGTTGTCTGGCTTTTCCTCCGGTGCTTGCAACTCTGTCCAATCATTGATGAAGTCCACAAGTGCTTGGGATTTGATTGCCGTGCGAGGTGTATACTTTAGCCCGTGAGGTCCAAGCTCAATAGCCCATTTAGCAATCCGGCCCGTTGCTTCTCTGTTTTGGATGATATCTCCCAAGGGGGCTGAACTGACCACTGTGATAGGATGACCCTTAAAATAATGCTTGAGCTTCCGCTTGCCATAAAAACCCCATACACCAGCTTCTGCCAATGCGGGTATCTCTGTTTTGACTCAATAAGCACCTCGCTGATATAATAAACCGGCCGTTGAACCGAATACTCTTTTCCGGCCTCCTTGCGCTCCACCACAATAGCCACACTAATAGCCCGGGCATTAGCAGCCACATATAGTAATAAGGGCTCTTTACCAACCGGAGTCGCAAGGATAGGTGGCTTGGCTAACTGTCTCTTCAAATCCTCAAGCGCTTTATCAGCAGCATCACTCCAAATGAAGTGATCCGTTTTCTTTAGCATCTGATACAAAGGGATAGCCTTCTCTCCAAGGCGACTGATAAACCGGCTTAAGGCTGCAATCCGGCCCGCCAAACATTGAACATCGTTGATGCACGCCGGTTTAGCCAGAGATGTGATAGCTGTAATCTTCTCCGGATTAGCTTCAATGCCCCTGTTAGACACCAGAAAACCCAAAAGCCTACCTGCCGGTACACCAAATACACATTTGACCGGATTAAGCATCATCTTATAAACCCGGAGGTTATCAAAAGTTTCCTTGAAGTCACCTATCAATGTATCCTCCTTCCTAGACTTCACCACAATATCATCCACATATGCATGAACATTGCGCCCAATCTGTTTATGCAGACAATTCTGAATGCAATGCTGATAAGTTGCTTGGGCACTCTTGAGCCCGAAAGGCATAGATACATAGCAGAAGGCTCCAAAGGGAGTTATGAAAGTTGTCTTCTCCTGGTCCTTAACTGCCATTTTGATCTGATGATAACCAGAATAAGCATCTAGAAAACACAAACGGTCACAACCTGCTGTAGCATCAATAATTTGATCGATACGAGGGAGAGCAAAGGGGTCAGCTGGACAAGCTTTGCTTAAGTCTGTGTAATCCACACACATACTCCAAGTGCCGTTTTTCTTAAGTACCAGCACCGGATTAGCTAGCCACTCAGGGTGAAAGACCTCCACAATAAACCCTGCTGCCAAAAGCCGGGCTACCTCCTCACCAATAGCCGTACGCCTTTCTTCGTTGAAGCGGCAAAGAAACTGCCTGACCGGTTTAAACTTAGGATCTATATTAAGGGTGTGCTCAGCGAGTTCCCTCAGTACCCCTGGCATGTCAAAAGGCTTCCATGCAAAGATGTCCCGGTTCTCACGGATGAACTCGATGAGGGCGCTTTCCTATTTCGGATCCAGGTTAGCGCTGATGCTGAACTGCTTGGATGAATCGCCAGGAACAAAGTCAACCAGCTTAGTCTCCTCAGCCGATTTAAATTTCAGCGTCGGATCATGCTCGGTAGTTGGCTTTTTCAGAGAAGTCATATCTGCCGGATCAACATTGTCCTTATAAAATTTCAGCTCTTCTGTGGCACAAACCGACTCAGCATAAGCCGCATCACCTTCTTCACATTGCAAAGCAATCTTCCGGCTCCCATGCACCGTGATGGTCCCCTTATGACCCGGCATCTTAAGCTGCAGATAAACATAACAGGGCCTTGCCATGAACTTAGCATAAGCCGGCCGTCCAAACAGGGCATGATATGGACTCTTGATTTTCACCACTTCAAAGGTCAACACCTCAGATCTTGAATCATGATCATCTCCAAAAACAACTTCCAGAGCTATCTTGCCAACTGGGTACGCCGACTTACCAGGCACCACACCATGAAACACGGTATTCGACGGTTTAAGATTCTTATCTGTCAACCCCATGCGACGAAAGGTTTCATAGTAAAGGATATTGATACTGCTTCCTCCATCCATAAGCACCTTGGTAAACTTATACCCCCCAACTTGAGGCGCCACCACCAAGGCCAGATGACCCGGATTGTCAACCCGAGGTGGATGATCCTCTCGACTCCACAGGATGGGCTATTCAGATCAGCACAGATAACGAGGCACCGCCGGTTCAACGGAGTTCACGGCTCTTTTATGAAGCTTCTGATCGCGCTTACATAAGCTAGTGGTGAAGACATGATACTGCCCACTATTCAACTGCTTCGGATTGCTCTAATAACCCGTTTGCTGCTGCTGTTGATTCCCCTGATGGTTGTAACCTCCTTGGTTGCTCTGACTGCCTTGATTGCCGTGTCCAGTTTGGTTGCCCTGGAATCCTGAACCGGAACTGTCACCGCCATAACCCGGCCCATGGAAACCACCTCCTGAACCACCCGGCGGCCCATTGTCATATTGAAAGAGATTTGAATTTTTGAACTCCCGCATAATGAAGCAGTCCTTCCAAAGACGTGTAGCTGGCCTCTCCTTTGACCCGTGCTTTGGGCAAGGCTGATTTAACAGGCGCTCTAGATTGGGGCCTGATCCTCCACCACGCTGGGACGGTTTACCCTTACGTTGTTGACCGTTATCCTGGGTGTTGGTGTTAGCCACAAAGCCCAAGCTATTATTCCCCTTGTGTTTACCGTTGTTCCCATGACCCGCTGGGTTATGTTGCTGCCCTTTGGTGCTACCGCTCTTCTTTCCCTTCCCTGTCTTGTCATCATCAGACTCGGGGTCCTTGGTACTATCAGAGTCGGCATACTTCACCAGAGCCTCCATAAGTGTTCCCATGTCATTACAATGGCGTTTGAACCGTCCCAACTTCAGCTTCAAAGGTGCAAACCAGAAATTGCCTTCCAATGTTAAAACGGCTGTGTCAGCGTTGATGCGGTCTGATGAATGCAAAATCTCTAAAACCCGGCGCACCCAGTGGGTTGTTGATTCTCCTTCCTCCTGGACACAGGCGGCTAAATCCACGAATGACATGGGCTGCTTGCATGTATCCTTGAAATTCTGGATGAATCGGGCTCTTATCTTGGCCCACGACCCAATGGAGTTGGCTGGCAGGTTTTTCGACCATGTGCGAGTTGTCCCTTCCAACATCATGGTAGAATATTTGGCACACGTTGCCTCGTCCACATCCAGCATCTCCATTGCCATCTCATAGCTTTCCACCCATGACTCAGGGGATAAATCAGCGGTGTAATTCGGTACCTTGCGCGGTCCTTTGAAATCCTTGGGTAACTGTATGTTGCGCAATGCTGGGACAAGGCATGGCACTCCCAAAGAACTGGAGGTAACCCCTGTCTCTACCGACGTTGTTGGATGAACCGGAGTGAACTGACGAACCGGAGTGAGTTGACAAACCGGAGCTTCATGCTGTGATGCTAACTCAGATTCTCGGCGTGCCCTAGCGCGATCCACTACATCCTGAGCATTGCCACCGCCACCCGTTGGGTTACTGCCACGGGGCGGATTACGATTCCGCGCACTGCTTGATACGGCCGGTTCATCGATATGCCTGCTGTAGCTCCGACTCGGGCGGGGAGTAGAATGAATCCTTTCAAAGCTATATGAATAAGCCTGCTGCTGAGTCAAGGCCGTCTGAAGAAGCTCCCTAGCCCGTTGTGTTTCAACTGCTACTGGGGACTCGTCATCAATCGGGAGAGCCGCCAATCGTGAAGCGGCGGCAACGATGTTATCCAACGGGTTAGAGTAATGACCCGGAGGTGTTGAGATGTGTCGTGATGGGACATCATTCTAACGAGGTTGAAGCGGCGGATCCATCGCACGCGGCTGAACCAGTGCCCCGGTCCCAGGCGCCTCCGCCTCGTTTAACACTGGCTGGTTGCTGGTGCCTGCTCCTGGCGTGTTAAAGAGATTCCTTGCCTCAAAGACTGGCAGAAGGTGTGACCGGTATCTTCTCCTCATGACATCATCTGACACACTCTGATCCAGCCTAAGCCGGTAAGCCTGAGCCTCTAACTCGGCCCGCTCTGTAGCCAACCTGGTGTTCTCCGCTGCCAGGTCCGCTTTAGCTTGAGTTATCTGATCCTTCACCTTTGCATTCTCTGCGTTGTGCTGATCCCGGTTTGCCGCGTCCACCTCTGCTGCTAGCAACTTTGCTAAAGCGTCGAACAAATCAGACAAAACCTGAGCCGGAGGCGGCGCAGAGCCCCCTGCTCCCCCTGGTGTTGCTGTCGCTGAACCGAAGATCATTGTCGCGGCGATAGAAGAATGCTGCGATGATTGTGTACCAGCCATGACGACTGCGACCCGAGTCGGCAGATCAAGGGGGTCCGAAATACTGTCGCCATTGGAACCACAACTAATCCGGCCAACCTGCAGCCGATACAGTGACTCGGTCTCTCCGGTCGAAGACTCGTCATCAGAACAGACAACGGTTTCGCCACCAGATGCCGATCTATCCTCATATTCTGCTCCATGGATGACACCTACGAAGGCATGCCTTACGGCGGGCTGAACCTGGGCAGACCTTGCACGCTGAGCCATCTTGATGATGTCGGTGCAGATGTCCGGCTCAGGGCCCGGTTCGCCGATCTTGCCGATGAAGACGTGAATTCCACCAAAGGGGACCCGGTACCCGTACTCAATTGAGCCGGCCTCGGGACTCCATCCTGCATCTTCGATGTAGAGCTTGCCGCGACGACTTTTAGTCATCTGACCCACAGTGTATCCCTTGAGTCCTTTGAAGCTGCCCTTCAAGAACTCGAAACCATCGTGCGATAGCCCCATGGTGGGCGCCAACTGTCGTGGTTTTGTCACGGTAGATGTCCTCATGAAAGGACTTAGTCGTGGAGCCATCGCTACGGGTTAGCTTAAAGGGGTTTAAAGCGGACAATGGACGCGAGAGTTTATACTGGTTCGGCCCCTTACGGTGAAGGTAAAAGCCTATTCCAGTTGTGATGGAAATGCTAGGGTTTCGATGACCAGGGAGCGAATACGCTTTGCCTGGCTCTCGAGTTGTTGTGTGTTGTCCCTAAACCACCGCCGGGGTCACCCCTTTATATACATAGGTCGATGCCCGTCGGTTTACAGAGTCCCGAGGACGGGCCATAAACGTGTCTGGCTCGGTCTCTACTCCTATCTTACTATACAAGTATACATCATTGTCGGTTTACATCTACAGGCCTTAACCCGCCTTCGGGCCTTGGGCCTTCATGAAGCGCCATCATTCACATCTTCATGGGCTTCAAATAAAATAATCATCATGGGGATAACCCGGCCTCTCCTGGCCGGTTTATGTCCAGTAGTAATATTCCCAACACCGCTCTTCCTCATCTACGGAGCAGAAGCAGTCCTCCCTCACGAGGTCAAGCATTGCTCCGCACGGGTCCTGGCGTTTGATGAGATGCAGCAGGATGCCACATGGGGGATGGACCTCGTGCTGGGGGAGGAACGTCGCCGCGAAGCTGCACTACGGGCGGCAAGATACCAGTAGGCGCTGCGGCGGTACCACTGTCACAGTGTTCGCTCCAGGACTCTTGAGGTGGGTGACCTCGTCCTGAGGCGGGTGCTCTCCAGGGAGGGGTTGCATAAGCTCTCACCCATGTGGGAGGGCCTGTTCAAGGTCGTCCACATCTCTAGGCCTGGCGCCGCGCACCTGGAGACGCGGGACGGGGTACCCGTCCAAAACGCCTGGAACATCCAATACCTCTGGAAGTTCTACCCATGAAGAAAGGACAGTGCTTGTGAAGAAGTCCCGCTGCCTGTGAAGAAAGGCTCACCGCCTGTGAAGAATCGTCGCTCGTGACACTCTCACGTAATAATGAGTGGAGCTGTACACGCCCCAGAGCCTCAGGAGTGCCGCCCTTGGGCCTCGGGGGCTCCCTCCCATGCCGAGTGGTAGCACTTAGCTCCACGCTGGTGAGAAGATGTCGAAGACTAGACTAGGTGCCGGACGCAGCTTTTCATTTGCTTTCCGAAGTTGGCTCGCCCCTCTTTTAATTGAAATTTGCTTTCTGGTGTCTCTTGTTGGTCCCGTCTTATTGCTTTCTGCCTCTGTTTCTGCCTTCATCTCTTTGGTCGACCTGTACTCTCCCTCGCGTCCCTCGCGAGAGGGCTGAACAGGTACCTTCACGAGCTTCCTCCTTCTGTCTTTTCGCGAGGCACCCTCATTCGAGCCCACAAGCTGGCGCACCTCTCCTAATCTGTGCCCCACGGGTATCGCGACACAAAGCGTCGGGTCAAGGCCAGTGGCACCTATGACCAAGCCTCGGGTGAATGCTAAACCTATTGGCGAATTTTTTTGCAGTTCCTAAGCGCATATCAGGTCAAGGAGGCATCGATAGGTACTAGGAAGCAAGCGCCTCGTGAGGAGGAGGCCACTCAAAACAAGTCGAGCTAAGTTATCCCTACATAAAACGACGATGTTGTGACACAGCATAGGAACGACAAACATAACATAACAATTGAGATCATAGTTCGATACACGCCCCTTCGGGGCCCATTCTGCTTTCTCTGATGCAGGAAGGAAAAGAAGAACAAATAGAAGCGGCGCCTACAGCAGTCCATGGGGGCAGGCCCCAGCGCCTTCCTGAGCTCAGCCGGACCCCTCCTCGCGCTTCACGAAGGCACGGCGACGAGACAACCCACCACCATCTTCGAAGCGGGCACAGCGGCGTGGCGGCTGGTCGTAGCCGCCACTGGTGGAGCTGTCGCTAGGGGAAGAGCTGCCATAGCCGGACGAGACGCGGTCGGCACCAAGGGCGGGTTCGCCCTCATGCTCGATGCGGCCGTCGCCAAGGCCGAGCACCCCATCGCCGTTGTCCACCTCGGGGCAGCACCCGGCGCGGCGACCATCTTCCCCAAACACCCTCACATAAAGGGTCGCGTCACCGTCGTACTTGAAGTGGAGGGTGCACCGCCTTCCCAGGCCGCGCGTGCGGGCGAACGTCTGGCAACCGCGGGCCAGAGCTATATTGCTCACGGCGGAGACCTCGACCGCGACCCAGGAAGCCCTACTGCAGCAGCCGTCTGCCTGTAGCCAAAGCCCACTTGGATGTGAGGCCGGCAGCTCGTCGGCGAAGAAGCGCGAGAGCTGAAGCCAGTTGCCGGCCGGGTTCTCCAACCAGACGACGAACTCCGGCAGCATCTCCGCCGAGTGGAAGCGCGGCCGGGGAGGCTGCGCGACCATGACACGTCTTCCTTCATCAACGGGACCGCCACGATCGGAGCGACCCCTACCCCGCGAAGCGGCACCACCACGGCTGTGCGGGGCCACGGCGGGGGTTGTGGTGTGCTTGCGTGGACGGCCGCGTCCACGCTTGGGCACCGGGGAGCCGGGCCCCTCGCGAGGGGCCTTCCCCTTCTCCGCGGCAGGGAACCTCCTCGATGGCGCCATTGGTAGCTGGAGAGGAGCAAGGAAGGAGAAGAAGCGGAAGAGGCAGAGGAAAGATGGGCGACGGGGGCTCTGCCCCCCTCTTCGTTTATAGCAGGAGAAGGCCAACCAGCGCCCCCCATGATCACAGGTAATGATGGTTTTCCTTGCATGTCGTAGGGACTTGTCAAGTCGGGTAGTTGCCGATGCAGCATGGGGAAGCGGGGATGCCCATGCCCAATCAACCGCCACGCGTCGACTAAGGTCGCAGGCTATTGGGGCCCACGGCGCTCCGCACTTGACCTTCGGCTTTGCCTCGAAGCCATTCCCGAGCGCGCCTTGGGCCCGGGGGCTACTGTCGGTGTTCTGGGAATGGGGGTCCCAGACTTGCCTGCCTGCGACCCACGACGTGGCTTTGCTAGCAGGCCTGTATGACCCATCTTCATCAACAAGGCACTCAAGACCCTCGCGAGGGGCCAAGCCTTGCGAGGCAGACGATGCAAGACCTCCTCAGAAGTGGCATCGCCAGGCAGGCTCATGAGGGGCAGAGGGATCAAGGCACGGAAAACCTTGCGAGGTTCCCGTGACGTGAGCCATGATGACCGAGACCAGGCGGGCGTCAGCGTGCACAGCGTCCTTGTTTCCTCTTTGGTGCTAAGGAAGCAGGCGCAGGCGCGGAGTGCCGATGCGTCAAGCAAAGGTTTCCATATTGGTGCAACGAGACCAAGACCAGTAGGACGGCAAGGCGGAGGTCACCGTGGAGTCCGAGACGGCGTCACCACCAGAGCCTTTTGCAGGCAAAGACCACTTTTGTCTGGATAAGCTGTACTAGCTGTCCCCTTTCAAATTGGCCGTTGTTGGCTCCCTTCCCGCTCAATATTTGGGGAGAGGACCAGGGCCTCTATAAATAGGACTAGCCGCTATCGTAGCTAAGGGGGACCGGATGAGGGATTAGGGGCGACCTCACCTTAGACCAGAGCTAGTTCATCCCCACAATCACATCCACCAAGCACAAGAACACCTCTCCTCAGGAGGTTGTTCTTCCCTTTGTATTGTTCGTCATCAGCCCAAGAGGCAATCCACCACCACACTGGAGTAGGGTATTACACAACAACGGTGGCCCGAACCAGTATAAATCTCGTGTCCTTTGTGTTGCGAGTTCGTCGAGTTAGTTCATAAGATCTTAGCTTGAGTTAGGACGTGGATCGGTAGGGGAAAATCTTCGCGCGCACCCCAGTGTTCGAACCTTAAAGATTTTGCCGGAACCCGTGATCCGACAGATACGAATTGTGGCAAGCAAATTATTTTTTTATGCTCTATCCAACACAACAGTGAGCTGTAGGACGGTAACTACAAACTCTGCAGCCCTCTCTTACTTCCCATAATGAGTTGTTAGACAACAATGTCTGAATCTTTTTCATTCCCAGTGGTTCCCGAAGCAGTTCACTCAAGATTACCTCGTAAAGTACATGATTGGTGGACACACAATGAAGGTTAAATTATTTCATCCAGACTACAATGAGCATCGAGAAGTCCTAATGAAGACAGTGAAGGATGGACGGGCAACCATCACAAAGGGTTGGCCTAGAGTCGTGCGCGCCTTACGCATGGAGGAGGGCATAATATGGGCATTCCGCTTCACCTTCTCCAGCAACCAGAATGTCTTTCGCCTCTCTCTTTACAGTCTTTAGTACAACTGTGGTTCATCATTCTTTACTTGGTGCTTCTGTAGTTCTTCAGTATTTGTACTTGTGCATCGAATTATGGATTCGTGGTTGAACCTATATTTGTAATAAACATGGTTGGATATGAAATAAGTGATTGCCTACTTTCAAATTCAAAACATGTGATTTTTAAATTAGGGATTAATTGGATTAATTAGGGATTACACTGCACACAGTTTGCGAAAGCGAAACGTCTGCGATATACGTGGAGATCAGATACGTTTCTAGGATCCACTACGTGTGCGATCAATCTTCACTGCACACATGGCTTTCTCTTGAAAACTGTTTGCGTTAGGCCACCTTGCGCAAACGTTTACCACATAAAAAGTGTGTTTGATGGATATCCTTTGCCACATAGTTTCTTCTACACACCGTGTGTGATACATTCAATAATGCAAACGATTTAACGGAAAAATTATGTGTGATGTACCTGTGAACGGAAACGTTTTCCTTGGAGCGACTGTGTGGGATGTACATACGAATGGAAACGTTTAGCGGGGAATAACTGTGTGGGATGTACTTACGACCAGAAACAATTTCGCCATATAATTGTATTTTTTAGCTCTATTGTACGTATTTCCGTATTTGAGCCCTCGCCGGTCGCACACGTTCTCATTTTGCCGAGCCTGCGTGCCAGCAGGGCATATCCCCGACGGTTTCTGGGTCGTGTGGGAAGGACCCCCCTATCGCCCACACTCACTTGGCGATGGTTCCAAATGCCGTCGCAGAAAGGGATTAAAAACCTTTTATTTAGGACCGACGCACACCAGTGCATAGAATTGCATCACCCTATCATCCTTAGTATAGTGGTCAAGTTGAACTTAGCAATAGAGAAATAAAATTAATTTTGCAAAAGACTGTTAATAGGTCCAGGAAGAATTGGTCTAAGAAATTAGATGATGCACTTTGGGCTTACAGAACAGCTTATAAAAATCCTATGGGTGTCTCCTTATAAAATGGTTTATGGAAAAGCCTATCATTTGCCTCTTGAGTTAGAACATAAAGCATATTGGGCAGTTAAGAACTCAATTATGATTTCAAACTTGCTGGTGAGAAGAGGTTATTTGATATAAGCTCCTTAGATGGATGGAGAATCCAAGCATATGAAAATGCAAAGTTATTCAAAGAAAAAGTTAAAAGATGCCATGACAAAAGAATTCAAAGGCGTGAGTTTAAAGTTGGAGAATATGTTTTTTTGTACAACTCTCGTTTTAGATTTTTTGCAGGAAAGCTCCTTTCGAAATGGGAAGGCCCACACATCATCGAGGAGGTTTACCGCTCTAGAGCCATTAAAATAAATAACTTCGAAGGTACTAACCCGAAGGTTGTCAATGGGCAACGAATAAAGCATTATATCTCAGGTACGCCTATCAATGTTGAAAGTAATATTATCCAAACTTTGACCCCGGAAGAACACATAAAAGAGTCCTTCCGAAACACTCCAGAATCATAAAAATAAAGAGGTACGTGATACGGTAAGTAAACGGACTCCGGAAAATCCGCAAACATATTATTTTTCAGTTTTGGAATATTTTAAAATTTAGGAAATAAAGAAACTTTCAGGAAGCATCCCCTGGTGGGCACAAGACACCAGGGCGTGCCAGGCTTACCTGGCGCGCCCAGGTGGGTTGTGCCCACCTGGGACACCTTCCGGACTCCATTTTTCTTCCATATGCTTGTCCCCCAAGATAAATATATATATATATATATATATATATATATATATATATATATATATATATATATATATATATATATATACTTCCCGAACCTGTTGATCACCGTATCACGAAGAAATCCTCAGTTCTCTTTTTTTGCTGTCTTCTGACAGATTCAACTACCCCAACGTCATGTCTTCGTCACCCTTCAACAATGGAGAAGGAAACATAAGGTTGGTCCAGGAAGATCTAAGGAGGGATGAAGCTGAAGAGGTTGCCATGGAGGAAGAGGAGGAAGGTCCCTTTGGGATTCACCCTCCGGCCTCCGAGAGGGGTACACTGGCTAGCATCTCTACTCATCCTAACCCTCATCAAGCCACGGGGTCACTGAGCAATCAAGTTATTTTACGCGAGAAAAATATTAAAATCTATCCGCGTTGACATTTTAGGTGCGGGCATGCCAGTATACAATTATATACAAATTGAAGTACTGCAAATACACATAAATAGAAAACTCTTGTTTCTTCGTATTATCAAGAATCTACTTATTTCTATTTCACATGTATTTTTCGTACTGCGCCTGAATATATATCTGATGAAGACGATTGCAAAGGCTCTTTATTCCTGATTCCTAGAACCTCAAAAGAATACTAGTTAATTACATCGGCAGATTTATACACACATAATACCTCCGATTAAACTGCACAAATGGTCATCTTTATATCTTTGTAAAATATTAGTGTAAAGAAACCGATCAAGTACATGCAAGAGACACACATTTTAACATGGAAAACCCAAATCGGGTAAAAAACCACGGTGGTGCGGAGGCCAAATCCATTATGAGAAATGTTTACATGTGAGGTAAGTACAACAAATCTTCTACTCAGGATAAGCCTTTCGATAAATGCTCGAGACAAAAAACTGCATTGCTTATGATGTAGTCATGATGTGTCATCAATGAAGGAATATTCAGCTTCAGTTCTCCATGAGCCATTGGTCAGAGAATGTGAAGTCTCTGAGTAGTTGTTTGGCCTCGTCGGTCGCGAACTATGTGTTTCAAAGCTTGTCGGTTAGGCTGTGTGTGCATACTCCGACCTCATTGATCGCGGAAGAGAGTAAGTTGGGCTGGAATTAAATGATGAGTCACTGTATGATTTGAATCATTGCTCTATAGATTGTCCACGACAGCGTCTTATTTATTCCCCTGTAGATGGCCATGTCGGTATTGTTACGAGCCAGATGAAATTACTCCTTAAATGCAACGTGAATTTGCTTTACAGACTTTGACAACAATCTTCAAGCATATGTGTGATGACCCACGACGTCTGACTTTGAGTGTGCATATAGGCATGCTGCCGCCACAGGAGGAGCCTGATGATTGCGCAAGGGCATGAGTGCAGTTCTGTAGATTATCACGAATCATTCTGCTGTCATAACACCTGCAGATACTTGAAGATCAAAGCAACAACTATAGAACATCTATGGCGGCGATTTGATCGCCCGGTAAAATCGCGAGATGTCCTTTTTTTATATATCGGATCACCACACATCCGGGTCGACAATTGGGGCGCCGACGCAATATGTCATAACTCTCTCTTTCATGTCGATCATAACGCATCCGCGGCGACGATTGGAGCGCCAGGTAGAGCCGCAAGATGGCATAAACTCTCTCCTTTTTTACATATTGAATCAACACGAATCGGCAGCGACGATTATATCGCCATGTAGCCGCGAGATGTCATCGCCCTCTTTTTTCATATTAGATCAACACACGTCCACGGTGACGATTGGAGCGCCAGGTAGAGCCACGAGATGCCATAGACTCTCTTTTATATATATATTGAATCAACACGCATCGGCGGCGGCGATTAGATCGACATGTTGAGCCGCGAGATGTCATCGTCCTCTTTTTTCATATTGGATCAACACACGCCCACGGCGGCGATTGGAGCGCCAGGTAGAGCCGCAAGATGTCATAGACTCTTTTACATATATATATATATATATATATATATATATATATATATATATATATATTGAATCAACACGGATCGGCGGCGACGATTAGATCAACATGTTGAGCCGTGAGATGTCATCGCCCTCTTTTTTCATATTGGATCAACACACTTCCACGGTGGCGATTGGAGCGCCAGAGAGCCGCGAGATGTCATAGACTCTTATATATATATATATATATATATATATATATATATATATATATATATATATATATATATATATATATATATATATATATTGAATCAACACGCATCGGCGGCGACGATTAGATTGACATGTTGAGCCGCGAGATGTCATCGCCCTCTTTTTTCATATTGGATCAACACACGCCCACGGCAGCAATTGAAGCGCTAGATAGAGACGCGAGATGTCATAGACTCTTATATATATATATATATATATATATATATATATATATATATATATATATATATATATATATATATATATATATATAATCAACACGCATCGACGACGACGATTAGATCGCCATATTGAGCCACAAGATGCCAGCAACCTGCAGCTGTAGCAGAAAGGACAAAAAAGGAAATAAATGAAATAACGGCATGTTACCTTCATGCGATTCGCTCACCTAGCAACGCCAATGATCGGAGACTCGAAGTGATGAAGATTGAACGGAGTACTGAACTATTGATCAACCGTGTATGTGGAGGAGTATGGATATGGATGTGTACGTACGAAGAGTGAACATGGTGCGACCCTGATGATTCCGACGTGGATGGTGTGAGAACGGCGCCATTGCGCTTGGAAGCAGCCAATAGAACTCTCACCTCCTTTCCCTCGTCCCTCTGTGCCTCCTCATATACGACGGCTCTATCAATCAGGTTTACGTTAAACCGCGTCGCCGTTACAAAACAAACTCCTCCGGCCGGGCTGTTCCGGGAAGCTCTCAATTGGCCGTTTGGATCGTTGTTGCATGGATAATTATCCGACAAGTAGATAGACTTTAAGAAGTTTGAATTAGTCCGGCCAACGAGTCGAGGCTACACATGCATGCGTGCACCAAGTCCTGCACCTGTACCTGCCAGTGAATAACTAGCCCATGCCAATCAATCAAGGCGTGCATGTTTGTGCTTATTATTCCTTTTAGTTATGGGCATCATTTGTAATCTTTTTTCCCTTAAAGAAAGCTACCATATGTACGTATGTCATCAGTGTCTAAATATCTCAACCAAAAATATCTGTCTCGCCCATGCACACCCTTGTGTGATTCTTTTTCTTGTAACTTGGCAAAATAAGAACACCATTGTTTTTTTATAGGCTTGCAGTTGTGATTTGAAATTTCTAAACTTGTACAATCATGAAAAATTATCATCGAACAAATGCCCCTCGCTAAGTAGAGTCCGAATGCGTAGCGATTCAGACTGTACTTAGCGGCACTGAAATGTACAATTTTCTTGTTCCTGCTCACACCATTGATTGATGCAACATAATCACATTCTCCTATTATATTGGAGGCTTGAATTTGATAGTAATACAAAAAGAACTGTTGAGCGGATCTTCGGCATTTTTACTTGCTCAGAAAATGTATATACTACCTCGTTCTTCTTGATAATTTGATAGTATTCCTTGTATTGCCACCCGGTCAGGTTCTCGTTGTATACTTGAACCTGCCTCAAATACATACATTATTTTGCACCAAGATATGTCCCTAATCTGGTGATTGAACTTCCTCGTCAAAGTGGTGCAGGCCTTAGCGTATGGCAATGCTATAAGATTGCCAAAATGTGATTTATATTTAAATATGTATATTTGATGGAACCACATCGAACTAGATGACGTGTATGAGTGTTTCATCCCATCTGAGTCGCCCCATTGTGGCCATGTCTCTGACCAAGTGGATGATATAGTTCACTGTCAAACTCGTACTTCACAACGAAAATAGATGTCATGTATATGCAATGATAGAGAGTCGGGATCATTTGTAAACCAATATTCTTTTAGCAAAGCCACAACGAAAACCATGCTCTGATATGAGGTAGAGATCCAATCACATTTGCAAAACTGTATTTTTGGCAAAAGCCACAACGAAAAAACATGTCATGTATATGCCAAGATAGAAAGTCAGTCTCATTAGCAAAATACTATATTTTGGCAAAAGCCACAGCGAAAATCCATGTCGGATATATGCCAAACTAGGGACTCAATCCCATTGCGACCATGATGGTGCCGGTCAATAGGATGACAAATCTGATTTCTGAACCAGTGGTTCGGTAAAAGCCACGACAAAAATCCATGCCGTGTATATGCATATTGCGACCATGATGGTGCCAGCCAATAAGACAAATAAGTATGATATCTCAACTTGTAGTTTAATAGAGTCACAACGAAAATCCATGCCGTGTATATGTCATATTGCGACCATGGTGGTGCCAGCCAATAGGACAATAAGTCTGGTATCTGAACATGTAGTTCAACAGAGTCATGACGAAAATCTATGTCGTGTATATGTCATATTGCGACCAGGATGGTGCCAGCCAATAGGTAAGTCTGATATCTGAACATGTAGTTCGACAGAGTCACGACGAAAATCCATGTCGTGTATATTCCATATTGCAACCATGATGGTGCTAGCCAGTAGGACGATAAATCTGATATGGAACATGTAGTTCGATAGATTCACAACGAAAATCCATGTCGTGTATATGCCATATTGCGACCATGATGGTGCCAGCCAATAGGACGATAAATATGATATAGAACATATAGTTCGATAGATTCACGACGAAAATCCATGTCGTGTATATGCCATATTGCGACCATGATGGTGCCAACCAATAGGACAATAAATCTGATACGGAACATGTAGTTTGATAGATTCATGACGAAAATTCATATCGTGTATATGCCATATTGCGACCATGATGGTGCCAGCCAATAGGACGATAAGGGGAATATTATAGTTTTATAGAACAACATCCCTGTGACCATCTTACTTATATAATGCCAACCAGAGCTTCAAAACATCAAGAAGTACTTCCATAATTTTTCTTGCGGTGAAAGAACATACCACACCTCATGTGATTTACCAACTCCCGCGACAGTTACACGCTATAGTGCCAAACATGTTTCTAGTACCATATATGTGTCGGTACCTTTTCTCGCGAGCCACAATGAAAGATCATGCTGCGGCTCAAGATGGTTTCATCAACTCTGTTGTGAATTTCTAGCTGCCATGATGACAACTTGCCTAGTTGGAGGGTTTCACATTATCACGGGAACCAAACAGCAAAGCTCTGCTATTCTCTAAAAAAAGGTCAAGCAAATACCAGGGTGGTACTTCTAGCAAGAATTCAGTAGATTCATACCATTCGCTTGTTTTTCTTGCTGACTTCATAAATACTTGCCACTGTATGTAGCTATAGTTCTATGATTGATCAAAATATTTCCATGATTAAAAAAACATTTGCTGTTATAGGTGGTGTAACATCACCGGTGACATAGCTTATGGTATAGACATCCAATGTTTGAATTTGCATGTTGCCCTACGAACATGTGATGACATTATTTCCAAGCTTTAACCCAAAGCTGTAAAAACATCAACGATCATGGATCATTTTGGTATTTCCTATTCTACCAATGTGCTCAAAAATCTATACGACACTTCTCTTCATTTCAATCTAGCATCCTAATATCCTAAAAGAAATGTAGCATCCTAATAACACAATGCTTTTTGGTGAATCTTTCTGTCTAGCTGTGGTGTGGGTACTCTTATATACATTGCATGCACGTCAAAAAGCATCGAGAATTGTCAAAGAGCTGACTTGTTTTGATAACTTATTTGCAACATGAATTGAGCAGAAAAATTTGACTGAATGATATCATCGAGGACTTTGGAGTAAATCTATTTAGTCTTAGAAAAAATTCACCTGAAAAACATATAATAATCTACATTTGGCTGAGCACAGCCACTTGGTGTGTTATTCATTGCTGCGTTGGGGGCATCAGTAAACTTCCCCATGCTTATAATAGGTTCACAATACTATATACTCCTTGTGACATCAAGTCAGCATAATTCAGACCCACCAAACCTATGTATCATGTGCTCCAAATCTGCAAACTGATGTAGTCAGATGGCTAAATTGCTACTTCAGCTAGCCTTTTGCGCGAACAATTTACCACAGCGTCAAGCGCGCAAGAGAATAGACTAGAACTACTATATCAACCTCTCAAATAAGAGACTGATGTCCCTACTTGATTCTTAAAGAGCACAATTCTCACATTAAACAAATTTTGAAGCACCAAAAAATTGAGGCAATGTCATTTCTCTTGTAAGTTGTCATGTGTACAAGGAGATCTGCATATGTTGTGTGGCAATGATGTATTTCTAAGTGACCCATGTGCCCTGTAAGGCATACGTGTGGTACCATCGAGGTGGCCCTACTTGATAGCACGAGTAAATTGTAAGGCATGTTTGCACACCTACCGATTATCTGTGTTAAATGGCAGCAAGGTGTCAAACCGGAAAGCATTGCCAACATGCGACCCCCTTGTTCTGATAGGCCCCAGCTTGAGTAGGACAACTTAAGAAAGAACAGCATACCAGTGGCACCTGGATGGCATTAGAAAGTGCCACGATGCCACCATATGCATTCTAAACTGTTTGCCCCTTGACATATCATGGTGAAAGGCTTTTTAACTGAGCTTTATTGAAAAAATACTAGGGAGAGAGCATCACCATGTGTGTTTGAGAATCACCATGGCCTTTTGTCATGAGCAAGCTAATACTTAATGGATGATTCTTGCGGTTGCTTTGATACAGAATATTCAGATTATGTATGCGCTCTACCTGCCTTGTGAAAGCATCTGGGAGGAATCAAATATTTTGGCATGTGTGCCTCACATCGGAAAAAAATGAATGCCAATTCTGTCAGTTTCAGCTACTACTCAGCTTAAATATAATCTTTGGAATCACACCATACCATTCTGTTGGTCAGCTTGGTTGTGTAGATGTTTTTTTTAAACATGACAATAACATGCACCTACTGCGGAGCGAAGATATGTCCCTGATCACATTGTAAACAACTCGAGATGTGTCAACTTCAACTAGGAACCAACACGCATAGATGAGGTCAGATTTGACAATTCTCTGCCATATGATATACTGTCCTGCTTGTGTACCTGATTTCTTGATAGTATGGCATTCTTGATCAATGTAGAGAACGTGTGATTTCTTTTATATAGCACTACAAGTTGCTGCTCATCTAGGGGGTCATTCAACAGCTCAACTATGAAATCTTATGACCAATAAAAAGCCTGTGATATACCTCAAAGAGCAGACACTGTCTACTGAAGACCATTGTACTTCGTGCGGCACACAAACTGAGCTGGCAAAATTAAATTAGGTATAGATAAGTTGGAACTGACAAGATTCTCATACAGTATTACCAAAACATGAGTTTCTGCACAAAATCATGATGATGGCGAGTGTCTCTGCTATGCGAGCAGATCTGTGATAACATGGCTTTATTTGAGCACGCTGCCGGGTCACGTATAACATGACTATGGGAACTACCACGCTGTCGTGGACCTTACATGAAAACTACACCGGTGATTTTATATGAAATTTACTGAAAAGTTATGTGACTCGAGCGTTGTGACAACGATCTTGTTTTCCAAATGTCACCTAAAGGAATTACTAAGCAGCTTTGTGGATTCCGTCAATGGAGCCCAAACATCTACATATTCTTCCTAAATGAGCATCAGTGCCCCATAAAAGCTTCAACCTCAGTCTCCTTAAGAATTAGCCTGTAGAATTTCGTCAAGTCAGACATGACTATCTGTTTTGCTTGGCTACTTCTACTAAATTACAAGAAAATATTGTGAATCATCTCCTGACTGAACAAGTGATCAAAAACTATTGACCACATGTATGAGTATGCTATCTATATCTCAGTAAACTGGGAGTCCCAAAGGCCCCCTCTGATTTGTGCAAGAGAAATTGTGGATGCCAACTGCGCAGTCGTGCCTCTACTGATGTTTGCACTATTTTTTAAGAGATCTTCCCAAATGCCTAATCGAATGAAACTTTACATCTCCTGCAGTAATGTGTCTTCTTCACTTAAACAAGCTGAGATCAATCCTTTTTGGAGTTCACCTCTTAAATTTTGATTACGATGTTGTTAGCCCATAGTGTCGGATGTAAACTCCTCTTCGTGTAGATTACACCTCCCGTCAATCTGTCATTTGGCTCACACTGTAGCAAATCTGCACATTTTCTGGCCCTTTTTAATAGTCATAATCTTTTTATGAAGGCACATGTTCCCGGCAATGACTAGGCTCGATTGGTTCATGTGACTCTGTTTCCCAAACGATTGTTAGAAGTACACACGTGTTAGTTAGGGATTATGAGAGATAGAGATATATTTGGTTTAAACCAACAATGACTTGCCTTGTACTCCAATCCTCTTCCCATGTTGTACTCCTATATATACCCCATATGAGGGTCAGATCAATACAACATATAACACATAATTCTAGGGTTTCATATTTTCTACAACGATGACCACGCAACTTGCACTCATACTGCCCTCAATTCAAGAGTCAGACCACTGAATATATTGGTTACATACTGCTGAACTTATCTTTTTTTATTGCTTCTGAATAAACACCAGTGTTCTGACTTCGTACAGACTCTGAAACGCTTTCAGTTGAAAAGGCGACGACTCGTCAACTGTTGCCAAAACCCAAGAATAGCAAAGCTGCTCTTCCTTGAAGTCAGAGAAAAACTTTATTTTTTTGCCTCTGATATGAGTAAAACTGAGCATATTTTCTAGCATGAATAATCTGAAATCACACACGTGTATGCTGCTTTCAACCACCTGTATGCCCATAGTTTCTTTTTAATTCTGTATGCCCATAGTTGAGGAGACTAAAACAGTTAGTTACCAGATGAAGTCCCACTCCCAGGTGCTTTTGTTGAAGGAAATAAGGCTGCCCCTAGTCTAGGTAAGAAACTAGCTCCTTAAATCATCAACACACATAACTAAACTTTTTTTTAATGTCGCTAACAGAGTCACTCCTTGTGCAGAAAACTTCAGATGTCTATGATACCAGAATCACTCCTTGTGCAAAAAACTTCAGATGTTTAACTAGCTGACATTTCCTAGTTGTCTCGCTTTCCTTGCCATGCGAATATTATTGTGTGGTAATCATGAAGTCTCGTACAACATATAAATTCATTGTGCAGTAGAGCAGTAATAAGAACCTGCAGTACAACGATACTTACTGAAAACTTGCTTGACAGATAGAGTTATTTCTGAAAAGGGCGACCCTGAGATGACGGATACCCACTCATGTCGTCAAGGCTTATTGTACTTCGGAAATTACTAAAACTTCTGCCCCTACATATGTTGCTGCTCAGTCTGTTCCGGATGGATTCCCGGTCGAGTTTTACAAAAAGTGCTGGCACATTATTAAGGGTGATTTGCTACCTATGTTTCATGACCTGTTCTCTGGACGGCTTCACTTATTTCACTTGAATTTTGGAACTATCACACTGCTTCCTAAGAAAACGGATGCTATGAGAATTGAGCAGTTCAGGCCGATCTGCCTTCTCAATGTTAGTTTCAAAATCTTCACCAAGGTCGGGACTAATAGGCTCACATAGATTGCGCATTCTGTGGTGCAGCAATCCCAAACTGCTTTCATGTCGGACAGAAACATCCTTGAAGGGGTGGTCGTCCTTCATGAAACGCTCCATGAAATCCATTCGAAAAAATTAGATGGCGTAATTTTTAAGGTGGATTTCGAGAAAGCGTACGACAAGGTCAAATGGCCATTCCTCCAACAGGCATTGCGTATGGAAGGTTTCGATGAAGCCTGGCGTCGCCAGGTTGAATCATTTACGCAAAAAGGGAGTGTGGGAATTAAAGTGAATGACGATATTGGTCATTACTTCCAGACACATAAAGGCCTACGACAAGGAGATCCGATGTCCCCTATCCTGTTTAACATCGTGGTTGATATGTTAGCAATTTTGATAGGAAGGGCTAAGTAGAATGGCCAAGTAGGTGGCTTGGTACCTCATCTTGTTGATGGAGGTGTATCCATTCATCAGTACGCGGATGATACAATCATCTTTATGGAGCATGACTTGGCCAAGGCGAGAAATATGAAGCTGGTGTTATGCCTTTTCGAACAATTGACCGGGTTAAAGATTAACTTTCATAAGAGCGAGTTGTTCTCCTTTGGTAGAGCCAAAGAAGAACAGGAGGCTTATAGGCAATTGTTTGGGTGCGAGTTGGGAGATTTACCTTTCTCTTACCTAGGTATACCAATCCACCATCGCAAGATGACAAACAGAGAATGGAAGTGCATCGAAGACCGATTCGAGAAGAAACTGAGTTGCTGGAAGGGCAAGCTCATGGCATACGGAGGCCGATTAATTCTGATAAATTCGGTGCTCACGAGTATGCCTATGTTTCTCTTATCGTTCTTTGAAGTCCCAGTTGGTGTCAGGAAAAGACTGGACTTCTATCGATCGCGTTTCTTCTGGCAGGGTGATGAACTCAAAAGAAAATACCGGCTAGCTAAATGGGATATCATCTGTAGACCGAAAGACCAAGGGGGTCTTGGTATTGAGAATCTTGAAGTTAAGAACAAATGCCTTCTCAGTAAGTGGCTGTGGAAACTGTCATCAGAGACTGATGCCACGTGGGCGCAAATCCTTCGCAGCAAGTACCTACAGACAAAAACTTTGTCCCAGGTTGCAGTCAGGCCGACCGACTCGCCTTTCTGGAAAGGACTGATGAAAGTCAAACAATCCCTGTTTAACAGGACAACATTTATTGTTGGCAACGGTGCTAGTGCGCGTTTCTGGGAGGATACGTGGCTCGGAGAGACACCCTTGGCCATTCAATATCCGTCTTTATATCGTATTGTTCGACGGCATGAGGTGTTCGTTGCAACGGTATTTCAATCTATCCCCCTTAATAATCAGTTCAGACGGTCGCTAGCGGGCAATCGTTGGGAAGAATGGCTCCGTCTAGTTAGGAGACTGGCGGAGGTTCAGCTTTGTCAACAACCCGATGAATTACGCTGGAAGCTGACTCGGTCTAGAGTATTCACAGTTAAATCAATGTATATTGACGTTATTAATTCAAGCTCCATTCCTACCTCCAAGTATGTTTGGGCTGTCAAGGTTCCTTTAAAAATAAAAGTGTTTATGTGGTTTGTCCATAAACAAGTTATTTTAACAAAGGACAACTTGATAAAGCGTAATTGGACAGGAACTACTAGGTGTAGTTTCTGTGATCGGGATGAAACGATTAAACACCTCTTTTTTGATTGCCCGTTGGCCAAAGTCCTTTGGCGGACGGTTCACATTGCGTTTAATATTACTCCACCGAATTCTGTCAACACGTTATTTGGAACATGGCTTAATGGAATTGAGTCTGACTTAGCGAGACATATTCGTGTTGGAGTTTGCGCTTTGTTGTGGACTATCTAGAATTGCAAAAATGATTTGGTTTTTAACAGAATATCACGTGTTCATTTTTTGCAGGTTATTTTCCGAGCCACGGCAGTGATCCGTTCATGGTCGCTACTCACTCCGATGGAGGCCAGGGAGCATTTGGTTACTGGATCTGTCCATTGGAAGATGGTAGCTTGGGATATCTTCAACCGGTTTGGATGGCGGTCATGTAATAGGATAGGCAATTAGTTTACCTATCTATCTTTAGCCAGCCGGTTGTGGCATCTTTTCTTGGCTAGTCTGTGTATCTAGCCCATTTTGGCTCTGTGTGAGCTATCTTTTCAGTTTTTCCAGTTAAAGACTTTGGAACTTGTTGGATCTTTTATTTGGTTAATAAGATGGCCGTATGCATCTTTCTGATGTAGAGGCCAGGGCAACTCCCCTTTTCAAAAAAAACAACTGAAGATGGTGCAATAATACTTGAGTCGACCCTTATTTCTGCTCAAAACAAAAACAAACAGTCGTCTCTCCACGGACAAGTACTAGTGCAGAGGCGAATTTGACTCAGCTCGGTACTGAAGAACAAGCTTTTCAAATATTGGCCACTAGTAGATCGTGCAATCAGAGATTAGAGTGTAGAACACCACAATCGTTAAACTGTGTTTATGAGACTGTTCATGCAGCGGTTGAAGGACAACATCTCCGATTGATTGATCTCTGAATACCATAAGTCAAAAACTAATTTTCACGCCATATTTTTGCATTATCTCTACTTCACTACTGCAAGGACTACCAGCTGGCCGATATGATAGAACATGCCCAAGTAGTACTTCGCTCCACAATTTAAATCTGGCCACATTGGCATCAAACATTCAGTGAACAAATGGTCAATTATAAATACTTCTATCTCTGGGCACACCTTGATCTTGAACCAGTTGGGATGCATACATGTTCAGCTGGAAAATGTGGCACAAGATATCTTGCATGTCACTGATCCACCGCATCAATGGTTGGCCAACAAATACATATACATGCCTTCTGATAAAAACTGAGTCGAACAAATACGAGGCAAAATGTCCCCTTGAATAATACTTTCCATACAAACAAATGCTCCTTTTACAATGATTTGCAGGATTATGCTATCGATGACCATAGAAGCGCAGCGAAGATGGGAGGAGATTCAGGTCCCACCAGGCGTGCCATTTGTTTTACACGAGAAAAATATTAAAATCTATCCGCGTTGGCATTTTAGGTGGGGGCGTGCCAGTATACAATTGTATACAAAATGAAGTACTGCAAATACACAAATAGAAAACTCGTGTTCCTTCATATTATCGAGAATCTACTTATTTCTATTTCACATGTATTTTTTCGTATTGCGCCTGAATATATATCTGATGAAGACGATTGCAAAGGCTCTTGATTCCTGATTCCTAGAACCTCAAAAGAATACTAGTTAATTACATCGGCAGATTTATATGCACATAATACCTCCGATTAAGCTGCACAAATGGTCATCTTTATATCTTTGTAAAATATTAGTGTAAAGAAACCGATCAAGTACATGCAAGAGACACACATTTTAACGTGGAAAACCCAAATCGGGTAAAAAACCACGGTGGCGCGGAGGCCAAATCCAATATGAGAAACGTTTACATGTGAGGTGAGTACAACAAATCTTCTACTCAGGATAAGCCTTTCGATAAATGCTCGAGACAAAAAACTGCATTGCTTATGATGTAGTCATGATGTGTCATCAATGAAGGAATATTCAGCTTCAGTTCTCCATGAGCCATTGGGCGGAGAATATGAAGTCTCTGAGTAGTTGTTCGGCCTCGTCGGTCGCGAACTATGTGTTTCAAAAGTTGTCGGTTAGGCTGTGTGTGCATACTCCGGCCTCATTGATCGCGGAAGAGAGTAAGTTGGGCTGGAATTAAATGATGAGTCACTGTATGATTTGAATCGTTGCTCTATAGATTGTCCACGGCAGCGTCTTATTTATTCCCCTGTAGATGGCCATGTCGGTATTGTTACGAGCCAGATGAAATTACTCCTTAAATGCAACATGAATCTGCTTTACAGACTTTGACAACAATCTTCAAGCATATGTGTGATGACCCATGACGTCTGACTTTGAGTGTGCATATAGGCATGCTGCCGCCACACGGAGGAGCCTGATGATTGCGCAAGGGCATGAGTGCAGTTCTATAGATTATCACGAATCATTCTGCTGTCATAACACCTGCAGATACTTGAAGATCAAAGCAACAACTATAGAACATCTATGGCGGCGATTTGATCGCCCGGTAAAATCGCGAGATGTCCTTTTTTTATATATCGGATCACCACACATCCGGGTCGACAATTGGGGCGCCAGCGCAATATGTCATAACTCTCTCTTTCATGTCGATCATAACGCATCCGCGGTGACGATTGGAGCGCCAGGTAGAGCCACAAGATGGCATAAACTCTCTCCTTTTTTACATATTGAATCAACACGAATCGGCGGCGACGATTATATCGCCATGTAGCCGCGAGATGTCATCGCCATCTTTTTCATATTGGATCAACACACGTCCACGGTGACGATTGGAGCGCCAGGTAGAGCCACGAGATGTCATAGACTCTCTTTTTTATATATATTGAATCAACACGCATCGGCGGCGGCGATTAGATCGACATGTTGAGCCGCGAGATGTCATCGTCCTCTTTTTTCATATTGGATCAACACACGCCCACGGCGGCGATTGGAGCGTCAGGTAGAGCCGCGAGATGTCATAGACTCCTTTTTATATATATTGAATCAACACGGATCGGCGGCCACGATTAGATCGACATGTTGAGCCGCGAGATGTCATCGCCCTCTTTTTTCATATTGGATCAACACACTTCCATGGCGGCGATTGGAGTGCCAGGTTGTGACGCCCGGATAATCAAGCTACAGTAAACTTCTGCTAAATGATGTCACGTCACCTCAATTACTGTTGCTAATCTCAGGATAATTCAAAACCGTTTCAAATTTAAATCCTAAATAAGTTAAACGACAAAAGTTTTCAAATATTAAAATAAAATGTTCGGGCTAGGTCTATTTTTTCATCGGTAATTATAGTGAAGTAAACATGTTTTTATAAAGTGCCTAGATAATTTAAAATGATTTAAAACAGAAAAGAAAATAAATAAAAAGAAAAGGAAATACAAAACAGAAGACAAAACTAACAAAAAAAAAGAGAAGCAGACCCCCCCACTGGGCCAGCCGGCCCAGCTATTAGCCAGGCCAGGCCCAACCGGCCGCCCCCTCATCCCCCTGGCCTATAGGCCACAGCCCCACACCCCAGAAACCCTAACCCCCCACTCCTCTCTCCCCCTCCCCACGACGCGCCCCTTCCCCCGATCCAGATCGGATCGGGGCCGACCCCGCGGTCGTCGCCCGGTGCCGCCTCGCCGGCCCCGCCCCCTCGTCCTCGTGGCCCGTCACCTCTCCCTCGACGGCGACCACGCCCCCGCCCCCGGACCCCATCGCGGATCCCCGCTGCCTCGACGCCACCCGGCATCGCCCCGCCATCGCCGGACCCCTAAGAGCCTCGCCGAGCCCGCTGCCCGTTCCCTACGGCTCCCTGTGAGCCCCTCCTCCATTTCCCCCTTCTCCTCCGCTCTCGTCGCCGTAGGACGCCACCACTGTCGCGCCCCTGACGCGCTCACCACCACGCCCTCCCCCTGCGCGCCGCTAGCCCTCTGCTCGCTGCTGCCGCGCCCGAGCGCACCCCCGCCACGGCTGCGCGCGCTGGCCGCGCCCCATACCTGCCCGCGTCCTCCACCCGAAGCGCCGCCGCTCGCCGCGCACTGCGCCCGCGCGCACTCGTGCGTCGCCCGCACCCCGGATCTCCCTCGTTGCGCGCCAGTCCCACTTCTCTGACCACGCCGTCCGTGCCCTCCTCCTCACGCGCACGCCGTCGGCCCGCTCTGCCCCACTGCGGGCGCCGCTTGTCGCCCCTGGCCACCGCGTGCACGCGCGCGCCGCCCTGCTCCTCCCTTCCCCTGCTCCCCGCCGCTGCATTCGCCGCCCCGTCCTGCACCCCCCTGCGCCAGCGATGCCGCCACGCCCGCGGCCCACTCCGGCGCTCGACCCCTCCCCGGTGGGCATCTCCGCCAGCGCCCAAACGGGCTGGCGCCCGTGGCCCCGCTAACGCCCAATCCGCTAAACCCCCTGGCCCTATGACAGTGGGCCCCTGCATTGAACGGTTTAAAAAAAACAGAAAAAAAATATATTATATAATAAACAAATAATTAACAATAAAATTAGTTAATTAATTAAATAATTAACTTAATTAATCATGTTTAGTTAAACTAATTAAATTTGATTAACCTAAACATCTAATTAACCTAACTAATCTATTAGTTAGGATGATGAGTCAATGACAGGCGGGACCCACTGGTCAGGTTGACCAAGTCAACCCTGTTGACTGCTGATGTCAGCATGACATCATGCTGATGTCATTAATCTGTTTTTTCGAATTAATTTAAATAATTAATTAAATTCCAGAAATTAATAAAATCTTTAGAAAATCATATCTTTTAATCCGTAACTCGGATGAAAAAGTTTTATACATGAAAGTTGCTCAGAACGACCAGACGTATCTGGATACGCGGCCTGTTCGTTCGTCACGCATCCCTAGCATAGTGAACACGCAACTCCCCCCTCCGGCTCCTCTGCCCGAAAACGCGAAACACCGGGGATACTTTCCCGGATGTCATCCCCCTTCACCGGTATCACCTACTACCGCGTTAGGGCACCTCTAACGTCGTTACTTGTCATGTCATGCATCACTATGCATATGCTTGCTTATATATTTATTGTTTCTCCCCCCTCTTATCTCGATAGACACCGAGACCGACGCCGCTGCTACCCAGTACGACTACAGAGTTGACGACCCCTCTCTCTTGCCAGAGCAACCAGGCAAGCCCCCCCTTTGATCACCAGATATCGCCTACTCTTCTCTATACTGCTTGCATTAGAGTAGTGTAGCATGTTACTGCTTTCCGTTATTCCTATCCTGATGCATAGCCTGTCCTTGCTACTACTGTTGTTACCATTACCTGCTATCCTACTGCTTAGTATAGGATGCTAGTGTTCCATCAGTGGCCCTACACTCTTGTCCGTCTGCCATGCTATACTACTGGGCCGTGATCACTTCGGGAGGTGATCACGGGCATATACAATATACTTTACACAGTTACATTACCTGTGATACTGTTCGGAGATGGGGGCTGAAGGGGCAGGTGGCTCCATCCCGGTAGGGGTGGGCCTGGGTTCCCGACGGCCCCCGACTGTTACTTTGAGGCGGAGCGACAGGGCAGGTTGAGACCACCTAGGAGAGAGGTGGGCCTGTCCCTGGTCGGCGTTCGCGGATACTTAACACGTTTAACGAGATCTTGGTATTTGATCTGAGTCTGGCTACTGGTCTATACGCACTAACCATCTACGCGGGAGTAGTTATGGGTATCCCGGCGTCGTGGTATCAGCCGAAGCCTTCGTGACGTCAGCGACTGAGCGGCGCGCGCCGGATTGGAACGTAAGCCTGCTCTTGTATTAAGGGGGCTAGTTCTGCTTCCGGCCGCGTTCGCAACATGCAGGTGTGCTAAGGGCGATGGGCCCAGACCCCTGTGCGCTTAGGTTTAGACCGGCGTGCTGACCTCTCTGTTGTGCCTAGGTGGGGCTGCGACGTGTTGATCTTTCGCGGCCGGGCATGACCCCGAAAAGTGTGTCCGGCCAAATGGGATCAAGCGTGTTGGGGTATGTGGTGCACCCCTGCAGGGAAGTTAATCTATTCGAATAGCCGTGATCTTCGGTAACAGGACAATTTGGAGTTGTACCTTGACCTTATGACAACTAGAACCGGATACTTAATAAAACACACCCTTCCAAGTGCCAGATACAACCGGTGGTCGCTCTCTCACAGGGCGACGAGGGGAGGATCATCGGTTAGGATTATGCTATACGATGCTACTTGGAGGTCTTCAGTCTACTCTCTTCTACATGCTGCAAGACGGAGGCTGCCAGAAGCGTAGTCTTCGAAAGGACTAGCTATCCCCCCTTATTCCGGCTTTCTGCAGTTCAGTCCACATATGATACCCTTATTCCATTTGATACCAATGCATACATATGTAGTATAGTTCCTTGCTTGCGAGTACTTTGGATGAGTACTCACGGTTGCTTTCTCCCTCTTTTTCCCCCTATCCCTTCTACCTGGTTGTCGCAACCAGATGTTGGAGCCCAGGAGCCAGACGCCACCGTCGACGACGACCCCTACTACACCGGAGGTGCCTACTACTACGTGATGCCCGCTGACGATGACCAGGAGTAGTTAGGAGGATCCCAGGCAGGAGGCCTGCGCCTCTTTCGATCTGTATCCCAGTTTGTGCTAGCCTTCTTAAGGCAAACTTGTTTAACTTATGTCTGTACTCAGATATTGTTGCTTCCGCTGACTCGTCTATGATCGAGCTCTTGTATTCGAGCCCTCGAGGCCCCTGGCTTGTAATATGATGCTTGTATGACTTATTTTAATTGTAGAGTTGTGTTGTGATATCTTCCCGTGAGTCCTTGATCTTGATCGTACACATTTGCGTGCATGATTAGTGTACGGTCAAATCGGGGGCGTCACAAGTTGGTATCAGAGCCGACTGCCTGTAGGAAACCCCCTTCCACACTCCTTGGCCGAAGTCGAGTCTAGACATTGCAAAAACTTTTACTAACTTGGCTGTGTGCCTTACGGGCCCACGTCGCCATCGGGTGGTACTAGGATCTTTTACTCCTCGACCCTTACTCTGGGACTCTGAACTCTCTTCTACTCGGGTTAAACGAATTTACTAACTCTGACACTAGGATCCTGTTACGACATTCACCCCAAAGTTGGATAAGCCCTAGTTATTCTTTAGAGTAGTATTTGAACATTATCCACATTGTCATTTGACTCCTGTGAAAACATCTTTGTTTTCAGATGGAACCCACGAGGCAGGTCGTGCGCCACACGACGGCCATTGGTGCCTCAGGATCACCTGCTGTGTTGGTTGAGATGATGACCTATCTGGGTTATCGCTGGCATCCTGAGTACACCGTCTATGAGGAGTATCAGGACTTCAACCAGGAGCAGTACCGTGCCATCGTCCACCTCTACTCTCGGGAGTATGACTCCACTACCGTGCTGCACACTGCTCATGGTGTTGGAGTGACTATCGACATGGCGGTCCACGATGCTGCTTATGCTGCTCTGACACGTCTTCGTGGAGAGTATCAGGAGTTGGACACCTCCCCCTTCAGGTACATTGCTATCGCATCCGATGTTGGTGCGGAGGGATACTACACTGCTGCCTACTCCACTGTCACCCGAGAGCCTTTCTACCATCAGAACCTGGTTCTGCATGCTGATGGGCTGGATAGAGCTAACCGAGCTCTTCGCCACGAGTTGTACACCACCCGTCAGCACCTGTATCGTGCTCTGACGCTGTTGCACCCCTCTGTCCACTCTGGTGATCTGTCGCGTTCTGCGATCTACCCTGCCCGGACTGTGATGCCCCAGGGCGTCGGCTGGCCAGATGTGGGAGGCTACTCTCCTGCATTGGGTCCTCTCCTGCCACTTGCGCATCGGGTTCCGCACCAGAGTATCCGCGGACCCCAGGCTACTCGCGTGGAGGTCTTCCCTTCGCGTCACTACCAGCTGTCGGGCTACACCTACCTCCGCAGTACTGCATGGGACTGACGTAGGCTTGCTTATTAGTATTAGCTGCATTCGCTGCGAGCCTGTGTGCCGCCTATGATGTCTTAGCCTATGTACCGAACTCCGTGTAACGAACTCTATGCTGATCTCGTTTGTAAGATATGCCGACTACTATGTAGTATCTATCATGCTACGTTCGTTGTGCATGTTCCATCATGAATGATTTTTGTTTTTGTAAATTTATCAATGCTGAACTACCCCTGTTAAATATTAGCAGGATGGTTAGACCAGGTGGTCGTGGTCGTGGTGGCAACGCCCCACCACCGCCTGAGTACATGGCTGGGATGATGCAACAGTTTGAACTGAATCGTCAGTTCATGGAGAATATTATGGCTCAGTTTCCTCGCCCCAATATGAACCAGCAACCAACCCAAGTGACTCTGCAAGATTTCATGCGCCTCAACCCAACCGTGTACCGCAGCTCAACTCAGCCTCTGGATGCTGACGACTGGCTCCGTGACATCACCTATGAGATGGAGTCTGCTGATGTAGCCCCTGCCAGCTATGTCACCTTTGCTTCCTTCTTCCTGAAAGGACCCGCGGCTCAATGGTGGGACAGCCACAGGCGTACTCTGCCAGCTGGAACAATCATCACCTGGCCAGACTTCCAAGCTGCCTTCCGTGCTCTCTTCATTCCTCAGGGAGTCATGGACCGGAAGAAGCGTGAGTTCCGCAACCTCACCCAAGGCAACAAAACTGTGGAAGCTTACCAGCGGGAGTTTCTTGACTTGTCCCGCTATGCTGAAGAAGACATTGCAACTGATGCACGCAGACAGGAGAAGTTCCGTGATGGCCTTCAAGCTGACATCAAGCTCGCACTTCTAGTGCACGACTTTACTGATTTCGCCACCTTGGTGAACAAGGCCATCAATGTCGAAACTGGTCTGCAGGAATACCAGAGCTCTCACAGGCGCAGCCGTGACACGGGCTCATCTTCAGGCCCGTCTTCGCAGAAGCGCAAGATATGGATTCCCAACAGCATGTACCAGTCGAATGCACCTGCCCCAAGGCAGACCTATGCTGCACCTCGTCTGCCTGCTCCTCCAACTAGGCAGCCAAGACTTCCAGCTCCACCACCACAAGCTCATGTTCCCACTCCCAATAATGGCCTCTGCTACAAGTGTGGTCAGCCAGGTCACCGTGCTAGGGATTGCAATCAGAACCAGAATCAACTGGCCCTCCCAGCAACTGGCCGTGGAAGCAACCAGCCTCGCAACATCAGTGCCAAGTCTTATGGTCGTGTTCATGCCAACCATGTTGATCTCAATGAAGTTCTAGACCAGCCTGCTACCGTGATGGGTACACTCCTCGTAAATTCAGTACCAGCATCTGTTTTATTTGATACAGGGGCATCACATTCTTTCATATCAGCTGAGTTTGCATTCATGCATGGCATCAAATACGAAAAGATGAACACTGCGATTGTGGTACACACCCCTGCGGGCCAGTGTCAAACCTCTATGGTTAGTCACAACGTTCCCGTTGAAATTGAAGGACTGGAGTTCCTTGCCTCCCCCATCGTACTAAAGTCCTGTAGCATCGACCTCATTCTGGGAATGGATTGGTTGAAAGCGCATACTGCTTCTATAGTTTGCGCCACTAAGGTCGTCCATCTGCTACACCCTTCTGACGAAATAATAGCTTGCCAAGCTCATCTAGTTCAGAACGCCGAGGCACGACTTTATGCCTTGAACGCGTTGAACGCTGCACCACTCGAGGGCATTGAAAACATTCCCGTCGTTCGTGAATTCCAAGACGTCTTCCCAGAAGAACTTCCAGGGATTCCTCCTGCTAGAGCTGTCGAATTCGTCATCGACTTGAAACCCGGCACTACCCCTATAGCTAAACGACCCTACAAGATGCCGCCGCATGAACTCATTGAGCTTAAGGAGGAAATCGACAAATCTCTCGTCAAAGGTTTCATTCGCCCAAGTTGCTCTCCTTGGGGAGCACCTTCTCTCTTTGTTAAGAAGAAGGATGGGACAAACCGATTAGTCCAAGACTACCGTCCTATAAACCAAGCTACCATTCAGAATAAATACCCACTTCCTCGGATCAATGATCTTTATGATCAGCTGGCTGGCTCATCAGTGTTCTCCAAACTCGACTTGAGGTTGGGTTACCACCAGATCCGTGTTCGTGAAGAGGACGTCCCAAAAACCGCCTTCGTGACTCGGTATGGATCATACGAGTACACCGTCATGTCATTCGGCTTAACGAATGCTCCAGCCACCTTCTCTCGTCTGATGAATTATATATTCATGGATTACCTCGACAAGTTCGTCGTGGTTTATTTGGACGATATCCTGGTATTTTCCAAGAACAAGGAGGAACATGCTGAACATCTTCGTCTTGTGCTGGAAAAACTTCGAGAGCATCATCTGTATGCTAAGTATTCCAAGTGTGAATTCTGGCTCCCCGAAGTAACCTATCTTGGGCATGTCATCTCCAAGAATGGTATTGCCGTCAACCCTGAACGAGTTCAGGCTATTCTCGATTGGACTCCTCCGAAGAATGTGAAGCAAGTCCGAAGTTTTCTCGGCCTCGCCAGCTATTGCCGTCGATTCGTCGAGAACTTCTCCAAGATTGCCAGACCTCTGACTAATCTGTTGCATAAGGGTGTCAAGTTTGACTGGACAGACAAGTGTCAGGAAAGTTTCCAGGCGCTCAAAGACAAGTTGACTTCAGCCCCCGTACTTGCTCCACCTGATACTAAGAAGGACTTCGTCATTTACTGCGACGCTTCCCGTCAAGGATTAGGCTGTGTCCTAATGCAAGAGCGCAGAGTGATTGCTTATGCCTCTCGTCAACTGCGCCCTCACGAAGAAAACTACCCGGTTCACGACCTCGAGCTTGCTTCTGTCATTCATGCACTGAAGCAGTGGCGACATTACCTTCTCGGTAATCGTTGCGAGATCTTCACCGACCATCAAAGTCTGAAGTATTTGTTTACTCAGCCAGATTTGAACCTACGCCAGCAAAGATGGATGGAGACTGTTGCAGACTTTAACGTGGGTATATCCTATACCCCCGGCAAGGCTAATGTAATGGCTGATGCCTTGAGCCGCAAGTCTTACTGCAACCACCTCCAGGTCCACAAAGTTCAGCCCTCGCTTGCCGAAGAATTTAGAAGGCTGAACCTCCATATTGTTCCTCCGGGATCACTCGCTCCCCCTCCCGAAGGTTTCCCCAAACAGAACCTCCATGTTGTTTCCAAGGGTTCTCTCAATACCCTGGTTGCGAAACCAGATCTTGTGGACACCATCAAATGGATACAGAAGTGTGACGATGAAGTCCTCAAGATTAAGCGCGACCTCAAAAGGGGAAAGCCCTCATTCTTCACGATCGCCGATGATGGCACCTTGTATTTCAAAGGCCGCTTAGTGGTACCATGTTCGAAGAAAAACCTGGATAAGACTAAAAGGGTTATGCAAGAAGCTCATGATACGCCTCTGTCCATCCATCCTGGTAGTACAAAGATGTATCAGGATATTCGTCAAAGATTCTGGTGGTCTAATATGAAGCAGGACATTGCTCGTTATGTTGCTGAGTGTGACATTTGTCGCCGAATCAAAGCAGAGCATCAAAGGCCTGCTGGAACTCTGCAACCTATCTCTATTCCTGAATGGAAATGGGACCATGTTGAGATGGACTTCGTCACTGGATTTCCCAAATCTCAGAAAGGTAATGATGCTATTCTTGTCGTCATTGACCGGCTTTCCAAAGTTGCCCATTTTCTGGCGGTCAAAGAGACAATCACTGCTAGTCAGCTTGCTACTCTCTACATGGCCAGAATTGTTTCACTTCACGGTATCCCACTGGTCATCAGTTCAGACCGTGGCAGTTTATTCACTTCAAGGTTTTGGGCGAGTTTCCAAGAAGCTATGAGAACTCATCAGTCGTTCAGTACTGCGTTTTATCCTCAGTCACAAGGGCAAGTTGAACGTGTCAACCAAGTTCTCGAAGACATGCTTCGAGCTTGTGTAATCTCATTCGGCAAGAAATGGGAGGAATCTCTTCCATATGCCGAGTTCTCTTATAATAATAGCTATCAAGCTAGTCTGAAGATGTCCCCCTTCGAAGTGCTGTATGGACGAAAGTGTCGAACCCCTCTGAACTGGTCAGAAACTGGGGAACGTCCACTCTTCGGTCCGGATATTATCCAACAGGCCGAAGAACAAGTTCACATTATTCGCGAGAATCTCAAGACTGCTCAGTCACGTCAGAAAAGTCAGTATGACCGTCATCACCAAGACATGGTCTATCAACCTGGCGAAAAGGCTTATCTTCGAGTTACACCAATGAAGGGTGCACACCGCTTCGGGATCAAAGGAAAGTTAGCTCCCCGCTATATTGGTCCTTTCACTATTCTCGAAAGGCGTGGTAAAGTGGCATATCAACTGGAGCTTCCGTCAAACCTTTCTCAGGTTCACGATGTGTTCCACGTGTCGCAACTTCGACGCTGCTTCAAGGACCCAATCCGGGCAGTGGACCATGAAGTGCTCGAGTTGCAACAGGACCTCTCCTATAAAGAGCATCCGGTCCGCATTCTCGACCAAGCTGAACGCCGCACCCGTCAGAAGGCGATCAAGTTCCTCAAGGTCCAGTGGTCGAATCACTCTGAAGACGAAGCCACCTGGGAACGCGAGGATCGTCTTCGCGATGAATACCCTGCACTGTTTCCGTCTACCTCCTAAATCTCGGGACGAGATTTCTTGTAGTGGAGGAGAATTGTGACGCCCGGATAATCAAGCTACAGTAAACTTCTGCTAAATGATGCCACGTCACCTCAATTACTGTTGCTAATCTCGGGATAATTCAAAACCGTTTCAAATTTAAATCCTAAATAAGTTAAACGACAAAAGTTTTCAAATATTAAAATAAAATGTTCGGGCTAGGTCTATTTTTTCATCGGTAATTATAGTGAAGTAAACATGTTTTTATAAAGTGCCTAGATAATTTAAAATGATTTAAAACAGAAAAGAAAATAAATAAAAAGAAAAGGAAATACAAAACAGAAGACAAAACTAACAAAAAAAAGAGAGGCAGACCCCCCCACTGGGCCAGCTGGCCCAGCTATTAGCCAGGCCAGGCCCAACCGGCCGCCCCCTCACCCCCCTGGCCTATAGGCCACAGCCCCACACCCCAGAAACCCTAACCCCCCACTCCTCTCTCCCCCTCCCCACGACGCGCCCCTTCCCTCGATCCAGATCGGATCGGGGCCGACCCCGCGGTCGTCGCCCGGTGCCGCCTCGCCGGCCCCGCCCCCTCGTCCTCGTGGCCCGTCACCTCTCCCTCGACGGCGACCACGCCCCCGCCCCCGGACCCCGTCGCGGATCCCCGCTGCCTCGACGCCACCCGGCATCGCCCCGCCGTCGCCGGACCCCTAAGAGCCTCGCCGAGCCCGCTGCCCGTTCCCTACGGCTCCCTGTGAGCCCCTCCTCCATTTCCCCCTTCTCCTCCGCTCTCGTCGCCGTAGGACGCCACCACTGTCGCGCCCCTGACGCGCTCACCACCACGCCCTCCCCCTGCGCGCCGCTAGCCCTCTGCTCGCTGCTGCCGCGCCCGAGCGCACCCCCGCCACGGCTGCGCGCGCTGGCCGCGCCCCATACCTGCCCGCGTCCTCCACCCGAAGCGCCGCCGCTCGCCGCGCACTGCGCCCGCGCGCACTCGTGCGTCGCCCGCACCCCGGATCTCCCTCGTTGCGCGCCAGTCCCACTTCTCTGACCACGCCGTCCGTGCCCTCCTCCTCACGCGCACGCCGTCGGCCCGCTCTGCCCCACTGCGGGCGCCGCTTGTCGCCCCTGGCCACCGCGTGCGCGCGCGCCGCCCTGCTCCTCCCTTCCCCTGCTCCCCGCCGCTGCATTCGCCGCCCCGTCCTGCACCCCCCTGTGCCAGCGATGCCGCCACGCCCGCGGCCCACTCCGGCGCTCGACCCCTCCCCGGTGGGCGTCTCCGCCAGCGCCCAAACGGGCTGGCGCCCGTGGCCCCGCTAACGCCCAATCCGCTAAACCCCCTGGCCCTATGACAGTGGGCCCCTGCATTGAACGGTTTAAAAAAAACAGAAAAAATATATATTATATAATAAACAAATAATTAACAATAAAATTAGTTAATTAATTAAATAATTAACTTAATTAATCAATTTTAGTTAAACTAATTAAATTTGATTAACCTAAACATCTAATTAACCTAACTAATCTATTAGTTAGGATGATGAGTCAATGACAGGCGGGACCCACTGGTCAGGTTGACCAAGTCAACCCTGTTGACTGCTGATGTCAGCATGACATCATGCTGATGTCATTAATCTGTTTTTTCAAATTAATTTAAATAATTAATTAAATTCCAGAAATTAATAAAATCTTTAGAAAATCATATCTTTTAATCCGTAACTCGGATGAAAAAGTTTTATACATGAAAGTTGCTCAGAACGACCAGACGTATCTGGATACGCGGCCTGTTCGTTCGTCACGCATCCCTAGCATAGTGAACACGCAACTCCCCCCTCCGGCTCCTCTGCCCGAAAACGCGAAACACCGGGGATACTTTCCCGGATGTCATCCCCCTTCACCGGTATCACCTACTACCGCGTTAGGGCACCTCTAACGTCGTTACTTGTCATGTCATGCATCACTATGCATATGCTTGCTTATATATTTATTGTTTCTCCCCCCTCTTATCTCGATAGACACCGAGACCGACGCCGCTGCTACCCAGTACGACTACAGAGTTGACGACCCCTCTCTCTTGCCAGAGCAACCAGGCAAGCCCCCCCTTTGATCACCAGATATCGCCTACTCTTCTCTATACTGCTTGCATTAGAGTAGTGTAGCATGTTACTGCTTTCCGTTATTCCTATCCTGATGCATAGCCTGTCCTTGCTACTACTGTTGTTACCATTACCTGCTATCCTACTGCTTAGTATAGGATGCTAGTGTTCCATCAGTGGCCCTACACTCTTGTCCGTCTGCCATGCTATACTACTGGGCCGTGATCACTTCGGGAGGTGATCACGGGCATATACAATATACTTTACACAGTTACATTACCTGTGATACTGTTCGGAGATGGGGGCTGAAGGGGCAGGTGGCTCCATCCCGGTAGGGGTGGGCCTGGGTTCCCGACGGCCCCCGACTGTTACTTTGAGGCGGAGCGACAGGGCAGGTTGAGACCACCTAGGAGAGAGGTGGGCCTGTCCCTGGTCGGCGTTCGCGGATACTTAACACGTTTAACGAGATCTTGGTATTTGATCTGAGTCTGGCTACTGGTCTATACGCACTAACCATCTACGCGGGAGTAGTTATGGGTATCCCGGCGTCGTGGTATCAGCCGAAGCCTTCGTGACGTCAGCGACTGAGCGGCGCGCGCCGGATTGGAACGTAAGCCTGCTCTTGTATTAAGGGGGCTAGTTCTGCTTCCGGCCGCGTTCGCAACATGCAGGTGTGCTAAGGGCGATGGGCCCAGACCCCTGTGCGCTTAGGTTTAGACCGGCGTGCTGACCTCTCTGTTGTGCCTAGGTGGGGCTGCGACGTGTTGATCTTTCGCGGCCGGGCATGACCCCGAAAAGTGTGTCCGGCCAAATGGGATCAAGCGTGTTGGGGTATGTGGTGCACCCCTGCAGGGAAGTTAATCTATTCGAATAGCCGTGATCTTCGGTAACAGGACAATTTGGAGTTGTACCTTGACCTTATGACAACTAGAACCGGATACTTAATAAAACACACCCTTCCAAGTGCCAGATACAACCGGTGGTCGCTCTCTCACAGGGCGACGAGGGGAGGATCATCGGTTAGGATTATGCTATACGATGCTACTTGGAGGTCTTCAGTCTACTCTCTTCTACATGCTGCAAGACGGAGGCTGCCAGAAGCGTAGTCTTCGAAAGGACTAGCTATCCCCCCTTATTCCGGCTTTCTGCAGTTCAGTCCACATATGATACCCTTATTCCATTTGATACCAATGCATACATATGTAGTATAGTTCCTTGCTTGCGAGTACTTTGGATGAGTACTCACGGTTGCTTTCTCCCTCTTTTTCCCCCTATCCCTTCTACCTGGTTGTCGCAACCAGATGTTGGAGCCCAGGAGCCAGACGCCACCGTCGACGACGACCCCTACTACACCGGAGGTGCCTACTACTACGTGATGCCCGCTGACGACGACCAGGAGTAGTTAGGAGGATCCCAGGCAGGAGGCCTGCGCCTCTTTCGATCTGTATCCCAGTTTGTGCTAGCCTTCTTAAGGCAAACTTGTTTAACTTATGTCTGTACTCAGATATTGTTGCTTCCGCTGACTCGTCTATGATCGAGCTCTTGTATTCGAGCCCTCGAGGCCCCTGGCTTGTAATATGATGCTTGTATGACTTATTTTAATTGTAGAGTTGTGTTGTGGTATCTTCCCGTGAGTCCTTGATCTTGATCGTACACATTTGCGTGCATGATTAGTGTACGGTCAAATCGGGGGCGTCACACATGTAGAGCCGCGAGATGTCATAGACTCTCTTTTTTATATATATTGAATCAACACGCATCGGCGGCGACGATTAGATTGACATGTTGAGCCGCGAGATGTGATCGCCCTCTTTTTTCATATTGGATCAACACACGCCCACGGCAGCGATTGAAGCGCTAGATAGAGCCGCGACATGAGATCAGAATAATATTCTGATCACGGCAGCCGCGACATAAACACTATTCTGATCACGGGATCAGAATAATATTCTGATCACAACATGAACTTCCCGAGTAACGCGCCTGACCTTTCCCGAGTACTAGGTTGAACTTCAGCTAAAAGATGTCCAAATGGGGGGCTTGCGATATACCGTTGGATAGCTATGGACATCAGTATCATGACCCAAGTTAAATTTTTGGCAAAATGTAAGCGGTTTAAGAGCAGTTTTGAAAACCGTTTTTCTTCACACAAAAAACGTGAATCGTATTTTCGATCGCATTTTTAAACCGTTTATCGGAATGAGGCAAATAATATGGCGTTGGAAAACTGCTGCAAAACTGCTCCTTCCGCATGTTGAAAGTTTTCTCTAATTCCCTATGTTTAAAGAGTAATTCGGAAAATCGTAAAATTTCATAAACCGAACACCCGAGTTCGTATTTTTGACGCCATTTCTAAACGGCTAATCCAATTGAGGCAAATAATATGGCGTTGGAAAGCTTATGAAAATGCGCTACTTTTTTATGTTAAAAGTTTTTTCTAATTTTGAATGGTTTAAAAGTAATTTAGAAAACGATACAAGTTCCACCGAGTTTGTATTTTCGAGCTAATTTTTTAACCGTACATCCAAATGCAGCAAATGATATGGCGTTGGAAAAATTGAAGAAATGTGAAACTTTTTTGTATATATTGTTTCTCCTAATTCACTACGGTTTTATGTCAGTTTTGAAAATGGTTAAAAATGTATTTTTGCCATAATTTCTACAAGCTTTATCGGAATGGGGCAAATAATATACCGCTGAAAAGCTGCGGAAAATGCGAAACTTTTTCATGTTGATGGTTTTCTCTGATTCCTAGCCGTTTTCAAGTAATTTCAAAAACGACGGGATCATGCGTTCTGCCTTTATTGCGAAACAGATTCTTCGAAAATGCACCGCGTGAAGAATCTGGACTTCTCGGTGCGTGTACCTGAACTTCACTATGTTTTTGACGTGATTTTTTTGCTCGTAGGTCTCCATCCACTGCTCGTAGCTCTCCATCCACTCACCAGAATTGAGCAACTGATATACCGGTGGAAAGCTGCTGTAAGCACTTAACTTTCCGTGTTGATCGTTTTTTCATACTCGCGACGATTTTAAAAGTTTTTCATCTGATATTCATTCATTGCAGTAGTTGAACTTCCTGCTGTTTTCAGTTGAACTTCCGTGACGTATTTTCGTTTGTAATTTTCTCATCCATTCGTCAGTGTTACACAAATGTTATTTCCTTTTGTACAAATCTCTCTCACAACAATATTCTGATCACAACATGAACTTCCCGAGTAACGCGCCTGACTTTCCCCGAGTACTAGGTTGAACTTTAGCTAAAAGGTGTTCAAATGGGGCTTGCGATATACCGTTGGATAGCTATGGACATCAGTATCATGACCCAAGTTAAAATTTTGGCAAAATGTAAGCAGTTTAAGAGCAGTTTTGAAAACCGTTTTTTCTTCATACAAAAAACGTGAATCGTATTTTCGATCGCATTTTTAAACCGTTTATCGGAATGAGGCAAATAATATGACGTTGGAAAGTTGCTGCAAAACCGCTTCTTCCACATGTTGAAAGTTTTCTCTAATTCCCTACGGTTAAAGGGTAATTCGAAAAATCGTAAAATTTCATAAACCGAACACCTGAGTTCGTATTTTTTACGCCATTTCTAAACAGCTAATCCAATTGAGGCAAATAATATGGCGTTGGAAAGCTTATGAAAATGCGCTACTTTTTTATGTTAAAAGTTTTTTCTAATTTTGAATGATTTAAAAGTAATTTAGAAAATGGTACAAGTTCCGCCGAGTTCGTATTTTTGAGCTAATTTTTTAACCATACGTCCAAATGCAGCAAATGATATGGCGTTGGAAAGCTTGAAGAAATGCGAAACTTTTTTGTATATATTGTTTCTCCTAATTCACTACGGTTTTATGTCAGTTTTGAAAATGGTTAAAAACATATTTTTGCCGTAATTTCTACAAACTTTATCGGAATGGGGCAAATAATATACCGCTGAAAAGCTACGGAAAATGCGAAACTTTTTCATGTTGATGGATTTCTCTGATTCCTAGCCGTTTTCAAGTAATTTCAAAAACGGCGGGATCATGCGTTCTCCTTTTATCGCGAAACAGATTCTTCAAAAATGCACCGCGTGAAGAACCTGGACTTCTCGGCGCGTGTACCTGAACTTCACTCTGTTTTTCACGTGATTTTTTTGCTCGTAGGTCTCCATCCACTGCTCGTAGCTCTCCATCCACTCACCGGAATTGAGCAACTGATATACCGGTGGAAAGCTGTTGTAAGCACTTAACTTTCCCGTGTTGATCGTTCTTTCATACTCGCGACGATTTTAAAAGTTTTTCATCTAAAATTTATTCAGTGTAGTAGGTGAACTTCCTGCTGTTTTTAGTTGAACTTCTCCGACGTATTTTCGTTTGTAATTTTCTCATCCATTCGTCAGTGTTACACAAATGTTATTTCCTTTTGTACAAATCTCTCTCACAATAATTTTTTTTGACTTTCTTCGACGAAGGACCTGAACTTATAACAACAAAACTTTTTGCCTTTGCTTTTTTGTTCTTTTTTTAATACAAAATGCACGCCGTGTATTACATGAACTTCTAGCAGTTATCAACCTGAATTTCTCTCGGTTACATGAAAATATTTGAGTTTTTTTATGAATTTTTAATCTTATTTTTCTTAATCATTTTTATGAATTTTGAAGCGCTCTATTTTTAATAGTTGAACTTCTTATTATTTTATTTTTGAACTTCTTGTTTCCATTCTTTAATAACGAGGAAAATATGAGTTTTCTATAATCATCGAACTTCTCCATCTTTTTAATATGGACTTCCTGATTTTATTTCTTAATCCTTTTTATGAATTCTGAAGCGCTCTATTTAAAAAGGTTAAACTTCTTGTTATTTTATTTTTGAACTTCTTATTTCCATTCTTTAATAACAAGGAAAATCTGAGTTTTCTACAATCATCAAACTTCTCCATCTTTTTAATATGGACTTCCTGGTTTTATTTTCTTAATTTTTTATGAAATTTTGAAGCGCTCTATTTTTAAAAAGTTAAACTTCTTTTTATTTTATGCATTTTAAATTTGAACTTCTTATAGATTTTTGTCGTGATATTTTATGCATTTTTTGCTTTTCGGTGACATGGCCTAGGCGGTCCCTTTTTTCATTTGATGATTTTTCTTCTGTACATGGTACACGTGAACTTCGGAATTTCTGAGACATGAACTTCACGTGCTTTTTTTTATGAAACTCCATAGTTTTTATTCTTTGAATTCCATGATTTTCTTGTTTACATTTTTTTGGTTTGAACTTCAATGTTCGTTACACCTGAACTTTCGAAATCACACCGTTTTATACACATTTTCCATTGAATCCAACATGTGCAAAACAATAGGAAAATTTGGGTCAATTCTCATAAGCAGTAGGACAAACATTTAGAGGGCACCCATAATAGATATTTTGTTCTATTCAGTGTACTACGCACAAGCACATGAACAACACATCCACACAAAAATTTGGCTCACCTAAAATGAAAAAGATTTCAATGTCACAGGATTTCAATGCCCCCACCCTTTTTTGGCACAAACACACAAAAACACAGGGAGGGGAAGGCACAGCGTGGCGACAATTGGGCCAGCGGCCAGCATACTTAAGTGGAGGCGCGGCTGTTGTGGACATCGACGACGCGACGACAATTTTTTGAAGCAAAGTGCAGACGTACAACAATCAAAGAACAGAGCAAGAAGCAGGCAACCACCATTTGCACATACAATAAAGTACTCCCTCCGTCCCATAATATAAGAGCGTTAGCGGCAAGGGCACACACGCGTGTCACAAATGTTCAGTTAAGAAGCATAGAATGAAGCACTAGGCAACTCTGAACTATACACGTAGAGGCTTCATTGGGCAGCTGTGTGCCTGCATATGGGAGACTCCGTCTATACGTTTATTTTCCAGACTGACCATTGATGTGATATGACCGAACACAAGCATGCACACGTCATCGGACTGCACAGGCTCACCGGACGAACTTCAAAGGCTAGGTGGATCTCCTTTTTCTCTTAATCTGAGCGCTCAAGAAGAATTGGGGAGGTGTACAGAGGAGTGCAGGATCCTACAGTTTTTGTTGAGGAGGCAGCGGACACCATCCATGACCTGTGGGCACCAGTGGATGTGGCAGCCAAGGTGGCAGGAGCAAGGCGCGAGCTCCGATGGTTCGCAGCGTCACCAGATCTAGGTGCTCCGTCCATGGAGGAGTACCACTGGGAGGAGGCGGAGGTAGTAGGGCCCGACGGAGGTGCGTGGTATCCTCCCGCGGCAGGGATGCGGGCAGCCGACGGTGACGAGCGCGGTTGGGGGCAAGGTGGGGGCGGCGGCGCTGATTGGGGGCAGGGCAGTGGCGGCGACCCCGGTTGGGCGCAGATCGGGGGGCGGCGACCCCGGTTGGGCACAGATCGGGGGCGGCGGCGTCGGTTGGCGGCGGGGTGGTGGAAGCAGATGGAGGTGGCCGGCGGTGCGCTGGAAGCAGGTGGAGGGAACCGGCACGATGCACGGGAGGAGAGGGAGTCGGGAGATTAGGGAAGGGAAGAGATCGTGGGTGGGTGACCGTTTTTTTCTTTTTCTTTCCACCGGTTCGGGAGGATCCCATCGCGCCTACTATATAGGGAGCGTTGTGATCCGAATAGCTATTAGTTTCTGTTACTCTATATATATATATTGAATCAACACGCATCAACGACGACGATTAGATCGTCATGTTGAGCCACAAGATGCCACCAACCTGCAGCTGTAGCAGAAAGGACAAAAAAGGAAATAAATGAAATAACGGCATCTTACCTTCATGCTATTCGCTCACCTAGCAACGCCAATGATCGGAGACTCAAAGTGATGAAGATTGAACGGAGTATTGAACTATTGATCAACCGTGTATGTGGACAGTGGCGGAGCTTGGCCCAGAAAACTGGGCGGGCCGACAGTAGAAAAGAACTATTGGGATGGTGTTTCATGATCCAAAAGTAAGTATACACTACAGAAAAATCAAATGGGCTGGGAGGGCCACGGCCCATTCGGCCTTGCTGTAGCTCCGCCACTATATGTGGAGGAGTATGGATATGGATGTGTACGTACGAAGGGTGAACATGGTGCGACCCTGATGATTCCGGTGTGGATGGTGTGAGAACGGCGCCATTACGCTTGGAAGCAGCCAATAGAACTCTCACCTCCTTTCCCTCGTCCCTCTGTGCCTCCTCATATACGACGGCTTTATCAATCAGGTTTACGTTAAACCGCGTCGCCGTTACAAAACAAACTCCTCTGGCCGGGCTGTTCCGCGAAGCTCTCAATTGACCGTTTGGATCGTTGTTGCATGGATAATTATCCGACTAGTAGATAAACTTCAAGAAGTTTGAATTAGTCCGGCCAACGAGTCGAGGCTACACATGCATGCGTGCACCAAGTCTTGCACCTGTACCTGCCAGTGAATAACTAGCCCATGCCAATCAATCAAGGCGTGCATGTTTGTGCTTATTATTCCTTTTAGTTATGGGCACCATTTGTAATCTTTTTTCCCTTAAAGAAAGCTACCATATGTACGTATGTCATCAGTGTCTAAATATCTCAACCAAAAATATTTGTCTCGCCCATGCACACCTTTGTGTGATTCTTTTTCTTGTAACTTGGCAAAATAAGAACACCATTGTTTTTTTATAGGCTTGCAGTTGTGATTTGAAATTTCTAAACTTGTACAATCATGAAAAATTATCATCGAACACAAGTGAGCCGGAAAGTGCAAGAAGAGATCCCATCGAGGAGGCCCTTACACAGGTTACATCATAATAATTTTCATAATCTGATTCATAGTTATGGGGTCGAGAATACTCCTCGTAGGCACATGCCGTCCAATTGGGACATATCCCGGCCAAGAGAAAACAGTGCAGGAACAAAACCTTGGGGCTCTGAGAATAAACACATAATGGCTGAGGTGAAGAAAAACAGTGATTTAATTCATGAAGCCCTTCGGGAGGTTCAAGATTTGAGGGATCTACTCATGTTTATATTGGAGAATACTTCTTCATCGCCATCATCATCTTCTTCACCACCAAAAGAAAATTGAGTATCGGGTATGGGCACTCCCCTTGGCTTCCGCCAAGCTTGGGGGAGGTGCCCCGGTATCGTATCATCCCACTATCTTTTTTGCTTTTACTTATTTTAGTTTGATCATTTGCTTTTAGATGAAATATAGTTTAGTTCGATCCTTTTTTCTTTGAGAGTTTGCTTAGTGATCTATCCTTATAATCGTGTGCAAGTTATATAATAAAGTTAGTTTGAGTTTTTACTTTCTTTACTTTCATGTTGCAAATAAAGAAAAAAATTAAAGAAAGAAAAAGAGGAAAGAAATAAATTAAGAAAGGAAATAAATCAATAAGGTTATATACTAATCCTATGGTAGGTGATGGCACCACATAAGGAAAAGTATAAGTAGAAAATTTTATTAGAGATTGACAAACATAGCATTAGTCAATGATGCAACTCATGAAAGAATTAATAAGGGAAGACAAGCTTCACATATAGATATACTATCCTAGAAATATTTTGTGATTGTGAGCCCTCATCAAAATATTATATGCCAAAATTGTTGACGTTGGACAAGGAAGACAACTTAATGGTTTATGTTTGTTTATATTCACATAGAAGTCATATTGTCATAGATCCTTTAACATGTGATGCTTGCCCCCTATCTTTGCTAGCCAAAAATTCCGTACTAGGTAGAGATACTACTTGTGCATCCAAAAACCCTTAAACCCAAATCTTTTTCAAGTGTCCACCATACCTACCTAGAGATTGAGAAAGATCCCTCAAGTAAGTTGTCATCGATGTAAAAAGGCAATAAAAATTGCTTCCAAAAGTGTGAGATCATTTAGTGTAAGATAAAATTGAGCGTTGTACGAACTTGGATGACAAAGAATAAAAGTGACAGACTGCATAATAAAGGTTGTCATCTTAAGGGGCAACACAACGTGATGTTCTCTTCCACTAAGGGATTGAGCATACAAACAAATAAGCGCATGACAACCTCTGCTTCCCTCTACGAAGGGCCTATCTTTTACTTTTATGCAAAGAGTCAAAGTTTTTCTCTCTATTACTTTTATTTTTCTCTTATGGCAAGCATCATGTGGTGAGGAAAGATCTAGACACATATGTCCAGTTGAATATAGATAGCATGAGTTATTATTGTTGACATCACCCTTAAGGTGAGTATGTTGGGAGGCGAAACAATAAGCCCCTATCTTTCTATGTGTTCGGTTGAGATGTTTTGTTCATTGGTACGAGGTGAGTGCTATCAATCATAGAAGACTATATGATGGTTGAGTATGTGGACTTGCCTAAAGGCTCCGACATGCCGACATGTGATCCTTCCTAAAAACATGATGAATTGAAGTTGTAAAGTTGACTGAGAACATAGTTTGTTGGTTTCTAATAGAGTTTTTGCTTTATACTTCGATTGTGTGATGAACTATTACTTATTCATGAGAAGTATATGATAAAAGTTCTATGATAAAAGTCATATGTTTAATTTTGTTGCTGTTATAATAATCAACATGATGCTTCTATGTCCGTATTTTGTTTTTATCGACACCTCTCTCTCAAAGCATGTGGACATGTTTTTCGATTTTGGTTTTCGCTTGAGGATAAGCGAGGTATAAGCTTGGCGGAGTTGATACGCCCATTTTGCATCTTGTTTTCTTACTGATATTTATAAATTTTTATCCATAATAATGCTTTTTGGAGTAATTCTAATGCCTTTTCTCTTATAATTTGCAAAGAACACACCAAGAGAGAGAATTCCTGTGGCTGGAAATCTGGACCTAGAAAAGCTACGTCAGGCCACCTATTCTGCACAACTCCAAATGAGCTGAAACTTCACGGAGATTTTTTTATGGAATATATAAGAAATACTGGAGGCAATAAACACCAGAGGGGGCCACCAGGTGGGCACAACCCACCTAGTCGCGCCAGGCCCCCAGGCGCGCCCTGGTGGGTTGTGGCCTCCTCGGCCCACCTCCGGTGCCCATCTTCTGGTACATAGGTCATTTTGACCTAGAGGAAATCAGAGGAGGACTTTCGGGACGAAGCGCCGCTGCCTCGAGGCAGAACTTTGGCAGGAGCACTTTTGCCCTCCGGCGGAGCGATTCCACCGAAGGAACTTCCCTCCCGAAGGGGGAAATCATCGTCATCATCATCACCAATAACTCTCCCATCTTTGGGAGGGCAATCTCCATCAACATCTTCAACAACACCATCTCCTCTCAAACCCTAGTTCATCTCTTGTGTTCAATCTTGTTACCAGAACTATAGATTGGTACTTGTGGGTGACTAGTAGTGTTGATTACATCTTGTAGTTGATTACTATATGGTTTATTTGGTGGGAGATTATATGTTCAGATCCATTATGCTATTTAATACTCCTCTGATCATGAACATGTTTATCATTTGTGAGTAGTTACTTTTGTTCTTGAGGTCACGGGAGAAATCATGTTGCAAGTAATCATGTGAACTTGATATGTGTTTGATATTTTGATAGTATGTATGTTGTTATTCCCTTAGTGGTGTCATGTAAACGTCGACTACATGACACTTCACCATATTTGGGCCTAAGGGAATGCATTGTGGAGTAGCAATTAGATGGTGTGTTGCGAGAGTGACAGAAGCTTAAACCCCAGTTTATGCGTGAAAGTGCAACTATCCCTAGGTGGTTTTGGTAATTTCTAACAACATATAGCTCATTGAGCTAATGCTATTTCAAGATTAATATCTCAGGAAAGCTCAATGATTGGCATGGCATGGATGAGAAAAGTGGACCCCTCAAAATGCTAAGGACAAAAGGATTGGCTCAAGCTCAAAGCTCAAGACTCTGCATTTTCTATTTTAGTGATCCAAGATCACATTGAGTCTATAGGAAAAACCAATACTATCAAGTAGGGATGAGGTGTTGCTTAATGAGGCTCTTGCTCAAAATGCTTAGTGATATGCTCCAAAACCCTCAACTACTTTCTCATATCCACATATGACCTAAACCAAAAGTCAAACTCGGCCTCACCGATTCTTTCTATCCGGCGCCACCGAGTTCAGATGTCATAGCCACTGCCACAAACCCTAGGCAAATCGGTCTCATCGATGGGGATCTCGGTCTCACTGAGATGGAATTGTAATCTCTCTGTTTCCCTTAGTAACGTTTCGTTCCCACCGAGATGAGCGATCGGTCCCACCGAGATTGCAATGTAAACTCTCTGTTTCCCTTTCGTAACATTTCGGTCTCACCGAAATGAGCGAATCGGTCCCACCGAGTTTACCTGACCAACTCTCTGGTTAACTTATTACCAAAATCGGTCTCACCGAGTTTGTCTAGTCGGTCTCACTGAGATTAAGTTATGCCCTAACCCTAACCATATCGGTCCTACCGAGTTGCATGTCGGTCCCACCGAAACTCCTAACGGTCACTAGCTTTGCTGAATCGGTCCGACCGAGTTTATCAATTTGATCCCACCGAGATGGGAAAGTTGTGTGTAATGGTTAGATTTTATTTGGAGGCTATATATACCCCTCCACCTCCTATTCATTTGTGGAGAGAGCCATCAGAACAAACCTAAACTTCCAACTTACTCTTTCTGAGAGAGAACCACCTACACTTGTGTTGAGGCCAAGATATTCCATTCTTACCATATGAATCTTGATCTCTAGCCTTCCCCAAGTTGCTTTCTACTCAAATATTCTTTCCACCAAATCCATATCCTGTGAGAGAGAGTTGAGTATTGGGGAGACTATCATTTGAAGCACAAGAGCAAGGAGTTCATCATCAACACACCATTTGTTACTTCTTAGAGAGTGGTGTCTCCTAGATTGGCTAGGTGTCACTTGGGAGCCTCCGACAAGATTGTGGAGTTGAACCAAGGAGTTTGTAAGGGCAAGGAGATCACCTACTTCGCGAAGATCTACCGCTAGTGATGCAAGTCCTTCATGGGCGACGACCATGGTGGGATAGACAAGGTTGCTTCTTCGTGGACTCTTCGTGGGTGGAGCCCTCCGTGGAATCGCGCAGCCATTACCCTTCGTGGGTTGAAGTCTCCATCAACGTGGATGTACGATAGCACCACCTATCGGAACCACGACAAAAACATTTGTGTCTCCTATTGCGTTTGAATCCTCCAAACCCTTCCCTTTACATTCTTGCAAGTTGCATGCTTTACTTTCCGTTGCTCATATACTCTTTGCATGCTTGCTTGAATTGTGTTAAGATTGCTTGACTTGTCCAAAGTTGCTAAAATCTGCCAAGAACTAAAATTGGGAAAAGGATAAGTTTTTATTTGATCAAGTAGTCTAATCACCCCCCTCTAGACATACTTTCGATCGTACAAGTGGTATCAGAGCTCTGGTCTCCATTTGCTTTGATTTCCATAGCTTTTGGTAGTCATAGCCTTGGTTTCACAACCTAGGAGAGTATGGCGTCTAGCGAGGGAAACTACCACCGTAGAGGTCCTTACTTTGATGGTACTAATTTTGCTAGTTGGAAGCATAAGATGAAAATGCATACTCTTGGACATAACCCCGGCGTATGGGCTATTGTGTGTATTGGCTTGCAAGGTGAATTCTTTGATGGGAGAGAACCGAACCGTGAAGCTACCGCGAAAGAGTTGAAGATGCTGCAATTCAATCCTCAAGCTTGTGATATCCTCTTCAACGGATTGTGCCCTGAAGAATTCAACAAAATCAGCCGTCTTTAGAATGCAAAGGAAATTTGGGATACTTTGATTGACATGCACGAAGGTACCGACTCCATTAAGGAATCCAAGTTGGATGTGCTTCAAAGTTAGCTTGACAAGTTCAAAATGAAGGATGGTGAAGGTGTCGCTGAAATGTACTCTAGGCTTGCTCTTATCACAAATGAGATCGCCGGCTTAGGAAGTGAAGAGATGACCGACAAATTCATCATCAAGAAGATCCTAAGAGCTTTGGACGGAAAATATGATACTGTATGCACATTGATCCAAATGATGCCCAATTACAAAGATCTCAAGCCAACGGAAGTAATTGGAAGAATTGTCGCTCATGAGATGTCACTCAAGGGTAAGGAGGAGCTCCATAACAAGTCAAGTGGTGCTTACAAAGCCTCATGTGAAGCTCCCACATCATCAAGTGAGAAAAAAAACCTTCAATGAAGAATTGAGCCTAATGGTGAAGAACTTCAACAAGTTCTACAAGAGTAGAAGCAAAGAGAGAAGTTCCAAGTCAAGGTCCTACAATGACAAAAGATCTTCTAGTCGAGAGAGAAATTGCTACAATTGTGGAAGACCCGGACACTATTCCAATGAGTGTACGGCACCCTACAAGAGAAGAGAAGATTCTCCAAAAAGAAGAAGTAGAAGAGAAGAATCACCATCAAGAGAGAGAAGGAGTAGAGATGATCGTTATGAACGAAGAACATCCCGGAGAAGCAAAGATTCAGAAAGGAAGGACAAGTCATCAAGGAGCTACACAAAACGAAGACATCAAGCTCATGTTGGTGAATGGGTATCCGGCTCCGACTCCGACTGAGGGAGTCCTGGATTAGGGGGTCTCCGGACAGCCGGACTATATCCTTTGGCCGGACTGTTGGACTATGAAGATATGAGATTGAAGACTTCGTCCCGTGTCTGGATGGGACTCTACTTGGCGTGGAAAGCAAGCTAGGCAATACGGATATGCATATCTCCTCCTTTGTAACCGACCTTGTGTAACCCTAGCCTCCTCCGGTGTCTATATAAACCGGAGGGTTTTAGTCCATAGGACAACATACAATCATACCATAGGCTAACTTCTAGGGTTTAGCCTCTCCGATCTCGTGGTAGATCAACTCTTCTACTACTCATATTATCAAGAATAATCAAGCAGGACGTAGGGTTTTACCTCCATCAAGAGGGCCTGAACCTGGGTAAAACATCGTGTCCCCTGCCTCCTATTACCATCCGCCTTAGACGCACAGTTTGGGACCCCCTACCCGAGATCCGCCGGTTTTGACACCGACATTGGTGCTTTCATTGAGAGTTCCTCTGTGTCATTACCGTTAGGCTTGATGGCTCCTTCGATCATCGATAGCGATGCAGTCCAGGGTGAGACTTTTCTCCCCGGACAGATCTTTGTATTCGGCGGCTTCGCACTTCGGGCCAACTTGCTTGGCCATCTGGAGCAGATCGAGAGTTACGCCCCTGGCCATCAGGTCAGGTTTGGAAGCTTAAACTACACGACCGACATCCATGGAGACTTGATCTTCGACGGATTCGAGCCCCTGCCGAGTGCGCCGCATGGTCACGATGAGCATGATTTAGCTCTACCATCGGACAGTGATCAGGAGACCGCACCGGCAACCGCTCCGGCCCTCAATTCGGAGCCAATGGCGCCATCCATGGACGGGTGGATAGAGCCTGCCACGAAGGCCGTATTCTCAGCGGCGATCGAGCTGAGTATCGACCTTACCCTTCACGGGAGCCGTGACGCCGAACTACCGGATTCTTCCCCGGCCACAGACTCCGAACCGCCTGCGCCCGTGGCTATCGAATCCGATTGGGCGCCGATCATGGAGTTCACCTCCGCGGATATCTTTCAGCACTCGCCCTTCGGTGACATACTAAACTCATCAAGGTCTCTCTCCCTGTCAGGAGAGTCTTGGCCGAACTATGTCCGGCAGGATTGGGATGCGGATGACGAAGAAATTCGCTGCCCACCCACCACCCACTTAATAGCCACTGTCGACGATTTGACCGACATGCTCGACTTCGACTCCGAAGACATCGACGGCATGGACGATGATGCAGGAGACGAACAGGAACCACTGCCCACAGGGCACTGACGCCCACTTCATCATATGATGTATACATGGTGGACGCACCCAAAAAAACAACGACGAAGAGCGGAAGGATGCATCGAAGGATTGTTCCCTTGAGAAGCAGTCAAAGCGCGGCGTAAGCGCCGCTCCAAATCTCGCCTCGGCAGAAATAGCGATCATATAAACCTAGCGATAGAGCAAGGTGAGCCAGTGGACGACAAACATGGCATTGAACCATCGTCCGACCATGGCAACACGGAGAATCAAACAGAACAACCCGACTCCGTCGAAGATAACAGTCCGGATAACATCACACCGGACAGGCACCCGGAGCAACAGAATACCCATAAAAGGCTTGTTGCCACTGTGAGGAGTCTAAAAAAGCAGAAGCAAAGGCTCAGGGCTGCACAAGACACACTCGGAATCAAATGGAGTGAAGTACTCAACACTACAGTGAAGTACGGCGGTAATCGCCACACCAAGAGCTACCCGAAGCGAAAGCTGCTACCTGAATTCGATGAGGAGGCCTTAGATCCCCCGCAATCAAAAAACAAAATGGCCATCCAGTCGGATAGACGACCTCGTGGCCAACATAGAACGGAAAACGACGCCGCACATAAGCCGGTACGCGATCCATGTGAGGACTCGCATCAAAAGTATGGCGCAACCAGATCCATCTACGGGCCACGCAAGCGCGCTCCAGCACGCAATGCAACACAACAAACATCCCAATACCACGGTACACCCAAATACAGGGGTGCCGCACACCCCCTATGTTTCACCGATGAGGTGCTGGACCATGAATTTCCAGAGGGATTCAAACCCGTAAACATAGAGGCGTACGATGGAACGACAGACCCTGGGGTCTAGATTGAGGACTACATCCTCCATATCCATATGGCTCGAGGAGACGATCTCCACGCCATCAAGTACTTATCCCTCAAGCTCAAAGGGCCAGCTCGGCACTAGCTTAAAAGCCTCCCCGAAAACTCCATTGGAAGCTGGGAAGAGCTCGAAGACGCTTTTCGGGAAAATTTTCAAGGGACCTATGTCCGACCTCCGGATGCAGACGGTTTAAGTCATATAACTCAACAGCCCAGAGAGTCAGCATGAAAGCTTTGGAACAGGTTTCTCACTAAAAAGAACCAGATAGTCGACTGTCCGGACGCCGAAGCCTTAGCAGCTTTCAAGCACAGCGTTCGAGATGAATGGATTGCCAGACACCTCGGCCAAGAAAAGCCGAGAATAATGGCAGCATTAACAAGCCTCATGACCTGCTTTTGCGCGGGCGAGGATAGCTGGTTAGCCCGATGCAGCACAAGCGACCCAAGTACATCCGAAGTCAGGGACGAAAATGGGAAACCACGGCGCAGCAAAAACAAGCGTCGGAATAAAGAAGACAGCCCGAAGAGCACGGCGATAAACGCCGGATTCAGAAGCTCCCGGCCAGATCAGCAAAAGCTGCCCTCCAAAGGCAACAGAGACGAACTGTCCAGCCTAAGCAAGATTCTGGATAAAATATTTCAGATCCACAACACCCTCGATAAACCTACAAATCATACCCATAGAGAATGTTGGGTCTTCAAGCAGACCGGCAAGCTCAACGCCGAAAACAAGGGGCAGGATACACCAAGCGAAGACGAGGACGAGCCTCGCAAGCAAAGCACTGGGGAACAGAAGAAATTCCCACCATAAGTCAAAACAGTAAACGTGTTACACGTGACAAAGGGGAGAAACAAAGCGGCACTCCTAGAGACACATGCCCCAGGGCCTATCACCGCGGAGTTCTGTCACTGGTCGTCCCAACCGATCACCTTCGACCATCAGGATTACTTGGCAAGTATCCGGCGTGCGGGATGGGCTGCCTTGGTGTTAGACCCAATAATTGACGGATACCACTTCACACGAGTCTTGATGGACGGCGGCAGTAGTTTAAACCTGATATATCAGGACACAGTCTGCAAAATGGGGATAGACCCAATAAAAATTAGTCATAGCAATACTACCTTTAAAGGAGTAACGCCAGGCCCAGAAGCCCATTGCACGAGCTCCCTGCTACTTGAGGTTATATTCGGCTTTCCCGATAACTTCCGCAACGAAAATTTAACCTTCCACATCGCTTCGTTCCAAAGCGGCTATCAAGCACTACTCGAACGCGAAGCTTTTGCTCGCTTTAACGCAATACTGCATTAGGCTTCTCTCATGCTTAAGATGCCCGGTCCACGTGGCATCATTACTATAAACAGAAATATTGAGCGCTCCTTGCGCGCGGAAGACCGTGCGACTGCCTTGTCAGCCGCACACTAAACGGCCTCACGAACTAAAGCATCTGACGGGTCGTTAAGACCACGGACACGGTTGGACGAGTCCGGTGCAGCTATATGTAATTGATACAGGTTTGATGGCTATACCCCTATTACAATACAAGAGGCTCAAGCGCGCAAACAAGTGGCAATTAGGCTCAACTTTACTCATTTTGAACTATATATTGTTTATTTAGTATAACTTACCTTTTGCACGACAACTTTTCAATTAAGTTCCTCTCTTTTTCAGATGACCATCGTGCTACACCCGTCCAGAATACGGCACAACGGAGACACAGGCGCAGACGTGCAGTAGGGACCCATTCTAAGGATTCTTTTTAGATTAAGACCCTGCGTAAACCTTTTTTACTGTCTCTTGTTGATACACATCCCTCGGATTCTCAATACAATTGAGAAGGATGCTGACGTATTGGCATGTGGCCACATCAGAATATTGCACGTACCTGGACACCAGGGGCTTATTATAAAGGGCACTATTTAGGCCCGGTTTACATCATAAAGATCGAATACCTTAGGGAGTGTTCGGCCTCGCGAGTTTGGCCTTATATGCATCAGCTCCGAATCATGTCTTTGGTCAAATGTTGGGTTTGCCCGGCTCCTGTGTTTTGCTGCCTTACGTTCCGCTCTATCGGCTAAGGCGGCACCAGGAGAACTACTGCGATTGTGCCCTGGTTCATCCGGACGAGCACCTTAGTAGAGAAAGCCGAAAACTGACTGTCATGATATAGCGTGAGACTGGTCAACCACTCGATGACCTAGCGGAATCTCCGGGATTCCTCCGCCTTAACGAAGGGCCGTTTCCCGGCCACGCATGTACGCGCCCCAAATCCGGATGAGCACGGAGCCACCAGGGGCTATATAGTAGCCCCACTGTCAAACTCCTCTGGCTAAGTAAAAGTGTTAAAGCATTATAGTCTGGTTGCCTAGTTTGCTGCGCTATCACCTCCTTAATGGACCAAGACGTTGGATCTGCCTAGTTTGCTGCGCTATCACCTCCTTAATGGACCAAGACGTTGGATCAAGTGTGAACATGCGTTTTCTGCGAACACCCCCGCATTATATGCGTGGGGGCTGAAGCCGACGACTGCCATCTTTCAGGTTATATACATATATACATAAACGGCCGCACAGGAGGTATCATAGTACTTTCGGGCAAAAGTATAAATACAGCCTTGATAAAATCAATACAACATTGTTCTTACAATGGGAATACATGTCACTTAAACATAGTATTCTTCGAGCACTGAGCCTCTATCAAACGAGCGCCTTCAAGAACTTCTTCAAAGTAGTGCTCGGCGGCCACTCGGCCTATGGCTGAACCCTGTGCCGCAACAGTGGTGGCCTCCATCTCTGCCCAGTATGTTTTGACACGGGCAAGGGCCATCCGCGCACCTTCTATGCACGCTGATCTCTTTACAACATCGATGTGTGGCACAGCTTCAAGGAATTGTTGCACTAAGCTAAAGTATCTACTCGGCCTTGGCCCTCCCGGCCACAGGTGATCCACTACGGACCTCATGGCAAGTCCGGACAACCTATGGAGCTCGGACCAACCGGTCAATCGCTCATTCAGCAGCAGCGGACGGACTCGAGCGTGAAATTGTGACCGGAACAGCTTTTCCACTTCGGGACCTTTCTGATCCTTAAAGTACTCGGCTGCATCAGCAGCACTTGCAGCCAAATCCATGTACGCGTCTGCAGAACTCCATAGCCGGTCCAGAGGAGCATACTTCGGATCTCCGAACTTAGTCCGCAACAAGAAGGGCTTCCCAGACACGATATCTGCAGCTTGATTCAGCTCCTCCTTCGTCGCTCTAATTTTAGAGCGGGCTTCCTTGGCAGCCACCCAGGCCTTTTCTAGTTTTGTCGCCTTCGCCCGGTTTTCTTCTTCAAGAAGCCGGTATCGGTCAACATCATCTTTTAACTCCACGACCATCTTGGCAATTTTCTCTTTGCTCTCGCAATGTGCGGCATGTTCGGCCCTTAAGCCCTCGGCCGCCTTTAAGGCGGCCGCATTGCTGCTCCTCGCTTGCTCCTTGGCTCGGGCAAGTTCCGCCCGAAGGGTCTCCACGGTGGCAGCTCCATCTGCAGTCACAACATATTAAAGATACTGGCATCATGCTACTCTTACTATGTGACAATCACCAGAAAAATCACTGACTCTATGCCTCGTCAAGCCGTTTGTTGACAAGCACGATGTCGGCATCTGCCGCATCCAGCTGCCGCTTTAGTTCGGCATACCCATCAGTCCGGCTAGCCACCGGAGCTTCCACCACCTGCACATAAAGGCAGTCTGGTTATTACCTGGGACTATGATCCTCTATTTGCCACCGTTTTCGATGACAACCAAAGTCTTAGGGGCTACTATCTACACAGGGCACATCTAAAAATGTGCGGTACCGTCAAAAATGTACATCATTTCACGTACCTCAAAACCCGTCAGTAGACTCATAAAAGCTTCATGCAACCCGCTTTCGGCGGACAAAATCCTTTCAATCATCGTACCCATCAATGTGCGGTGCTCTTCTGAGATAGCCGCTTGCTCCAGCAGACCCCTCAGTACATCTGACCTCACACCAGACGGTGCCGGACTCTTTTGATTGCTCCCTTCGAGAGCCGGATACTGAGGACTTCGGGTGGCCATAGGATTACCTTCTAGCCTTGCCGGATTAGGAGAAACCCTCCGCGACGACACCTCGGGGTCGCCCGCTTCGTGAGGCGGCGTGGTAGGGGGAGGCATTTCGCTCTCCATCATCTCCGGGAGAAGATCCCCCGAAGACGAGCTCTGCTAAGAAGGGCTGAGATCAGAACTGCAAGATAAATACTTCGGTTATTTTCCTCAGAAGTAGAGCAAGATATCTTCACTATTATGCACTTCTTGATTACTTACAGCTCGGTAGAGGGCTGATCCCCGCGCGGACAGTGTGCGGCAAGAATACCCTCCGAGGAAGGACCCTTTGGCGGAGATTTCTTCTCCCGTTTGGAAACCTTAGTTTCTGGATCTTCAGAGGTAGTCCTCTTCCTTCCCCAGGGAGAGAGAATGTCAGGTTCTTCCCCTTGGTTATCCTCCCTCGCGGAGGCGCTCATTCCCTCGATTGGAATAGGTAGCGATGGAAGCCCGCTTTCGCCCTCTTTATTCCCCCCTTCATCTTCCTTGGAGGGCACTAGACAAGGTGTTGGCTCGAGCATCTTTTCCAGCACCGGATTGTCCAAGCCTTCAGGAAGGGCGGCCGAACACCGGATCACCTTCGCCTTTGTTATCCAGTCCTGGTCAAAGAGCGATTCTTCAGAATGATGTCATGATAAATAAAAGGACAGTGTGTTCGGCCATGGGATTACTTACTTGGGCAGCGGGGCGGTTACAGCTCAGGCCCACGTCCTCGGTAATGTCCGGACACTCTATTTGGGGTCCGAAGAACAATTTGTACATCTCCTCCCGCGTCATGTCGAGGAAATTCTGAATAGTGCGCGGTCCTTCCGGATTGAATTCCCACATGCGAAGGGGTCGGCGTTTGCAAGGCTGGACTCAACGAACCAGCATAACTTGCATTACCATAACTAGACTGAAATCTCCCTCGAAGAGATCTCGGATATGGCTCTGCAGTATTGGCACATCCTTGGCTGGACCCCAGCTCAGCCCCCTGCTGATCCATGACATCAGTTGTGGTGGAGGGCCCGAGCGAAATGTGGGGACAACCACCCACTTGGCACTTCGGGGAGCTGTGACGTAGAACCACTCCCGTTGCCATAATCTGGACACCTCTGGAAAGGAACCCTTTGGCCATGGAGCATCAGCAATTTTGCTTATTAGAGCACCTCCGCATGCTACGTACTGCCCCTGAACCATCTTCGGCTTCATGTCAAAGGTCTTGAGCCACAGGCCGAAGTGAGGGGTAATGCGGAGGAAGGCCTCACAAACGACAATAAATGACGAGATGTGAAGAAGGGAATCCGGGGCCAGATCGTGAAAATCCAGCCTGTAATAGAACATAAGACCCCTAACAAAGGGATCGAAAGCGAGGCCTGGTCCTTGGAGGAAGTGGGAGACGAACACAATGCTCTCATTGGGTTCGGGAGTAGGGACGACCTGCCCTCGGGCGGGCAGCCTATGCGAAATTTCGGCGGTCAGATATCTGGCCTCCCTCAACTTGTTGATGTCCTCCTCCGTGACGGAGGAAGGCATCCACCGGCCTTGAAGGCTGGATCCGGACATGATTGAAGGTCCGGAGCGCTTGACCTGGGCTTTGGGTGTTAGAACTCAAGGCGGGGGAAGGATTTGATTGAGCACGGGAGGGAAAATGAAAAAGCCTTGTCCCTTTATAAAGGGGATGAATATCAGGTGTCCTCCTCGTGGCCGTTCGAGACTTACCTAAAATCTAGGAGTCATACCAACAGGCACGGGTGGGTTACCCACGTTTGTATTGATGAGAATCCCGTAATAAGGGGAACACGATCTCTGCTTTGACAAGACGTGTCAAGAAACCGCCTCGCGTTATGTGCGGGGCTGGTTAAAGAAAAACGGTTCAAATAATTACCGGGCCATGGCGTGATGTCATGCTGCCAAAACGTGTCAGCAGATTAGATTTGTGGAAATATTATTCTCTCTATGGTGCTATGTGGAACTTATTTTGCAGGGTCGGACACTATCCTTGTATTCAAACTCTTCCGTGATGTATTCGGGGGAGGAACCCGCCTTGCAATGTCGAAGACAACACTGCGCGTCGGACTCATTGTCATTGAAGCCTGGTTCAGGGGCTACTGAGGGAGTCCTGGATTAGGGGGTCTCCGGACAGCCGGACTATATCCTTTGGCCGGACTGTTGGACTATGAAGATATGAGATTGAAGACTTCGTCCCGTGTCCGGATGGGACTCTACTTGGCATGGAAGGCAAGCTAGGCAATACGGATATGCATATCTCCTCCTTTGTAACCGACCTTGTGTAACCCTAGCCTCCTCCGGTGTCTATATAAACTGGAGGGTTTTAGTCCGTAGGACAACATACAATCATACCATAGGCTAGCTTCTAGGGTTTAGCCTCTCCGATCTCGTGGTAGATCAACTCTTGTACTACTCATATTATCAAGAATAATCAAGCAAGACGTAGGGTTTTACCTCCATCAAGAGGGCCCGAACCTGGGTAAAACATCGTGTCCCCTGCCTCCTGTTACCATCCTCCTTAGACGCACAGTTCGGGATCCCCTACCTAAGATCCGCCGGTTTTGACACCGACACCGACAATCACTCCGAGAGAAGCTATCACTTCGACTCCGAATATACTCAAGATGAAGGTGTTGCCGGTCTAGCACTTGTGTCAACCAATTCCTACGACATATTTGATTCACCAAATGAAGGACTTGGAAGATGCTTCATGGCTAAAGGCCCAAAGGTATCACACCCCGAGTATGTTGATTTCAATAGTGATGAAGATGACTTGTTAGGTGATGATGATTTACTTGTTGACAACTCTAGTGATGAATACTATGATGAAATGTCAATTAATCATGCTAATCAAGATAAAACGAATGACAATGATAAGGAGAAGATTGAGTTTCTAACTAAAGAACTAAGCACTCTTAAGTTAGCTCATGAAACTATCTTAGGAGATCATCGAGAACTTTTAAGGACTCATGAGAAATTACGTTTTAAAAAGCTTATCCTTGAGCAAGAGCATGAGTTCTTAAAGGCAATCAATGATGATCTTCGCAAGAAAAGTTCTTCATACATTGCCAAGTGTTTACTCTTATCCACTTACATGCCTCAAGTCAAGTCTAGTAACAAGAACAAGAAAGATTCTTCCTCTAGTAGTAACAATAATCATGCTAAATCTAATGTTGTTGCTTCTAGTAGTTCTCTTGATTCCACTAATGACTCTCTTAGCCAAGTTACACTTGATTAAGAAAATAGTTTATTGAAGGGAATTATAGAGAAAGGTGTTTACAAGAGCCTTGCCGGGAGTAAGCAATTCGAGGAAATTGTACGCAAGCAAGGAAGGCACCGGAAGAACCAAGGTGTTGGTTCTGAACGAAAGTTCAATGCCAACGGAGTTGAGTGGGAAGAAGATCAATACCCCAAGACGAAGTTTGTTCCTCAACAAGAGAAGTATGATCCTACTTCCTTCAAGGGGACACAAGCTCAAGATGATCTTCCACCACGAGACCACAAGCAAAAAGGCAAGGATAAGCTTCAAGAGGAAATTGATGCATTTGAAGAAGCACCCAAGACCTTGGTCAAGTGGGTTCCCAAGACTACATCAAGTTCTACTTCATCAAGTACGACTACAACTCCAAGGATTCCCATCAAGATGTTGTGGATCCTAAAGAAGAAGAACTAGAGAGTTCTTGAGGGTGACTCCGCCAACATACTTCACTCTTATCATTTTGGCAAAAACAAGTGCAATCAACTTCCACATCTTGCACTAGTTCAAGGACTCACAAACCCTATTGTTGGTAAGACAAGGGACAAGGTAACCTAATGCTATCATAGACATCATCTTGTGTGTGCATCACTCTATGTCTATGGATATCCTTGTTTGTTCCTTGTGGGACTAACCCGTGTAGGTATTGAAAGTGTAACTCACTCCAAAGAATTGCTCCAAATGATATATATCAACATTGAGCATCCACATCTTCAACACCTACATGAAGTCATCATCGACAAAACCCAAGGTTAGTTCATCCCTCTTAGGGGGGATCTCACATCTAGGGGGAGCTTTACTCTAAGAATTGAGCTAAAGCAACTCTAATGGTGTGAACACAACAACACTTTATGTAAAAGTGGTAACCCCACTTGTGCTTAAACGATGAGTATGACCTATGACCAAATGTTCTCATTTGACTCCTAAGTTAATATACTCATATATAGATGACCTAGTCATCGCCAATTGCTTGATAGATGCTAGAATTGGTTGTCCATGCTTTGCCACATATTTCATTTGCCATTTCTGTAAGTGCATCTATTGCCCCTTAGTGATTTTGGTGTATTGAAGACTTATAGGTTAAGGGACTAATGCGCGTGTGAGTGTACACAGGTCTATAAGTCTATGAGGAGTTTGATATTTACAGGAAAACTTGACCCCTAAAAATGAATATCTTCGACTGAAGATTTTGGTATTTCTGAAGACTTTCATGAAGACTTTGAAAGTGAAGAAATTGGTGTGCCGTGAAGACTTGATATTCATGCGAGAAATATGAAGCTTGAAGACTTTCTTGTTCATAGTTTTGTTTTTCTCTTTCTTGAGTCATAGGAAACACCGTACTGTTAAAGGGGGTCGAGGAAATGCTAAGGAAAAATTTCCATGTGATGCTCAACTCAAAATCCTACACCTACCAATCCCTTCGAGTGAAGCCATTGGAAATCTCATACAGTTCAGTCAATTTCTTCAGTGACAGAGATGAAGTTCTTCTGGTCTCTGAGGAATTTGTCCTGACTGAGGAGTTAGGAATTCACCAATGCGGATTGCCTACACAGTGAGGAACATGATAGCCCTGAGGATTTTGCTACTCATAATTCCGACCGTTGCTATGCTATGCGCCAGCTGTCCCAAAATATCTATCCACCTAACGGTCATATCATTGAAGGGCATTTATGTCTTATCATGTCGGGCTGCTCCCTAGGCTATAAATAGCCGCCCCCTACAACCACTAGCTGGTTGGCTGCTCCGAGAGAAACTGACACTTGTCATTTGAGAGCAACCCATCCTCCGAGGACTTTGAGCGAAAATCATCAAGTGAGGAAAAACCAAAAACCCAAAACCCAAACACCTACAAACCCCAAGTGATTGAGCATCACTGAAGAGATTGATCATGAGTGGATCCGACGCTGGTTACCTTTGAAGTTTGTGCTTCTTCTAGACGGTTAGGCGTCATGGTCTAGAGCATCCAAGAGGAATTGTGGATCGCCAAGTGACCAAGTTTGTGAAGGTTTGGAAGTCGCCTGAAGACTTACCACGAGTGATTGGACGAGGTCTGTATGACCTTAGTTCAAGGAGAATACAGTGAGGACTAGGTGTCTTGGACTAAGTGTCCTTGACTGGGTGTCCAGGACTGTGTGTCCTCGAGTTTAAATACTCAGCCTCTCCAACCAAACGTACAACTGAGACAGCAGTTGGAACTGGTCTACCAAATCATTGTCTTCACCGAGCTTACTGGTTCTATTTCTTCAACTCTTTCATTTCCTCATAACTGTGTTGTATGTTTGTTCATATCTGTGTTTGAAGACTTTGACTGAAGACTTTCTCACTTTCCTCAGTTCAATTTCTTCAGTCTGTTTGTCTTCATCCTCTGTTATCCTGTGATTACGCTTCCTGTACTCTGTGCCTGTCCTCATTTCATCATGATGACTATGCTTGTATTCTGTTATGTTTACTTTTGAGTACTTATTCCACTGCTAGTAGTTCTTCGCTAAGGAATTTCCTCACCGGAAAATTCCTCAGTGAAGAATTTCGTAAAAATCGCCTATTCACCCCCCCCTCTAGTCGATATAACGCACTTTCAATTGGTATCAGAGCGAGGTACTCCCTTGTTCTGTGTGATTTTGGTTTAACCGCCTGGAATTTTAGTTATGTCGACCGCAGGTATGACGAAGGTGACATGCCCCATCTTTGACGGTCACGAGTATCCCAAGTGGAAGGCCATGATGAAGAAACGCCTCATGGCGATGAACAGCGAGTTGTGGATCGTCACTGAGATTGGCCTGACTGATCTGTGCAAGATGGCGGATGCTGATGACATTCGCAAGTATACTCTTCTCAACCTCACGGCGAAGGATGTCATCTGCTCCAGCCTGTCACAAAATCAGTTCAGGAATATCATGCATCTCGATCATGCGAAGCTCATCTGGGACTGTCTCTCTGAGGTCTATGAAGGCCATCGAACTTGTCATGATCCTTGGTTTGAGGACTTCAAGGAATCTCTCAAAACGATGACATTCGAACCAGAATCATCATCTTCTGCATCATGCCTTATGGCAAAAGATGCTGAGGTAACTGAATGCTACCTATCCGAGTCCAGTGATGATGAATCTGGTGATGAATTTGGACCCGGCTATGTCAAACTTGCTTCCCTTGCTACTAAACAACAAAGAGCTTTGGAAAAAGCTCACTATATGCTAAACAAGAGCGATGATATGTTGGGCGAGGAAATGGGTCAGTCAAAAGCTTTGGCTGAAAGTCTTCAGAGACTTCATACTAAGTATGACACCCTTCAAGATCATCATAACACTCTCTTATCGGATCATGAGAAGCTTTCTTATGAATTTCTTCAAAGAAAGCAAGACCTTGAGAAGCTAAGAGTGAGTTATGAAGATCTTCAGAAGGAGCGCGATTCATTACTTGCTCAACAAATCAGCGCATCTCAGGAAGAATTTGTTCCTCCATGCTTGAAGTGCATTGAACGTGAATCTGCTAATTCTTCACCTGAATGTTCAAATATTGCTAATGTTTCAAATTCTTCACATGTCTCTACTATCACTAATTCCTCATCTGAGGACATTGCTAGTATCACTGACTATGCAGGGCTGAAGGAATTGTACACGACAGGCATGTACAAAAGCCTCAAAGGGCATCAGGCTCTTTGTGATGTGCTTAAAAAGCAGATCCTCAACAGGAACCCTAGGAAAGAGGGTATCGCCTTTGAGAGGAAACTCAATGCTGATGGTACATATTGGAAGCCTGAGCAGTACCCCAAAACTACATGGGTTGCTGCAAAGGGACCTCCAGTTGATCCATCTAACTTATCTGGATTTGCATGTGAATCTCCTCAATCTGATGATGAGTCAATTGACTCCAACTATAAGCTATTCAAAAATCAGAATGGTGAAGTATTTGCTAGATATGTTGGCACTAACTGCAGGAACGGCTCCTCTATGAAGAAAATCTGGGTTCCCAAAATATGTCTTGAAAATCTTCAGGTGAATGTCATCATGACACCGCCTGTGAAGAATAGGAACCCCAGATCAAATTCCTCATACGGACCAAATTCCTCATATGGATCAAAGTTCTCATATGAACATCATTGTGCTAACCCGTCTGTTTTGCAGGGAAGATCTAAGGATTATGGATATGTGCATTATTCTTCAAATCATTATGTCCATAAGTCCTCAAAGAATTTCTCTGCATACTCTTATGCTTACTCTAACCCCTCTTATGTGAAATGAAATGGACTGGCTTCTATGCCATCCTTTTCGTATGGAGCTCGCAGAATGATGAACTCTTTGCCACCCCTTCAGATGTGGGTGGTGAAGAAAAAGAATTAATCTCTTCTGCAGGGTCAGGTCTCCAAACGCACATAATCGTCTGAAGAATTTGCTGGAGACCTGAGCATGCCTGAAAGGACGCAGGCTAACCATGAAGAAATGAACTTTCATTTCTCACATCCTCATATTGCGTTATTAGTTCTTTTACTTGATGAAATTGATCTGATGAATTGATGTCATATTCTTCACTTATGAAGTATATGAGTTTGTAAGCTGCACTAATTCATCTGCAGGATGATCAACCCAAAGCCACTGAGTGGGTCCTCGATAGTGGATGTACAAACCACATGACTGGTGACAAGAATCTATTGATGGATGCTCCATTATCTCCGTCACATCTGAAGCATATCATCTTTGCTGACAAAGGCAAAAGTCAGGTATTGGGTCTAGGTAAGGTTGCGATTACAAAGGATCGACACATGGACAAAGTCATGCTTGTTGAGTCCTTAGGATACAACCTTATGTCTATCTCAATGCTTTGTGATCTTGATATGGTTGTTGTCTTCGGCAAGTACCGTTGTGTTGTGGTTATGGAAGCTGACAATTCCAAAGTCTTCGAAGGCTTTAGGAGAGGAGACATGTATATTATTGATTTCTCTACAGGACCACAACCAATCGTGTGCTTACTTGCAAAAGCTTCAGAAGGCTGGCTCTGACATCGACGACTTGGTCATGCAGGCATGAGGAATTTGCACACACTTGCGAAGAAGAAGCATGTCATTGGCATCGAGAATGTCAAATTCCTCAAGGATCACCTATGCGGAGCCTGTGAAGCTGGGAAGATGACCAAGGCCAAGCATCCAGCGAAGACTATCATGACCACCACTCGCCCATTTGAATTGCTTCACATGGATCTCTTTGGTCCTAATCATTATTCTGCTATCTCAAATGAAGCATCTCAATATGGCTACATTATTGTTGATGATTATTCTTGCTACACATGGGTACACCTTGTTACTTACAAACATGAAGTGCAGGAAGTCTTCAAACGATTTTCCTCGAGGGCTTCAACCAAATTTGGTGTGAAGATCAAGCACATCAGAAGTGACAATGGCACTGAGTTCAAGAATTCTGGTCTCGATGACTATCTTGATGAACTTGGTATTACTCATGAGTTATCTGCTCCTTACACTCCTCAGCAGAACGGCGTCGTGGAGCGCAAGAACAGGACTCTTGCTGAGATGGCTCGCACTATGCTTGATGAATACAAAACGCCTCGTCGTTTCTGGACTGAGGCAATTGATACTGCGTGCCACATCATCAACAGAGTATATCTTCACAAATTCTTCAAAAAGACCACCTATGAACTCCTCACTGATAAGAAACCCAATGTAAGTTATTTCAAAGTCTTCGGTGCTAAATGTTGGATTAGAGATCCTCATCACAACTCAAAATTTGCACCGAAAGCACATGAAGGTTTTATGCTTGGTTACGAAAAGGACTCGCACACCTACAGAGTCTTCAACAACTTTCTTCACAAAGTTGTTGAAACTGTAGATGTGCGGTTCGATGAAACTAACGGCTCGCAAAGAGAGCACCTACCTACTGTGATAGATGAACCAGCACCTGAGGAAACTATCAAGTTCAAGGATACTGAGGATGTCATTCCTAGTGAAGAATCTGTTGAAGAATTCATTCCAGAACATGAAGAATGTCGAGCTAATGCACCTAAAGAAAATGCTGAAGAAAACGCTGATCAAATTCTTCAACGGCAACCAGCTTATCCTCGCATTGCAAAAGAAGTGCAAGTTGAAAAGATCATCAATGACATCAAAGCGCCAGGTCCTCTCACACGCTCAAAAGCTTCACATTTGTCTAACTTTTGTGGGCAGTATGCTTTTGTCTCTATTACAGAGCCCACTAAGGTAGATGAAGCATTTCTGGAGCCTGAGTGGATTCAGGCCATGCAAGAAGAATTACATCAGTTCAAGCTCAACAATGTCTAGGAACTGGTCAAACGTCCAGATCCTTGTAAGCACAATATCATCGGCACAAAGTGGATCTACCGCAACAAGCAAGATGAAAATGGCCTTGTGGTGAGGAATAAGGCACGGCTTGTAGCTCAAGGCTACACACAGGTTGAAGGAATTGATTTTGATGAAACTTTAGCACCTGTTGCTAGACTTGAGGCTATTCGCATATTACTTGCTTATGCTAACCATCATGATATCACTCTATATCAAATGGATGTGAAAAGTGCATTCCTCAATGGTAAGCTTGAGGAAGAAGTATATGTTGCTCAACCCCCAGGTTTTGAAGATCCAAAGAATCCTGACAAATTCTTCAGACTCAACAAGGCCCTCTATGGCCTCAAGTAGGCCCCACGGGCTTGGTATGATACTTTGAAGGAACTCTTCATGAAGAAAGACTTCAAACCCGGTTCACTCGACCCTACTATTTTCACTAAATCTTATGATGGTGAATTGTTTGTGTGCCAAGTATATGTTGATGATATTATCTTTGGCTGTACTGACCAACGTTATAGTGATGAATTTGCCTATATGACGAGTGAAGAATATCAAATGTCTAGTATGGGAGAGTTAAAATTCTTCTTGGGTCTTCAAATTCGTCAACAACACAATGGCATATTCATATCTCAGGAGAAATACCTCAAGGATGTACTGAGGAAATTCGGCATGCAAGATTGCAAAGGCGTCAAAATTCCTATGCCCACAAATGGCCATCTGTGCACTGATGAAAATGGTATTGACTTCGATCATAAGGTATACCGCTTCATGATAGGTTCCTTATTATACTTATGTGCATCTAGGCCAGATATAATGCTTAGTGTTTGAATGTGTGCCCGATTTCAAGCTGCACCGAAGGAATCACACCATAAGGCTGTGAAGCATATTCTTCGATATCTAGCTCACACACCAACACTTGGATTATGGTACCCCAAGGGCTCAGCTTTTGATCTTGTTGGATATTCTGACTCTGACTATGCTGGTGATCGTGTGGATCGCAAGTCAACATCTGGTACATGTCATTTCCTCGGACGATCTTTGGTCTGTTGGTCCTCGAAGAAACAGAACTGTGTATCACTATCTACTGCTGAAGCTGAGTACATTGCCGCTGGTTCTTGTTGTGCCCAATTGCTATGGATGAAGCAAACTCTCAAGGACTACGGCGTCAACATGAAGAATTTACCTCTCTTCTGTGACAATGAGAGTGCCATCAAGATTGCTCACAACCCAGTTCAGCACTCGAAGACAAAGCACATTTAGATTCATCATCATTTTCTTCGTGATCATGTGTTGAAGGGAGACATTTCTATTGAGCATGTGAAGACTGAAGAACAGCTAGCCGATATCTTCACAAAGCCCTTGGATGAGAAGAGATTCAGCAAGTTGCGGTGTGAGCTAAATATCCTAGAATCTTCAAATGTTCTGTGAAAAGGACACTCATCCTAACACTTATGCAAAATTGATGACTTAGATGTGCAACACATGAAGAAACGTTTTACTTCAATCAATGAAGAATAACACTCATAGTGTGAAGAAATTAACGAAGAATTTGATTCTCAGAACCCTACGATAATTTGTACGCGGTGTCTGAAATCATCATTCTTATATGGTGGGTCACGCCACCACCAAAAGTTAAAATTCCTCAAATTATTCATATTCTTCAACTTTGCATAGTCTTCACTGGTTTCGTCGTTTTTCTTCATTGGCTATATATATATATATGAGTTTATGTCCTCTACAGCATTCACTTATTGCTATTTCTTCAAGTTGGTTTTCTGCTAAGTGAATGTGATTGGACCCTTCCCCTCTATGCTATACTCAACCCAATCTGTTCACAAATTCTTCATGTGCGTTCTATTTGAAACTCGTTCAAAATCTTCACTGTGTCCTTGTCAGCTGAAGAAATTGCGAACGGAACTTTAAAATCTATCTTATCTAACTTTTCGGCTTTGCCGCTCAAACCGTTCCGCATCCCACGATACACTTATCCACTCACCCATGATCTAACACGATCTCCACCTCTCACTACGTGGGTGACACATGTCATGCGAATGAGAAGGGTCAGGGGCACATTCGTCCAATTTCTTCGGGCGAGCAGTTTTTCACCGTGGCTATAAATACCCCTCCTTCCCTTCCTCACTTCTTTTACTCCGCTCGACCTCTCTCTCCAGCTCAAGCTTCTCAAACCCTAGCGCCTCCGCTACTTCATCGCCACCGGTGAGGAAGAGCTTCACTGCCTCGACCTCGTCGCCGACGTACTCGCGCCGACCGCGGACATCTTCACTCCGCCGCCGCCGTAGCCGTCTTCCTCCGCCAAGTTAGGGCGTGGAAGATCTGCACAGACGAACTTCACATCTCCTCACTCCAGTTCGTCGTGTTCTTCGTCTAGGGTAAATAAAAGTTACTTTTACTGCCCTCGTTGATTCGAATGATTGTCTATAAAATCTTCAAAAGTGTTTTTCTTCATATCTTCACACACTGAACACCTCACAAAGTCATCTGTTCTTGATTCGTTTCTCTAAGCATCATTTTTCTTCAAGATTCCTCAATTGTGTGGATCTTCGATCTATACAACTCTGGATCCTAAGACAAAGAACGCTTAGTAAAAATCTTCAAGACTCATCTGGTCAAATTCCTCAAACTTGTTCATTTTGAAAAACCTTCTGAGAACGCATATGACCTCTCCAAATTCCTCGCAACTATACTCTGTTCATAGGTACACATGTCAGCTGCCGAATCACTAGGTTCTCATCAACTTAACTCATTTGCAGTGTTCCTCAAAGAAAAGTTGCATACTTCTTCAGAGAATTCAATTGTTCAAATTCCTCAACTGAAGAAAATGGCTGATGGTAAAAGCCCAGAGAAGGGAGGAAAGAGGCCTGAGGTAAATACAACGTTTGAAATCCCTGATGACATATATGCTGGGTACTGCACACCTCCTGAGGAAACCAAGAATGAGCGCAAAGTGAGCATTCAGAAGATAGAGAGGAGATGGGCAAGAGAATGGAGGGAGTACAGATATGTCACTCCTAAGTATATGAAGAAATTCGCACTCAATCCTCCATGCCCAAGAGCTCCATTGGCACCTGGCCAAATTGCTGATCCCACCAGCCTCAAGCGAGGTGAGGACTATCCTGATGAATGGGCCAAGCGCCAAGGCAAGTTGGCTAAGCAAGCCAGAGAAGCAGTGAGGAAATTTAATGAAGACTCTGCTGCTGCTGCTGCCTCTGCTGAGGTCCTTGCTGTCAAGCCAAAGAAGGCTATGTCAAAGAAGCCTGCGCACAAGCCAAGTGCTTCCTCAGCAATGCCCTCACGGCCAGAATCATCAATGCCCTCGCGGCCAGAATCATCAAAGCCCTCATGGCCGATTCCTCAGCTGCTCCTGCACCAACTTCAACTCCAATCCTTCCATCTGCATCAGATGTGAAGAAGACCAAGGCTGCAGAGCGTGCTGCAGTGAAGAAAAGGAAAGCATCAGCTGCTTCAGATTCTTCAGCTCCGAAGAAAATGAAGCCTATGACAAGTTCATTTGCAAATCTGATTGATGTTGTTCCCATCTCAACCAGGCCATCAAAGGACCTTGTTCCTTTTGATGAAGAATATGTGATCCCCAGCGGATCTGATGAAGAAACTCCTTCTGCTGCTTCGTCTGAACCGTTGGATGAAGAAATTGAAGTGGATGCGATCCCTTCAACACCTATCATCTCCTCGCATATGCCTCAGTTCACAGCTGAAGAGGCTGGCGTTGAAGAAATGGAAGATGAAGATGTGGACATTGGCTGCTCCACACCTGTAATCAATGATGAATTCTGGGAAAGTCGGCATCCAAACTCTCCAATGTTCACCCCTCTACAGCAAATTCCTCAGTCCCCCACACAAACTGTTCACATGGGCTCTGAAGAAACTCATCCCACTGCATCTGTCCATGAGGAAATTCCAGCCACTAGCGCTGAAGAAACTGCTGCTGCTGAACAACCAACTACGCAGAATGCCACTGAGGAGGAACCAGAAATTCCTCAGCCTGAAGAACCTGCGATTGAGATTCCTGAGGTCGTGATGCAACTCACTGACACTCCTCTACCGAAGACAAAGGATCCATTCTCACGCAAGCAAAAGTTCAAGGCTGATGATTTCTTCGGCGAGCACGTATTCTTCGAAGATTACAACCCATATGACTCTGCTTGCATTAGGAAGAGGCGTTTCTGGACTGCTAGTCAAGCCAATTTCTATTCCTCAGTGTTGTTCAACAAGGAGAAGATTTTCTACCATGAGCATATTCCTCACGTGGATATGGAATCTCTGTCGTGCTTCGCACTAGTCCTCAGTGTTCTTCACGGCGCTGGACTGCTCAACTTCTGCTCTGACATCTGCGATTGGAATGAAGAACTGATTCTTCAATTTTAAGCAACGCTGCACATCACCGGAGATGCTGAAGATGTGAATTCATGGGTGCTGGACTGGATGTCTGAAAACACTCACTACACTGCAACAGCCTCTGAATTGCTTCGTGCTCTACCACTCAGTCCTCCCCTTGAAGAAGCTTGTTGCATCTACAGTGAACCTGAGCTCACACATCATTACATGCAAGTGCTGATGAAACCTTTGAAGCCAGGTCAAGCACCAAGAACCAAATTCCTCGTGAAGGAATTGTTGTACGTGCCCAGAACTGTCTATCGTATTCTTATGAGGACAATCAGTCCTATCAAAGGCCACGACTCATCTGATGAATAAATTGTTGGCATCATGAAGAATCTGGTATTCAACATCGTTCATGACATTCCTGTCAATTATCACGATTTCTTCATGAGGACTATGGCCAATGTTGCACTGTCTCCGTTTGATCTGAAGCCTTATGCACCTTGGATCATGAGATTCCTCGGGACAAGGTCTTGACTCAACTACAAAGCTGATTTCCAGAATCATCTCAGCTACTTGCCCCCAATTGAAGTCCTCAAGCAGACATATTCCTCAGTTGATGGAAAGGGCAAGGCACCAGCTATAATTGATGAAGGCATTCATCCATTGGATGGTCAGTTTCGCAAAGCTGCATCTTATTCCACCATTGATGACTCTGCCACACATGACTCTGCCAATGCTCCCAAGTCCACTCCTCAAGCCACTGCTCCGCGCGTGATGACAGACCGTGAACTTCTGCTTAGTCTTCACCAGAAGGTGGATCGAAATCACAAATGGGTGAAGCGTCAGTTTGGTTCACTTCTTCACAACATGACTGCCACACACAATGCAGTGAAGAAAAACCACTACTACCTCCATCAAGTCTTCGGTCGCACCTGGGCAATCCTGTCACATCTATATGGTGAAGAAGATCTGAAGAACATGGGTCTCAAAGAAGATTTTGATTGGTCTGCACCTCCACCGAAGAAATTCAAGAAGGTCCAAGTTCCTTCTCTGGTGGCCAGCTCATTTTCTTCATCACGCGACACTGATGAACATGAAGATTTGGACGACACCGCGGCAGGCCCTACATCAACCAACGACCCCAATAACCCTGGCGCTCCTTCATCAACATGATTATCTTCAGGGGCGTTAGTCCTCATTTTCAATCCTTTTGGTCATTCGATGACAAAGGGGGAGAAATATGAGTTAGTCTTCAAGCGGGTCTACTATATGGGCGTTTTTCTTCTGCTAAGTTACAACTCTCGTTCTTCTGAAACTTTATTGGATCGAGTTGTAATCTTAAACCCGATGGTGCTCTGATACTTTTGATGCACTGTGCTCTGATACTCTTGATGCACTATTCTGCATGCTTATTCCTCGTTAATATTATTGCACGCATGCTGAATTTCATTAGGCACCATATTTCATCATGCATTTCAAATTCTTCATATTATATGTTAAATGCGTGTATGAATTACAAGATATAGGGGGAGATCTCCATGATTCAACTCTTCAAGTGTGCATTGCTTCAAAAGAAAATTCCTCACTATGCACATCTTCAGGGGGAGTTCTTCTATATCTTGCAATCAAATTCCTCAATATCAGTATTTACACTTCATATGTTTATCCCTGTTGAAAACTTAACCTATATTGTCATCAATCACCAAAAAGGGGGAGATTGTAAGTGCATCTAGTGCCCCTTAGTGATTTTGGTGTATTGAAGACTTATAGGTTAAGGGACTAATGCGTGTGTGAGTGTACACAGGTCTATAAGTCTATGAGGAGTTTGATATTTACAGGAAAAGTCGACCCCTAAAAATGAATATCTTCGACTGAAGATTTTGGTATTTCTGAAGACTTTCATGAAAACTTTGAAAGTGAAGAAATTGGTGTGCCGTGAAGACTTGATATTCATGCGAGAAATATGAAGCTTGAAGACTTTCGTGTTCATAGTTTTGTTTTTCTCTTTCTTGAGTCATAGGAAACACCGTACTGTTAAAGGGGGTCGAGGAAATACTAAGGAAAAATTTCCATGTGATGCTCAACTCAAAATCCTACACCTACCAATCCCTTCGAGTGAAGCCATTGGAAATCTCATACAGTTCAGTCAATTTCTTCAGTGACAGAGACGAAGTTCTTCTGGTCTCTGAGGAATTTGTCCTGACTGAGGAGTTAGGAATTCACCAGTGCGGATTGCCTACATAGTGAGGAACATGATAGCCCTGAGGATTTTGCTACTCATAATTCCGACCGTTGATGTGCTATGCGCCAGCTGTCCCAAAATATCTATCCACCTAACGGTCATATCATTGAAGGGCATTTATGTCTTATCATGTCAGGCTGCTCCCTAGGCTATAAATAGCCGCCCCCTACAACCACTAGCTGGTTGGCTGCTCTGAGAGAAACTGACACTTGTCATTTGAGAGCAACCCATCCTCCGAGGACTTTGAGCGAAAATCATCAAGTGAGGAAAAACCAAAAACCCAAAACCCAAACACCTACAAACCCCAAGTGATTGAGCATCACCGAAGAGATTGATCATGAGTGGATCTGACGCTTGTTACCTTTGAAGGCTGTGCTTCTTCCAGACGGTTAGGCGTCATGGTCTAGAGCATCCAAGAGGAATTGTGGATCGCCGAGTGACCAAGTTTGTGAAGGTTTGGAAGTCGCCTGAAGACTTACCACGAGTGATTGGATGAGGTATGTGTGACCTTAGTTCAAGGAGAATACGGTGAGGACTGGGTGTCTTGGACTAAGTGTCCTTGACTGGGTGTCCGGGACTGGGTGTCCTCGAGTTTAAATAGTCAGCCACTCTAACCAGACGTACAACTGGGACAACAGTTGGAACTGGTCTACCAAATCATTGTCTTCACCGAGCTTACTGGTTCTATTTCTTCAACTCTTTCATTTCCTCATAACTGTGTTGTATGTTTGTTCATATCTGTGTTTGAAGACTTTGACTGAAGACTTTCTCACTTTCCTCAGTTCAATTTCTTCAGTCTGTTTGTCTTCATCCTCTGTTATCCTATGATTACGCTTCCTGTACTCTGTGCCTGTCCTCATTTCATCATGATGACTATGCTTGTATTCTGTTATGTTTACTTTTGAGTACTTATTCCACTGCTAGTAGTTCTTCGCTAAGGAATTTCCTCACCGGCAAATTCCTCAGTGAAGAATTTCGTAAAAATCGCCTATTCACCCCCCCTCTAGTCGATATAACGCACTTTCAATTGGTATCAGAGCGAGGTACTCCCTTGTTCTGTGTGATTTTGGTTTAACCGCCTGGAATTTTAGTTATGTCGACCGCAGGTATGACGAAGGTGACATGCCCCATCTTTGACGGTCACGAGTATCCCAAGTGGAAGGCCATGATGAAGAAACGCCTCATGGCGATGAACAGCGAGTTGTGGATCGTCACTGAGATTGGCCTGACTGATCTGTGCAAGATGGCGGATGCTGATGACATTCGCAAGTATACTCTTCTCAACCTCACGGCGAAGGATGTCATCTGCTCCAGCCTGTCACAAAATCAGTTCAGGAATATCATGCATCTCGATCATGCGAAGCTCATCTGGGACTGTCTCTCTGAGGTCTATGAAGGCCATCGAACTTGTCATGATCCTTGGTTTGAGGACTTCAAGGAATCTCTCAAAACGATGACATTCGAACCAGAATCATCATCTTCTGCATCATGCCTTATGGCAAAAGATGCTGAGGTAACTGAATGCTACCTATTCGAGTCCAGTGATGATGAATCTGGTGATGAATTTGGACCCGGCTATGTCAAACTTGCTTCCCTTGCTACTAAACAACAAAGAGCTTTGGAAAAAGCTCACTATATGCTAAACAAGAGCGATGATTTTGGGCGAGGAAATGGGTCAGTCAAAAGCTTTGGCTGAAAGTCTTCAGAGACTTCATACTAAGTATGACACCCTTCAAGATCATCATAACACTCTCTTATCGGATCATGAGAAGCTTTCTTATGAATTTCTTCAAAGAAAGCAAGACCTTGAGAAGCTAAGAGTGAGTTATGAAGATCTTCAGAAGGAGCGCGATTCATTACTTGCTCAACAAATCAGCGCATCTCAGGAAGAATTTGTTCCTCCATGCTTGAAGTGCATTGAACGTGAATCTGCTAATTCTTCACCTGAATGTTCAAATATTGCTAATGTTTCAAATTCTTCACATGTCTCTACTATCACTAATTCCTCATCTGAGGACATTGCTAGTATCACTGACTATGCAGGGCTGAAGGAATTGTACACGACAGGCATGTACAAAAGCCTCAAAGGGCAGCAGGCTCTTTGTGATGTGCTTAAAAAGCAGATCCTCAACAGGAACCCTAGGAAAGAGGGTATCGCCTTTGAGAGGAAACTCAATGCTGATGGTACATATTGGAAGCCTGAGCAGTACCCCAAAACTACATGGGTTGCTGCAAAGGGACCTCCAGTTGATCCATCTAACTTATCTGGATTTGCATGTGAATCTCCTCAATCTGATGATGAGTCAATTGACTCCAACTATAAGCTATTCAAAAATCAGAATGGTGAAGTATTTGCTAGATATGTTGGCACTAACTGCAGGAACGGCTCCTCTATGAAGAAAATCTGGGTTCCCAAAATATGTCTTGAAAATCTTCAGGTGAATGTCATCATGACACCGCCTGTGAAGAATAGGAACCCCAGATCAAATTCCTCATACAGACCAAATTCCTCATATGGATCAAAGTTCTCATATGAACATCATTGTGCTAACCCGTCTGTTTTGCAGGGAAGATCTAAGGATTATGGATATGTGCATTATTCTTCAAATCATTATGTCCATAAGTCCTCGAAGAATTTCTCTGCATACTCTTATGCTTACTCTAACCCCTCTTATGTGAAATGAAATGGACTGGCTTCTATGCCATCCTTTTCGTATGGAGCTCGCAGAATGATGAACTCTTTGCCACCCCTTCAGATGTGGGTGGTGAAGAAAAAGAATTAATCTCTTCTGCAGGGTCAGGTCTCCAAACGCACATAATCGTCTGAAGAATTTGCTGGAGACCTGAGCATGCCTGAAAGGACGCAGGCTAACCATGAAGAAATGAACTTTCATTTCTCACATCCTCATATTGCGTTATTAGTTCTTTTACTTGATGAAATTGATCTGATGAATTGATGTCATATTCTTCACTTATGAAGTATATGAGTTTGTAAGCTGCACTAATTCATCTGCAGGATGATCAACCCAAAGCCACTGAGTGGGTCCTCGATAGTGGATGTACAAACCACATGACTGGTGACAAGAATCTATTGATGGATGCTCCATTATCTCCGTCACATCTGAAGCATATCATCTTTGCTGACAAAGGCAAAAGTCAGGTATTGGGTCTAGGTAAGGTTGCGATTACAAAGGATCGACACATGGACAAAGTCATGCTTGTTGAGTCCTTAGGATACAACCTTATGTCTATCTCAATGCTTTGTGATCTTGATATGGTTGTTGTCTTCGGCAAGTACCGTTGTGTTGTGGTTATGGAAGCTGACAATTCCAAAGTCTTCGAAGGCTTTAGGAGAGGAGACATGTATATTATTGATTTCTCTACAGGACCACAACCAATCGTGTGCTTACTTGCAAAAGCTTCAGAAGGCTGGCTCTGACATCGACGACTTGGTCATGCAGGCATGAGGAATTTGCACACACTTGCGAAGAAGAAGCATGTCATTGGCATCGAGAATGTCAAATTCCTCAAGGATCACCTATGCGGAGCCTGTGAAGCTGGGAAGATGACCAAGGCCAAGCATCCAGCGAAGACTATCATGACCACCACTCGCCCATTTGAATTGCTTCACATGGATCTCTTTGGTCCTAATCATTATTCTGCTATCTCAAATGAAGCATCTCAATATGGCTACATTATTGTTGATGATTATTCTTGCTACACATGGGTACACCTTGTTACTTACAAACATGAAGTGCAGGAAGTCTTCAAACGATTTTCCTCGAGGGCTTCAACCAAATTTGGTGTGAAGATCAAGCACATCAGAAGTGACAATGGCACTGAGTTCAAGAATTCTGGTCTCGATGACTATCTTGATGAACTTGGTATTACTCATGAGTTATCTGCTCCTTACACTCCTCAGCAGAACGGCGTCGTGGAGCGCAAGAACAGGACTCTTGCTGAGATGGCTCGCACTATGCTTGATGAATACAAAACGCCTCGTCGTTTCTGGACTGAGGCAATTGATACTGCGTGCCACATCATCAACAGAGTATATCTTCACAAATTCTTCAAAAAGACCACCTATGAACTCCTCGCTGATAAGAAACCCAATGTAAGTTATTTCAAAGTCTTCGGTGCTAAATGTTGGATTAGAGATCCTCATCACAACTCAAAATTTGCACCGAAAGCACATGAAGGTTTTATGCTTGGTTACGAAAAGGACTCGCACACCTACAGAGTCTTCAACAACTTTCTTCACAAAGTTGTTGAAACTGTAGATGTGCGGTTCGATGAAACTAACGGCTCGCAAAGAGAGCACCTACCTACTGTGATAGATGAACCAGCACCTGAGGAAACTATCAAGTTCAAGGATACTGAGGATGTCATTCCTACTGAAGAATCTATTGAAGAATTCATTCCAGAACATGAAGAATGTCGAGCTAATGCACCTAAAGAAAATGCTGAAGAAAACGCTGATCAAATTCTTCAACGGCAACCAGCTTATCCTCGCATTGCAAAAGAAGTGCAAGTTGAAAAGATCATCAATGACATCAAAGCGCCAGGTCCTCTCACACGCTCAAAAGCTTCACATTTGTCTAACTTTTGTGGGCAGTATGCTTTTGTCTCTATTACAGAGCCCACTAAGGTAGATGAAGCATTTCTGGAGCCTGAGTGGATTCAGGCCATGCAAGAAGAATTACATCAGTTCAAGCTCAACAATGTCTAGGAACTGGTCAAACATCCAGATCCTTGTAAGCACAATATCATCGGCACAAAGTGGATCTACCGCAACAAGCAAGATGAAAATGGCCTTGTGGTGAGGAATAAGGCACGGCTTGTAGCTCAAGGCTACACACAGGTTGAAGGAATTGATTTCGATAAAACTTTTGCACCTGTTGCTAGACTTGAGGCTATTCGCATATTACTTGCTTATGCTAACCATCATGATATCACTCTATATCAAATGGATGTGAAAAGTGCATTCCTCAATGGTAAGCTTGAGGAAGAAGTATATGTTGCTCAACCCCCAGGTTTTGAAGATCCAAAGAATCCTGACAAATTCTTCAGACTCAACAAGGCCCTCTATGGCCTCAAGTAGGCCCCACGGGCTTGGTATGATACTTTGAAGGAACTCTTCATGAAGAAAGACTTCAAACCCGGTTCACTCGACCCTACTCTTTTCACTAAATCTTATGATGGTGAATTGTTTGTGTGCCAAGTATATGTTGATGATATTATCTTTGGCTGTACTGACCAACGTTATAGTGATGAATTTGCCTATATGACGAGTGAAGAATATCAAATGTCTAGTATGGGAGAGTTAAAATTCTTCTTGGGTCTTCAAATTCGTCAACAACACAATGGCATATTCATATCTCAGGAGAAATACCTCAAGGATGTACTGAGGAAATTCGGCATGCAAGATTGCAAAGGCGTCAAAATTCCTATGCCCACAAATGGCCATCTGTGCACTGATGAAAATGGTATTGACTTCGATCATAAGGTATACCGCTTCATGATAGGTTCCTTATTATACTTATGTGCATCTAGGCCAGATATAATGCTTAGTGTTTGAATGTGTGCCCGATTTCAAGCTGCACCGAAGGAATCACACCATAAGGCTGTGAAGCATATTCTTCGATATCTAGCTCACACACCAACACTTGGATTATGGTACCCCAAGGGCTCAGCTTTTGATCTTGTTGGATATTCTGACTCTGACTATGCTGGTGATCGTGTGGATCGCAAGTCAACATCTGGTACATGTCATTTCCTCGGACGATCTTTGGTCTGTTGGTCCTCGAAGAAACAGAACTGTGTATCACTATCTACTGCTGAAGCTGAGTACATTGCCGCTGGTTCTTGTTGTGCCCAATTGCTATGGATGAAGCAAACTCTCAAGGACTACGGCGTCAACATGAAGAATTTACCTCTCTTCTGTGACAATGAGAGTGCCATCAAGATTGCTCACAACCCAGTTCAGCACTCGAAGACAAAGCACATTTAGATTCGTCATCATTTTCTTCGTGATCATGTGTTGAAGGGAGACATTTCTATTGAGCATGTGAAGACTGAAGAACAGCTAGCCGATATCTTCACAAAGCCCTTGGATGAGAAGAGATTCAGCAAGTTGCGGTGTGAGCTAAATATCCTAGAATCTTCAAATGTTCTGTGAAAAGGACACTCATCCTAACACTTATGCAAAATTGATGACTTAGATGTGCAACACATGAAGAAACGTTTTACTTCAATCAATGAAGAATAACACTCATAGTGTGAAGAAATTAACGAAGAATTTGATTCTCAGAACCCTACGATAATTTGTACGCGGTGTCTGAAATCATCATTCTTATATGGTGGGTCACGCCACCACCAAAAGTTAAAATTCCTCAAATTATTCATATTCTTCAACTTTGCATAGTCTTCACTGGTTTCGTCGTTTTTCTTCATTGGCTATATATATATATATGAGTTTATGTCCTCTACAGCATTCACTTATTGCTATTTCTTCAAGTTGGTTTTCTGCTAAGTGAATGTGATTGGACCCTTCCCCTCTATGCTATACTCAACCCAATCTGTTCACAAATTCTTCATGTGCGTTCTATTTGAAACTCGTTCAAAATCTTCACTGTGTCCTTGTCAGCTGAAGAAATTGCGAACGGAACTTTAAAATCTATCTTATCTAACTTTTCGGCTTTGCCGCTCAAACCGTTCCGCATCCCACGATACACTTATCCACTCACCCATGATCTAACACGATCTCCACCTCTCACTACGTGGGTGACACATGTCATGCGAATGAGAAGGGTCAGGGGCACGTTCGTCCAATTTCTTCGGGCGAGCAGTTTTTCACCGTGGCTATAAATACCCCTCCTTCCCTTCCTCACTTCTTTTACTCCGCTCGACCTCTCTCTCCAGCTCAAGCTTCTCAAACCCTAGCGCCTCCGCTACTTCATCGCCACCGGTGAGGAAGAGCTTCACTGCCTCGACCTCGTCGCCGACGTACTCGCGCCGACCGCGGACATCTTCACTCCGCCGCCGCCGTAGCCGTCTTCCTCCGCCAAGTTAGGGCGTGGAAGATCTGCACAGACGAACTTCACATCTCCTCACTCCAGTTCGTCGTGTTCTTCGTCTAGGGTAAATAAAAGTTACTTTTACTGCCCTCGTTGATTCGAATGATTGTCTATAAAATCTTCAAAAGTGTTTTTCTTCATATCTTCACACACTGAACACCTCACAAAGTCATCTGTTCTTGATTCGTTTCTCTAAGCATCATTTTTCTTCAAGATTCCTCAATTGTGTGGATCTTCGATCTATACAACTCTGGATCCTAAGACAAAGAACGCTTAGTAAAAATCTTCAAGACTCATCTGGTCAAATTCCTCAAACTTGTTCATTTTGAAAAACCTTCTGAGAACGCATATGACCTCTCCAAATTCCTCGCAACTATACTCTGTTCATAGGTACACATGTCAGCTGCCGAATCACTAGGTTCTCATCAACTTAACTCATTTGCAGTGTTCCTCAAAGAAAAGTTGCATACTTCTTCAGAGAATTCAATTGTTCAAATTCCTCAACTGAAGAAAATGGCTGATGGTAAAAGCCCAGAGAAGGGAGGAAAGAGGCCTGAGGTAAATACAACGTTTGAAATCCCTGATGACATATATGCTGGGTACTGCACACCTCCTGAGGAAACCAAGAATGAGCGCAAAGTGAGCATTCAGAAGATAGAGAGGAGATGGGCAAGAGAATGGAGGGAGTACAGATATGTCACTCCTAAGTATATGAAGAAATTCGCACTCAATCCTCCATGCCCAAGAGCTCCATTGGCACCTGGCCAAATTGCTGATCCCACCAGCCTCAAGCGAGGTGAGGACTATCCTGATGAATGGGCCAAGCGCCAAGGCAAGTTGGCTAAGCAAGCCAGAGAAGCAGTGAGGAAATTTAATGAAGACTCTGCTGCTGCTGCTGCCTCTGCTGAGGTCCTTGCTGTCAAGCCAAAGAAGGCTATGTCAAAGAAGCCTGCGCACAAGCCAAGTGCTTCCTCAGCAATGCCCTCACGGCCAGAATCATCAATGCCCTCGCGGCCAGAATCATCAAAGCCCTCATGGCCGATTCCTCAGCTGCTCCTGCACCAACTTCAACTCCAATCCTTCCATCTGCATCAGATGTGAAGAAGACCAAGGCTGCAGAGCGTGCTGCAGTGAAGAAAAGGAAAGCATCAGCTGCTTCAGATTCTTCAGCTCCGAAGAAAATGAAGCCTATGACAAGTTCATTTGCAAATCTGATTGATGTTGTTCCCATCTCAACCAGGCCATCAAAGGACCTTGTTCCTTTTGATGAAGAATATGTGATCCCCAGCGGATCTGATGAAGAAACTCCTTCTGCTGCTTCGTCTGAACCGTTGGATGAAGAAATTGAAGTGGATGCGATCCCTTCAACACCTATCATCTCCTCGCATATGCCTCAGTTCACAGCTGAAGAGGCTGGCGTTGAAGAAATGGAAGATGAAGATGTGGACATTGGCTGCTCCACACCTGTAATCAATGATGAATTCTGGGAAAGTCGGCATCCAAACTCTCCAATGTTCACCCCTCTACAGCAAATTCCTCAGTCCCCCACACAAACTGTTCACATGGGCTCTGAAGAAACTCATCCCACTGCATCTGTCCATGAGGAAATTCCAGCCACTAGCGCTGAAGAAACTGCTGCTGCTGAACAACCAACTACGCAGAATGCCACTGAGGAGGAACCAGAAATTCCTCAGCCTGAAGAACCTGCGATTGAGATTCCTGAGGTCGTGATGCAACTCACTGACACTCCTCTACCGAAGACAAAGGATCCATTCTCACGCAAGCAAAAGTTCAAGGCTGATGATTTCTTCGGCGAGCACGTATTCTTCGAAGATTACAACCCATATGACTCTGCTTGCATTAGGAAGAGGCGTTTCTGGACTGCTAGTCAAGCCAATTTCTATTCCTCAGTGTTGTTCAACAAGGAGAAGATTTTCTACCATGAGCATATTCCTCACGTGGATATGGAATCTCTGTCGTGCTTCGCACTAGTCCTCAGTGTTCTTCACGGCGCTGGACTGCTCAACTTCTGCTCTGACATCTGCGATTGGAATGAAGAACTGATTCTTCAATTTTAAGCAACGCTGCACATCACCGGAGATGCTGAAGATGTGAATTCATGGGTGCTGGACTGGATGTCTGAAAACACTCACTACACTGCAACAGCCTCTGAATTGCTTCGTGCTCTACCACTCAGTCCTCCCCTTGAAGAAGCTTGTTGCATCTACAGTGAACCTGAGCTCACACATCATTACATGCAAGTGCTGATGAAACCTTTGAAGCCAGGTCAAGCACCAAGAACCAAATTCCTCGTGAAGGAATTGTTGTACGTGCCCAGAACTGTCTATCGTATTCTTATGAGGACAATCAGTCCTATCAAAGGCCACGACTCATCTGATGAATAAATTGTTGGCATCATGAAGAATCTGGTATTCAACATCGTTCATGACATTCCTGTCAATTATCACGATTTCTTCATGAGGACTATGGCCAATGTTGCACTGTCTCCGTTTGATCTGAAGCCTTATGCACCTTGGATCATGAGATTCCTCGGGACAAGGTCTTGACTCAACTACAAAGCTGATTTCCAGAATCATCTCAGCTACTTGCCCCCAATTGAAGTCCTCAAGCAGACATATTCCTCAGTTGATGGAAAGGGCAAGGCACCAGCTATAATTGATGAAGGCATTCATCCATTGGATGGTCAGTTTCGCAAAGCTGCATCTTATTCCACCATTGATGACTCTGCCACACATGACTCTGCCAATGCTCCCAAGTCCACTCCTCAAGCCACTGCTCCGCGCGTGATGACAGACCGTGAACTTCTGCTTAGTCTTCACCAGAAGGTGGATCGAAATCACAAATGGGTGAAGCGTCAGTTTGGTTCACTTCTTCACAACATGACTGCCACACACAATGCAGTGAAGAAAAACCACTACTACCTCCATCAAGTCTTCGGTCGCACCTGGGCAATCCTGTCACATCTATATGGTGAAGAAGATCTGAAGAACATGGGTCTCAAAGAAGATTTTGATTGGTCTGCACCTCCACCGAAGAAATTCAAGAAGGTCCAAGTTCCTTCTCTGGTGGCCAGCTCATTTTCTTCATCACGCGACACTGATGAACATGAAGATTTGGACGACACCGCGGCAGGCCCTACATCAACCAACGACCCCAATAACCCTGGCGCTCCTTCATCAACATGATTATCTTCAGGGGCGTTAGTCCTCATTTTCAATCCTTTTGGTCATTCGATGACAAAGGGGGAGAAATATGAGTTAGTCTTCAAGCGGGTCTACTATATGGGCGTTTTTCTTCTGCTAAGTTACAACTCTCGTTCTTCTGAAACTTTATTGGATCGAGTTGTAATCTTAAACCCGATGGTGCTCTGATACTTTTGATGCACTGTGCTCTGATACTCTTGATGCACTATTCTGCATGCTTATTCCTCGTTAATATTATTGCACGCATGCTGAATTTCATTAGGCACCATATTTCATCATGCATTTCAAATTCTTCATATTATATGTTAAATGCGTGTATGAATTACAAGATATAGGGGGAGATCTCCATGATTCAACTCTTCAAGTGTGCATTGCTTCAAAAGAAAATTCCTCACTATGCACATCTTCAGGGGGAGTTCTTCTATATCTTGCAATCAAATTCCTCAATATCAGTATTTACACTTCATATGTTTATCCCTGTTGAAAACTTAACCTATATTGTCATCAATCACCAAAAAGGGGGAGATTGTAAGTGCATCTAGTGCCCCTTAGTGATTTTGGTGTATTGAAGACTTATAGGTTAAGGGACTAATGCGTGTGTGAGTGTACACAGGTCTATAAGTCTATGAGGAGTTTGATATTTACAGGAAAAGTCGACCCCTAAAAATGAATATCTTCGACTGAAGATTTTGGTATTTCTGAAGACTTTCATGAAAACTTTGAAAGTGAAGAAATTGGTGTGCCGTGAAGACTTGATATTCATGCGAGAAATATGAAGCTTGAAGACTTTCGTGTTCATAGTTTTGTTTTTCTCTTTCTTGAGTCATAGGAAACACCGTACTGTTAAAGGGGGTCGAGGAAATACTAAGGAAAAATTTCCATGTGATGCTCAACTCAAAATCCTACACCTACCAATCCCTTCGAGTGAAGCCATTGGAAATCTCATACAGTTCAGTCAATTTCTTCAGTGACAGAGACGAAGTTCTTCTGGTCTCTGAGGAATTTGTCCTGACTGAGGAGTTAGGAATTCACCAGTGCGGATTGCCTACATAGTGAGGAACATGATAGCCCTGAGGATTTTGCTACTCATAATTCCGACCGTTGATGTGCTATGCGCCAGCTGTCCCAAAATATCTATCCACCTAACGGTCATATCATTGAAGGGCATTTATGTCTTATCATGTCAGGCTGCTCCCTAGGCTATAAATAGCCGCCCCCTACAACCACTAGCTGGTTGGCTGCTCTGAGAGAAACTGACACTTGTCATTTGAGAGCAACCCATCCTCCGAGGACTTTGAGCGAAAATCATCAAGTGAGGAAAAACCAAAAACCCAAAACCCAAACACCTACAAACCCCAAGTGATTGAGCATCACTGAAGAGATTGATCATGAGTGGATCGGACGCTTGTTACCTTTGAAGGCTGTGCTTCTTCCAGACGGTTAGGCGTCATGGTCTAGAGCATCCAAGAGGAATTGTGGATCGCCGAGTGACCAAGTTTGTGAAGGTTTGGAAGTCGCCTGAAGACTTACCACGAGTGATTGGACGAGGTATGTGTGACCTTAGTTCAAGGAGAATACGGTGAGGACTGGGTGTCTTGGACTAAGTGTCCTTGACTGGGTGTCCGGGACTAGGTGTCCTCGAGTTTAAATAGTCAGCCACTCTAACCAGACGTACAACTGGGACAACAGTTGGAACTGGTCTACCAAATCATTGTCTTCACCGAGCTTACTGGTTCTATTTCTTCAACTCTTTCATTTCCTCATAACTGTGTTGTATGTTTGTTCATATCTGTGTTTGAAGACTTTGACTGAAGACTTTCTCAATTTCTTCAGTCTGTTTGTCTTCATCCTGTGTTATCCTGTGATTACGCTTCCTGTACTCTGTACCCGTCTTCATTTCATCATGATGACTATGCTTGTATTCTATTATGTTTACTTTTGAGTACTTATTCCGCTGCTAGTAGTTCTTCGCTAAGGAATTTCCTCACCGGCAAATTCCTCAGTGAAGAATTTCGTAAAAATCGCCTATTCACCCCCTCTAATTGATATAACACACTTTCAATTTCATTGTGTGAGCATGTTGGTTGCATAATTTACTCATTCAAGGACATCCACTTGTTGTTTTGATTGTTTGTTCCTTTTTCTTTTGCCAAGTGGATGGACGAGAATGCCTAAGAACCTTCTCTAGCTATCTATGCTTTTCTTGTCTCAAACTCTATTCATACTACATCACAAAGTTTGATCAAGTTAGATTCGAACCACTCTGTGTGAGGAGCACTCGGAGTCCCCGATTCGTCATAAACTTAAACTTTCAAAACTTCTTTGTGCGTTTTGGTCTGACCGATTCATCCATTTCGGTCATACCGAGATCACTAAGTCGATCTAGGTTTTCAATCTCGGTGCAACCGATTTGAACTTTTCGATCACACCGAGTTGTTCCACTCGGTCACACCGACAGGGTCAGGCTATATGTATCCCCGGGCCAAAATTTGGAAAAATTTCCGAACCCCTTCGCCCGCGCTCAGCCTGCTCTGCCTCCCGGGGTCTCCGGATCGCCCTCCTCATCGCCAGCTACCTCCCGCCGCTGGTCTCCGCCGCCATCAACGGGAATCGTCTCCGCCGTTGCCGCCGTAGCAGGTCCATCGCCGCACTTAGGGTATGGACTTGATCCTTGTGCTAATCCCTCTCCGATTCCTAGCACATTGTTTTGCCATGTATCTTACCATGATTGAGATCACTCTATCCAGCGAAATCACTCCGTAGTTTAGTCGTGGATTGAGAATTTAGGGTTAGGTTTCCGCCGAAATCATCTCGGACCAACCGAGTTGTTGAAATCGGTTCCACCGATTTGGCTAAGGCCATTGCACATGTGATTCTCGGTCTGACCGAGAATTGCAAATCGGTGTGACCGAGTTCAATACTTTGTGAAACCCTAGCAGTCTCGGTGCCACCGAACTGTGACTCGGTATGATCGAGTTCACTAGTTTAGGTTCCAAAAGCTGCTTTGGTATCACCGAGTTTTCAAGTCGGTAGATCCGAAATGCTTTCTGTGGAAAATTAAAACTAAGTTTTTGACTCATTCTTTTGCAAAAACTTCTGTACTTTGTGATGCTTATCCAATCTACCTCATCTATAATCTATTCACAGAGTCTGCTGTCAGTGTTTGCATCATGTCAGATCAGAGTGACAGTCAGAACAAGTCTGAGGAGCAAGTTAACATGAGTGAGGGCACTAGTCCCTCTAGCAACTTTGATGAGGGAAGCAGGAGTACACCCAGCAACTTGCCTAAGGCAGCCACTAGGACCAGAAAGAAGAGAACCTCAGATTCTGAGGATGAGGACTATGTGGCTATTGAGGAAGAGGCCACCTCAAAGAGGAAAGTCCTCAAAAAGGAATATGGCATAGCTGCTGTCACTAAGCCAGGAATGAAGCAAAAGGTTCCTGCCAAGAGAGTTCCCATGTCAAAGGCTAGAACATCCACTCAAGAGACTTTGGGATCTGCACCCAAAGAATAGGTTGTGGCAGAGAAGAAAAGGAAGGAAATGGTCAAGAAGACCACTGCCAGAGTGCTTGGGAGATCTTCAATAATGAGAGATTCTGAAGAAGAGGAAGAGGATGCGGCACCAGCACCCAAAGCTCAAAAGCTTATGGGAGATGCTATAAGGGCAGGGGCTGTTCCATCTAAGCCCAAAACTGCTCCTAAGACTACTGCTCCAGCTCCAAAGCCAAAACCCAAGAGGATCACCAGGAACATCCCTACTGAGGAGAAGAACAAGGCCCCAGTGCCTCAAGCTGCTGAAGAAGAAGATGATTCTGTTGTTTTGAGGAAGTTGAAGCCCAAAATTCCAGATCACAATGATGCACACCCAGTTGCAGAGAATATGAAAATCAGGAAGGATTCAAGATTGAGGCTATGGAGAGAGCCTGATCCATATGCCACTAGGAGAAGGACTGATGTGGACTACAGGTTCCATACAAAGGAACAGCAGGATTTCTATGATACTATTTTACTTGACAAGAAGCCCATAGTGTGTGACATGAGATGGGTTGATTCGAAATTCATTGAGGAAAATGAAGAGCACTTCCCTGGTGTATATGACAGCTTCAAGGCATGTGGAGTCGATGAGTTTGTGGCTCAGAATCTCACAAAGTGGAATGACGAGCTTATTATGCAGTTATACTCCACAGCTCATTTCTATCCAGATGGAAGGATTGTATGGATGTCTGAAGGTACTAGGTACCAGTCAACGGTTGAAGAATGGGCAAAATTGATCAATGCTCCTAAGGAGAATGAAGATGACTTGGATGTCTATGCCAAGAAGAAGGATCACAACACCATGGCACATATGTACAAAGAGATCCCAGATGCTGCTCTTGAGACACACAAGTTTGGATCAGTACATTTCCTTTTGTCAGGTTTGCCAACAATCAATTGGATCCTCAGGCACACTCTTTTTCCAAAGTCAGGTAATCACAAGATGATCAGAGGCCATGCAATTAACCTGCTTCACATATTTGATGTGCCTCAAAAGTTCAAAGTCATGATCCTAATTGTGGAAACCATAAAGAGAATAGCTGCAGATCAGAAGAGAAGTTGTGGGTATGCCCGACAGATCCAGGAGCTAATCAACTCCAAGATGGGCACTGGCACATATCTCTTGGGCAAGGAACACATGCCCATCTACCCAGACTTTGAGGACAACACTGTGGTGATGGATAAAAATGAACCATCTTATGTGCAAGCACAAGCAAAGAGGGAGAAGGCAAGGACTGAAAAGGCTGCAAAGATGCCAACCATTGATGAGGCATCTCAGTATCTTCTGAAGAGCAAGCAAGATCAGCTTGGCTACTTGATTGCCTCCACTCCGAGGATTGAGAAGGGATTGGCCACCCTGACTCAAAACCAGGAGAGCTTGGAGAGGATCATGGAGCAAAAGTTCTATGATTTAGATGTGAAGGTCACTGAGATCCAGTCAGTTGTTGAGCAACTTTAGGATGAAGTGCAGGAGAAGAATGGCAAGTCTACCACTGATGCTTTTGCTAGAGTGCTCAGAGGACAGAGATCTGCTGTAGTGCCTGTTACAGACACCAGAGCAACTTCATCTGCACCAGCTACAACTTCAGTGCCACCAGCTCCAGCACCCACTCCACCAGCTCCATCTACATAAACTGATGCCTTTGTCCTTGGAGTTTTATCTACACCACCACCTGAAGACCAAGCCTGAGAGTCGATCTAGCACTATGCATTTTTATGAACTTTTTGGTAACTTGTTGCCAAAGGGGGAGAAAATGTATAGATCATAGGCTTCGAGAGAGAGTGTTGCTCTTTGTTCTCTCTTATTGTTTGGTGGTTGAACCTTGTTTATTTGCTTATTTGAGATACTTTATGCTTTTGTGTGATGCTTGGATGATCATGTGTTTGATCATATGCTACCTTAATGCTTGTTGGATGACATTATCTTTTTATATCCCCATATGATCATTCACTTTGCTTGGTGATGAGTGCATGTATCTCATTATTATCATTTTGAGCGCTCCACCAAGATGTATGTGACGTGGAAGAGTAACCCATGTTCCTAACTCATTGTGCATTTGCAGTCCAAAGCAAATCTTAAATTATGCACAAATTTAGGGGGAGCTCTTGCTTTTCACATACTTCTCAAAGCGACAATGTGTATCACTCTTATTATCATTTGTCGAAGCTTTGATCTATATGTTGTCATCAATTACCAAAAAGGGGGAGATTGAAAGTGCAACTATCCCTAGGTGGTTTTGGTAATTCCTAACAACATATAGCTCATTGAGCTATTGCTATTTCAAGATTAATATCTCAGGAAAGCTCGGTGATTGGCATGGCATGGATGAGAAAAGTGGACCCCTCAAAATTCTAAGGACAAAAGGATTGGCTCAAGCTCAAAGCTCAAGACTCTACATTTTCTATTTTAGTGATTCAAGATCACATTGAGTCTATAGGAAAAGCCAATACTATCAAGGAGGGATGAGGTGTTGCTTAATGAGACTCTTGCTCAAAATGCTTAGTGATATGCTCCAAAACCCTCAACTACTTTCTCATATCCACATACGACCTAAACCAAAAGTCAAACTCGGCTCCACCGATTCTTTCTATCCGGCGCCACCAAGTTTAGATGTCATAGCCACTGCCACAAACCCTAGGCAAATCAGTCTCACCGATAGGGATCTAGGTCTCACCAAGATGGGATTGTAATCTCTCTGTTTCCCTTCGTAACGTTTCGGTCCCACCGAGATTGCAATGTAAACTCTCTATTTCCCTTTCATAACATTTCGGTCTCACCGAAATGAGCGAATTGGTCCCACCGAGTTTAGCTGACCAACTCTCTGGTTAACTTATTACCAAAATCGGTCTCACCGAGTTTGTGTAATCAGTCTCACCGAGATTACGTTATGCCCTAACCCTAACCATATCGGTCCTACCGAGTTGCATGTCGGTCCCACTGAAACTCCTAACGGTCACTAGCTTTGCTGAATCGGTCCGACCGAGTTTATCAATTCGGTCCCAACGAGATGGGAAGTTGTGTGTAACGGTTAGATTTTGTGTGGAGGCTATATATACTCCTCCACCTCCTCTTCATTTGTGGAGAGAGCCATCAGAACAAACCTACACTTCCAACTTACTCTTTCTGAGAGAGAACCACCTACACTTGTGTTGAGGCCAAGATATTCCATTCTTACCATATGAATCTTGATCTCTAGCCTTCCCCAAGTTGCTTTCCACTCAAATCTTCTTTCCACCAAATCCATATCCTGTGAGAGAGAGTTGAGTGTTGGGGAGACTATCATTTGAAGCACAAGAGCAAGGAGTTCATCATCAACACACCATTTGTTACTTCTTGGAGAGTGGTGTCTCCTAGATTGGCTAGGTGTCACTTGGGAGCCTCCGACAAGATTGTGGAGTTGAACCAAGGAGTTTGTAAGGGCAAGGAGATCGCCTACTTCGTGAAGATCTACCGCTAGTGAGGCAAGTCCTTCGTGGGCGACGACCATGGTGGGATAGACAAGGTTGCTTCTTCGTGGACCTTTCATGGGTGGAGCCCTCCGTGGAATCGCGCAGCCGTTACCCTTCGTGGGTAGAAGTCTCCATCAGCGTGGATGTACAATAGCACCACCTATCGGAACCACGATAAAAACATCCATGTCTCCTATTGTGTTTGAATCCTCCAAACCCTTCCCTTTACATTCTTGCAAGTTGCATGCTTTACTTTCCGCTGCTCATATACTCTTTGCATGCTTGCTTGAATTGTGTTAAGATTGCTTGACTTGTCCAAAGTTGCTAAAATCTGCCAAGAACTAAAATTGGAAAAAGGATAAGTTTTTATTTGGTCAAGTAGTCTAATCACCCCCCCTCTAGACATACTTTCGATCCTATAATGCGCTATATCGTAAGGGACCGATTGGATCCAAAAGTTTAATGCCATGGTTAGAATTTATTCTTAATACTTTTATCGTAGTTGCGGATGCTTGTGGGAGGGTTAATCATAAGTAGGAGGTTTGTTCAAGTAAGAACAACACTTAAGCACCGGTCCACCCACATATCAAATTATCAAAGTAGCAAACACAAATCAAACCAACATGATGAAAGTGACTAGATGAAATTCCCGTGTACCCTCAAGAACACTTTGCTTATCATAAGAGACTGTTTTGGCATGTGCTTTGCCTCAAAAGGATTGGGCTACCTTGCTGCACCTTTATTACTATTATCGTTACTTGCTCATTACAAATTATCTTGCTATCAAACTACTCGCTACTTACAATTTCAGCACTTGCAGACAATACCTTACCGAAAACTACTTGTCATTTCCTTCTGCCCCTCGTTGGGTTCGACACTCTTACTTATCGACTAAAATTGATTCCTATACTTGTGGGTCATCGAAGCTATTTTCTGGCGTCGTTGCCGGGGAGTGAAGCGCCTTTGGTAAGTGGAATTTGGTAAGGAAACATTTATATAGTGTGCTGAAATTTATTGTCACTTGTTACTATGGAAAACAATCCTTTGAGGAGTTTGTTCGGGGTATCTACACCTTGTCCGGAACCACAATTAGCTACTCCTCAACCTACTGCACCTACTGAAAATATTGAATATGAAATTCCTTCGGGTATGATAGAACAACTACTAGCTAATCCTTATGCAGGAGATGGAACTGAACATCCTGATATGCACTTGATATATGTGGAACAAATTTGTGGATTGTTTAAGCTTGCAGGTTTACCCGGAGATGAAGTTATGAGAAAGGTTTTCCCTTTATATTTGAAGGAAAAGCATTGGCATGGTATAGGCTATGTGATGATATTGGATCATGGAATTGGAATCGTTTGAAACTGGAGTTCCACCAAAAAATTTATCCTATGCATCTAGTGAAGGAAATATTCCCTAGAGGCAATAATAAAGTTGTTATTTATATTTCCTTATATCATGACAAATGTTTATTATTCATGCTAGAATTGTATTAACCGGAAACTTAGTACATGTGTGAATACATAGACAAACAGAGTGTCACTAGTATGCCTCTACTTGACTAGCTCGTTAATCAAAGATGGTTAAGTTTCCTAGCCATAGACATGAGTTGTCATTTGATGAACGGGATCACATCATTAGAGAATGATGTGATTGACATGACCCATCCGTTAGCTTAGCACTATGATCGTTTAGTTTATTACTATTGCTTTCTTCATGACTTATACATGTTCCTATGACTATGAGATTATGCAACTCCCAAATACCGGAGGAACACTTAGTGTGCTATCAAACGTTACAACGTAACTGGGTGATTATAAAGATGCTCTACAGGTGTCTCCGGTGGTGTTTGTTGAGTTCACATAGATCGAGATTAGGATTTGTCACTCGGATTGGCGGAGAGATATCTCTGGGCCCTCTCGGTAATGCACATCACTATCAGCCTTGCAAGCAATGTAACTAATGAGTTAGTTGTGGGATGATGCATTACGGAATGAGTAAAGAGACTTGCCGGTAACGAGATTGAACTAGGTATGATGATACCGATGATCGAATCTCGGGCAAGTATCATACCGATGACAAAGGGAACAACATATGTTGTTATGCAATTTGACCGATAAAGATCTTTATAGAATATGTAGGAACCAATATGAGCATCCAGGTTCTGCTATTGGTTATTGACCGGAGATGAGTCTCGGTCATGTCTACATAATTCTCGAACACGTAGGGTCAGCACGCATAACGTTCGATGACGATATGTATTGTCAGTTATGTGATTTGATGTGCCGAAGGTTGTTTGGAGTCCCGGATGTGATCACGGACATGACGAGGAGTCTCGAAATGGTCGAGACATGAATATTGATATATTGGAAGGTTATGTTTGGACATCGGAAATGTTTCAGATAGGTTCGGGCATTTTCCGGAGTACCGGGGGGTTACCCTAGCTTTGGAGCTCATTTGGAGAAGTACAAAAAAACTTAGAAAAGGGTTGTTTACCCTAGCTTTGGAGCTCATTTTTCATGAATATGTGGTTTACTTCACAAAAATGCTCGGATTGATCACCTAACATGCATAAAAGTTGAGAATGCATTGGAACATCAATACACATCAAAGTACAAATTTGAAATGTGCCTCAAAGTTGAAAGTCGGTTCAAATCTGAAATCTGGCTCAAATTTGGAACATGGTGCATAGTTTTTAAAGTACAACACACATCAAAATACAAGTAGCATTATATCACACAAAATGAGACTCATAAACCAATAGTTTTCACTTCTTCTTACGACAGCTTTCTCTTGATTTCACAACACAAAGCCCACTAATGCTCTTCGTTTTCTTCACTAGACTAGCTTTAGTTTGCAGTGTTTCAGCAACCAGGGGCTGGCATGCATGCTTCCTCCTCACAAACAAAGCATGTCATTTGGTTAGTAATTGAAAAAACAACCAAATCAAAAACCATCACAAACATGAACATACTTTGGCCTTTCAGGAGTGTAATGACATTTTAGAGATCCTTTTTGTTGCCCAAGTTCCTGGCACAACTTGCATATATTCTTGTTACCTTTCTAGGACCTTTTAGGCTTTGAATCTTTCTCTCCCTTCTTACTCTCACATTCCTCAAACGATGCCTTGAATGCACTCTCCTTAGGCCTGCCAGCCTTTCTTTTCGTTAAGGGAGGACACATGGAAAATTCAATTTTCACTTCAGGCCACTGAGAGTGATCTGTAAGTGCTGGAATTGGAGCTGCATACACAACCTTAAATCATGCCATCGAGTAATATTCATGGAAATATTGGTGCATGTTTATATTCGGGCGGGAGGCCAAGAAAAGCATGGCATGCTCACATGGTTTCCCAGTGTGTTGCCACTCTAGGCAAGTGCAATTATGCATTTCAGTGTTAACAACATGCTGCCTTCCAGACTTTGTATCTCTAACTTCAGCACCCCACACTGTAGATTTTTCAACAGGAAAATGTGTAACATTTTTGCTCCTGCTATACCGCTACAAGAAGCTTATCCCCTTGCAGAAAATCATCAATCCTTCTTATCAATTCCCACAAACGCATGATCATGATCCTTATTTGGTCAACTATGTCATGCACATGCAAGTTTATAAACTCCTTCACCTTGTTGTTAAAACTCTCTGCCAAGTTGTTGTTGATATAATCACACTTGATGGCAGTGTTAAATCCTGACGTGTATCATAACAGAGAATGGCAGGTGTTCATCCATGGAACAAGCTCACTGCATGCTGCCATTATCTTACCAAGATGATATGAATGTGTTTGAGTAGTGTAAGATCATGCAGCTGGCTACATGTGCTCAAATCCCCCCCCCTGAATTTTTTGATCAAATTCATCCACATATAGACGAAGCACTCCCTCTGCTCAGCATGGGGGAAATCACTCTTGACTGCAATTTCTAGCTCTTTACATGCATCTGTGTGGAATGTCAAAGGTGACACTAGCCCTATACATCTTTTCAACTGCACCATGAACCATGTCCGTGAAACCTCTGTCTTTGACTGAAACAAGCCAATAGCAACAGGGAACATCCAATTGTGGCCATCTAGAGCATTGCATGCTGCCAGTTGACCATTCCACTTGCCAGTTAAAGAAGAAGAGCCTATGCTCAAATATGGACGGTATCCTGCTTTGAAGCCATCAATGCAAGGTTTTAAAGCCATAAAGAACTTAGAGAAAACGACGTTGCCATCCTCTGTTACCTCAGTATCTATCTCAACAACACTGCCAAGTGACCTCTTCTCCACCTCTGCTTTGAAGTTATAAAGCATCCTAAAAGTATTTGCCCAATCACCATATAATTGCTTCATTGCCCTTTGTTTTGCCTTCCACACTATGGTATATTTCAGCTTAATGGGGTACTAATTTTCTAAATCTACTAAAAGTTTCTTTGCAGTAGTGCTTGTTTTCTTGGCTGAAATAGGACCGATCTTTTCCGCAACCCAAATTTGTGATGTCATGGTTGGTACTCTCTTTGAACTTGTAATACACGTATGCTGATGTGGAATTTGATTAATCCCGATGATACTTCCATCAAGTTAGCATCTAGCAGATATGTATTACTTGCCAGGATTGGCGTTTTCATCAAATCCTCTGCACATCGCATATAACTTCTTTCTATCAGTCCACTTAGTCTTGGCATCAAACTCATGCTTGACCACATACGTCTTGAAACTCATACAAAACTCGTCCGTGTTTGGCCACAACTTCCCCGCTACAATAACATGGTTTTCTTTGTCATAGACATTTACCATCTCATCATCATGTCCATCATCAACACCATTTGCAGCATCTTCCATCAACTGTCCATCCACATCTTCGGATGAATCCCTGTTAGCATCAGCAGGCAAGCTAGAGCCCCCCTCTCCTCATTATCTCTATCATCTACTGTTATGCCAAAAAATTGCCACATCAGTGTTGGCCATTGGTGCAGTGAACAAATCTGTAGAGTCATCTAATTCTACCAAATTCCAATCAACGGTAGCAACCCTTGCAGCACCATCCCCCCTGTTTGTCAATGGTAGTTCCATCTCGTTCAGCCCACTCGTGCCCCCCACAATCTAGATTCCAAATCATCCGAAAACAAAGGCACTGCGGTCAGATCTAACTCGACACGGAGTAGGGTTCCGAATTTACTCACCTCTTCCGCAGCAGCCAAGAACGATAGCTCCGGCGCCCGCCGCCGAGAAAGAAGAGTGGAGCAAGGAGGGTTCAGTCATGCACAGGGGACCCACCTGCCTTGACATAAGCTCATTACGTTGACGACCGTTTATCGCCTGGTCGTTAATTAGTTATTCCCGCCTTAAAACATGGCACAACAACTTTTTTTATTACCAATTGTCTCTCTCTCCTTCTATTACTCGTTAAAAAACGTCGCGCAGGAAGTAGGTTGCCCACCTGTCAGGATATCACACGGGCCCACTAGTCATGACGTAACGGTCAATGGCGTTGACTGGACGACAGTGCTCCACTGCTCCGTTTGGCCTTTTGTGAGCAGGTGATGAAGTGAGGAGTGGAAAAGTGAGCAAAAATAGTTGGCTTGGACAAAACTGAGCACATCTAAGGAACCAGGGGCATAGAAATAGAAAACCCTATTTAAATCCGCCCTCACTCTGCTTCAGGTCTACAATTATCCTCAGGCACAAAGTTACGTAATTCTCTACAAAAGGGCAAATGTTTTGATTCATATACTTCGTGTAGGATCGGTCCTCTTATTTCAAAAAGGCTACAACTAAACCTTGTGTACTTGTAGGCTATCACCTAGTTACCGATGGAATGCACAAGGGACGACCGGATCAGCGATCCGACTGTCAAAAAGGCATATGATGTAAGCGGGCTGGACTAGTGCTCGATTCTATACTGTCTTAAAAATGTGGTGGAATAAAAATAGTTGTCGAATAAAAATAAAAATGAAGAATTAAAAAAAGGAAGGTCTCATTGGATATCACGGTAAAATTGTCCATCTTATTTGTCCGAACATTGCTAATGGACAAACGAGGAAGGACCCTTGGAGGTGCCCTAACTTTTACCAGGGTACCATCGAAACCGTGGTAAAACTTTAATGATTTTTTAATAATGATAAAAAAACCATAGAATGTATTACTCCGTATCTGATTATCTGAAGCATGGAACGCCAACCCCTATGAGTTCTCCACTTCTCCTAAGAACAGAGGTACGATAGATAACCCCCGTCCCAATTCAAATCCGCCAAATCTGGTAAGACGACCGCCACGCCGCTTTCCCTCCCCCGCCTCCCTCCCAAACCCAATTCACCTCCTCGTCCGCCTTCTTCGAAATACCGCCAAATCAAACCGAGAGCAATCGAAATCCCAAATCCCACCTCTCGAATTTAGCCCAGGCATTCCCAAATCGCGCGGTTCTGATGCCGAAGGTAGCCCTTTCCGATCACTAAACCCCTGAACCCCGGGATCCGCCGAGGAATTCCTCTATTGGTTCCTTTGTTTAGAATTGTTCCGGTTCGCGTCGGTATTGGCGTTGATACATATGGTGGGTTGGTGCAGGCGCACGAGGAGGAGGTGCCGGCGGCGGGGGCGGACAGCGAGGAGCTCGAGCCGCTCTTCGACTACTCCCGCGTGCAGCCCACCATCGACTTCTGCTTCGACGGTAAGGTCCCGCGACCCCATGCCCTAGGGTTTCCGTGGAAGTTGCTTAGGACCGACCTTTCTCCGTTTGGATGCGCAGATTCCGACCTCGAGAAGTCGGACATCTTCGTCCACTGCAACAAGCGCCCCAAGGTGCCCGCCGCCGCCGACGACGACGCGAACGCTGTCGTGAGTATGACAGAGTTCAATTCGTTTTGATGGGTGAGGTTTTTGGTTTTTGGCTGTGAAAGGTAACGTGTTCATTCCGATCTGCGTGTCTTGCAGGAGGGGGGTAAGGCTAACGAGAAGGGCGACGCCGGCATAAAGAAGGCCACGGTGGTGAATTTGGATGATGAGGATTGGCTGGCTCCGCCGCCGCTGAAGCCTGTGCTTAGCACTGAAGTATGCAAGGATAAAACGATGCACGAGCTGAGGTATCACAATGTTTTATCTCTACTTTGTGCCATCTTGCGAGGCTAGCTGTTTTTGACCATGATGATGAGTTGATGACCGATACTAGTGAGATATTGGCGTGGTGAGACTGGTTGCTATGATTAGATGACGCGATGATCATTTTGGAGATTTGTCTACTTTAGTTGAATTCAGTTGGCTCATTAATATGCTGATCAGACGATACCATCATGTGCCAAGCAATCAGTGGCACCCAGATTCTTACTGCGTGGCTCATTGCAGCTGGAATTTGTCAGGTTAGGTCTGTAGGTGTTGTAGTGATCATGACAAGTAAGTGCTGCCAAGGTGCTATGTTTTTGCTTTATAGCTGCTTATTCCAGGTATCCTGGTTATTCATTTTCTCAAACACAATCATGCCCTTTCATTATAAAATACTCCTCCAATGCCAGGAATAAAGTCATAACAGTATCTTCACAGTTCAGATGTCAATACTGTTTAGACATATAATAGCGCCTTATGGGATCCTAGGCCAATTTTTTTTCTCGAATACGCACAAGCATGCGTATCATATATTATAGAAAGAAAGGGGGTGAAGAGCCCCTCTACATGGGTTTGTTACAAAACACACCCAAGTCCACCCTTACACGACGAAGTGGGTTAACTACTCCCGACCAACCCACTGTGTCAACGCTTGAAAGAAACTCTCGAGGTCACCCTCAGTGGCGGAGACGGGGGGGGGGGGGGGGGGGGGGCGAGCAGGGGCCTGGCCCCCCCCTAACCATCGAGCGATGCTGTGGTGATTAGCTATACAAAGGCACGTATTTCCCACGTATATACATACTTGGCCCCCCCTATCTCAACGTTGATTCTGGAAAAAGGAAAAAGGCCCATGTGAAGCCCACTAGCGGCCAGGTAGTAGGGCGCTGCGTTCTCCTCTGATGATTAGCCTGTACGTGGATTTCGCTCCAAAAAAAAGCCTCTACGTGTATTAGTACCCAGAAATTAGTCGCCGCCGTTACGTGCCCTCGCCCGCCCTGCCTCTGCTCTCCTCTCCCTGCCCTGCTGTGATCTCGATCCTATTCGTTCGTACGGCGACGGCGCGACACTGCCTTCTTCACTTGTCAAATCTTCCGGCTGCAACCAACGGGACTAGCCGAGGACCCAAGGGTTAACACACATCAGTACATCACACAATTAACTAATCTCAATTCTCATCTTATATCATCAGATTTTTGTTGTCTACTTGTTTTGGTTGTGTGATTAGTGATGCTATGATTCTATGAACAGTTCCTATGTTATATGTGTACTAGAAATTATCGTGGTCGATGCAAATTACCTTGTATGAGTTATTATTTGGGATGCAATTTTTTCCTATGTCAAACTACAATATAGCTAATTGTGAAATTGCAATTCAGCAGATATGAAGAGAAAAGCGCCGCCATACACCGTTAAGATTAATTCATTCTTTAGGCTGGTTGCTTCAAGTTCTCAACCTAGTGAAATTTTTAATGACGTATGTTGGACATAGTAAATGTTGTAGACCAAGAACAAAATTGGCTTATCAGTGAGACCTTGGTAAACATTGTCAAATTTGAGAGCTGCCACTGGACAAGCAAGATGAAGGTCGACATTTTTATATATCCGAGGGACCATATCTGCCGAAAAGTGCCCCAAAAAACTCTAAACAGTAATTTACCATTTAAGCGCCGCCAAATGGGATATGACTTACTTCGGTGTTACATGGTCAGATACATTGAAAAAATTAGTAGGTAATTTCTCTTCCAATGAAATTATTAAATTTTCTCATCTTATTGGCAATTGTAGAGGAAAATTTAAACTTGTACAATATTTTATAGGTGTGGCGCATTATTATAGTATGATGATAGTTTTTTTTTCAGTCGAGACAAAAAAATATGAACTTGACTTGGCCCCCCCTATACCAAAATCCTGGCTCCGCCCCTGGTCACCCTTGAGCAGGCCTGATTGCCTCCAAGCCCTCCCTTCCTCCAAGATCCTCATTCCTACTCCACGGAGTGACGGTGAAGCTCCATCAAACACAATCCCGTTCCTGTGCTTCCATAACTCCCCGAAGACAAGGACTAAGATGGCCCTATAGTCCTTGCCCGATCTTATTCCAAATTAAACCCAGTTTGAATATGGTATGCTGTTGCTTTATGAAATGCTGCACGGACTTCGCCTAGCTCTTCCCCTGCCTTTTTGATATTCCCATTCTAGTTCAGTTTCACCAGACTGTTATGATTTTAGCACTAGTGCACGTAACAACAGGCTAGGTTTTTGCATACGCGTGCACACACAAAATGGAGATTACTATGGCTTAGTAAGTTAGTTACTGGGCAGAATGTCTTTGGTCTTTCAGTATAGAATAGTAGGCATAACAAATATTTATCATTCCCGCATCTGTAAGAACACAACCTACGAGTGGTTCAGGTCAAGTCTTACTTGAAATTCTACATGTATTTTTTGGTTCAACCTATTGTTTATGGTGTTAATCAGCCCTATGGACGTCCTGAGACATCTGGAAATGGAAATCAAACTCATGTATTTTACTGTATTTGTTGCTATTGCTGTTATGTTGCCAGGCAAGTATAAAGTTAGCATCGGTCCTTTGCTTTTAATTGTTTTTTACTACCAGCTGGTAGTTTATAAAGATGTTACTGACTTGTACTTTTCCAATTTTTGCGCATGGCATTCTCAGATTAAAGAAACAAGAGGTAGAAAAACTGTCTGATGATGCATTTGAAAAGGTTGTTGAAACTGTTAAGAAAGACATGGCAGCCAAGAAGCCGCCTGAACCTATAGTTCTTGATGATCCAACTGAATCAGAGACTAAGAAATCCAAAGAAAAGATCTGCATAATGGTTCAGGAAAAGGATGGAAGGCAGCAGTTCCGTGTATGCAAGGTATGAACTTCTCATGGTGATGTTACCCTGCTGTTAAATAATTCAAATTCTCTGACTGACAGTTGCAATAATTTGACGTGTTCAAGTTTAGATTAAGTTAGACATAATAAAAATCCAATATACTTTCTCCTTTTCATTTTATTGTTGAACTTTACCTTCTGAAATGGTATCTACGTTAGTACAATGTGCATAAGCTAGGATTTTGACATTTTGCCATCCATTAAACATTACCACATGTAAATTAAAACCAACTCTGTATTCTTAAAGGGGCAGCCCCAGTGCATGTAGCTCCCGCTTGCGCAGGGTCTGGGGAAGGGTCCGACCACTTTGGGTCTATTGTACGCAGCCTTTCCCTACAGTAACTCTGTATTCTTAATCTTGATTTATAATTGCTAAAGGATGAGAAGTTCGACAAGCTTTTCAAAGCGTATGCTAAGAAGGTCCAGGTCAGCCCATCCGATCTGACTTTCGTATTTGATGGCGACAAAATAAACCCAGCAAGTACACCCCAGGACCTTGACCTGGAGGATGAAGACATGATTGAGGTGCACCATAAGCCAACTCTAGGCAAGCCAGCTGAAGCATACGTGAAGAAATCGCGAGAAAAGATACTTATAATGATTCAGGACAAAGATGTGAAGCTGCAGTTTCGTGTATACAAGGTATAGCATTTTCATGAGACTGTTACTAGTATCAGTGTGCAATAACAGTATATAATCTTTCTGTTAGATAGTTCGAATTCGCTAACAGGTACTTGCAATTATTTCATGCATTCACGTTTTATGGCCTAACTGGATTCATTTTGACATAATAAATGTCCAACATACTTTCAAATTTTCATTTCATCGTTGGCTGAAGTTTAATGTACATTAGATTTAGTTCAAATGTGTACAAGCTGGGATTTCAACATTTCGCTCCATTCAACTTGCAAAATGATAATTTAGAGTATCTCTGTATGCTTATATCTTGATTTCTGATCGCTACAGGATGAGAAATTTGACAAGCTTTTCAAGGTGTATGCTAAGAAGGTTCAACTCAAGCCATCTGATCTGATTTTCATATTCGATGGTGACAAAATAAACTCGGCTAGTACACCCCAGGACCTTGACTTGGAGAATGATGACATGATTGAGGTGCGCCACAAATCCCACTGATGGCTAGGAGCTTGGCCCGGAGTTATCTCAATCTGTAGTTTTGGGCGTCCCTGAGTGGGATGTTGTTTGGAGGTTGACCTGTTTTCCTTTGTGGTCAGCTGCTCATAAGGTCAGCTCAACTTTTGCTAGTGTTAGCTTCTTTTACATGTTCATGTCTATGCCCGCAATAGACATATCAAACATGCAATTGTATGTAGAGCATGCTTCTTTCCAGCCTGTCTGATAGATGCCCCCCCACACACACACGCCTTTTGCTCTGTATTTCACAACGTGAGATGGTTAGAATTTTACTATGAAGTATTTGAGCGGTGTATCTTAGTGTACAGACAGGATTTGCTTGTATCAATTTCACGTTAAGTGGACGACTGCGCAAATCCAAAGTTCCTAATCACACGGCTCTACCTGTATGGATAATTTCGTTTCTGGATTCTATAGGATAGTTGTCCAGCGGATGTAACATAGTGCATGTGGCTACATTTGTGTTTATAAATTTGGTTTTAGGCAAGCTAGAACAGTTGACGGATGAGCATGAGGTAAAGAACCAGTATGAACTTAGGTGATTTCTGATACCATGAACACTGTTGCTACTTGTATTTCTCTCCATAGATTGCAGCCCTTCTTTGCATTGATGTGGCTCATTTTAATGAAAAACAGCAGGAAAAAAAAATGTGCCACAGCCTTTAAATGTATAATATAAAAGTTATGTACGGATTTAAGTATTTAAAGATGAAAGGAAAAGTCCTAACTAACATCTGTAATTCTGCTGCTGTTTATCAACTGCGGTCTGCGGGGCTTTATTTCAAAGGACCTTAGATTCATGATATAAAATGGCAGTTGTGGTTTATTTTGATATTCTCAAAAGCCTCACGAACTGAAAACCCTGGAGTTCTGTTTGGGCAGATATGTTCCCAGCATGAGTGAGAATGAACATTTCAGAAAAGATGTCGAATTGTTTCTTTCATTTGATAAGTCATGACAACAAAATTATGGTCTTGACAAGTACACCCTCCGTAAAGTGATCTAAACGCTCTTATATTTCTTTATGGAGGGAGTATTTCCCCTCGTTTTTAATAAATCCTTGTGTTCAGTCTATCATGGAGGTGGAGCCAGAAAAAGAACTTTTGTTTTCTTTTCGACAAGAAATATTCCAGATCCATTTCAAATGAGGAATCACAACGCGCTGACCGACCATGGCATGGTAAAGCTTTAGTTGAGGAATATTCTGGAGGATTCCAGAGATAGGTTCATTAATCTATTTGAAATGAGGGATCACAACATGCTGTTAGTCAGTCTATATAACTAAAGGGAAGTCCCATTAAGCTTTATATTTTCGGCATTCTGGTAATTTTCTGAAAGCCTTTTTTCACTTCTGACCGGCTTGCATGCTCAGCTGTTGCTGGGGTTCACCCCGCACCTCACCGCACCCTTGGCTGTACCACAGAACCTAGTCGAGTAGTCATCCTTTTAGGGGTAATCATGAGCTTTTTGCACAAAGTTGTGGGCTAAATCGCCAATTTCAACATCATCGATTTCTGCTGGAAGTCTGGAACCCAAAGACATATAAACATTCAGGTTGCATTTCGGTCCCAGTTTAGCAAGGCCATGCCCAGCTTGGTTCTAGAATTACATGTGCATAGCTCAAGCGTCACTCCAGGAGGACATGTGCTGATCAGGAGCTTGATGTCTTCAATGACCTGCGTCGTCGCTGGCTAGTCCGGTCTGCGGCGATCGCCTACTCAACCGGCCTGTCCTCGGTAGAGAAGGCATCCCTCATGGGAAGAGATACTCCGAGTTGGCGATTTCTATGTCCGAGGGATGGCCGCCGCTCAGCACCGTCCATGCAACATCTGACGCAAGGACCCCATCACCTCAGGGGAAACATAACACATCGAATTACTGCATGCTAGTTAGTGCACAAAACAACGATGATCTTTGCATGTAGGTGCTGACAAAAAACTCATGGAAAATTTATTAATTGCTTTGTAAAGTACTCCCTCTGTAAACTAATATAAGAGCATTTGGATCACTAAAATAGTGATCTAAACGCTCTTATATTAGTTTACGGGGGGAGTATATACTTGCATGATTGAGCTCCTATCCTTCAATAAGAATCCAAATATAAGGCGTCCAAACCATGAAAACAAGCAAACAATAATTCTGTCTTAACAGTAGAACTAGCAAAGAATAATTTTGAATAGTCACTTATACTACTCCAAATTTATTGAACAATTTACCACTGACATATAACTTATTTTAAAATACTGTGTAAAATTTTCATCAAATTATGAGCTTCTAGTAAAAATCTAAAATACCAGAACTAACAACATAGCTGCTGAAAGCAGCAACTAACAATCAACAAACAACCTTCTTGTTCTTGATGTAATTCTTGGCTCTTTATTTTTATAATACAGTGGTTATACAAAGGGATAATTAATTTAATTGAGAAGCTTACATGACAAAAGTTTCACATTGTTTCCATGGGCATGAACAAAAGTTGAAGGTCCACCCCCACTTCTTCAATGCTCACATTTTCTCAATCACTTCTCTTTTGATTATTTTATTTTATTTTTACCTATTAGTTTCTTGGATAAAACTGGAGTTTACAAAGTATCATGGAGGATATTACATCAAATTCTAACCCTCTTCCTATTCGTTGACATTGCATACGAAAACAAGTTAATAACAAAGAGTAAATGCCAATGCATATTAAAAGTAGTTTCTTGCAATTTTAGCATCTTGGAGACATTGAGAGGGCACTCATATCTTCATCTATCATAATTATTGCAAGAAGTAGCATCAAACTTAATATTATAAGTTTAATTAACATCATCATGAGGACAAGCAAATTTTAGGCCACGAACATAGTATTCAATACACTCAAATTTCTCCTCTAAAGTGTAGTTAGGAGAGTCCAAAACCATCATAGGACTTCCATAAGTGAGAGTAAAATAATTATTCATAGTTTCATCATCCATAATAGTATCATAATCATCTTCAAGTAATCCGTTCATAGGTGCATTGTGATATTCATTCCAATTTTGAACACAGTCTTCACAAAAACAAATTTCATGTAATGAGCTTTGTGTGTCATCCATTAGTAGCAGCAACACGAACATCACAACTATCATCCATAAACCTAGAGAGCAAATCATCACAAAAATACATAATTTTGGTATTTTTAAATATAAAATCAGAGCCTTAATATTACTTAGTATAAAAAAACAAGTGCAAATGAGAATATTCGACTTAGCGTTATGCTCCCGAAAACGGCGCCAAAAAAGGTCTTGATAATCCCCAAGTGCAGGGAGTTACTATAGCTCTCTCCAATGAGGATGTGGAGGTATATGAGTGTTATAGCCCCTAGGAGCTAAATGTAGGTTTCCTACTCTCTAGTAGGATAGGATTCAACGAGGCGACTAAAGTACTTATAAAAGATAAAAGTAAAATGTCAGGGGTTGTAACCAAAAGATCTACGAGAAAAACGAGAGAGCTTGAGTATGTGGTGGTTGTGATGAATGTAGCAGGATCCAATGTGAGCAGGTTTCTGGGCAATTGGCTAGTTTATATATTCATGGTTGATTTTCTTATCTTGGGAACAAGTCTAATAATGACACGAAGATGTGTCGCGGTGTCTACCTAGGCAATTACCCTTCATACAACTTTAAAAGTTATCTAGGCCTGAGCGACTACCCTTCATAATTGAAAGTTATCTCAAGCTTAAGCGATGACTGTAGGATCGAAAGTATGTCTGGAGGGAGGGGTGATTGGACTACTTGACCAAATGAAAACTTGTCCTTTTCCCAATTTAGTTGTAGGCAAGTTTTAGCAATTCTACCAAGTCAAGAACACCCTACACATGCAAGTCTAGGAGTTGAGCAGCGGAAAGTAAAGAATTTGCATATGAACGTAAAGGAGGGATATGAGAAATCAAACGCAATGAAGACATGATGATTTTTGGCGTGGTTCCGATAGATGGTGCTATTGTACGTCCACATTGATGGAGATTTCAACCCACGAAGGGTCCACGAAGAAGCAACCTTGTCTATTCTATCATGGCTTATGTCCACGAAGGACTAGCCTCACTCGGGTAGATCTTCACGAAGTAGGCGATCTCCTGACCCTTACAAACTCCTTGGTTCAACTCCACAAGATCTTGGAGGCTCCCAAGTGACATCTAACCAATCTAGGAGACACCATTCTCCAAAAGGTAATAGATGTGCAGTTGATGATGAAATCCTTGCTCTTGTGCTTCAAAAGATAGTCTCGCCAACACTCAATCACTCTCTCACGGATTTGGCCATGGTAGGAGAAGGATTTGAGTGGAAAGCAACTTGGGGAAGGCTAGAAATCAAGGTTCAAATGGTAGGAATGGAATCTCTTGATCTCAACACATGAGTAGGTGGTTCTCTCTCAGAAAATGAATGGTGGAAGTTGTGTTTCATTCTGATGGCTCTCTTTGAGAGTAAGTGAGGGTGGAGGGGTATATATAGGCTTCACCCAAAAATCCAACCGTTACAACCTTTTGACCCAAATCGGTGATACCGGATCAAAATCCCGGTGAGACCGACTAGTGTAAAATATTCAAACATTGGAGGTCTCGGTGAGACCGAAGTGGAACATCTCGAAGCGACCGAAGTGCAATGACTAGGGCAAGACCTCGTTTCGGTAGTTCCGATCGTTTCATCTTGGTAATTTTGAAATGAAGCAACTTCACCACAGAAACTTGGTCATGCCATCTCGGTGTGACCGAGATCCATACTGGTAGAACAGAAATGTTAGGGTTTGGCTCAGGCAATGTATGTGATCAACTCGGTGAGTCCGGAATAGAGAATTTCGGTGGGACTGAGATGACACTTTAGGGTTTGGACAGATGTGATGTGGAGAAAGTGCTTGAGGGTTTTGGAGCAATATCTCTAAGCACTTGAGCAACAAACTCATCATCGGTACCTCATCCACTTTTAATAGTATTGGCTTTCCTATAGGACTCAATGTGATCTTGGATCACTTAACCAAAAATGAAGAATCTTGTAGCTTTGCCAATTTCATGTCCTTAGTATTTTGAGGGGTCCACAATCACTAGTCTTTGCCATGCCAGTCATTGATCTTTTCTGAAATCTATTATCAATGAGCATTAGATCAATGAATTATATGTTGTTATTAGTTGCCAAAACCACCCGGGGATTAGTTGTAGTTTCAATTACCCTTCATGTCCCTTGAAGGTTATTTCATCACCTGCCACTACTGGGAGATAAGGCACTACATTGTAAGATGGACTTTGTACTCCCCTCAAAAGTGTGGTTTTCTTGGGATGAACCTAATTTAGTATGCTACTACGTCGAGCCTACATGCAGTTAAAATTGTTCTCTTAGTAAGGAACAAAAGCACTAAGATCCATTAAGGTAAAAAGTCAACTATAATATTCCTCTAGGGTCACCTTAATTCCCCTAAGTTATAACTCCTCTATGCTTGGATCGATAATATCTGTCACTCTAGGATCTGCACGCAAATTTAGCATAACGCATTGCAGGACCTAAAGTGTTCCCCCTATGTACTCTAGGGTCCACTCGTACACATGACACAAAGATTGCATATAAACTAACATTCAACCCATCATTGTATTATTTCACCAATGCCATGGAGCAATTTACTACCCAAACATAGACATAAAGATGCGATAATTCATGGAAAATAATTTATAGAACAAGACATCAATATTTTTGAATGTATTACAGTGGTTTATGGATGGAGAACCCTCTGATCAAAGGATGAAGATGGTGGTGGAAACATTGGTGCAGTCATTGGAGACGACGACGATATGATGGTTCCTCCGACAGTGTTTCGGCACCGTCGGAAGGGAGGGGTAGAGAATCCCCCTCCTTATTCCTTGGACTCCCCCCTAGGTGGGAGAAGAGCTCTCTGATTTTTAGTATCTATGGTCGTGGAGCACGAGAGTTACCCCTCAGACAGGATCTGACTTTTAAGGGGAGCCATTTCTAGACGCTAAAGTCCAAGTCCCATCACGGTTTTGTAATTGTCCGAAGATCTGTAACTCCAAAAGATCTAAAATTTTGGATGTTCATGTGAATGAAAGGGGGTGCCAAAAAGGAGATTGTTTGGCACCCCCAATTTTACCCTCTTGTGATTCTCCAGCAGTGTTGTCATAGCCTATCCTCCGTTCCAAGTGATTTTGTCCATGACAATGGTGGGTTTGAGCCTGCTACAAAACCAGTGTCAAGGATTGAATTGCAATCTAGTTTTGTAGTTGGGGTCATGTTTGAATAATGCTTGGACTGGATAGTAATTTTACTTTTTTGATAGGTCCTTTTGTATGAAATGTCCCAATGCTCGAAAGTATTCTTCTGCTCGTGAGCTCATATGCACCCGCGATGAACAGTAAAATCAAAAAATAATATAAAAACTGATTATTTTGGAAAAAAATTATTGATGGTATTTTTTTGAAGAAAAACATTCCTAAAAAACAATGCTCCAAAATGTTTTTTTCGAGAGTACGCATACTATATTTTTATAGAAGAATAGATCGACGTTTACAAGAAGCCCATGGAGCAGTTGCGAACATCCACACCACAACTACCAAAAAGCTCTAAAAACTACTCTCTCACAAAACACATAAGACCACCTACTCCGACTTGTTTCCATTCACACAGCTCACTCGCAGTGTGCACGACTAGTTGGCTCGATGACTTATGTTGATCCATTCTGTTGAAAAATGAGGCATTCCTCTGCTTCCAAAGAGCCTAGGTGATCGCGATGACTAGAGTGTCAAATTTCCTTTTATATGCACCGAGAAGAGTTGTCACCAGTCAAGCAACCAAGGAACCAACTAATCACGCATGTCAGGGCATATTACGTTGATACGAATGTGGTCGAAGCACCGGTGCCAAGCCTGCCCCGCGTACACAATTGCGTTAAAATATTATCCACATTCTCCTCCGCCTGCAGACATGAATAGCAGGGCAAGGAATGTCTTGCAAACCACAGCGCGGCGATCAGACGTCCACAACCGATACTGGATAGACAGCTAAGAAAATATTTTGCACTTCAAGGGGGCCAGCTTCTCCACATGAGTTTCATGCTTGATTATCTCGGGAGGCCTTGGCAGAGAAACGAGTAGACAAAGTACACCGAATAAACTCGTGAAGCCAAAGGCGATGTAAGACTACCTGGGGCCTCAATATCTCTCTAAACCAAAGCAATGGTGTGGCGCATGTGAACAAACTGGAAAGACATCGTAAAGGGTAGGTTTATTTGAATGTCATTCTCCTATGTAGCATTAACCAAATCTTGCTGCACCGTGCGACTATTCTGAGTCCGTTTGCATACTCCTACACAGATCATAGGAGCAACATCAGTAGGCGATCGAGTACCGATCCAGCGATCACCAAAATAGGATGTTGTGACCATTCCCCGCCTTGATTTGGATCAGACTATGAAAAAACCATCGAGCTTCCTTATCGACCATCATCTGTATACTCTGCCAAGGTCTCTAGATATCTGTTCTTCGCAGCCACTCCCCGTGCACTCGTAGAGTGAGAGATTGCAACTATAGATTTTTGACACCAAGTCCTCCACAAGGCATTGCCCACCATTCATGTAATCCTTCCTGACCTAGAAGAATAATCTCATCCACTTATTAATTTCTTCAAAAATCCATTCAGGAGCATAAACAACCATCAGGTGATGTATAAGTCTTGCTGCCACCACCTATTTGATGAGGACAAGCCGTCCTTGCCTCTAAATCAGACCACACTGCCACACCGGAACGAAGTACTTAGCTTGATCTGACATTGATTGCCAATCAGCTTTGGATAATTTCTTGATTGCCAGATGCAACTTGATATGTCTCCAACGTATCTATAATTTTTGATTATTCCATGCTAGTATAGTATTAATCTTGGCTGTTTATTATGCAATTATATATCATTTTTTGAGACTAACCTATTAACCTAGTGCCTAGTGTGAGTTACTGTTTTTTGCTTTTCAGGAAATCAGTACCAAACGGATCCAAATGCTATGAAGATTTTTGACATTTTTTTCTAGACCAGAAGGGACCCTAGAAGCTTTGGGAGAAGACCTGCGGAGCCACAGGGAGCGACAAGCCCGCAGGGTGCACCCCCATGCTTGTGGGCCCCTCGTGGCATCTCTTGACCTAATTCTGTTGGGTTTCGTAGTAATTTCAAAAATTTTCCTACGCACACGCAAGATCATGTGATGCATAGCAACGAGAGGGGAGAGTGTTGTCTACGTACTCACGCAGACCGACTACGGAAGCGTTGACACAACGTAGAGGAAGTAGTCGTACGTCTTCACGATCCAACCGATCAAGCACCGGAACTACGGCACCTCCGAGTTCGAGCACACGTTCAGCTCGATGACGATCCCCGGACTCCGATCCAGCAAAATGTCGGGGAAGAGTTCCGTCAGCACGACGGCGTGGTGACGATCTTGATGCACTACAGCAGCAGGGCTTCGCCTAAACTCCGCTACAGTATTATCGAGGACTATGGTGGCAGGGGGTACCGCACACGGCTAAGGAATAGATCACGTGGATCAACTTGTGTGTTCTAGGGTGCCTCTACCTCAGTATATAAAGGACTAGAGGGGGGGGGGGGGGGCTGGCCGGCCATAGGAGGCGCGCCAGGAGAGTCCTACTCCCTCTGGGAGTAGGATTCCCCCCCCCCCCCCAATCCTAGTTGGAATAGGATTCGCGGAGGGGGAAAAGAGAGAGAGGGCCGGCCACCTCTCCTAGTCCTAATAGGACCAGGGGAAGGGGGAGGCGCACAGCCCATGTAGGGCTGCCTCTTCTCTTTTCCACTAAGGCCCATCATGGCCCATTTAGCTCCCGGGGGGTTCCGGTAACCTTCCCGGTACTCTGGTAAAATCCCGATTTCACCCGGAACACTTCCGATATCCAAACATAGGCTTCCAATATATCAATCTTTACGTCTCGACCATTTCGAGACTCCTCGTCATGTCCGTGATCACATCCGGGACTCCGAACAACCTTCGGTACATCAAAATGCATAAACTCATAATATAACTGTCATCGTAACCTTAAGCGTGCGGACCCTACGGGTTCGAGAACAATGTAGACATGACCGAGACACGTCTCCGGTCAATAACCAATAGCGGGACCTGGATGCCCATATTGGCTCCTACATATTCTACGAAGATCTTTATCGGTCAGACCGCATAACAACATACGTTGTTCCCTTTGTCATCGGTATGTTACTTGCCCGAGATTCGATCGTCGGTATTCCAATACCTAGTTCAATCTCGTTACCGGCAAGTCTCTTTTACTCGTTCTGTAATACATCATCCCGCAACTAACTCATTTAGTTGCAATGCTTGCAAGACTTAAGTGATGTGCATTACCGAGAGGGCCCAGAGATACCTCTCCGACAATCGGAGTGACAAATCCTAATCTCGAAATACGCCAACCCAACATCTACCTTTGGAGACACCTGTAATGCTCCTTTATAATCACCCAGTAACGTTGTGACGTTTGGTAGCACCCAAAGTGTTCCTCCGGCAAACGGGAGTTGCATAATCTCATAGTTATAGGAACATGTATAAGTCATGAAGAAAGCAATAGCAACATACTAAACGATCGGGTGCTAAGCTAATGGAATGGGTCATGTCAATCAGATCATTCAACTAATGATGTGATCTCGTTAATCAAATAACAACTCATTGTTCATGGTTAGGAAACATAACCATCTTTGATTAACGAGCTAGTCAAGTAGAGGCATACTAGTGACACTTTGTTTGTCTATGTATTCACACATGTATTATGTTTCCGGTTAATACAATTCTAGCATGAATAATAAACCTTTTATCATGATTATAAGGAAATAAATAATAACTTCATTATTGCCTCTAGGGCATATTTCCTTCAAATTCCACTTCTATAAATTTCCAAATATTCACAATACATTTATAACCCACAAGTATAGGGGATCACAACAGTTTTCGAGGGTAGAGTATTCAACCCTAATTTATAGATTCGACACAAGGGGAGCCAAAGAATATTTGAAGGTATTAACAGCTGAGTTGTCAATTCAACCACACCTGGAGATTAATTATCTGCAGCAAAGTGATTAGTAGCAAAGTAGTATGATAGTTTTGATAATAGTAGCAACAGTAAAGGTAACAGTAATAGTGATAGCAATAGTTTTGTAGCAAGTGTAACAATGACGATAGAGTAGTAACTTAGCAAGAACAATATAGGATAAATTCGTAGGCATTGGATCGGTGACTTGTTGGATGATATTCATCATGAGACAGTTATAACCTAGGGCGATACGACACTAGCTCCACTTCATCAATATAATGTAGGCATGTATTCCGTAAATAGTCATACGTGCTTATGGAATGAACTTGCATGACATCTTTTGTCCTACCCTCCCGTGGCAGCGGGGTCCATATTGGAAACTAAGGGATATTAAGGCCTCCTTTTAAATAATAACTTTATTATTGCCTCTAGGGCATATTTCCTTCAGTCTCCCACTTGCACTAGAGTCAATAATCTAGATTACACCGTAATGATTCTAACACCCATGGAGCCTTGGTGCTGATCATGTTTTGCTCGTGGTAGAGGCTTAGTCAACGGGTCTGCAACATTCAGATCCGTATGTATCTTGCAAATCTCTATGTGTCCCACCTGGACTAGATCCCGGATGGAATTGAAGCGTCTCTTGATGTGCTTGGTCCTCTTGTGAAATCTGGATTCCTTTGCCAAGGCAATAGCACCAGTATTGTCACAAAAGATTTTCATTGGACCCGATGCACTAGGTATGACACCTAGATCGGATATGAACTCCTTCATCCAGACTCCTTCGTTTGCTGCTTCCAAAGCAGCTATGTACTCCGCTTCATATGTAGATCCCGCTACGACGCTTTGTTTAGAACTGCACCAACTGACAGCTCCACCGTTTAATGTAAACACGTATTCGGTTTGCGATTTAGAATCGTCCGGATCAGTGTCAAAGCTTGCATCAACGTAACCTTTTACGACGAGCTCTTTGTCACCTCCATATACGAGAAGCATATCCTTAGTCCTTTTCAGGTATTTCAGGATGTTCTTGACCGCTGTCCAGTGATCCACTCCTGGATTACTTTGGTACCTCCCTGCTAGACTTATAGCAAGGCACACATCAGGTCTGGTACACAGCATTGCATACATGATAGATCTTATTGCTGATGCATAGGGAACATCTTTCATATTCTCTCTATCTTCTGCAGTGGTCGGGCATTGAGTCTTACTCAATTTTACACCTTGTAACATAGGCAAGAATCCTTTCTTTGCTTGATCCATTTTGAACTTCTTCAAAATTTTGTCAAGCTATGTTGTTTGTGAAAGTCCAATTAAGCGTCTTGATCTATCTCTATAGATCTTAATGCCTAATATGTAAGCAGCTTCACCGAGGTCTTTCATTGAAAAACTCTTATTCAAGTATCCCTTTATGCTATCCAGAAATTCTATATCATTTCCAATTAACAATATGTCATCCACATATAATATCAGAAATGCTATAGAGCTCCCACTCACTTTCTTGTAAATACAGGCTTCTCCAAAAGTCTGTATAAAACCAAATGCTTTGATCACACTATCAAAATGTTTATTCCAACTCCGAGAGGCTTGCACCAGTCCATAAATGGATCGCTGGAGCATGCACACTTTGTTAGCTCCCTTTGGATCGACAAAACCTTCTGGTTGCATCATATACAACTCTTCTTCCAGAAATCCATTCAGGAATGCAGTTTTGACATCCATCTGCCAAATTTCATAATCATAAAATGCGGCAATTGCTAACATGATTCAGACAGACTTAAGCATCGCTACGGGTGAGAAGGTCTCATCGTAGTCAATCCCTTGAACTTGCCGAAAACCTTTCGCGACAAGTCGAGCTTTGTAGACAGTAATATTACCGTCAGCGTCAGTCTTCTTCTTGAAGATCCATTTATTCTCAATTGCTTGCCGATCATCGGGCAAGTCAACCAAAGTCCATACTTTGTTCTCATACATGGATCCCATCTCAGATTTCATGGCTTCAAGCCACTTTGCGGAATCTGGGCTCACCATCGCTTCTTCATAGTTCGTAGGTTCATCATGATCTAGTAGCATGACTTCCAGAACAGGATTACCGTACCACTCTGGCGCGGATCTCACTCTGGTTGATCTACGAAGTTCAGTAGTATCTTGATCTGAAGTTTCATGATCATTATCATTAGCTTCCTCACTAACTGGTGTAGGTGTCATTGAAACAGTTTTCTGTGATGTACTACTTTCCAGTAAGGGAGCAGGTACAGTTACCTCGTCAAGTTCTACTTTCCTCCCACTCACTTCTTTCGAGAGAAACTCTTTCTCTAGAAAGTTTCCGAATTTAGCAACAAAAGTCTTGCCTTCGGATCTGTGATAGAAGGTGTATCCAATAATTTCCCTTGGATATCGTATGAAGACACATTTCTCCAATTTGGGTTCGAGCTTATCAGGTTGAAGCTTTTTCACATAAGCATCGCAGCCCCAAACTTTCAGAAACGACAACTTTGGTTTCTTGCCAAACCACAGTTCATAAGGCGTCGTCTCAACGGATTTTGATGGTGCCCTATTTAACGTGAATGCGGCCGTCTCTAGAGCGTATCCCCAAAACGATAGCGGTAAATCAGTAAGAGACATCATAGATCGCACCATATCTAGTAAAGTACGATTACGACGTTCGGACACACCATTACGCTGAGGTGTTCTGGGTGGCGTGAGTTGCGAAACTATTCCACAATTTTTCAAATGTACACCAAACTCGTAACTCAAATATTCTCCTCCACGATCAGATCGTAGAAACTTTATTTTCTTGTTACGATGATTTTCAACTTCACTCTGAAATTCTTTAAACTTTTCAAATGTTTCAGACTTATGTTTCATTAAGTAGATATACCCATATCTGCTTAAATCATCTGTGAAGGTGAGAAAATAACGATATCCGCCACGAGCCTCAATATTCATCGGACCACATACATCTGTATGTATGATTTCCAATAAATCTGTTGCTCTCTCCATAGTACCGGAGAACGGCGTTTTGGTCATCTTGCCTATGAGGCACGGTTCGCAAGTACCAAGTGATTCATAATCAAGTGGTTCCAAAAGTCCATCAGAATGGAGTTTCATCATGCGCTTTACACCGATATGACCTAAATGGCAGTGCCACAAATAAGTTGCACTATCATTATCAACTCTGCATCTTTTGGCTTCAACATTATGAATATGTGTGTTACTACTATCAAGATCCAACAAGAATAGACCACTCTTCAAGGGTGCATGACCATAAAAGATATTACTCATATAAATAGAACAACCATTATTCTCTGATTTAAATGAATAACCGTCTCGCATCAAACAAGATCCAGATATAATGTTCATGCTTAACGCTGGCACCAAATAACAATTATTTAGGTCTAATACTAATCCCGAAGGTAGATGTAGAGGTAGCGTGCCGACTGCGATCACATCGACTTTGGAACCGTTTCCCACGCGCATCGTCACCTCGTCCTTAACCAATCTTCGCTTGATCCGTAGTCCCTGTTTCGAGTTGCAAATATTAGCAACAGAACCAGTATCAAATACCCAGGTGCTACTGCGAGCATTAGTAAGGTACACATCAATAACATGTATATCACATATACCTTTGTTCACCTTGCCATCCTTCTTATCCGCCAAATACTTGGGGCAGTTCCGCTTCGAGTGACCAGTCTGCTTGCAATAGAAGCACTCAGTTTCAGGCTTAGGTCCAGGTTTGGGTTTCTTCTCTTGAGTAGCAACTTGCTTGCCGCTCTTTTTGAAGTTCCCCTTCTTCTTCCCTTTGCCCTTTTTCTTGAAACTAGTGGTCTTGTTGACCATCAACACTTGATGCTCCTTCTTGATTTCTACCTCCGCAGCTTTCAGCATTGCGAAGAGCTCGGGAATAGTCTTGTTCATCCCTTGCATATTATAGTTCATCACGAAGCTCTTGTAGCTTGGTGGCAGTGATTGAAGAATTCTGTCAATGACGCTATCATCTGGAAGATTAACTCCCAATTGAATCAAGTGATTATTATACCCAGACATTTTGAGTATATGCTCACTGACAGAACTGTTCTCCTCCATCTTGCAGCTATAGAACTTATTGGAGACTTCATATCTCTCAATCCGGGCATTTGCTTAAAATATTAACTTCAACTCCTGAAACATCTCATATGCTCCATGACGTTCAAAACATCGTTGAAGTCCCGATTCTAAGCCGTAAAGTATGGCACACTGAACTATCGAGTAGTCATCAGCTTTGCTCTGCCAGACGTTCATAACATCTGGCGTTGCTCCTGCAGCAGGCCTGGCACCCAGCGGTGCTTCCAGGACGTAATTCTTCTGTGCAGCAATGAGGATAATTCTCAAGTTACGGACCCAGTCTGTGTAATTGCTACCATCATCTTTCAACTTTGCTTTCTCAAGGAACGCATTAAAATTCAACGGAACAACAACACGAGCCATCTACCTACAATCAAACATAAACAAGCAAGATACTAATCAGGTACTAAGTTTCATGATAAATTTAAGTTCAGTTAATCAAATTAATTAAAGAACTCCCACTTAGATAGACATCTCTCTAATCCTCTAAGTGATTACGTAATCCAAATCAACTAAACCATAACCGATCATCATGTGAGATGGAGTAGTTTTCAATGGTGAACATCGTTATGTTGATCATATCTACTATATGATTCACGCTCGACCTTTCGGTCTCCGTGTTCCGAGGCCATATCTGTATATGCTTGGCTCGTCAAGTATAACCTGAGTATTCTGCGTGTGCAACTGTTTTGCACCCGTTGTATTTGAACGTAGAACCTATCACACCCGATCATCACGTGGTGTCTCAACACGAAGAACTTTCGCAACGGTGCATACTCAGGGAGAACACTTCTTGATAATTTAGTGAGAGATCATCTTATAATGCTACCGTCAATCAAAGCAAGATAAGATGCATAAAAGGATAAACATCACATGCAATCAATATAAGTGATATGATATGGCCATCATCATCTTGTGCTTGTGATCTCCATCTCCGAAGCACCGTCGTGATCACCATCGTCACCGGCGTGACACCTTGATCTCCATCGTAGCATCGTTGTTGTCTCGCCAAGCTTATGCTTCTACGACTATCACTACCGCTTAGTAATAAGGTAAAGCATTACACCGCGATTGCATTGCATACAATAAAGCGACAACCATATGGCTCCTGCCAGTTGCCGATAACTCGGTTACAAAACATGATCATCTCATACAATAAAATTCAGCATCATGTCTTGACCATATCACATCACAACATGCCCTGCAAAAACAAGTTAGACGTCCTCTACTTTGTTGTTGCAAGTTTTACGTGGCTGCTACGGGCTTAAGCAAGAACCAATCTCACCTACGCATCAAAACCACAACGATAGTTTGTCAAATAGACTCCGTTTTAACCTTCGCAAGGACCGGGCGTAGCCACACTTGGTTCAACTAAAGTTGGAGAGACAGTCGCCCGCAAGCCACCTATGTGCAAAGCACGTCGGGGGAATCGGTCTCGCGTAAGCGTACGCGTAATGTTGGTCCGGGTCGTCTCGTCCAACAATGCCGCCGAACAAAAGTATGACATGCTGGTAGGCAGTATGACTTATATCGCCCACAACTCACTTGTGTTCTACTCGTGCATATAACATCAACATAAATAACCTGGCTCGGATACCACTGTTGGGTTTCGTAGTAATTTCAAAAAATTTCCTACGCACACGCAAGATCATGTGATGCATAGCAACGAGAGGGGAGAGTGTTGTCTACGTACTCACGCAGACCGACTGCGGAAGCGTTGACACAACGTAGAGGAAGTAGTCATACGTCTTCACGATCCAACCGATCAAGCACCGAAACTACGGCACCTCCGAGTTCGAGCACACGTTCAGCTCGATGACGATCCCCGGACTCCGATCCAGCAAAGTGTCGGGGAAGAGTTCCGTCAGCACGACGGCGTGGTGACGATCTTGATGCACTACAGCAGCAGGGCTTCACCTAAACTCCGCTACAGTATTATCGAGGACTATGGTGGCAGGGGGTACCGCACACGGCTAAGGAATAGATCACGTGGATCAACTTGTGTGTTCTAGGGTGCCTCTACCTCAGTATATAAAGGACTAGAGGGGGGAGGCTGGCCGGCCACAGGAGGCGCGCCAAGAGAGTCCTACTCCCTCTGGGAGTAGGATTCCCCCCAATCCTAGTTGGAATAGGATTCGCGGAGGGGGAAAAGAGAGAGAGAGGGCCGGCCACCTCTCCTAGTCCTAATAGGACTAGGGGAAGGGGGAGGCGCACAGCCCATGTAGGGCTGCCTCTTCTCTTTTCCACTAAGGCCCATCATGGCCCATTTAGCTCCCGGGGGGTTCCGGTAACCTTCCCGGTACTCTGGTAAAATCCCGATTTCACCCGGAACACTTCCGATATCCAAACATAGGCTTCCAATATATCAATCTTTACGTCTCGACCATTTTGAGACTCCTCGTCATGTCCGTGATCACATCCGGGACTCCGAACAACCTTCGGTACATCAAAATGCATAAACTCATAATATAACTGTCATCGTAACCTTAAGCGTGCGGACCCTACGGGTTCGAGAACAATGTAGACATGACCGAGACACATCTCCGGTCAATAACCAATAGCGGGACCTGGATTCCCATATTGGCTCCTACATATTCTACGAAGATCTTTATCGGTCAGACCGCATAACAACATACGTTGTTCCCTTTGTCATCGGTATGTTACTTGCCCGAGATTCGATCGTCGGTATTCCAATACCTAGTTCAATATCGTTACCGGCAAGTCTCTTTTACTCGTTCTGTAATACATCATCCTGCAACTAACTCATTTAGTTGCAATGCTTGCAAGACTTAAGTGATGTGCATTACCGAGAGGGCCCAGAGATACCTCTCCGACAATCGGAGTGACAAATCCTAATCTCGAAATACGCCAACCCAACATCTACCTTTGGAGACACCTGTAATGCTCCTTTATAATCACCCAGTAACGTTGTGACGTTTGGTAGCACCCAAAGTGTTCCTCCGGCAAACGGGAGTTGCATAATCTCATAGTTATAGGAACATGTATAAGTCATGAAGAAAGCAATAGCAACATACTAAACGATCGGGTGCTAAGCTAATGGAATGGGTCATGTCAATCAGATCACTCAACTAATGATGTGATCTCGTTAATCAAATAACAACTCATTGTTCATGGTTAGGAAACATAACCATCTTTGATTAACGAGCTAGTCAAGTAGAGGCATACTAGTGACACTTTGTTTGTCTATGTATTCACACATGTATTATGTTTCCGGTTAATACAATTCTAGCATGAATAATAAACCTTTTATCATGATTATAAGGAAATAAATAATAACTTCATTATTGCCTCTAGGGCATATTTCCTTCAAATTCCACTTCTATAAATTTCCAAATATTCACAATACATTTATAACCCACAAGTATAGGGGATCACAACAGTTTTCGAGGGTAGAGTATTCAACCCTAATTTATAGATTCGACACAAGGGGAGCCAAAGAATATTTGAAGGTATTAACAGCTGAGTTGTCAATTCAACCACACCTGGAGATTAATTATCTGCAGCAAAGTGATCAGTAGCAAAGTAGTATGATAGTTTTGATAATAGTAGCAACAGTAAAGGTAACAGTAATAGTGATAGCAATAGTTTTGTAGCAAGTGTAACAATGACGATAGTAGTAGTAACTTAGCAAGAACAATATAGGATAAATTCGTTGGCATTGGATCGGTGACTTGTTGGATGATATTCATCATGAGACAGTTATAACCTAGGGCGATACGACACTAGCTCCACTTCGTCAATATAATGTAGGCATGTATTCCGTAAATAGTCATACGTGCTTATGGAATGAACTTGCATGACATCTTTTGTCCTACCCTCCCGTGGCAGCGGGGTCCATATTGGAAACTAAGGGATATTAAGGCCTCCTTTTAATAGAGAACCGGAACAAAGCATTAACACATAGTGAATACATGAACTCCTCAAACTACGGTTATCACCGAGAGTGGTCCCGGCTATTGTCACTCCGGGGTTGCCGGATCATAACACGTAGTAGGTGACTATAACTTGCAAGATCGGATCTAGAACATGGATATAATGGTGATAACATAAACGGTTCAGATCTGAAATCATGGCACCTCGGCCCAAAGTGACAAGCATTAAGCATGGCAAAGTCATAGCAACATCAATCTAAGAACATAGTGGATACTAGGGATCAAGCCCTAACAAAACTAACTCAATTACATGATGAATCTCATCCAACTACTCATCGACCAGCGATCCTATGAAGGAATTACTCACTCCCGGTGGGGAGCATCATGGAATTGGCGATGGAGAAGGGTTGGTGATGACGAAGAACGAAGACCCCCCTCTCCGAAGCCCCAAACGGACTCCAGATCTGGCCTCCCGATGAAGAACAGGAGGTGACGGTAGCTCCGTCTCGTGGATCACGATAATTGTTTCTCCCTGATTTTTTTCTGGAAAAATAGGATTTTATAGCGTCGGTTTTAGGGTTTGCGGGGCCTCCAGGTGGGGACAACACACCTGGGCGCGCCAGGAGCGGGGGGCGCGCCCTGGTGGGTTGTGCCCACCCAGGTGCCCCTCTCCGGTAGCTCTTGGTTCCAGGAATTTTTATATATTATATAAAAATTCCTCGCAAAGTTTCGTTCCATTCTGAGAACTTTTATTTCTGCACAAAAACAACACCATGGTAGTTCTGTTGAAAACATCATCAGTCCGGGGTTTGTTTCATTCAAATCATGCAAATTTGAGTCCAAAACAAGAGGAAAAGCGTTAGGAAAAGTAGATACGTTGGAGATGTATCAACTCCCCCAAGCTTAAACCTTTGTTTGTTCTCAAGCAATTCAGTTGATAAACTGAAAGTGAAAAAGAAAAACTTTTACGAACTCTTTTGCTCTTGTTTGCATAAATAAGCTTAAAGAGCACCCAGGTTTTCAGCCAACATTATAACTAACCATGCCGACAATAACTCTTAAAGATTATATTAACTCATATCAATGACATAATCAGCTAGCGAGCAATAATAAGACATCTCAAATGACAACACGTTGTCAAAACAACCATGATATAATATGACAATACTGGTATCTCGCTAGCCCTTTCTGAGACCGCAAAACATAAATGCAGAGCACCTCCGAAATCCAAGCAATGACTAAACATTGTAATTCATGGTAGAAAAGATCCAGTCATGATGCATCCAACATTAGCTACACACAATGCATAATTCATGACAGCTATGCTCTCAGGTTCTAGCGCTTGTTTTAGAAGGTGATGACACAACATAAAAGTAAATAGCTCAAGTTTCTAAAACAAGCGCGATGGAATTGGAATCCCTATTACCATCCTTTTATTTGCATTTTTGAGTTCGGGACTCGGAATCCCTATTACCGTCCTTTTCTCATGCGATGGCGAGTGAATAAACACTCGACCTGAGAATAACCCGCTTAGCATGGAAGATACCGACCACCTCCTGTCGTTCCATGAACGATCCAGGCACACAAAAAGGATATATTTTTAGAAGTTTTTAGAGGTGGCACATGCAAATTTACTTAGGACGGCATGGTAATACGGCATATAGGTACGTATGGCGGACTCATCTGGAATAACTTTGGGTTCAAGATTTTTGATGTACAAGCAGAATTCTCACTTAGTACAGGCGAAGGCTAGCAATTAGATTGAGAAGCGGCCAACTAGAGAGCAACAACGATCATGAACATGCATTATGCATAAGTAACATTGGACACTAGCATGAGTATGATATGATCACCATGAACATAAATATCATAGAGGCTATGTTGGTTTTGATTCAACTACATGCATGCACATGTGCGAAGTCAAGCCACTTGAACATTCAGAGGAGGATACCATATCATCATACTACATCACGATCATTTTAACGCAATGTTGATATCCAAGATAAATCATTATTCACTCCCAGCTACTTATGCATGGCATGAGAAACTACAATCTCTAATTTTCATTGCAAACATGTTTAATCATAATGGGCTGAATCATGGATACTAGGTTAAACATATTTACACAAACAGAACAAGTTGAGTTCATACCAGTTTCTCTCTGCCACGGCCAGTTCATCAATGTCGCCATTATTGCCTTTCACTTGCACGACCGAACGATGTGAAAATAATAATAGTGCAAGAGTGCCATGGACTAAGATGGAATCTGCAAACATTTTATTCAATAGGAGAAGACAAGGTAAAATGGGCTCTTTATTAGTTCAACAGTTATTTATATGAGAGCCACTCAACATTTTCATCGTGGTCTTCTCCTTGGTACAACTCGAATAAAAAGGAAAGAAATTTAGAGAAACACACTGAAATGTTTTTGGAGTTTTTGGTTTTCTTGATCAAGCAAATAAAAGGGAAAAGCAAAAACGAGAAAAACTATTTACACGGGAAAGCTCCCAACAAGCAAAAGAAGAACAAGGAAATCTTCTTGGGTTTTATTTTTAATATTACTACTAAGCATACATAGAAAGTGAATTAACTACAACTAATTTTTTTGGTTTTTCTAAAGTTTTTCAAACACACAAGAAGAAAGCAAGAAAATAAATCTAAGCGTGGATGATACAATGAAAAAGTGTGAACACCGACAAGATGAATAAATGGACATGAATGTAATGTCGGGAAACACGTACTCCCCCAAGCTTAGTCTTTTGGCCTAACTTGGTAATCAATCAGTAGCCTGGATGGTAGTAGGGGTACTGAGGAGCGGGCATCCACTGATCCCACTGCTGAGGCTCTTCCTCTGCCTCTGCAGCAGCCTGAGCATTCCGGTAGGCGATGATGTCCGTAGGCATAATCCTATATCCGCCCTAGCAACAGAATCAAACAAAGCAGGAGCAGGCAGTGGAACAATATCACGAGTTTCAATGCTAAAAACCAAGTTATAAGGAATAGGAACGTCAGGAGATCTATCATCAGTAAAATGGTGGTGATCCATGGCAGCACGGTCTAGGTAAACCTTGGTCAGAGGGTAATCATGAGGGCGTATCTCAACCTCAAAGTGAGCCGCCAAACGAGTAGCATAAATCCCACCATGAATTTTACCCTCGGATTTATTAAGGTGGAGGCGACGAGCCACAATGGCTCCCAAGCTATAAGTGTCGTCGCCCACTATGCACGACGCAGCAAGGTCTGGTGAGCTGAGCGCACCCACCTTCTCCCTAGCAAGCAAGCATTTTGCAATGAAAAAGAGCAAAGTAATGAACCGCAGGAAAATGCAAGCCAGCGGCAGTGATAGCTGACACCCCTCTCTCATCTCCCATTATCAAAGTGCGATAAAAAGTCTCAAACTCCGCCAGCCTAGGCTCGGCTAAGCTCCCATCAGAAGGGATCATGCATATGTCACAAAATTCAGTAAGTGGTAGCTGATGGTTTTCAGCATATAAATCAAAGCTCACTTCAGGAGGATTATTCCTAGGCAGCAAAGTAAAGTTTTGAACAAAGATGTTTGTGAGGATTTGGTGCTGTTCACACTCATCTGCGATGAAGTCGGTGAGGCCGGCATTAGCAGCATATTGTGCGAACTCCTTAAGGATTCCAGCCTCTTCCAGGAACGGGGTGTGCGGTCATTCACACGATCGTACTTCCGCCAACCTCCGAGGATGAACATCACTATCAAGCGACTCCCCAATAACACCCTTGGAGTTCTTCTTAGAGCCAAACTTCCTAAAGATATTCATGGTTTTCCTATGAACAAAATTCTGAATCTTATTAGCCCACAAAATTTTCTCAACAGAACTTCACAAAAATGATACCAACTACTCAAAGGGATACATAGAGGCCATAACAAGCATTCAAACTGCTTAGAACACTAAGAATTCAACATGCAAGCTCATCTACAACAACACCAAGAGTAGCTAATTATTCAAAATATAACCCACTAAAACAAAAATTAATTGGACAAAAGGTGGAGTCACATACCAAGCAACAATCCCCCGAAACAGTTTCGAAAACGGAGCTTCGAGCAAAGAGATTGAAATCCGCGGGTTTGAGAGCAAGAACACGGGAGAGAGAGAGAGCAATGGAGATTTTTTTCTGGAGGTAAGTGATGAAGTGGTCTAAAGAGATAAGTGAGGGGGCCCACGTGGGGACCACAACCCACCAGGCGCGCTTGGGGGTCCTGGCGCGCCTGGGTGGGTTGTGCCCACTTGGTGCACCTCCCTCTGATGTTATTTGCACCAAAAATTCAGAAATATTCAGAAAAAATCGTATTAAATTTTCAGGGCATTCTAAGAACTTTTATTTTTTGGTCATTTTTTTGCACGGGAAATTCAGAAAATAGACAAAACATGGCATTTTATTTTATTTAACTAATAAAAACAGCAAACTAAAAGTAGGGACAAAAGGTAGTGCTTACTAAATTCATCAACTTCATACCGCTCAAAAATGATACATTAATAAAGTTGATCAAGTCTTATTAACAACCACTTTCGATTAGCATGATACCGAAGAACTTTCGTAGATCACTTAATTACCTCAATGGGGATATGAATGTACCCAACAATAAGCATTTCACATTTATTTTTAACAATAGGTAGAGGTATTTGAAAACTTCCAATAGTGATTGTCGGAGATTTTTCAATAACATTAATACCATTCACTTGGAATTGTTTCTTCGGAAAGTGCACCTTATGCTCATTACCATTGTTATGAAAAGTGACCTTGCTTTTATTGCAATCAATAATAGCCCCTGCAGTATTCAAGAAGGGTCTACCAAGGATAATCGACATGCTGTCGTCCTCGGGCATCTCAAGTATAACAAAGTCAGTCAAAATAGTAACATTAGAAACAACAACAGACACATCCTCACAGATACCGATAGGTATGGCAGTTGATTTATTAGCCATTTGCAAAGATATTTCAGTAGCTGTGAGTTTATTCAAATAAAGTCTTTTATATAAAGAGAAAGGCATAACACTAACACCAGCTCCTAAATCACACAAAGCAGTTTTCACATAATTCTTTTTGATAGAGCAAGGTATAGTTGGAATTCCCGGATCTCCAAGTTTTTTAGGTACTTCATTTATAAAAGTATAATTAGCAAGCATAGTGGAGATTTCAGCTTCCGGTATTTTTATTTTATTTGTGATGATATCTTTCATATACTTTGCATAAGGAGGCATTTTCAAGATATCAGTCAAGCGAGTACGCAAAAAGACTGGCCTCAACATTTCAGCAAAGTATTCAAATTATTCATCATCATTCTTTTTAGTTTACTCAGGTGGAAAAGGCATAGGTTTTTGAACCCACAGTTCTCTTTCTTTACCGTGTTTTCTAGCAACAAAGTCTCTTTTAGCATACCTTTTATTCTTAGGTTATGGGTTATCAAGATCAACAGGTGGTTCTATCTCAACATCATTGTCTGGTTCTTTATTATTTGGTTGAGAGTCTTTATGAACATCAACATTATATTTTTCATTATCACTAGGTGAGTGCTCATTACCAGATTGAGTTTCAGCATCAGAGATAGAAACTTCATTATCATTATCAGGAGGTTTTTCTATTTCAGGTTCACTATGAGCATGCAAAGTCCTATCATTTTTCTTCTTCTTTCTAGATGAACTAGGTGCACTTGTGTTAGCTCTTTGTGAATCTTGTTCAATTCTTTTTGGGTGTCCCTCAGGATAAAGTGGTTCCTGAGTCATTTTACCTCCTCTAGTTGCAACTCTAACAGCAAAGTCATGCATATTATTATTCATTTCATCAAGCAATTCTCTTTGAGATTTAGCAACTTGTTCTAACTGAGTTTGAACCATAGAAGCATGCTTTCCAACACCTCTAACATCATTTGATATTCTAAATAACAAGTCACTCAGCGAGCAATCATATCAGAACTGTATTTCAATTGTTTCATAACATTTGCATTGAAGTGATCTTGTTTTCGAATATAGTTTTCAAACTCATAAAGGCATTGGCTAGGATGCATATTGTGAGGATTGTAATTATCATTGAACTTCATAAGAGAATTTACCTCTACCACCTTAGGCAGTGGTGGTGTATTAAACCCATGTACTTCTTCAATAGGGGGAAATTTTTTAACATCCTCAGCTTTAATACCTAGTTCTTGCATAGATTTCTTTGCCTCTTGCATATCTTCAGGACTGAGATATAATATACCCCTCTTCTTCGGAGTGGGTTTAGCCTGTGATTCAGGAAGAGTCCAATCATCATAATTTTTCAATATATTACTCAATAATTCTTTAGCTTTTCCAACAGTTCGTTCCCTGAAAACACAGTCAGCACAACTATCTAGGAAGTCCCTAGAAGCATCGGTTAGTCCATTATAGAAGATATAAAGTATTTCATTTTTCTTAAGAGGATGATCAGGCAAAGCATTAAGTAAGTGGAAAAGCCTCCCCCAAGCTTGTGGGAGACTCTCTTCTTTAATTTGCACAAAGTTAAATATTTCCTGCAAGGCAGCTTGTTTCTTATGAGCAGGAAAATATTTTTCAGAGAAGTGATAAATCATATCCTGGGGACTACGCACACAACCAGGAGCAAGATTATTGTACCAAGCTTTAGCATCACCCTTTAATGAGAAAGGAAATAATTTGAGAATAAAGTAATAGCGAGTTTTCTCATCATGAGTAAAAAGGGTAGCTATGTCATTCAACTTAGTAAGATGTGCCACAACAGTTTCAGTTTCATAACCATGGAAAGGATAAGATTCAACCAAAGTAATTAACTCTGGATCGACAAATTCATAATCCTTATCATCAATAAAGATAGGTTAAGTAGCAAACTTAGGATCACATTTCATTCTAGCATTCAGAGATTTTTCTTTATACTTGCATAATAATTTCTCTAGATCATCTCTATCTCTGCAAGAAAGAATATCTCTAGTTGTTTCCTCACTCATAACATAACCTTCCGGTACCTTAGGCAATTCATATCTAGGAGGGCTAGTTCTAGCAGGCATTTCAGGAGTTTCAGTTTCAAGCTCATCATCAGATTCAACAACATCATGTTGTATAACTCTAGCAATTTGTTTATTAAGCAATGTACTAGCATCATCATAAGCATTATCCATAGCAGAGGTAGCATCATCAATAACTTGTGACATATCAGAATTAATAGCATGTAGTGGTGTTGCAAGTTTACTTATAACAGAAGGTGAATCTAAAGAAGAACTGGATGGCAGTTCCTTACCTCCCCTCGTCTTTGAGGGAAATATCTTGGTCTTAGCATCCTTCAGATTCTTAACAGTGATAATATGGTAATAATCCCAAGTGACTCAACAAATATAGCTATGCTCCCCGGCAACGACACACAAGTATAGGGGATCACAACAGTTTTTGAGGGCAGAGTATTCAACCCAAATTTATAGATTCGACACAAGGGGAGTGAAAGAATATTTGAAGGTATTAGCAGCTGAGTTGTCAATTCAACCACACCTGGAGATTAATTATCTGCAGCAAAGTGATCAGTAGCAAAGTAGTATGATAGTTTTGAAAATAGTAGCAACAGTAACGATAACAGTGATAGCAATAGTTTTGTAGCAAGTGTAACAATGATGATAGCAGTAGTAACTTAGTAAGAACAATATAGGATAAATTCGTAGGCATTGGATCAGTGACTTGTTGGATGATATCCATCATGAGACAGTTATAACCTAGGGCGATACGGCATTAGCTCCAGTTCGTCAATATAATGTAGGCATGTATTCCGTAAATAGTCATACATGCTTATGGAATGAACTTGCATGACATCTTTTGTCCTACCCTCCCGTGGCAGCGGGGTCCATATTGGAAACAAAGGGATATTAAGGCCTCCTTTTAATAGAGAACCGGAACAAAGCATTGACACATAGTGAATACATGAACTCCTCAAACTACAGTCATCACCGGGAGTGGTCCCGGCTATTGTCACTCCGGGGTTGCCGGATCATAACATGTAGTAGGTGACTATAACTTGCAAGATCGGATCTAGAACATGGATATAATGGTGATAACATAAATGGTTCAAATCTGAAATCATGGCACCCGGGCCCAAAGTGACAAGCATTAAGCATGGCAAAGTCATAGCAACATCAATCTAAGAACATAGTGGATACTATGGATCAAGCCCTAACAAAACTAACTCAATTACATGATGAATCTCATCCAACTCCTCACCGACCAGCGAGCCTACGAAGGAATTACTCACTCCCGGTGGGGAGCGTAATGGAATTGGCGATGGAGAAGGGTTGGTGATGACGAAGAATGAAGATCCCCCTCCCCGAAGCCCCAAACGGACACCAGATCTGGCCTCCCGATGAAGAACATGAGGTGACGGCGGCTCCGTCTCATGGATCACGATAATTCTTTCTCCCTGTTTTTTTCTGGAAAATAAGGATTTTATAGCGTCGGTTTCAGGGTCCGCGGGGCCACCAGGTGGGGACAACCCACCTGGGCGTGCTAGGAGAGGCGGGCGCACCCTGGTGGGTTGTGCCCACCCAGGTGCCCCTCTCCGATAGGTCTTGGCTCCAGAAATTCTTATATATTATATAAAAATTCCTTGCAAAGTTTTGTTCCATTCCGAGAACTTCTATTTCTACACAAAAACAACACCATGGTAGTTCTGCTGAAAACAGCGTCAGTCCGGGGTAAGTTTCATTCAAATCATGCAAATTAGAGTCCAAAACAAGAGGAAAAGCATTAGGAAAAGTAGATACGTTGGAGACATATCATACATTAAAGATCCACCCAAAATACTTTTTCCGCCGCCGCAATTTTCTGTTCTTCGGAGATCCCATCTGGGGACCTTTTCCGATAATCTGTCAGAGGGGAAATCGATCATGGAGGGCCTCTACGTCAACCTTGCTACCCTTTTGATGATGTGTGAGTAGTTTACAACAGACCTAGGGATCCAAAGCTAGTATCTAGACGACTTCTTCTCTCTCTTTGATCTTCAATACAATGTTCTCCTCGATGTTCTTGGAGATCTGTTTGATGTAATCCTTTTTTGCGGTTTGTTTGTTGGGATCTGATGAATTCTGGATTTATGATCAGATTATTCCTGAATATTATTTGAGTCTTTTTTGATACATGATTGTTATTGCTTTGTATTTCTCTCTGATCTATTCATTTGGTTTGGCCAACTAGATTGATTTATCTTGCAATGGGAGAGGTGCTATCTGATGGGTTTGATCTTGCAGTGTTCAATCCCAGTGACAGAATGGGACATGCCACATATTTGTATCCATGCCATTAAGGATAAAAGTATGGGGTTTATTCATATTGATTGGGTTTACTTTTTATAGATCATATCATCTTACTTAAGGCATTACTCCGTTCTTTATGAACTTAATACTCTAGATGCATGCTGGATAACGGTCGATGTGTGGAGTAATAGTAGTAGATGCATGCATGAGTTGGTATACTTGTCTCGGATGTGATGCCTATATACATGATCATTGCCTTGAACATCGTCATAACTATGCGCTTTTCTATCAATTGCCCAACAGTAATTTGTTTACCCACCGTATGATATGTTCAAGAGAGAAACCTCTAGTGAAAACTATGGTCCACGGGTCTATATTTATCATGTATTAAAATCCAAAAATACCTTGCTACAATTTATTTATCATTATTTTATTTTGTGTTTTTGTTTATCTATATACCATTATCAGACTTGATCCTTGCAATTAACCGCCGAGGGGATTGACAACCCCCTTGTTCGCGTTGGGTGCAAGGATTTGTTCTTTTGTGTGTAGGTGTTGTTCACGAGGTCTTGCGTGGTTTTCCTACTAGTTTGTTAACCTTGGTTCTTAACTCAGGCAAATACTTATCTCTACTATACTACATCATCCTCTCCTCTTAGGAAATCCTAACGCAGCTCACAAGTAGCACAACCTTAAGTATCTGTAGGGGAACTATCCAAGGTTGTAGTTAAGCATGCCTGAGACTGGTGCGATCAGATTCCTCACCCCTTATGATAATAGCTGATGACTTTCAATAATTTATGCGTACGACCGATGCCTCTCCAAAAGCATGAAGGCTGCTCCTGACGAATGACACGTCTTGCGATGATGGCTGAATGAAGAGGGCAACATTGTCAACATAAATAGATAGCCGCTGAGTTGCCAAGATGCCCGGGAAGGTACTGATAACCCCCACCTCCATCACTTTACTGATAGATCAGTCAAGGCCTCCATCGCCATGACAAATAAGGGGAAGATGGGATCCTGTTGGTGCAACCCACGCGCGTGTGCAATTTTCCTTCCATGGATGCCATTTACCACCACCTCGGTGCCAGAAGATTGTAATGGGATGGCAATCCATCTCATCCAAGTCATCCCAAAGCCCTTGATGCACAATACTTCAAAGGGGAAAGGCCATGAAAGTGACTCAAATGCTCTTGATATGTCAAGTTTCAGGAACAAGGCCACCTCTTTGTGAGCATGAATCTTCCTGGCAACCTGTCTAATTAGAATGAAGTTGTCATGGAAGTTTCTTCCTTGTACGAAGGTCGACTGGTTGAGCCCTACAATCTCTTGCATGCACCGCCTAGCTTGATTTCCAAGCATTGTCGCGAATAGTTTAGCGAAGCTATGCACGAGGCTAATCAGCCAGAAGTGACCTACCTCCTCGGCATCTGGTTTATTTGGTATGAGAACGATGAGGGCCTTGTTTAGTTTCCTGATACCAGGACCATCTCCCACATACAGCTTCAACAAGATGGACATTATGTCATGCTTAATTATAGGCCAAGATTTGTAATAAAAAGCCCACTGGCAATTCCTTTATCACCTCCGAAACCTCCTTCTCTGTAAATATGTTTTCTAACTCCTGGAGGTTCAGCTGATTCATACCTAGGTAGCCCAAATCTAAGGTCTGCTCTCTAGCGACGGCAAAGCCAAGAATATTCTCATAAGCCTCCATAAAAATTTCTTGTTTTGGCTCTGCTCCGTGATCACCTTGCTGTCATGCTTCAGATGAAGGATGAAGTTCTTAGACCTCTTGCCATTGTCCACATCTTAGAATAGCTTGGTATTCGCGCCCTCCTTCAACCAGCGGATCCGAGACCTTTGCCGAGCAATGGTCCGCTCAAGCCATGCTAATCCAAGGAGTGACATTTTGAGTGATCGTCCTAGCCATAGTTCCTCCAAAAACAAGGCCATGTTCTCTTGTGCCTGCTCCAGCTTGAATACTACATAGTTAGCCACTGCCATCATGATCTTGACATTGCCGATTTTCCGTTGACCCCATGCTTGAAGAGCCACAACTGTGTTCTGAATAGCGCATCCAATCTGTTAAAAGGATCAACAATATTTTCGTCACATACCCAAGCATATCGAACAACATCTTCAAACCCCTCCATCTTGTCCCAGGAGAACTCAAAGTGAAACCTCTTCTTGGAACAGAATGGGGCGGTCATGGAAAGGTGTAGTGGCGCGTGATCTGAGACACCCGTAGACAAAGCTTGTAGAATGCAGTCAGGGTTGTCAAGCTCCTAGTCCATCGAGACTAATAGCCGGTCAATCTTAGTCATCATAGGGGAATCACACTTATTAGTTCATGTGAACCTTCTTCCAAGCATGCATAACTCTTTTAGCTCATGATCATCCAAAAAGCTCCTATACTTATTGATGGTATTGTAATTTAAGTTAGAATTTTTCTTCTCTGTCACCCTGAAAATCATGTCAAAGTCACCCCAAATCACCACAACCTCGAGTAAACAATGCACCTATCCCTTGGCTCCTCCAAGAGCTGGAACTTAAGATCATCTCCTTATGGACCGTAGACACAAGAGATCTACCACTTGCTGCCATCTTTAGTGTGCACAAGGCCTGTGAGAAAGCTAGTGTTGAGGACAATGTTATCAATCAACATCCAATAAATGTCCCACACAAGAATAATGCCACCATGTGTTTCAATCATCAGTAAGTAAGAAAATCTGTCCATGGATGGTCCAAGACATTGCATAACAATGAAATTGTCAATTACATCAAGTTTGGTCTCTTGAGGGCACACCGGATTCTCCTTAATAGACCGAAATAACTCCCTAACTGCGTTGCTCTTTGCAGGATTGTTTAGGACATGAACATTCCAATGTAATACTTCAAGGTTTATATCCATAGGGAACGAGAACTACCATCCACCGAACATGCACCAATTAGTGTGCACTGACCATCGATGTTACATTCACCTGGAGCTCATCTCTAGATGGGAGAGATCTGCCAAAGATTGTAGTGATGACTCAAACATGTTGCTCGCATAGGGGTGAATCAAATAGTCCAATACAATCTCCAAGGCTCGCGGAAGCACATGCCCGAGGATACCTGAGACTCAGTTGGATCGTCATCACCTTGCCTACTGATACGTCTCCAACATATCTATAATTTATGAAGTATTCATGCCATGTTTACAACAATTTTATATGGTTTTGGTATGATTTACATGGAACTAACCCGGACTGACGTTGTTTTCAGCAAACTACCATGGTGTTGTTTTTTGTGCAGAAATGAAAGTTCTCCAAATGAGCTGAAACTTTCTGATGATTTTTTTGGAACAAAAGAGACCTCCGAAGCTTCGTGGGAGGGCCAGATGAGCCACGAGGAGGGCACAACCCACCAGGGCACGCCTGGTGGGCCTGGCTTGCCCCGGTGGGTTGTGCTCACCTCGAGGCCCATCTTAGCGTGAAACCAACGCCAAAAAATCCTATAAATAGAGAAACCATCAGGGGTTAACCTAGATCAGAAGTTCCGCCGCCGCAGGCCTCTATAGCCACCGAAAACCAATCTAGACCCTGTTCCGACACCCCGCCGGAGGGGGGAATCATCTCCGGTGGCCATCTTCATCATCGCGGCGGCCACCATGATGAGGAGGGAGTAGTCCACCCTCGGGGCTGAGGGTTTGTACCAGTAGCTATGTGTTTAATCTCTCTCTCTCTCGTGTTCTTGAGATGTCATGATCTTGATGTATCGCGGGCTTTGTTAATATAGTTAGATCATATGGTGTTTTCCCCTCTCTATCTTGTGATGAATTGAGTTTCCCCTTTGAGATTTCGTTTTATCGGATTGAATACTTTTAGGGATTTAAGAGTACTTGATATATGTCTTGCAAATGAATACTCGTGGTGACAATGGGGTATTATTTTGATTCACTTGATATATGTTTTGGCACTCAACTCGCAGACTCCCGAGGTGACATTGGGGTAATCTACGCATAGGGGTTGATGCACGTTCTTGTATTTGTTTCTCTGGTAGAAATCTTGGGACACTCTTTGAAGTTCTTTGTGTTGGATTGAGTATTATGAATCTGAAATTATTTGGTGTTATTTTAGTACGAACTCTTGGATAGATCGATCGGAAAGAATAGCTTCGAGGTGGTTTCGTACCCTACAAACAATTTCTCTTATGTTCTCCGCTAGATAGGAACTCTGGAGTGATTCTTCATCGCACTTTGAGGGGTGGTTATATGATCCAATTATATTAGCACTGTTGAGAGATTGCACAAGCGAAAGTACGGACTCTAGGCCTCATTTTCAAGCATTGCAATACCGTTTTTGTGCCCGTTTACTATTTGCTACCTGACTGTTTTTATTTATTCAGATTATAAAAATATATTTCTACCATCAATATTACACTTTTATCACCATCTCTTCATCGAGCTAGTGCACCTATACAAATTACAATTGTATTTGGTGTGTTGGGGACACAAGAGACTTTCTATTATTTGGTTGCAGGGTTGCTTGAGAGAGACCATCTTCATCCTACACCTCCCACGGATTGATAAACCTTAGGTCATCCACTTGAGGAAAAATTGCTACTGTCCTACAAAACTCTGCGCTTGGAGGCCCAACACGTGTCTACAAGAATAACGTTGCGTAGTAGACATCAAGCTCTTTTCTGGAGCCGTTGTCAGGGAGGTTAGGTAAGCAGCACTCACACCCCATCAACGAAGCTCTTTTCTGGCACCGTTACCCGGGAGGTGAGTGCTTGAAGGTATATCTTTAGATCTTGCAATTGAATCTTTTAGTTTCTTGTTTTATCACTAGTTTGGTTTATAAAAGAAAACTACAAAAAATGGAATTGAGGTTGCATCATATTATTCATCTTTATAATGTCTTCCGTGAAAATGATGGAAAGTAAAATTGTTCTCAATTGATAGAAGAAGAATTCAATAAAATGTTTGGCATAAATGATGAGCATGATTGCAATGTTGTTAGTATGAATTCTTTGAATATCCACGATGCTAATGATATGCAAAGCCATAAGCTTGGGCATGCTATGTTCGATGAAGATGATATTTTTACTCCTCTAAGATTTGATGTGAAAATTTGTTATAATGATTGCATGCCTCCTATTTATGATGAATATAATGACGAAAGTGGATTTGGAGAGGTCATGACTTTATTTATTGACGAATTCACCATTTTGGATGAGGCTTCAATTGACTATGATAACAAAGTTGATATCTATGATGATTATGGTGATGACATGTATGCTATAAAGAATAATGATAACCATGAAACTTGTCATCATGATTTTAATTTTCAATCACATGATAGTTATTTTGTTGAGTTTGCTCCGACTACTATTCATGAGAATAAATTTGCTTATGTGGAGAGTAATAAAATTTCTATGCTTGTGGATCATGAAAAGAATGCTTTATATGATAGTTATATTGTTGAATTCATTCATGATGCTACTGAAAATTATTACGAGGGAGGAACTTATGCTTGTAGGAATTGCAATAATATCAAGTTTCCTCTCTATGTGTTGAAAATATTGAAGTTATGCTTGTTTTGCCTTCCTATGCTAGTTGATTCTTGCTCCCATAGATTGTTTGCTCACAAAATCCCTATGCGTAAGAAGTGGGTTAGTCTTAAATGTGCTTGTCATGTGATTCATGATGCTCTCTTTGTGCTTCAATTCTTATCTTTTATGTGAGCATCATTGAAATCATCATGCCTAGCTAAAAAAGCATTAAAGAAAAGCGCTTGTTGGCAGACAACCCGACACTTTTACCTACTGTTTTTGTGTGTTCACATGATTAGGCTACTGTAGTAATCTGTTTTATTTCTTTCATTTCAATAAAGTGCCAAGTAAGACCTTTGGGATGGCCTATGGTGATAGTTGATTTGATCTTGCTGAAAAACAGAAACTTTTGCGCTCAGGAAAACAATTCTCATTTTTAACAGAAGCATGATAAAATGCTGATTCTTTTTGCAGAAGATTAATAGACATATTACCCAGGCTTTCGTATTTTTTCATAATTTTTTGAGTAGCAGAAGTATGGTTGGAGTACAGATTACTATAGGTTGTTCTGTTTTTGACAGATTCTGTTTTCAATGCATGGTTTGCTTGTTTTCTAGTTTTATGGCTTACATTGCTCAATATAAATTGTGGAAATGATATGCTACAGTAGGCATTGTATGATAACAATTATGAATCTTGTCTTTGACATTACCAAAAGTGAAATGGTTTGCTCTTTATCATACCAACCTATCTCACAAAGTTCCGTTAAGTTTTGTGTGATTGAAGTTTTCAAGTTTTGGGTGAGATGTCGATATGTGGAGAATAAGGAGTGAAAAGATCCTAATCTTGGGGATTCCCAAGGCACCAAGGTAATATTCAAGGAAAATCCAAGCAAATAAGCTTGGGGATGCCCCAGAAGGCATCCCCTCTTTCGTCTGCAACATTATTGGTAACCTCACTTGGAGCTATGTTTTCATTCGTCACATGATATGTGTTTTACTTGGAGAGTCATTTTATTTTGTTAGGATTTGCTTGCTGTTATTTAGAATAATGTTTTGCATCTTTTATTTCAATAAAAGTGGCAATGATAGCCTTTGTCATGCTTATTTTGCAAGTATACATGTTGCTGTTTGAAAACAGAAAGTTTACCGCTGTTGAAAAAATTCCCTAGAAAAGTTAGAATGTGATAAAATGTTGAAACTTTTTGAAAAATTATATCTGATAAATTTTATACAATGTGGCAAATTTTTGTAACTTTTGGAGTTAGGGAAGTATTGATACTCTTGCATTCTTTACATACTGTACTATTTTGGCAGATTGCTGTTATGTTTGCATTGTTTGCATATGTTTGCTTGTTTAATGATTATATTTGAGGATAGGAGTATTAAATATGCAGAGGCATTTAGTATGAAATGTTGAATAATAATTTTAGTGATTTGCTACAGTAGAGAATGATAAGGTTTTTGCATTGGTTTATACTAACTTATCTCACGAGTTCTTGTTGAGTTTTGTGTGGATGAAGCTTTAGAGATTTAGGAAAATCGTGATATGAGAAGAATTAAGGAGACATGAGCTCAAGCCTGGGGATGCCCAAGGCATCCTAAGGTAATATTTCAAGAAGTCTCAAGCATCTAAGCTTGGGGATGCCCCGGTAGGCATCCCACCTTTCTTCTTCAACAATTATCGGTTAGTACTGGTTGAGCCTAAATTTTTGCTTCTTCACATGATGTGTGATATTCTTAGAATGTCATTTTGTTTTGTTTTTTCTTGCTGTTTTAATAAAATACTTAGATCTGAAAGTTTTCAAATAAGAGAGAGTCCTCACATATCTACCTATTTACTTAACTACTCGCTTGATCCTCACTTATATCTTTTTGGAGTAGCTTGTCACATGCTCATGATCTTCACTTATATCTGTTTGAGCTTATCGAAAGCAACATATGAAAATTAGTCCCAAAGTGATAGATATCCATGAAGGATATAATAAAAACTTTCATGAAGATCATTCGACAAAATAAACTTGATTCCTCGTAATAGTTTTGAGATATGATGATGCGATATGTGAGTCATGTTAATGAGTAATTATGCTTTAGTAAGAATATTGGTGTTATGGTTTGTGATTCCCTATGCAAGCACGAAAGTCAATAGTTGTGCAATGAAATTACATCCTACTTGTGGTGCATTATTCGGTGTTAATGATGCTCAATGCTCTCTTATGAGATTATTTGTTTCTTGGTTGGTCACTTCTCAATCTTTTGCTAGCCTTCATTTTGCACTAAGTATGATCATTACTTGTGCATCCAAAATCCTTTAAACTAGTTTTGACACATGAGTCCACTATACCTACCTATATGCGGTATGCCGTTCTAAGCAAATTTGTATGTGCCATCTCTAATTTTCAAAATAAATTTCTCTTTTGTGTGCTCGTACCGCTCGCGAGGCGGTGAGGGGTGGCCAATATTTTCCATGCTAGATGTGTTATTCTCACAATGAGTGTTTATTCACTTGTCATGGCACGAGAGTAAGGCAAAGGTATCAGGGATGCCTAGTCCGGAAATGAAAAATGAATTTACTTTATGTTGTCAAATAATAAATTCCTTGGAAAGTGTTGGTATGGAGGGCACTCGTGGATACGATTAGCCATGGAAAGTGAAAGTATGGTGGAAAAAGGAATAAACTTTATTTTCTATTTGGGAACTGCCTATGATATATCTATCATGGAAAGTCTTGGGAGCTCTAAGTCGTTTTCGTTGGTGGGAAAAGTATGCCTCTCAAAATGTTTTTATCTCTCAATTTTCGCTTTAAGCTTTGGCACCTCTACAAATCCCTACTTCCCTTCGCGAAGGGCGTTTCTGTTACTTTATGCAATTTTTATTTTTAATTTGAGTCTCCATCTTCTCTTATAAACACTACAAAAAAGACACATCTGTGACATTTTGGGCCGAACAAATTTTTTTTCTATCATGCTTATGACACTTCTATGACGATAATTGTGACAAAACCTAGTATCATCATAGATGTGGTGGGCTCCTACTTCTATGACAAAAAATCATGATAGAAAATGGGCTTTTCGTCCTGGGCGGGCCGGAGACGCAGCTGCATGACATTCTTTGGGCCGTCCATGATGGAAAAAACCGTGGTAGAAGCGAGGGTGAGGAAAATATCGGAGAGTTCCCGGTTACGGTGAGTGGTCGGGGGCCGAGCGATGCGCGTTTCTCTCGTACACGTACGCACGTGGGTGCGAGGCGTTGGGCTCTAACTGAACCCAAGCGAGGCGTTCACCTACTGAACCCGAGCGATTGCACTGTAGGCTACACATTACTGAACCCGAGCGATCGATCGATGGCTGTTAACTGAACCTGATCGAGCGATTCCTTCGCCACACTGCTGCTAACTGAAGCCGATCAATGCTGCCTCTGGATGAACAGTGAGCGTTGTTGGGGGGGGGGGGGTTAGATGAACAGTTCCCGGTGGGGGTCGGATGAACCGGACCCCGTGGTAGTAGAGGCCGTTGCCGCTGGATGAACAGGACCCCGATCGAGCCGGTTGGGAGTGGATGAACAGGACCCCATGGAGGGTTGGATGAACAGGACCCCATGGAGGGCTGGTTGAATAGTAGCCGGTGGAGGGCTGGATGAACAGTAGCCCGTGGAGGGGTGGTTGAACAGGACCCCATGGAGAGGGCTGGTTGAACAGTAGCCGGTGGAGGAGCAGTGGAGGCTGGATGAACAGGAGCCCGTGGATGAACAGGCGCATGTGGAGGCTGGAGGAGGTCGACGGTGGATGAATAGTAGCCCGTGGAGGCTGGAGGAGGTCGACGGTGGAGATGAACTGTATCCCATGGAGTCCCGTTTTGCGGTACGCCACACCCCTCCCGATGAACAGGACCCCTGTTTCGACCGTAGTGCTCCAACACAAGTCCGTTTCCTCCATTTCGCGGTACGCCACACCCCTCCCGATGAAAAGGACCTCGTTTCGACTGTACGAGGTCCAAGAGAAGTCCGTTTCCTCCATTTTGTGGTACGCCAGACCCCTCCCGATGAATTTCGACCGTGTCCGCTCGAACACAAGGCCGTTTCCTCCGTTCTGCGGTACGCCAGACCTCGTTTTGATCGGCTGTTCCGTCCAAGCCGGTTGGCTCCCGATGAACATGACATATTCCGTTGCCTCCTGATGAACACGACGCATTCGGTTGCCTCCCCATGAACACGACGACGATGCATTTTCTCCGTTCCTACCCAGCCATGTACACGAGCCCTGGCCATATGTATGCGTGAGTAGGCGTTCGAGACCCCGCCCGTATGTACGTACGTGGCCGTATTTACTTTCTTGCACCCTGGCCCTTGTACGTACGTGTACATGCTACGTGCGTGCCTTTACTACGACACATGCGCGCCTATACTACGACAGTGCACGCCTCTACATCGACCAGTATATACGTACACGTTCGCGACCAGAATGCCAATGCTACATACGCTTCGACCAGGTGGGTCCTGATTGCCAGGCGCTTCCTTGCGTGCGAAGATGTAGATGGTGGGTCCCAGCAGTCAGGGGGAAATGTTTTTTTCACGAAATACGATGGCCCGTCCGATGGGTCCCTGCTGTCAGGTGGAGGAATCATTATTTTGTGCGTAATAAGAAGGCACTTCCTTGCTGTGGCTGTGGACCCAGCTGTCAGCCTCTCCACGTATAGTACTCTTCCGATGGAAGTCGTTCCTTGACCACGTTGACCACGCCACACCGAGAGCACCAGAGCGGTGGACGACGACGAGACCTAGGAAGGGGACGACGCGGAGCCGGGGAAGACGCGATAGTGGAAGCCCACGCGGAGAGGAGTACGAGGGTTCACTAGTTTGGTTGCGGTGTGAGGCTGTCGTCGCAGCAGAATAACAGGGGGTGCGGGTGAGTAGAGGGATGGCCTGGCCAGCGGCGGGAGTAGTAGGAGGCGGTGAGGCCTCCGCGGCAGCACAACCAGCCACGGGAGGCAGGAGCAGGCGGCACGACTACCACTGGTTTGGGCGGCTGGAGCAAGACGACCAGAGGTTGAAGAAGCACTACGGCCGTTGGATGGACATCGTACGGTCACTGGAGCTAATATCGTTCATATTGACTAAGTTGACAAAGCCCTCCGTCCCCGTCAACTTAGTAGGCCCACAAGTCAGCCTCCCACTACGGTGGGTCCCAACTAGCAGGGGGAGTATTCATTTTTTGTGTGTAATAAGGAGACACTTCCTTGCGTGCGAAGATATAGCTGGTGGGTCCGAGCTGACACAGGGGGAACGTTTTTAGTGAAATACAAAGGCCCTTCCAGTGGGTCCCAGCTGTCAGGTGGAGGAATCATTATTTATGCACGTAATAAGGAGGCATTTCATTGTGTGGTCCCCTACTGTCAGCCTCTTCCGATGGTTGTTGTTTGTTGACCATGTTGACCTCGCCATGCCGAGAGCACAAACGCGGTGGACGAGGGCGAGGCCCAGGAAGGGAACGACCCAGAGCTGGCGAAGCCACCGCAGCGGATGCCCACGCTGAGGGGAGTACGAGCGCTGACTGGTCGGCTGCGGGGTGAGGCTGACGTCACCAGAAAATAACTGGATGTGCTAGTGGGTAGAGGGATGGCTTGGCGGCAGCACAACCAGCCATGGGAGGAGGGAGCACGCAGTCCCGCCAGCGCTGGTTTGGGCGGCTGGAGCAGGAAGATCATAGAATGAAGAAGCACGGAGGCCGTTGGATGGACATCCAACAATCACTACTGTGTGTTGATTAAGTTTACAAAGCTTTGCGTATGTGTCAATTTTTTTAGGATAGCGTCATCGTCAACCTAGTAGGCCCAGAAGTCAGCCTCCAAATATGTGAAAAATAGCATACAGCCCATTAGCCATTATTTTCAATAATTTACATCCCATTTGCTAATTCTTAAGGATATTTGAAGCCCATATTCTTTTTATTAGCATTACAGACCATATATTTTGGGCACTCCTAAAAAAATCAATGAAATTTTGCATATTTAGGTGGGGTCCAAACTCTTTTAATCACGAAATTCCGAGTCACGTTAAAAATAATTAAAAAAAATTATATCAAAATAAAATTCAAAAAAAAATCTCTACAAAAAAGAGAATGAAATTCAAAATCTTAACTAGCAAGATGCTCGTGCATTGCACGGAACATGAAGATGCATTTGTGTGAGTAGTTTATCTTGTGGGAGAAAAGACGACATTTTAATGTAATTGCCAGTTGGCTTTGGTTTTTATAAGAGTAGAGAGTAGAGAAATCCAGAGAAAATGATATTTTAATGTGATTGCCAGTTGGCTTTGGTTTAAAAATTTATAGCCCATTTCTTACAACTTATAGCCCATTTTCTGGGGAAGCCCATTTCTTACTACTTACATCCCTCCTCGTCTTGAAAGATTTGCAGCCCAGCAGGGCTGAGAGAAGCAAGTAGGCCTCGGTTTTGGTATTCTCCAAAAAAAAGAATTGGGCTAGCCATTTTCAGAAAGAAAAAAAGATATCAATTGGGCTCGTCATGTGCTTAAATAAAAGCGTAAGCGTGGGCTAGACGGGCCACAACCCCCTCACTCGCGTAGTTGAGCTCTATCTCTGAAACTAAAAAACAACTGGGCGAGTTGCTGGGTCCCTGGTGTTATCCGCTCGTTGTGTAATTTTCTCGTTTATTGACTACATTGACAATGGCGTGGGACCTAGTTGTCGAACAATTAGGAGGAAGCATTTTTTTGGCTTGTAATAACGAGGCACCTGCTTGCGTAATGCAATGACCCTGGTGGGTCCCTACTGTCAGCCTCTCCATGTACAGTCATCTCCTGATTCCTCTTGGTTGTTGACCATGTTGACAATGCCAGACGGCGGCGGGCACAATGAGCGAACCAAGGCGGAGAACGACGGCGAGGCCTCGGACGGGAACGAACAGCAACCATGGAAGATGCGGCAGTGTAGTGGCAGGTGGAGGGGAGTACGAGGGCAACAACATGCGACTCAAGCTTACAAACGGTACAAAAAGCCCAAGGATTAATTGTTCATCAAATTTTTAGACAAAACCTAGATTGAACTTGGCAGTAACATCTAACCCAACCACTCGTTTTCGCAGTCACAAACAAATGGATCGGGCTGATCCATAAAATCAACATCCCGTGCAAAAAAAATTATTTCAGGACCACTACAACTTGTTGTAAATAGAAGCCGAGCATGTTTAGAAGCCCATTTGTCCACCTAAAACTTCTTTTTTGCTGTTCAACGTGTCCATCCATGAGAAATCTCTTGCTGTAAAACTTAAGCGTCATGGACAACCTCGCATTCAAAAGGAAGAATGTGACAAAGCTTCTGTTTGCCTGGTTGGATGCATTTCTTTCCATCGTTATTGTCCTCAAACGAATGTCATGAGAACTGAAAAAATCCTAGTGCTTATTACGCCACCGATTGGTTATACATTTTTCTCCATGTGGTCACAGTACCTAAGTAGACATGAAGATTGAAAACAGCTGAACGGTTAATTCTAGTACAATATATACGGGCTTTCAATGTGCATGAAATCATCACCTCTCTATATAAAAATTCTCCAGAGATCGAAAGCATCACAACAAGCCAATAATTATGTTCAGATCAAAACTAGACATTCCGATATATAAGATCTTGACAGAATCCAGCAGCATTGATAGGCTATCCATGGACGAACTCTTCATTGAGCATATAACATAATATTAGTACCCAAAGTGTACTCCAGGATGATATAAAACTTATGCTCACAAATGAAAAATGCAACTTATGATTACAAATGTGTAGATGATAATATACGGTACCTGAAAAGTGAGGAGCCAAACACCAACTTCCTGTGATCATTAAACGGATCAAGAATTACACCCAATGTCTCCAGTTTGGGCGCAGAGACAACAGTTATTTGCGAAGGTTTATAACAATTATCAAGGAGCAACCTTAGTGAATAGGCATCTTTGATGATGAGCTGCTGTCCTTCAAAACAAATTCCAATGCTTTTATGGTGAGGTGACTTTATTTGGAGACAACTGATAGGGATTTCTACTCCCAAAATAACCAGCAAGCGCTCCAGGGCAGGGCAACTGGAGTGGATGATGTTGTGCAGTGAGGCTTCCGACAGACAAACCACCACAAGTGAAAGTTTTTTTAGCAGTGGGAGTCGAAGCATTTGTACCAGATCGTCTGGTAGATGGCACCAGGCGAAGGTGGCGGTGTGGAGAGAGGAGGAAAACCGCGAGATGGACAACGGTGGTGTGGGCACGAATTCTTGGTGTGTTCATGGTATGAAACTTTCGTGGTAATGGTAGAACTCAAACTTTTGGAGTTTTCCGAATTTAGGGGATGTCAGCTAAGCGTCCATCGTGTCGGGTATGGACAACAGGTAGCATGTCGGGATGCAGAGGCGTTGAACGGGGCCCTACTGGTGACAGGAGACGATGGCTTTGAGGAGACCAAGTTTAGGAAGGACAGATATCTAATGACGGTCGAGATTGAGGGGCGCGGTGCACCATAGAGTGCGCCACCGAGTTGAGTGGACTTGTGTGCGATAGCTATCCTTGGTGGGGAGAAGCTAGATGATCTCCTCAAGGATGACGTCTGGGAGATTGCTAATGTGGTCCACCGGAGATTCTACCGGTTCCTCAGATCCGAGTGTGTGTGTGTGGGGGGGGGGGCTCGCCGCTTCTCCCCGCACTGCCGGGTGCGGGATCTACAACTGGCGTCGCCGCTGGCAGGAGCCTCATCTTCTTGGCGTTGGGGACAGTCGACTCAATTTTCCTTGTGGGTGTTGCACTGAGCTCATGGGTTTGAGCAGAGTAGCCAGCGATGAGCCTAGTGGCAGTGCGAGTGGGGAAGAAGGAGGGTTGGGGTTTTCTGTAGGAGTGGAAGAAGAGGAGCAGGCATTTTCTGTACGGTTGAGGAAGAAGGTGAGCGGAGGTTTTCTGGACGAGTGAGGAAGATGGGGAGCGGGGGGAATTGGGGGGAGACGGAAGCAGGAGAGCGAACTGCAGTATAAGTGGAAGCGAGGAGGAAGGAGGGTTTTTCTAGGATCGCCCCCTCTTCAAGAAATATGGGCTTCTCCTCGCAAAAAATAAAAACAAATGGGCTTTAAGATGGATATGCTTTTGTATCGGCCCAGTCGGCTACCCGTGTTTCGTACCGGTGGGCCTTGTGCTAGAGGCAACCCATTAGAGACACTCTCCAGCTCTCCAGCTTATTGCCCATTCAAAATAAAATAAGAGACGCCTCCAGCTTAATTATGCTCCTCATCGGTAACATTTTTCAACTTGAAAAAAAGTTATAGCTCCTTTTCAGGCCGGCTTGGCATCCACCAAATTAGAGGATGGTGTACTGCATGCAGACACTCACATTGGTCGTAGCGCGGAAAAATGAGGGGCCAAATAACATGCCCACAATATACATAGATTAACAGGGATTGTGGGGGATTAAATCATGTACAAGCCAAATTCCCCTCCATTCCTCTCCAAACCCCTTGGGAGGAGGTTGAACTGAACAAGGCCTAAGACTAACCACAGGGGGAGTAACTTAGGTAGTAACATAGGGCACTCCAAGAAAATTTTGCTTATGTGGCATGTAGTTAATGAGGAGAGAGATGTTTAGAGTAACATAGTAATATGTTACAGTATAAGTTACTCCCCATTGGGAGTAACTTAGGTAGTAACATAGCGCATTTCTAGATTTTTTTTGCTTATGTTGCAAGTAGTTAATGAGAAATGGTAACATAATATGTTACTATAACATAGCGCTTCCCAAGACAAGTTGAGTCTACAAGCCATTAAATGAAGCCACATATGACACTACTACTATGTTACTTTGCACTATGAAGATAGTAACTTAGACTAGTGCCATACACATGACATTAGTATAAGTTACTCCCCACTATGACCAGCCTTAAGCCTCTCCCAGTGCTCCACCATGTATAGGTGCTAAGCCTGCCACATAGGCATAAAATATGATGTGGGCAAGTTAATTAAGAAGAGAGAGACTAGTTTGGTGACCCCAGGAAGAAACGGTGCTAAGCGCGTGTACCTAGGTGGAAAGACAATTTTGAGTCTATAGCTAATTAAATGAAGCAAGCTTAGCAACAACAAACTAAGCACCTATGCATTGGAGACTTGAGTTGCTAAGCCATTTAATGCACTTAGCACCTCATCTAAGCACATTTGCATTGGAAGAGGTCTTATATATTCCATAAGGTCTCATAATATGATACTCAACTCTCTCTTTCTTCATTTAATTCTACGCCACCTAATCAAATTTGCCTACAACTAGCTGGCATGCATGAGACTATTTATAATACTCCCATTACAACCAGCCTGGTAGAATTAAAATACCTAATCTAAATGGTCGCCGCCCGATCTCTTTGTCCTCCTCCAACATCCGACAGAAGAAGAATTGTGCAAGACACTGGCTGTATTCGCCGGCGTCGCCTCGGCGGTGGCCTTCATGGGATACAATCGACGACGGCCTCCCGTGTTCTACATCTCCTTGATGATGGCGGCGGGCGGGGACGTGCTGCCCGTCATCTTGTCGACATCCGCGTAGCCGCGTTACCTCGTCGACATCCGTGGCGGCTTCTTTCTCTACCTGCATGTCCCGGCTACGCGCGCGTCGACGACGGATGGTGCAGTCGCAGACACTGGAGGCATTGTATGACGTGGCGGCGTCGAGGGCAGCGACGATGCTTGTGCCGCCGTGCTCCCCGACAAGCCGGCGTGGAGCAAGTCGGCACTCTTCCTCGAGCTGTATTGGAGAGGCCAGCTGCGGAACCACACGCTGGTTAGTGCGGCAACTGCCTCCGACGGGCTAGGCGAGGTAGGTGGAGAAGCAAGCGGCCTCGCTCATAACTGCTGGGCTCGGCGGGCCATCCAGACGGCTTTTATGCCGGAGAACTGCTCTTCCTACTCATCGGATGCCGCCGAAGGAGTGGACAAAATGGTGGAAGGAGGAGCTTGGCCCGTTGGCCAGCGTCCTGCTCCTGAACGGACATGTGTGGACGGAGTTGGTTTCTCGCATTCCACGTGGGTTTAAATGTACTAGGTTTTTGAATGCGGCGAGGAGGCTGGTACAACTGGGAGTGTAGCGGGCGGCGCCCTGGGCCGGCGCGCCTCTTGAAATGGCGGACGCAGTGAGAGGTCGCGTCCGCACTGACCCCCTTGACCGTGGACCTTGACGGTGTACGTCACCTTGTGTCCAGATCTAAGATGCCACATTTACCAGATGAATGACTCCAAGTTCGACCACCATGATGCTAGAGGTGCGAGCCGAGGAACACTGTTGGAGACACCCCCCTCAGACTAGCCACAATGGGTAGTAACATAGACTAGTAACATGCTCATGTTACTAGTCTATATGTTACTACCTCTATAGTGGGGACATGCAACACTTCATTTATTAGGCTATAGACACATCTTGCGTTGATATGTGTGATGTTACTCATACTACTAGTAACTAGCTATGTTACTCCATAATATTGCTTGCCACATTATCTACTTTATCTAGATATGTGTGATGTTACTACCTATGTTACTCCCACTTTGAGTAGTCTCATAATTTTCCTCATCATCATCTGAGTCCTAGAAGATCTCACCCACATCATCATTAGGCATGCAACCGCCTTCATAGACAACATGCGCAGAAGGATTAGAGGCGACTGGGGACGCACCACGTCGTGGGCACTCCGTACGTGCTTGTGTGCATGCAGTGTGCGTGCTTTTCCATTGGTGCTAGCTCTAAGGCCGAGGCTGCGGTCGTCTTCGTCTCCGGATAGTTGTTGAGCAACGACGGCAAAGAGGTGCTACAAGAGATGCGTAGGCGCCGTTGTGTGCGAGCTTCGCCATAGCACGACGAACTAGACGTCACCGTAGATGGCGCACGCCTCCATGCAGCTGAGTGTGTGCGCATGCATGTGTTATTCACGTGCATTCTGTGGCCGAGTGTGTGTGCATGCATGTGTTGTGTACGTGTGTTGTGTGCTCCATGCTGTGCGCGTATGTGCATGCGTTGCATCGACATGAGTTAGTGTGTTCACGTGTGTACATGCGTGGATGCATGCGTCCTGTACATGCGTGACTTCTTGCTTGGTTATCAATATAAACTATACAATATCTTCAACTTAGCATCTTGATGTATCGTCTCTAGTGGTTAGCGAAGAGTTCATGTTCTTTTATTTTTTATAGGTGGGTAGGTGGCAAAAAACAGGGGAAAACGTGTAAGGTTCCTTGCGTACGCTCCACCACGAGGTTCCTTGCTCCTTCTCGGTCGTCGGGAATCTATGTTCTTCCACTCTTTTTTTACGTGAGCTTTGTTCATCCTTTTGCCAACACGCGAGACATCTAGCATCAAGGTGCACGTGTCATGCAAGAAAATGGAGATAATCAGATAAGCAGTGCGTAAGTGAGTCATGCACTTCGATGGCACCTACTACGCAATATTTTTTCTCCTCAATGGCACATGAATAGTGCATGTACTCAACGACGGAGCACAAGATGGTAGCCATGACATGGCCAACCCTTTTTTTGGAGAGAGTACGTACTAAATAACTCTGATCTGTCCCGTCAACTCATAGAACGACGAGAAGCTTGCTTACTATGCCTTCTCCCTTGCCAACGCGTGCGCGGTGGCTCGTAGCACGAGGAGAAAAAATTGCTTACAAGCGGTGGACGTGCAGCAGTTCATTTGGTGTCAGATTGCCAGAAGTACTGCTATAGTACCATCATATTGTCCGACTTCCAGAAGAGGCGAAGAGCCAAGCGCAAGGTCACCTACTAACCTTAGGCTAGCCATAGTGGGAGTAACATAAGTAGGAGTACCTCCTCTTTTTTCCTCTAGAAACAACCACAAGAGAATATTGGATGGTAGCAGCACAGTAACTGAATCAAAAATCGAAACCAACCAATGAACTAGTACTACTGATGGTGAGCGTTTGCTAGTATCATGTACTCCGTCTGTCCATGTATATAAGGCTTAATGCGTTTTGCGAGACTAACTTTGGCCCTGTTTGGATCCATGGGTTAGAGTTAGTTTGAGCTAGTTGGGGCTCAAATAGCCCTAAAGTATCCAAACATGAGGGTTAAATTGGAGCAAGTTGCCCCAAACCCACCAAAAAAACTATCCCACCCAAGAGTCGCTAACATGTGATGAGTTAACTGACCTCAATAGACGGCAAAAACGCCAGCCCGCCGCACTTTGAGAGAGACGAGGAGCGAGAAGCGATACAAGCTGCTAGATTACTAGAGCTAGGTGTCGCATGGAGGCCAAGAAATATGGTGATACCATAGGTTAGTCATGTAGTATGATGTAACTACATTGGGCTGCCGTGTTTCGTACTCTTCCGGTCTACTGTGGAGATTATTGGTTGATTTTATATCACTGAATAATATAAAATATTATGAGTGCAGACGCTCCACCACGAGGTTCCTTGCTCCTTCTCGGTCATCGAGAATCTATGTTCTTCCACTCTCTTTTTTGACGTGAGCTTTGTTCTTCCTTTTGCCAACACGCGGGACATCTAGCGTCAAGGTGCACATGTCATGCAAGAAAATGGAGATAAGCAGTGCGTAAGTGAGTCATGCACTGCGATGGCACCTAGTGCTACGCAATATTTTTCCTCCTCGATGGCATGTGAATAGTGCATGTACTCAATGACCGAGCACGGGATGGTAGCCATGGACATGGTCGGCCCTTTTTGGAGAGAGTACTAAATACATATTAATTTTGATGTGTCCCATCAACTCGCAGAACGACGAGAAGCACATGCTGAATGACAAAGCATGGGATGGTAGCCATGGACAAGGTCAACCCTTTTTGGAGATTAATGCACTACTTTTGACGTGTTTGGGCCCCATGCTCATGTATGCCAACGTGGTACAAGTTAATTATTTTGCCAGAGTCAGCTATCACACCCTTTCGATGCCACGTCAATGGTACCCACTAGAAATAAGTTAGACTTGTTCGGTTCAACCGCCTCCCTAGGTGTTTGGAGAGGAATTGGCCAGCGCAAGGCAGTTCTATAGGTGGGCAGGCGGCTTAAGACGAGGGAGGGAAAATTCTACATTCGCAGGGGATGTGGAATTGGCTATTGGGCGGCAACATGTGGTCATCCGGTACACCATAAAGGATACGAAGATGCATCCTATATCAGCAAGGACCAACTTCCCTACCGATAGCTCATCTAACAAAACTCTCAAGTTAACTGTGCTGAGACTGGTGTAGTCATGAGATGGGTGACCGGATGGGAAGTGGACTCGATATTAGCTAGACGGATGGGTCACTGCAAGGTCTTTGTTTTGTAATTTTTGACATTTTTTGTTTTTTTGAACACATGTTAATCGATGGTTTTTTTGAACATAACGCATCCCAAGACATATATGCTTATGTGGCATGGAGTTAATGAGGAGAGAGGTGTTTGTAGTAACATAATATGTTACCGTAACATAACGCACACCAATGCAAAATGAGTCTACAACATAATAAATGAAGGCTTGCATGACACTACATTTATGTTACTACCACTATGATGATAACATGCATATGTTACTAGTCTAAATTACTGCCCACTATGACTAGCCTTAGCATGGTTAATAATATAGTCAACTGATGGCTACAAGGAACCGCCATGTCATCTACAACCATCATCTATATGCACTCATGCAATAGTGTGGGCTATAAGGTTGGCTATTAGTACATTAGTACTTTTTTCCATCTTCTCTCTATCTCTTTCTTCACATTTATTGCATTTATTACATTATTACTTTCTTCACATTTATCTCATGCAAGAGCCTAGCTATATGCGGATTCCTAGACAGATAGAATAAATGTGAAGAAAGAGAAAAAGAGAAGGTTGAAAAAAGTAGTAATGTTATAGCCAACCTTGTAGCCCACACTACTATATGAGTGACTATAAATGATGGCTATACATGACATGGCAGTTTCTTATAGCCATCAGCTGGCTATACTATTAACCATGCTCTTAGTAGTTGACCTTGGGCTTGGCTCTTCGCCTCTTCTGGAAGTCGAATGAGAGCATGGTTAATAGTAGAGCCAGCTAATGGCTATATGACATTGCCATAGCATCTACAGTCAACCTTGTAGCCTTCAAGTATAATAGTAAGATACAAAGATGTGCTACTTCATTAATACATGGCCCACCTCTCACTCTCACATAGTGCCTAGGAGCATGTGTTGCAGCTAGCTCTTATTCTGTAGCTGGCTCATCTTCTCTCTCCTCTTCTCTTCCCTCCATGTCAGCAGAAAAACAATATTTTAATCCTTACAGCCTACTTACATAAGCTTATTATACTTGCTTTGAACTGCTGGCAATCTGAGACCAAATGAACTGCTGCACGTCCACTGTTTGTAGGCAACAGTTCCTCCTCGTGCTGCGAGCCACCATGCACGTGTTGGCGAGGGAGAAGGCGTAGTAAGAAAGCTTCTCGTCGTTCTGTGAGTTGCCGCATGTTGGCAAAAGGATGAACAAAGCTCATGTAAAAAAGAGTGGAAGAACATAGATTCCCGACGACCGAGAAGGAGCAAGGAACCTCGTGGTGGAGTGTCTGACTCATAATATTTTATATTATTCAGCAATATAAAATCAACCAATCATCTCCACAGTAGACCGGAAGAGTACGAAACACGGCATCCCAGTGTAGTTACATCATACTGCATGGCTAACCCACGCTATCACCATATTTCTTGGCCTCCGTGCGACACCTAGCTCTAGTAATCCGGCAGCCCGTATCACTTCCCGCTCCTCGTCTCTCTCAAAGTGCGGCCGGCTGGCGTTATTGCCGTCTATTGAGGTCGGTTAACTCATCACATGTTAGCGACATGCCAAGAGCATTCTAAAAAAATTAGTGTACTCTATTGTTATGCCAAGAAGAGGAAGCGCTTTGACCGATGGACCAAACGAGACAGGCGTGCCATGCCACGAGTGGGTCCAGTTTCCCATTTTGAACTTGTTTGGTGTAGTAGTAACACTTGGTTTTGACTATTGATAAGATTTTATATAGGGCCTAATGTATTCTTCCAGGATGTCATTGACTATTGATAAGATTTTATATAATTTGAAAATTATATCATTTGAAGATCCTTTCATGTCCCGTTTAAAAAAATATCCTTTCACGTACGAATTTGACTGTATGCTTTGAGCAACTTGCATGTCCTATACTGCTCCTGTTTGGATACTCAACTTAGCTAGAGGTTAGACTAACTCATCACTAACCCTGAACTAATTGTAGCCAAAGAGGTTTTTGGGTGACAGGGTTAGATTGACAATAAATGCACTTAATGGAGAGAGAAAAGTGATTTTCTAGTGGGCCCAATGAGAACTATCTCCAATTAGCACCTCTTGGGTGGGATAGTTTTTTTGGTGGGATCCATGCAACTTGCTCCAATTTAACCCTCATGCTTGGATACTTTAGGGCTATTTGAGCCCCAACTAACTCAAACTAACTCTAACCCATGGATCCAAACAGGGCCAAAGTTAGTCTCATAAAACACATTAAGCCCTATATACATGGACAGACGGAGTACATGATACTAGCAAACGCTCACCATTAGTAGTACTAGTTCATTGGTTGGTTTCAATTTTTGATTCAGTTACTGTGCTGCTACCGTCCAATATTCGCGTGTGGTTGTTTCTAGAGGAAAAAAGGAGGTACTAGTACTTACTGTGGGAAAGGTGAAGTGATGGTTGCTCCGTCCGAGCAACTTATTACTCTGGGAATATGGGAGTACCAGCGGATTCAACGAATAGAGAAATGATGGTTGCTTTGTCCGAGCAACTTACTATGGCGAAGGTGGGGCTCTATGATATGACTGCTCACTAGTCATTACTACTGCGGCACAACGACCGGGGTGAATCTTTCCCTGTAGTTGTGCACTCAATATTGCTACATGGTAGGTGGAGCCGATGAAGGATGTCCCACATGTCAGCGAAACGAAGTTGAATTGTTTCTGGCATTGCTATCAATCCTTCAGGATTTGTTTATATGTACGCATAATTTTAATAAAATTGTACTGTGATGCTATGAAGGTTTCAACTTTGGTTCCCGCAGGAAAAAAGGTTTCAACTTAGGATTCATGTGTCCTCTTGCCTCAAGATTATCTCGTTACAACATTCCATCAAATACAAATGAAACTACCATGGCTGCTAATGCATCTCAATGGTTCGCAGATTAGTGCCAATATTCACATCACAACCGAAGACAAAGTTGTGAGAAGGTGTACAAATAAAGAAAAATATATAATTGATCGATGTTGTTCATAGGCATGGCTCCATTTCCTGGGCACAATGTTCATTGGTTGGCAGCTAGTTTCACCCAGCTCTGTAGCCAAAAAAGAGGTGTATTGAGGACACCACAATCCGATCATTTTGTGCAGCTCCACTACAATCGAGCTGACCATCCCGGTTTGCAAAGATATCCAGTCAGTGTGATCACAATAATAGTGAAACTAGTTGATGAAACATAACACACACAAATAGAAGCCGATCACCTCTGTGATCTCTCTTTAGGAATAACTACTTGTTGGAGAAGATTAGGCACGGGGTTGGATGAGGAGGATAGCAAAATCAATCTCCCTTTCCGCAGTCCCACAAAAATGTAAAAATGTTGCCCGTGTGACATTTTGGCGGAACTGCACAAAACACTCTTAAGAAAAAAGTGATTTGTGCAGTTCGCCAAAAGGTCGCAATATCAACGAGGTGAAATGGATAGCCCTGTTTGCAAAAGGAGGTAGAAAGGAAACAATTACTTCCCAATAACATGAGTTGAAGACACACACGCCGACAAAAAAAGAAGCATATTCCATGTAATAAGGGAAAGATAGAAGCATGGTGGTTTATCAAAAATGGTTTGAGGACGAGATTGCAAGATGGAAAGTACGCCGGCCGAGATACGTTTTAAGCAAACAACTAAAGAAGATCCACATGCAGCAATGTGGGAAGATGGGCAGTGGAGCAAGGCCGAAGGAAGCCGTACCTGAGGATAGTCGGGATGTTACTAGGAGGACGCCGACGGCCGGGATCTGCCCATATTGTGGCAGCTAGCAAGTGGCGAAGGCCCTACCACGCCGGAGCTTGGTTAGAGAGAACGACGGGTACCGCGGATCGGGACATGCTGCCTCAACGCCGTCGAATGGAGAAATGATGCACATCCTCCCTTTCCGCTGGCGGACGGGCTGCGGCCGGATCACTGACCAACGATGTGTGTGAGAGAGATGCCACCGCCGCCTTGTGTGAGATGGTGTGATGAGAGACAAACCCCGACAGGCAGGCTTCGTTGTATATAGTGGAGCGGATTTTTCCATTTCCCCCACGACAATCATTTTATATTCTGTACGTGCCATTGAGGAATATATAACTTTATTTAATACTAATGCGTCAAGTCGAACTTTGTTCCGTCTAGCGTGGTACCTGACCCTCCTTCGAGTAAACAACCGCTACACGCGTCAAATTATCATGTGTGCTGCCTTTTCGTACAGAAACGAACTCCACCGTGTACCCGTGCGGGTGTGGCCGGGAATGAGACGTGAGCACGTGTGTCCTGGGTGCACCTCTTCTTTAGGTGCAGGTACGTACGTGGGTGGGTGGGAGAGAGATGGTTTGTGCAAAACAGAGGCAATGTGTTGATGATATCTCAAACAAAAAAACGTAACATATGCAATGTGTGTGAAATAGAGTCATGGATATATCATATATAGAGGGAGCGATCCACGAGAAGAGAGTGGGGGGATCATCGGCGTGAGATATTGATAGAATCGAAAATAGGGATGAAGTGTGTGGCTGCGCGATCGATAAAGAGTGCCATCGAATTTGTGTTTGCCCACGTCAAAGATACAGGGTGGCTGGCCTACTGGAATTTGAGAGGGCAGAGGTGCAGTTTTTCTCTATGGCATGGATACCTACCTACAACGTTCGACTATCGGTGTGTGTGTGGGGGGGGGGGCAGAGACCTAACTATAGAGAGGTAGATCGACTAGTATATGTGTGGAGAAGGAGAGAGACCTAGCTATGTATTGAGGGAGATCGATCGACATCCATGCATATGTGTAGTAGAGGAATAAGGTTGGGAGAAAGACAAAGGTAGAGTGTTGGAGGGTTGGTGGTGGAGTGGCGTCTCACAAATGGAGGGAGAGGCCTGCTAGACAAACAAAGGGTACGAGTGCAATATCAATAAGAGAGGGCTGGGGATGTTTGTCTGTCTATGGACGTGCGTGTGAGAGACGGGTCGGGAGGTATGCAAGGATGATGAGGGGAGACGATATGGTTGTGGTAAGCATACGTAACTACATAGGAAGATCAATCGTCGTGTGTCCGAGAAAGGGAGAGACATAACTAGTGAGGTAAGTCTATCGGTGCGTGGGGAAAACGAATTATAGTCAACCTGGCTATATGTAGGGAGATCGGTACGTATACATGCATGCATGTGTTAGAAGCAAATAAGGTCCGGAGAGACAGACAGGGGGAGATGGGTGCGGCTGGGAGGTGGTGCGACAGGCCTACCATGTCGAGGGGGAGAAGTGTGCGAGTATGAGATCGATGAAAAGAGGGGTGGGAGTGTGCACCTACGTGGAACCGTATTGGACATAGGGGGCATGGACGGTGAGAAGAGAAGAGGGGGAAGTATGTGTTTGTGGTAGGCACACTTGGCTAGAGAGGTATATCGACCGGTGTGTGCCGGAAAGAAGGAGCCGGGGGGCCTACACACACCGCGGGTGAACGACCTAAAGAGAAATAAGGAACATGCGCGATGGAGGGGACGCTCAGGGAGGGTGAGAGGGGGCGGGTGTGTGCATGCACGATAGAAAGTTAGTGCTAGCTAGCTACAAAGAGAAGAGGATCGTGAAGGTGTAAAAGACGAGCAGAGATCATAATTCATTATGAAAAAGTGGATACAGATACTTCAAGAAGATATCATAATGTAGAACATTGATTATAATTTGGGCTAATGTGTGGCTTTTGCAGCTCAGGGCTAAATACTCATCATAATGTAGGGGGCAGGGCACTATACTTTGTGTGATAAACACGGTGTATGTATGGAACATGGTTTAGATTATGAATATATAGTTAGTACATCAAATGTACTATTATTTGGAATCAACATCAAGTGTATTAAAAAAATTGAATTCGAGTTCATATAGTACACATAGTTCATATCTATCTCTATAGTAATCATGTGGTGTGTTGTTAAGGTAATACATGAATGGTGGTTGAAGTCGGCAACAATCATGATTATAGATTCTTATTGAAATAGAGAAACGAATTCAAATTTAGTTCGAATTGCAGCGGTAGTATAGACATTTGGAATGCACTAAAATGTTGGTATGAGTAGGTTACATGCATTATACAGCCACCAAAAAAATTTAATTGGACATAACATGTTGGTATGAGTAGCTTTGAATAGCATTTGTATAGTAAAACGGGACAAGACTCTCTTTGTGTGGTGTGAATAGTTTTATTTTTTTCATTTTTTTCGTTGAGGGAAGTGTGAATTGATTTGGTATGTACAAGTACAATATTACACGTTAGGCTTGTCCCTAAAATTCAACCCGCGCCTTGTTATATCCCGAAAATTCATATATTGTGCTCCCAAAACTGGCGCCTTCACAACCCGCGCCTTGCTTTCCCGAAAATACAACGCGCACGAAAACTCCCTCCAGCTGCCAAATACCGACATGCGAAATCCCCCTTATAACCCTGAGCCGAAAGGGCCGCTAGTTCAAATCGGTGGGGGTACTTTTGTAACACACCCTACATTTTGGACAAGTGCGTCCCTAAGTCATGGTTCCCCCTCCCATCGCCTCCTTTTCGCAATTCGAAATCCTATGCCGCCATAACCTCTCTGCTCTAGCCGCGAAACCCCACCCTCCTCCGTCCGCCACCTCACCGCTGCCCAGCCGGAGCCTCTTCCCTGACGACGTCGTCCACCGCAACAGCTCGACGTCCCTCATCCACCTCCCCGGATGAGGATCCGTCGTCCATCTCGTTGTCCCGCCGGTTCAGCCACCCCGTCCTCCACCTCCAAGGAGCTGCTCCGACGATCGCCTCGTCTATCACGGCTGCTCCAACCCCATAGCGCCTCCTTAACCTGCTCCACCGGAACCGCAGCATCCTCGCCGACTCCTCGGACAAAGTCGAGGCCTACTCGGCGCCACTAATGAGGTTGTACACTCATCGCATCGCACCTTCTCCTTAACTCGACCTCTCGGCACCGACTGTGCTCCATCCCGCACCCCCATGGAGTGGCTACCTCGAAGCCGACGCCGCGGGCAACATCTCCACGGCGGCTCTCCCCTAGTGCGAGGCCCCTTCAGCGGCGGTGTCCATACCAGCCAGATCTTCTGCTGCTACTTCGGTTCTCGCTCGCTCGCTCGCACTGCTGCTACTCCGGCTCTCGCTCGCTCGCGCAGTAGCTGCTTCTGCTCCGGCTCTCGCTCGCTCGCGCTGCTGCTGCTCTCCCCCTCACTCGTGCTGCTGTTCTACTCCAATTTAGCTACACTTCAGTCGACTGTATCGACTTTTGGGTCAGTCGATTTTCAGGGGGGGGGGCTCGCAGGAGTTAAGGAAGAACCACCCGCAGCGGGGAGGGGGGCTCGCCAGTGAGGTACCCCACTATCTATCTCAGGGTTCATGGTGGGGGCGGTGGTCGTTGACGGTGGGGGCGGTGGCATGGGGATCGCCGGAGAAAAATCTCATCGCGCGGGGGGGGGGGGGGGGGGCTAGAGGGACGGACCGGGCGACGATGGACCGGCGGTGGGGAGTTGTTTCGGGGCGGTAGGGGGACGGCCGACCGACGGTGGGGAGTTGTTTCGGGGTGGCGAGGCGGCGGCGGACTGGCAGTGGGGAGTTGTTTCAGGGCGGCGAGGCGGCGCGGGGGCCGGTGGTGGCTGGCGGCTGCTATGTCTTGAGCTTGCGTTGGTTTTCCCCGAAGAGGAAGGGATGATGCAGCAGAGTAGCGTAAGCATTTCCCTCAGTTTTTGAGAACCAAGGTATCAATCCAGTAGGAGGCCACGCTCAAGTCCCTCGTACCTGCACAAAACGATAGCTACTCGCAACCAACTCGATTAGGGGTTGTCAATCCCTTCACGGCCACTTACGAGAGTGAGATCTGATAGATATAATATTTTTGGTATTTTTGATATAAAGATGCAAAGTAAAAAGTAAAGGCAAAGTAAAAATCAAAGCAAGATTAAAGTGATGGAGATTGATATGATGAGAATAGACCCGGGGGCCATAGGTTTCACTAGTGGCTTCTCTCAAGAGCATAAGTATTCTACGGTGGGTGAACAAATTACTGTTGAGCAATTGACAGAATTGAGCATAGTTATGAGAATATCTAGGCATGATCATGTATATAGGCATCACGTCCGTGACAAGTAGACCGAAATGATTCTGCATCTACTACTATTACTCCACTCATCGACCGCTATCCAGCATGCATCTAGAGTATTAAGTTAAAAACAGAGTAACGCCTTAAGCAAGATGACATGATGTAGAGAGATAAATTCATGCAATATGAAATAAACCCCATCTTGTTATCCTCGATGGCAACGATGCAATACGTGCCTTGCTGCCCCTTCTGTGACTGGGAAAGGACACCGCAAGATCGAACCCAAAGCTAAACACTTCTCCCATGGCAAGAACTACCAATCTAGTTGGCCAAACCAAACGGATAATTCGAAGAGACTTGCAAAGATAACCAATCATACATAAAAGAATTCAGAGAATATTCAAATATTATTCATAGATAGACTTGATCATAAACCCACAATTCATCGATCTCAACAAACACACCGCAAAAAGAAGATTACATCGAATAGATCTCCACGAGAGAGGGGGAGAACTTTGTATTGAGATTCAAAGAGAGAGAAGAAGCCATCTAGCTACTAACTGTGGACCCGAAAGTCTGAGGTAAACTAGTCACACTTCATCGGAGGGGCTAGGATGACGTAGAAGCCCTCCGTGATGACGGCCCTCTTCCGGCGGAGCTCCGGAACAGGCCCCAAGATGGGATCTCGTGGATACAGAAAGTTGCGGCGGTGGAATTAGGTTTTTGGCTCCTGTTCTGATCGTTTGGGGGTACGTAGGTATATATAGGAGGAAGGAGTACGTCGGTGGAGCACCGAGGGGCCCATGAGGCAGGGGGCGCGCCCTAGGGGGGGGCGCCCCCACCCTCGTGACCTCCTCTTTGACTCCTTGGAGTAGGGTCCAAGTTTCCTGGATCACGTTTGGTGAGAAAATCACGTTCCCGAAGATTTTATTCTGTTTGGACTCCGTTTGATATTCTGTTTCTCCGAAACACTGAAATAGGCAAAAAATAGCAATTCTGGGCTGGGCCTCCGGTTAATAGGTTAGTCCCAAAAATAATATAAAAGTGGAAAATAAAGCCCAATATAGTCCAAAACAGTAGATAATATAGCATGGAGCAATCAAAAATTATAGATACGTTGGAGACGTATCAGGCACCTCCAAGCTTAATTCCTGCTCGTCCTCGAGTAGGTAAATGATAAAGATAGAATTTTTGATGCGGAGTGCTACTTGGCATAATTTCAATGCAAATCTTCTTAATTGTGGTATGAATATTCAGATTAGAAAGATTCAAGACAAAAGTTTATATTAACATAAAAATAATAATACTTCAAGCATACTAACAAAGCAATTATGTCTTCTCAAAATAACATGGCCAAAGAAATTTATCCCTACAAAATCATATAGTCTGGCTATGCTCCATCTTCACCACACAAAGTATTTAAAGCATGCACAACCCCGATGACAAGCCAAGCAATTGTTTCATACTCTAACTTTTTCAAAACTTTTTCAATCTTCACGCAATACATGAGCATGAGCCATGGATATAACACTATAGGTGGAATAGAATGGTGGTTGTGGATAAGACAAAAAGGAGGGGAAGATAGTCTCACATCAACTAGGTGTATCAACGGGCTATGGAGATGCCCATCAATAGATATCAATGTGAGTGAGTAGGGATTGCCATGCAATGGATGCACTAGAGGTATAAACGTATGAAAGCTCAACAAAATAAACTAGTGGTGTGCATCCAGCTTGCTTGCTCATGAAGACCTAGGGCAATTTGAGGAAGCCCATCATTGGAATATACAAGCCAAGTTCTATAATGTAAAATTCCCACTAGTATATGAAAGTGACAACATATGAGACTCTCTATATGAAGAACATGGTGCTACTTTGAAGCATAATATATGAGACTCGCTATATCATGGTGCTACTTTGAAGCACAAGTGTGGAAAAAGATAGTAGCATTGCCCTTTTTTATTTTTTTGGGCCCTCTTTTTTTCTTTGGCCTCCCCCCTTTTTTGGGATAATGCTCTATTGAATGATGATCATCACACTTCTATTTATTTACAACTCAATGATTACAACTCGATACTAAAACAAAGTATGACTCTATATGGATGCCTCCGGCGGTGTACCGGGATATGCAATGAATCAAGAGTGACAAGTATGAAAAAATTATGAACGATGGCTTTGCCACAAATACTATGTCAACTACATGATCATGCTAAGCAATATGACAATGATGAATGTGTCATGATGAACTAGATGGTGGAAAGTTGCATGGCAATATATCTCGGAATGGCTATGGAAATGCCATAATAGGTAGGTATGGTGGCTGTTTTGAGGAAGGTATATGGTAGGTGTATGATACCGGCGAAAGGTGCACGGTATTAGAGAGGCTAGCAAAGGTAGAAGGGTGAGAGTGCGTATGATCCATGGACTCAACATTAGTCATAAAGAACTCATATACTTATTGCAAAAATCTAGAAGTTATCAAAGCAAAGTACTACGCACATGCTCCTAGGGGGATAGATTGGTAGGAAAAGACCATAGCTCGTCCCCGACCGCCACTCATAAGGAAGATAATCAATAAATAAATCATGCTCCGACTTCATCACATAACGGTTCACCATACATGCATGCTACGGGAATCACAAACTTTAACACTAGTATTCTTTAAATTCACAACTACTCAACTAGCATGACTTTAATATTATCACCTCCATATCTCAAAACAATTATCATGCTTCAATCTTTTCTTAGTATTCAACACACTCAAAAGAAAGTTTCACAAATCTTGAATACCAAGAATATTATTATTAAGCAAATTACCATGATATTAAGACTCTCAAAATAATTTAAGTGAAGCATGAGAGATCAATAGTTTCTTTAAAATAAATCCACCACCGTGCTCTAAAAGATCTAAGTGAAGCACATAGAGCAAAATTATAACGCTCAAAAGATATAAATGAAGCATATAGAGCAAAACTACTTAGCTCAAAAGATATAAGTGAAGCACATAGAGTATTTTATCAAATTTTAATTCATGGATGGCTCTCTCAAAAGGTGTGTACAGCAAGGATGATTGTGGCATACTAAGACACAAAGACACAAATAATACAAGACGCTCCAAGCAAAACACATATCATGTTGGTGAATAAAAATATAGCTCCAAGTAAATTACCGATGGAAGTGGACGAAAGAGGGGATGCCTTCCGGGGCATCCCCAAGCTTTGACTTTTTGGTGTCCTTGGATTATCTTGGGGGTTCCATGGGCATCCCCAAGCTTAGGCTCTTGCCACTCCTTGTTCCATAATCCATCAAATCCTTACCCAAAACTTGAAAACTTCACAACACAAAACTCAAAATAGAAAACTCGTGAGCTCCGTTAGCGAAAGAAAACAAAAGACCACTTCAAGGTACTGTAATGAACTCATTCTTTATTTATATTGGTGTTAAACCTACTGTATTCCAACTTCTCTATGGTTTATAAACTATTTTACTAGCCATAGATTCATCAAAATAAGCAAACAACACACGAAAAACAGAATCTGTCAAAAACAGAACAGTCTGTAGTAATCTGTAGCCAGCGCAAGATCTGGAACCCCAAAAATTCTAAAATAAATTTCTGGACGTGAGGAATTTATCTATTAATCATCTGAAAAAATAATTAACTAAATATCACTCTTCAAATAAAAATGACAGCAGTTCTCGTGAGCGCTAAAGTTTCTGTTTTTTACCGCAAGTTCAACAAGACTTTCCCCAAGTCTTCCCAACGGTTCTACTTGGCACAAACACTAATTAAGCACAAAAAACACAACCAAAACAGAGGCTAGATAATTTATTTATTACTAAACAGGAGCAAAAATCAAGGAATAAAAATAAAATTGGGTTGCCTCCCAACAAGCGCTATCGTTTAACGCCCCTAGCTAGGCATAAAAGCGAGGATAGATCTAGGTATTGCCATAGTAGTAAGATAGATTATTAAAACTCATTTCATATTCTCTACGTTCGGCAGCAAGTTTTCTTTGAGGCAAGCAAAAGTAATCAAAAGGGCTAAATTTAACGCGACAAAAGTCCCCAAGATCAACCTTGGGAGGTATAGGTTCCTCCTTTGGTCCTTCATAATGCACAACCAATTCATCATTATAAGCATTCTTTTGACAGAACTTTGTGAGCCTATATTCAAGAGAATATCCCAGTTCATTATTTTGAATAGCCAAATCATCATTAAGTTCAGAAATTATGTCAACTAAAACATTGGTAGGAACCCTTTTTCTAAGATTTTCATTGAAAGCAACATAGTCTAGAGATTGAAAACACATTATTTCTTCTTGATCAAAGAGGATAGTCTCTATGGGAGGACGGCAAGCGTCCACCCTATAATGCGCAAAGATTTCTTTGGCCTCTTTTATTATGAATCTAAACTCATGAGCCAAAAAGATAGTAGCGGCACGCTTAACAGAAGAATGCTCAATATTAGAAAATTCCAGAAAAATCCTTTGTATGGAAGGATGCATGTGCATGAATTGTCTTTCAAGTTCAACTACAAGCATGGCAATAGCGTCCGCAAGACTACTAGTTCTGTGAAGGATAGAACTACCCATAGAAGGTAAAGCACCGGCACAAGTAAAGAAATCTTGAATAACTCCTTTTCCAATAATATTACCACTACCAACACGGAATTTTTCTGTATGAAAGATGGTAGGTTCTTTAGCGGGAGCATCAGAATTTTTCATTATATTATTATTGTCCATATCGACAATAATTTCCCCAATTTCAGACATAGAGGCAGAGGGTAAAGGACTAGACATAATGACAAGCAAACTAACTAACACACGAGCAAACAAAGGCAAACGGGCAAAAGAGGCAAATAGAGAGGGAGGATAGAGAGAGAGAGGGCGAATAAAACGGCAAGGGTGAAGTGGGGGAGAGGAAAACGAGAGGCAAATGGCAAATAATGTAATGCGAGAGATAGGGATTGCGATGGGTACTTGGTATGTTGACTTTTTGCGTAGACTCCCCGGCAACGGTGCCAGAAATCCTTCTTGCTACGTCTTGAGCTTGCGTTGGTTTTCCCTGAAGAGGAAGGGATGATGCAGCAGAGTAGCGTAAGTATTTCCCTCAATTTTTGATAACCAAGGTATCAATCCAGTAGGAGGCCAGGCTCAAGTCCCTCGTACCCGCACAAAACGATAGCTACTCACAACCAACGCGATTAGGGGTTGTCAATCCCTTCACGGTCACTTATGAGAGTGAGATCTGATAAATATAATATTTTTGGTATTTTTGATATAAAGATGCAAAGTAAAAAGTAAAGGCAAAGTAAAAAAGCAAAGCAAGATGAAAGTGATGGAGATTGATATGATGAGAATAGACCCGGGGGCCATAGGTTTCACTAGTGGCTTCTCTCAAGAGCATAAGTATTCTACGGTGGGTGAACAAATTACTGTTGAACAATTGACAGAATTGAGCAGATTTATGAGAATATCTAGGCATGATCATGTATATAGGCATCACATCCATGACAAGTAGACCGAAACGATTCTGCATCTACTACTATTACTCCACTCATCGACTGCTACCCAACATGCATCTAGAGTATTAAGTTAAAAACAGAGATGTAGAGAGATAAATTCATGCAATATGAAATAAACCCCATCTTGTTATCCTCGATGGCAACGATGCAATACGTTCCTTGCTGCCCCTTCTGTCACTGGGAAAGGTGTAGGATCTTGAAGTAGATGTGTCTAGAGGGGGGGTGATTAGACACTTAATGCTAAAGTTGCAATTTTTAAGCTTTTTCGGTTTAAGTGGAGTTTAGGCATAATTTCAACATTCACAATACATATCAAGCAAGTATGCAAAGAGTGTATAGGCAGCGGAAAGTAAAGCATGCAACTTGCAAGAATGTAAAGGGAAGGGTTTGGAGAATTCAAACGCAATTGGAGACACGGATGTTTTTCCCGTGGTTCGGATAGGTGGTGCTATCCTACATCCACGTTGATGGAGACTTCAACCCACGAAGGGTAACGGTTGCGCGAGTCCACGGAGGGCTCCACCCACGAAGGGTAATGGTTGCGCGAGTCCACGGAGGGCTCCACCCACGAAGGGTCCACGAAGAAGCAACCACCCACGAAGGGTCCACGAAGAAGCAACCTTGTCTATCCCACCATGGCCATCGCCCACGAAGGACTTGCCTCACTAGCGGTAGATCTTCACGAAGTAGGCGATCTCCTTGCCCTTACAAACTCCTTGGTTCAACTCCACAATCTTGTCGGAGGCTCCCATGTGACACCTAGCCAATCTAGGAGACACCACTCTCCAAGAAGTAACAAACGGTGTGTTGATGATGAACTCCTTGCTCTTGTGCTTCAAATGATAGTCTCCCCAACACTCAACTCTCTCTCATAGGATTTGGATCTGGTGGAAAGAAGGTTTGAGTGGAAAGCAACTTGGGGAAGGCTAGAGATCAAGATTCATATGGTAGGAATGGAATATCTTGATCTCAACACATGAGTAGGTAGCTCTTTCTCAGAAATAGGATGCTGGAAGTGTAGGCTTAGTCTGATGGCTCTCTCCACGAATGAAGAGGAGGTGGAGGGGTATATATAGCCTCCACACAAAATCCAACCGTTACACACAGTTTTCCAATCTCGGTGGGACCGAATCAACAAACTCGGTCAGACCGAAATAGGAAACCTAGTGACCGTTAGAGATTTTCGGTGGGACCGACTGGATCAACTCGGTGGGACCGATGTGCTAGGGTTAGGGTAAAACCAAAACTCGGTTTGACCGATTAATCAAACTTGGTGGGACCGATTTGGGTAATAAGTGAAACAGAGAGTTGGCCAAGCAAACTCGGTGGGACCGATTGCATATCTCGGTGGGACCGAGAATATTGCAATAGGTAACAGAGAGTTTGCAAGCCCATCTCGGTGAGACCGAGATCCCATCGGTGAGACCGAACTGATTAGGGTTTGGCAGTGGCTATGACAAGTGAAACTCGGTGGAGCCGGATAGGAAGAATCGATAGGTCCGAGTTTGGCTTTGGGTTTTAGGTCATATGTGGAAGTGGGAAAGTAGCTGAGGATTTTGGAGCATATCATTAAGCACTTGAAGCAAGAGGCTCATTAAGCAACACCTCATCCCTCCTTGATAGTATTGGCTTTTCCTATGGACTCAATGTGATCTTGGATCACTAAAATGTAAAATGAAGAGTCTTGAGCTTTAAGCTTTAGCCAATCCTTTGTCCTTCGCATCTTGGAGAACTTCCCACAACCTTTAGTCCATGCCACTCCATTGTTGAACTTATCTGAAACATACTAGATGAAAACGTTAGTCCAACAAGAGATATGTTGTCATCAATTATCAAAACCACCTAGGGAGCACTTGTGCTTTCAATCTCCCCCTTTTTGGTAATTGATGGCAACATACATCAAAGCTTTAGATAAAGATATAAAGAATAGCAAGTAAAGCTTTGGAAGGACATGTAACAAACATAGGCTCCCCCTTACATGTATGCAATCATATGAATAAAATATAGAAGCATGTGAGAGCATAATCATGACAGTGTAGGCAATGTGTTACATGTATCTTGGCCATATGCATCAGAGCAAAAGATTATCAAGGAAAATATCTTCATGCTTACGAGTCCTTCTTGCAAATAGTATGTACATAAGCAAGAATCCCTCATACTCATGATTTTGATGCATACACTTACCTTGTAGTCTTTGAGTTGGCTTAGGATGGAATGAACCTGCACAAACAAAGTTAGATAACATAGGTACATCCACTAGCGAGAGCAAACAAAAGAAACCACAAGAATACCAAGACTGGGATGACATGTAGAGAGTAAGTACTAGGTACTACATTGAATTCAACATGTCCCCAAGAGTAAATATATGCAATGAATTTGAATGATTTCTTTCCCTTAGGTGTCTTGCTCCCCCTGAATCTTTCATGGGATATTGGGAGAAGATAGGGAACAGAAAATCAGAGCTGAAAGATACAACTGGATAGAACTTAATGCAAATAAGCATATATGAACATGTCTTTCCCCCAAAAAGACATGTGACATCTCTCCTCTTGAACATCAAGCATCTGGGATCCTTGAGTATTTTCTTTCCCTGGAAATCTCTCTCTCCCCCTTAATAACATCTGGGAAATCTCTCTCTCCCCCTTAACAACATCTGGGATCCTTGAGACTTTCTCTCCCCCTTGAGCTTCCCTTAACAACATCTGGGATCCTTGAGACTTTCTCTCCCCCTTGAGCTTTGATGTGATCTCTTTCTCCTCCTTTGACATCAATTTCCAAGAAGGGCTTTCTGGAATCCGTCGTATAGGTTTGGTCCTTGAGACTCAGCACAAAGCAAAGGATAAAATTGTGATGCTTGTAGAGGACAAGATTCATTGAGTGGAGCTGGATCAGAAGAAATGTAGAACAAGTGGCAAACTGTTTTTCTGATTGCAAAGTCGGTGGCACCGAGTGGCATATTTCGGTGGTACCGAAAGGATTCGGTTGGACCGAAAATTACAAGTCGGTGAAACCGAGTTTACACAGAGAAAAACATTTGTCACCTCAGCTCACTAGACATGTAGGATCTCACAAAGATTTGCAATGAATTACCTGAAGGATTTTCAAGGAATTGAATGCAGAAAATGCAGACCAAAATCAAAAAGAAAAGAGAAGAAACTGAAAGATCTAGATGAAGTTTTTCTTTGTTTTTGAAAAAGAGAAAGAAAATAAATATGCATGAGACAAATGCAATAACACAAAGAAAGAACACAAGAGAGCTTCATCTAGAGTTGGGCGGTGACATAGTCTCCTATGTTAGAGTATATTGACTTAGGAGTCAAGTGAGAACACTTGATCATAGGTCATACTCATCGTTTAAGCTCAAAAATGGGGTTACCATTTTTCGTTTGAGCATCTTGATGTATTCACATCTTGTTGAGTTGCTTTGACTCATGTCTTGGAGTAAAGCTTCTCTAAGATGGAATAACATACCTTGGGTGGTGGTGTGGTTCTTGCTCATGTAGTTGAACTTGTGTGGGTGCTCAAGGTTGATGTAGCTCATCAAGAGTTGGGAGCACCACTTGGAGTTTGAGTTCATCTTCCTACATGGGTTAGTTCTTGCAAGGAAAAGCACTTGTGTATCCAAAAATGACAATCATGAAGCTCAACATAGAATTTGTCAAAGGATATGTTTGAATGGTTTTGTGCTTCCTTGTCTTCAACCACCATTATGTAGAGTCTTGGTGATGTAGAGATTGCTCAAGATGTGAGTGAGTCACAATCTCATGGAATTAGATTCAACCAAGCACCTACATGGGTTAGACAACATGCAAGGTGCAAATATATCCAAGACATAAGATAGTTATCATAAGAGATATATCATGGATTAGTCATAAGCTCATGTCTTGCATGTATCCAATGGAGTTTCTACTCCAAGTTCGAAGCATCAATAATGTTCAATTCACCTCTCAACCTGCAAAACACTTTCTCATCAAGTGGTTTAGTGAATATATCCGCTAATTGCTTATCGGTGCGAACATGCTTAAGATTAATGTCACCCTTAGCAACATGATCTCGAATGAAATGATGACGAACTTCAATATGCTTAGTTCGAGAATGTTGTACAGGATTATGACCAATTTTGATAGCACTTTCATTGTCACAAAGCAATGGAACATGTTTCACATAGATCCCATAATCTTTAAGAGTTTGGGTCATCCAAAGCAATTGAGCACAACATGAACCAGCGGCAATGTATTCCGCTTCGGCGGTGGATAAGGACACCGAGTTTTGTTTCTTGGAAGACCAAGACATAAGAGATCTACCAAGAAATTGACAAGTACCCGAAGTGGACTTTCTATCAACCTTGTCTCTGGCATAATCCGAGTCGGAATAGCCAACAAGATCAAAAGAGGACCTCTTAGGATACCAAATGCCAAAATTTGGTGTATGGATTAAGTATCTCACTATCCTTTTCACAGCCTTAAGATGACATTCTTTAGGAGCAGCTTGATATCGTGCACACATGCACACACTTAGCATAATATCGGGACATGAAGCACATAGGTATAACAATGAACCAATCATAGAGCGATAAACCTTTTGATCAACCGGTTCACCATCTTTGGTTAAATCATTATGTCCACTCGTAGGCATGGGTGTAGACATACCTTTGCATTCTTGCATATTGAACTTCTTGAATACGTCCTTGGTGTACTTTGTTTGAGAGACAAATGTACCTTCCTTAGTTTTCTTGATTTGCAAACCGAGAAAGAATTTGAGTTCACTCATCATAGACATCTCAAACTTCTCTGACATTAGCTTTCCAAACTTTTCACTAAAGAGAGGGTTAGTTGAACCAAATATGATATCATCAACATAAATTTGGCATACAAATAGTTCTCCATTAACCCTTTTAGTAAAAAGAGTAGAATCAATTTTACCAATTTCAAAACCACTTGCAATAAGGAACTTGGTCAAGCATTTATACCATGCTCTAGGAGCTTGTTTAAGACCATAAAGAGCTTTGTGAAGTTTGTAAACATGATTTGGTTTCTTAGGATTGATGAAGCCGGGAGGTTGTTTGACATAAACTTCCTCCTCTATTTCACCATTTAGAAAAGCACTTTTGATGTCCATTTGGTACAAGGTGATATTATGGTGATTAGCATAGGCAAGTAAGATGCGAATGGACTCAAGTCTAGCAACGGGAGCATATGTCTCACCATACTCCATACCTTCGACTTGTGTGTACCCTTGGGCGACGAGACGTGCTTTGTTGCGAACCACTTGTCCATCTTCATCTTGCTTGTTGCGAAACACCCATTTGGTACCAATGATGTTATGGTTGTTGTCGGGCTTCTCAACCAATGTCCAAACTTGGTTTCTCTCAAAGTTGTGTAGCTCTTCATGCATAGCGTTTATCCAATCCGGATCTTCCAATGCTTCTTCAACCTTCATAGGTTCAATGCTAGAGATGAATGAATAGTTTTCACAAAAGTTAGCTAAACGAGTCTTTGAGCGAGTGATTCTCCCGGTTTGTATATCGTTGAGGATTTGCTCGACGGGATGATCTTTGGCAATTCTTGCTCGAACTCGTGGGAGCTTTTGCTTGGGTCTTCATTGAACGTCTTCTTCATCTTGTTCTTCTTCTTGGCCTTCTTCATTGTTGACGTCGTCGTTCTCTTGTCGTGGTGGAGAAGGAGGTTGTTGATGTTCGTCTTGATGCATTTCCTTGTCTTCTTCATCTTGGTGTGTCCCACTTGTGGATGCTTCCGTATCAATTCTTGGTTCACCTTGTCGTGAAGTGGAAGCTTCCACTTGGACGGATGATGTACTCTCCTTCACCTCCGTTGGACGAACTTTGCCTATGGACAAGTCTTGGATTGCTTCTGAAGGGTCTTTGTCTCCTACATCAATTGGCAATTGCTCTACTTGCGAGCCATTAGATTCATCAAACTTCACATCTACCGTCTCTTCAACCTTTCGGGTGAAATTGTTGTAGACACGGTAAGTGTGAGAGTTTGAGCCATAACCGAGTAGGAAACCTTCATGAGATTTAGGAGCAAACTTTGAACGATGATGCTTATCAAGAATGTAGCACTTTGAGCCGAATACTCGAAAGTATCCAACTTAGGGTTTGTTACCGGTGAGAAGCTCGTATGCCGTCTTGCCGAGTAGCTTGTGAAGATACAAGCGATTTGTTGCGTGACAAGCTGTCTCAACCGCTTCTACCCAAAAGTGTTTCGGCGTCTTGTATTCATCAAGCATCGTTCTTGCCATCTCGATGAGCGTCCGGTTCTTCCTCTCAACAACTCCATTTTGTTGAGGTGTGTACGTAGCCAAGAACTCATGTGAAATCCCTTCTTCGTCAAGAAAGGTGTCCACATTTGCGTTCTTGAACTCCGTTCCGTTGTCACTCCGAACCTTCTTGATCTTCACGTCAAACTGATTTTGGGCCTTCCTAGCGAAGTTTTTGAAGATCTTCTGGACCTGCGACTTGTCATTAAGAAAGAACACCCACGTAAATCTTGAAAAATCATCAACTATAACTAGACCAAAAGAATTTCCACCGAGACTCTTGTAGGCGTTGGGACCAAAAAGATCCATATGAAGTAGCTCGAGTGGCCTCCTTGTGGTCATGATGTTCTTCACGGGATGTCTTCCTCCAACCTGTTTACCTGCTTGACAAGCACTGCAAAGTCTATCCTTATCAAATATGACATCGTTAACTCCAAGGATATGATTTCCTTTAATAAGCTTGTCAAGGTTTCTCATGCCAACGTGACCTAGTCGTCTATGCCACAACCAACCTTTTGAGGATTTAGCAATAAAGCAAGTTTTAGGTTGTGCCTTTTTAGAGAAATCGACAATGTAAAGATCACCTCTACGCATACCGGTAAAGACCATTTTATGATTGTCTCGACGAAATACTTGGCAATCTACCTCAGTAAATAGGACATTCAAACCGAAATCAGCAAGTCTAGATACTGAAAGTAAGTTGTAGCCAAGAGATTCAACGAGCATGACATTTTGAATGGAACTATCATGTGAGATGGCCACCTTACCAAGGCCAACCACTTTACCCTTTTAATTATCACCAAAGGTGACATATTTTCGAGGGCCGTCATTTTCAGCAAGCTCAAGGAACATCTCTTCATCTCTAGTCATATGATCAGTACATCCACTATCAAGAACCCATTCCTTTCCTCCTGACGCATATCCCCGAAGATTTGCCATAAGACCAAAATGTCTCATTGCATCATCAAGATCGAAGTCACTATCATCATCATCATCATCATCATCATCATCATAGTATCCATGTTCATCATGATCTTGTGACTCATCATTTCCTAGAGAGGGTAATTCATTAGATAAATGGTCATCAAAGTGGTCACTTTTATGAATTCTTATAGCTTCGAATATAATATCACTAATGATTCCAACATCTCCTTTAGCATGCTTGAGATTGGTAAGCTCAAATAGACAATCATCAAAACTAGGATCACTAGAGTTCATCTTACTCAAGGCAATAGATTTATGGAGAATATCATCCAAATTTTTCAAGAAATGATCGGGAAATCGTTCCTCAAGAAATTTCCATATAGTATAGGCACAATTAAGAGTAGGCAAACTAGCAATCAAATTTTTGGGCAATCCTCTAATGATGAGCTCAATAGTTCTAAGATTGCGAATCATGTCAATATCTTCATCTAGGGTAGGATGCAAGGGATCAATATGAGGTGCACAAGGGCTAGCAATATACTTGTTCAAATGATATCGATTGAAGATTACAAGCATCTCATTTTTCCACTCATGAAAATATTTTTCATCAACAATAGGCACTCTATGTCTAAGACTCCCTAAAGTAGACACATCCATCTTCCTCCAATGGTGATTAAACCAAGGCAATGGAGACCAAAGCTCTGATACCACTTGTAGGATCTTGAAGTAGATGTGTCTAGAGGGGGGGTGATTAGACACTTAATGCTAAAGTTGCAATTTTTAAGCTTTTTCGGTTTAAGTGGAGTTTAGGCATAATTTCAACATTCACAATACATATCAAGCAAGTATGCAAAGAGTGTATAGGCAGCAGAAAGTAAAGCATGCAACTTGCAAGAATGTAAAGGGAAGGGTTTGGAGAATTCAAACGCAATTGGAGACACGGATGTTTTTCTCGTGGTTCGGATAGGTGGTGCTATCCTACATCCACGTTGATGGAGACTTCAACCCACGAAGGGTAACGGTTGCGCGAGTCCACGGAGGGCTCCACCCACGAAGGGTAATGGTTGCGCGAGTCCACGGAGGGCTCCACCCACGAAGGGTCCACGAAGAAGCAACCACCCACGAAGGGTCCACGAAGAAGCAACCTTGTATATCCCACCATGGCCATCGCCCACGAAGGACTTGCCTCACTAGCGGTAGATCTTCACGAAGTAGGCGATCTCCTTGCCCTTACAAACTCCTTGGTTCAACTCCACAATCTTGTCGGAGGCTCCCAAGTGACACCTAGCCAATCTAGGAGACACCACTCTCCAAGAAGTAACAAACGGTGTGTTGATGATGAACTCCTTGCTCTTGTGCTTCAAATGATAGTCTCCCCAACACTCAACTCTCTCCCATAGGATTTGGATCTGGTGGAAAGAAGGTTTGAGTAGAAAGCAACTTGGGGAAGGCTAGAGATCAAGATTCATATGGTAGGAATGGAATATCTTGATCTCAACACATGAGTAGGTAGCTCTTTCTCAGAAATAGGATGCTGGAAGTGTAGGCTTAGTCTGATGGCTCTCTCCACGAATGAAGAGGAGGTGGAGGGGTATATATAGCCTCCACACAAAATCCAACTGTTACACACAGTTTTCCAATCTCGGTGGGACCGAATCAACAAACTCGGTCAAACCGAAATAGGAAACCTAGTGACCGTTAGAGATTTTCGGTGGGACCGACTGGATCAACTCGGTGGGACCGATGTGCTAGGGTTAGGGTAAAACCAAAACTTGGTTTGACCGATTACTCAAACTCGGTGGGACCGATTTGGGTAATAAGTGAAACAGAGAGTTGGCCAAGCAAACTCGGTGGGACCGATTGCATATCTCGGTGGGACCGAGAATATTGCAATAGGTAACAGAGAGTTTGCAAGCCCATCTCGGTGAGACCGAGATCCCATCGGTGAGACCGAACTGATTAGGGTTTGGCAGTGGCTATGACAAGTGAAACTCGGTGGCGCCGGATAGGAAGAATCGATAGGTTCGAGTTTGGCTTTGGGTTTTAGGTCATATGTGGAAGTGGGAAAGTAGCTGAGGATTTTGGAGCATATCATTAAGCACATGAAGCAAGAGGATCATTAAGCAACACCCCATCCCTCCTTGATAGTATTGGCTTTTCCTATGGACTCAATGTGATCTTGGATCACTAAAATGTAAAATGAAGAGTCTTGAGCTTTAAGCTTTAGCCAATCCTTTGTCCTTCGCATCTTGGAGAACTTCCCACAACCTTTAGTCCATGCCACTCCATTGTTGAACTTATCTGAAACATACTAGATGAAAACGTTAGTCCAACAAGAGATATGTTGTCATCAATTATCAAAACCACCTAGGGAGCACTTGTGCTTTCAAAAGGACACCGCAAGATCAAACCCAAAGCTAAACACTTCTCCCATGGCAAGAACTACCAATCTAGTTGGCCAAACCAAACGGATAATTCAAAGATACTTGCAAAGATAACCAATCATACATAAAAGAATCCAGAGAAGATTCAAATATTATTCATAGATAGACTTGATCATAAACCCACAATTCACCGATCTCAACAAACACACCGCAAAAATAAGATTACATCGAATAGATCTCCATGAGAAAGGGGGAGAACTTTGTATTGAGATTCAAAGAGAGAGAAGAAGCCATCTAGCTACTAACTATGGACCTGAAGGTCTGAGGTAAACTACTCACACTTCATCGGAGGGGCTAGGATGATGTAGAAGCCCTCCGTGATGATGGCCCTCTTCCGGTGGAGCTCCGAAGCAGGCCCCAAGTTGGGATCTCGTGGATACAGAAAGTTGCGGCGGTGGAATTAGGTTTTTGGCTCCTGTTCTGATCGTTTGGGGTACATAGGTATATATAGGAGGAAGGAGTACGTCGGTGGAGCACCGAGGGGCCCATGAGGCAGGGGGCGCGCCCTAGGGGGGGCACCCCCACCCTCGTGACCTCCTCTTTGACTCCCTGGAGTAGGGTCCAAGTCTCCTGAATCACGTTTGGTGAGAAAATCACGTTCTCGAAGATTTTATTCCGTTTGGACTCCGTTTGATATTCTGTTTCTCCGAAACACTGAAATAGGCAAAAAACAACAATTCTGGGCTAGGCCTCCGGTTAATAGGTTAGTCCCAAAAATAATATGAAAGTGGAAAATAAAGCCCAATATAGTCCAAAACAGTAGATAATATAGCATGGATCAATCAAAAATTATAGATACGTTGGAGACGTATCAGCGGCTCAGGGGGGGTGCAGGTTGAAGATGAACTCCAGGCCCTCCCTAAACTACATGTGAAGTGCCTCTCTGCTACCATTGCGTTGAGTTTCGACAGTAACATTCAAATTCCACAGTAAATTTTAGTTTCCACAGTCAAGTCCAGAGTCAACAGTTTTTACCTCATCTGTTGTAGTCAAGTGGTTTTTGGTGGTAATGTATTTTACATCATCTATAGGAGATGCTATTAGAATCCCATTTGGGATTAATGATGTTTGTCTTGTGCTGCTTCAGCCTCAACGTCTTACGGCTCACCGGAGCTGCTCCTATGACGGAACGATCCATCAAAACAGAGCAGTGCCCTGGACGCCGTCTACAGATTCCTCAGATCTTCCTCCACACCTCCAACAGCCACCTCTGCCTCAACTTCTTCAGCGACCAAACCAATGATGCTGAGGTCGACACGGCTATGGCAAAGAGGTTGCACACTTGTTGCATCACTTATTACTCTACATTCATGTCGATCCATTAGGGCTATTTTGGTTCAACGGAAAAACATAGCAATAGGAAATTTTCCTATGGCACTCTACTATTCAATTATTCATGCATTTTGCTGGAAGGAATGGAGCAAAACATCCACCTAGACCTACTTTTCAATATCCTATGCATGAAAAGAAGACCAAGTGCATTGGTGGCAGAATAACATTCTAATTGTACACACTTTCATATGGTTTCACTTTGTTTTGGCTATGTTTCTTTGCATTCCGCCGCTCTTCCAATTCCTGTGAACCAAACACCCAAATTGACAGAAATCCTGTGTTTACAAATGCTCTATTTACCATGTGCTTTCCTATCCTATTCTGGTGTTTTTCCTATCCATGCGTTTTTAGAATCATGCAAGCCAAATGAGCCTTACAGAAGTACTTCAGTTACAGGTAGGTGTCGAAGGAAACTTTGTGTCGTTTGTCCTTCTCCTGTCGTGACATCGTCCACCTCACCTGAGCTCCTCCATCGACAGAAGCATCCACCAAACCAGACATCATGACTCCTGACCATCTTTCGCCGCCTCAGATCTCCTTCCCTGCCGCCGGCACCCACCGCAACGGCATCACCATCATCGACTCAGCAGATGAACCTAAGGAGTACACGGGTCCACAAGAGAGGTCACACTCTTTTGTTTCTGCTTATGGTATGCATTGCTTAAAATTACCTGCTACTTTATCGTCCTGTTCACCTCTTAGACTCCAAGTTAGGTCCAAATTAATGTTCAAACTTGATTTCTAAATTAGTTGTGGGGCACATATCGAGGCAACAATGAATAGTATCTGTGTCTAATATCTGGTTCACCTAGGGTATGCCTATGTTGTTCATCTTGGGTGGGAAACAAATAGTAAAGCAATCATCATCTATCTTTTTTATTAAATTAATGCAATCATCAGCCTGCTATCATTATTTTTGGATCCATCCACTGGTTGTTACCATCACTCTAGATTTCCGCATGCTCTCCTTACATAATCTGACCATATTTTTTTCGTATGCATGTCAGATATTGTACACAGTCATGATGAACATGTAGAGAAAAAGAGAAGAGTTTTGCGCGGCAATACAATGTCATGCAGACATCGCTCCATGGTGGGTTCAATGGCAAACCCTCCCCCACTCTCCAGATTGTAATCCAGAGGAAGATATCTGTTCTGAGGCGGATTGAGACGCAGCTAACCACTCCTATTTACCCCCAAGGTGTTTGCTCTACCTTGGCATGATGATGTTAGTCATATCATGCATATGTTGCCTTGCAGTGCCTAGTTTTGACATCATATATGTCATTTGCTTAGTTTAGACACGTTCTGTAATGCCAACTATTTAGTTTCTATATCATATATGGGAATTATGCAGTCTCATGTCTTTTAGCCAGCCATAATATATGTGAAATGTGCAATGCCATCCTGTTTAACCAGGCATCATATATTTGAATGATATCTTGCCCATCCTTTTCTACATTACATTTCCATTTGTCGATAATGTTCGTACATTGAACTACTCTTATTGTGAATCAGCCATTCGGGTGGGAGATGGAAAAATCTGGAGTGAAAACAAGTCCTTCAGAGCAGACAGTGCTACCTGTCGAAGAAGATCTCTTGTTGGGCCCCGATAGCTCCTCAGAGATGGATTCAGAGACAGATGACCAGTCCTATTCCCCCATCGAGGTGTATGCTCTAACTTGGCACGGTTATACTGCTCATATCATGCATATGGTGTATTGCATTGCATAGTTTAGACATCATATACACAATATTCAACACCATGTTCTTAGTTCAGACATCATATATGCGAATGCCCTCTGCTTAGCATATATCACATATGTGAATTAAATCATGCGATCCTGATTACTTAGATAACATGTATGTGAATTATGTATGCGATCCTGTTTAGTTATTCATCATATCTTTGAATTATGTTATGCTATGCTATCCAGTTTAGATAGACATCATATAGGTGAAATTATGTCATGCTATCCATTTTAGTTAAACAATATACATGTCAACTATTTCATGCCCTGTTTTTTCCACACTATCTATTGCATCTGTCTCTCATACAATGTCTGCACATTCAACTATGTTTCATGTTTATCAGCCATTTGAATTGGAGCGGGTGATGCCAGTATCTAGCGGAGTAAAAACACGGTCTTCAAATAAAACAATGCTACCTCTTGGTGAAGATAGCACCCCGGTTGTACATGCACAAGAATCAGCCCTACCACACATAACCCAGACTCTCGCAGATTGTACCCCTACTGTGATGGACAGAGAACCAACTTCATCCAATCTAACCCCAACCCCAGCAGATAGTAACACAGTTCCTATTGACACAGCACCATCTCCACCATAGAGCTCCCAAACAAGAGCAGTTAGTAAGGCAGCTCCAGTGCCCAAAGGTCCAGTACTACCACGGCGAACCCCAACTCCACCAGTTAGTACGCCTATTCCCGTGGAGGAAGCACAACCAACCAATCGTAGTTTAGCATCTATCGCATTTGGTGTTGTTAAATCCTATGCGCGTATCTTCCCATCATGGAAATATTATACTAAAGATGAAGGAAAATGCCAGTTGTAGCTGTTTGTCCAGGAGTTATGTGTAAGTAATGTTATTCATGGCAATTACTTTGCTTTGTCCCATACATTCTACCTCCATGATGGTTATAATACAGAAAATTTTCCCATTTTTCTATATAGAGAAGGACCAATTTGGAATCTCAGGATGAGGTAACCTGTGCTAATACCTCTACTATCTTCAAGAATGCTTGGTGGCAGTATCGAAATTACCTGAAGAAAGCGTACTTCACTGGCAAAGAAACTCATCAAATTCCCTTACGTTCTCCTGAGACACATTTACTGGATGATGACTGGGAATGCCTTGTTTTGTACTGGTCCCGAACCAAGAATGTGGTAAGGTCTATGAGCTCATTTTCTATTTTTAAGTACTATATTCTTGCATCTTACTGTAGTCTGTTCATGTAGAACAAGTGCTTAAACCTGAAGAACAATTGTTCTAATTTAAGATTCCATTGCTATCGTGCATATTGCTTTGCTCTTGTATCATTGTATTTACTCATACAAACTTATTTTTAAATTGAAGGATCCAATCGAAACTCCAATGGCACAACAGGTATGTTCACGCATGTTTCTTTAACAGGTTTGCTCTTATCAATAACTCTGTTGATTTCAATTTCAGTTGTGTATACAGTTGACCTCTCATATCATGCACATTACTAGCATTACAACATAGCTAATAGTGTTGTTGTACATGTAGACCCGTGGTACCCATCTGGAATCTTGTTGTGCAATGTAGTTTCCCACGCTTTGTATTCTAGCAGTGCTGCTTTGTCTTGAACTGATATGATTTGAACCATGTCTCTATTTTTATTTGGCAATACAATCCAGTGACCATAGGAGATAGATATATGTTTGTTTGATGCTTTTATTATGTACTGCTTGGCAATAGAAGACTTGGTAGTTTAATCTTGTCCACCTTACTAATGAACTGGTTCACCGAAATGAGTTTCATATACTACTACATGCTAAACCTGTTATGTGTCTACTTGTTTCTTATTTTAGAATGCTGACAAAATATTGGGGAAGAGTGCCTTATTAAGCACTGGTAAAGGAAGTAATGCAGATAAGAGACATCCTTGTTGGTTTCCAACAAAGCTGATAAAACAGCTAAGGAAAACTATCTTGAAGACAGTGAGACTACCCCAAAGTCCTATCTTGGTTTAGTGTTCGAGTTACTGGCCACTACCGCTTGCACAAGCTATTCAAACTCACTGTCTGAATCAGTTCGGTTTCTTGAGTCTCAACTACAAGCTGAAAGACATCGATTAGCTGTGCTGCGACAAGAAGCGGAAGGACTGTGTAAGTCCCTGGAGCATTCAGATGCATACTTTCGGGTGCAACAACAAGCGTTGGAGGATTTTAGCGTCAAACAGGATAAAGCTAATAAGATTGCCAAGGTTATTGCCAGCATGGTGGATACCCAGGATAACGTTTCTTGAGCTCTTCGGAAATTGTTTCAGTTATGGACTTGTTTTGCGGCCGCATTTATTTGCACTGGTGGCCAATTTAGATGACCATTGTATGTAATATGCTGCTTTGTTCCCTATATTTGCACTGGCGGCGAACTTTGATGCCAGTGGATGTAATATGTGTAACAGCCGTAATAGCCTAGCGTTAGTTCCTTGCTTATTTATTTCCTTATTGTCTTGTTTAGTTGTTCCCTTGTAGTCACTGTAGTTCTTTTTCCGCGTTTTTCTAGTGGCCACAATAAAGTAGGCCACAATAACCATGGCAACACACGGACCGTTGTGACCATGGTCTTGCTACCTGCGTAGTGACCATGGCCCTCCATGGGCTGTACGATCCATGGGCCTTCCACGGGCCATAAGATCCATGGGCCTTCTACGGGCTGTAGGATCCATGGGCCTTCTACGGGCCGTAGGATCCATGGGACTTCTACAGACCGTCTCATCTATGGGCCTTCTATGGGCCATATAATCGTTTCGCCAAACATGGGCCGTACTATTCATGGACAAATGACGAACCGCAAAATGGGCTATAAACGGGCTAGAGTGGAAATCATCTATTTTATGGCCCGACCATAACAGGCCATTAATGGGCCATAATTGATGACGCTACGAAAACAGCCCAACGTGTTAACAGGCCACAAGCAGGACGACTGTAACCACGGGCTGAATTTGGCCCACAAACTGAACATGCCAGTAACGGACCGTAAGTAATCGAATTTTGGAAATGAGCCCAAGAATAAATGGGCCCTTATGGTGGATGCCACGTGTCGGTCACCTTTGACGAAAGCACTTCGGTCACCCTTGTCGACAAGAAGCGGAAGGACTGCGGAAGTCCCTGGAGCATTCAGATGCATACTTTCTGGTGCAACAACAAGCGTTGGAGGATTTTAGCGTCAAACAGAATAAAGCTAATAAGATTGCCAAGGTTATTGCCAGCATGGTGGATACCCAGGATAACATTTCTTGAGCTCTTCGGAAATTGTTTCAGTTATGGACATGTTTTGCGGCCGCGTTTATTTGCACTGGTGGCCAATTTAGACGACCATTGTATGTAATATGCTGCTTTGTTCCCTATATTTGCACTGGCGGCGAACTTTGATGCCCAGTGGATGTAATATGTGTAACAGCCGTAATAGCCTAGCGTTAGTTCCTTGCTTATTTATTTCCTTATTGTCTTGTTTAGTTGTTTGCTTGTAGTCACTATAGTTCTTTTTCCGCGTTTTTCTAGTGGCCACAATAAACTAGGCCACAATAACCATGGCAACACACGGACCGTTGTGGCCATGGTCCTGCTACCTACGTAGTGACCATGGCCCTCCACGGGCTGTACGATCCATGGGCCTTCCACGGGCCATAAGATCCATGGGCCTTCTACGGGCTGTAGGATCCATGGGCCTTCTACGGGCCGTAGGATCCATGGGCCTTCTACAGACCGTCTCATCTATGGGCCTTCTATGGGCCATATAATCGTTTCGCCAAACATGGGCCGTACTATTCGTGGACAAATGACGAACCGCAAAATGGGCTATAAACGGGCTAGAGTGGAAATCATCTGTTTTATGGCCCGACCATAACAGGCCATTATTGGGCCGTAATTGATGATGCTACGAAAACAGCCCAACGTGTTAACAGGCCACAAGCAGGACGACTGTAACCACAAGCTGAATTTGGCCCACAAACTGAACATGCAGGTAACGGACCGTAAGTAATCGAATTCTGGAAATGAGCCCAAGAATAAATGGGCCCTTACGGTGGATGCCACGTGTCGGTCACCTTTGACGAAAGCACTTCGGTCACCCTTGTCGACAAGAAGCGGAAGGACTGCGGAAGTCCCTGGAGCATTCAGATGCATACTTTCTGGTGCAACAACAAGCGTTGGAGGATTTTAGCTCAAACAAGACAAAGCTAATAAGATTTCTAAGGTTATTGCCAGCATGGTGGATACCCAGGATAACATTTCTTGAGCTCTTCCAAAGTTGTTTCAGTTATGGACTTGTTTTGCTGCCCTGTTTATTTGCATTGGTGGCCAATTTAGACGACCATTGTATGTAATATGCTGCTTTGTTCCCTATATTTGCACTCGCGGCGAACTTTGATGCCCAGTGGATGTAATATGTGTAATAGCCGTAATAGCCTAGCGTTAGTTCCTTGCTTATTTATTTCCTTATTGTCTTGTTTAGTTGTTTGCTTGTAGTCACTATAGTTCTTTTTCCGCGTTTTTCTAGTGGCCACAATAAACTAGGCCACAATAACCATGGCAACACACGGACTGTTGTGGCCATGGTCCTGCTACCTACATAGTGACCATGGCCCTCCACGGGCTGTACGATCCATGGGCCTTCCACAGGCCGTAGGATGCATGGGCCTTCTATGGGCTATAGGATCCATGGGCCTTCTACGGACCGTAGGATCCATCGGCCATCTACAGGCCGTAGGATCCATGGGCCTTCTACGGGCCGTAGGATCCATGGGCCTTCTACGGGCCGTCTCATCTATGGGCCTTCTACGGGCCGTATAATCGTTTCGCCAAACATGGGCCGTACTATTCATGGACCTATGACGGACCGCAAAATGGGCCGTGAACGGGCTAGAGTAGAAATCGTCTGTTTTATGGCCCGACCATAACGGGCCGTTAATGAGCCATAATTGATGACGCTACGAAAACATCCCAACGTGTTAATGGGCCACAAGCAGGCTGACTGTAACCACGGGCTGAATTTGGCCCACAAACTGAATAGGCCAGTAACGGACCGTAAGTAATCGAATTCTGGAAATGAGCCCAAGAATAAATGGGCCCTTAGAAGGCTGAAAGTTAACACGGGCTGGAAACGGCCGACTGACTAATGGGTCATTAATGGGTATAAAGCGATACACTGTTCATTACGGGCCAGTTTCACCACGGGTCGTTAATGGGCCAAGATTTACAAAGGGCCTCATATGGGCACAAAGATGCCATGGGCCAGACATTGGGCCGGAAGTTACAACGGGCTGGAATCATACTGGACGGCCCAGATGAGGCTACTAGGCCTAATTCGAATGAGCTGTAACGGGCCATGACCTAGCGGGTTGTATATGGGCTATATGGTAACATGCCATTAATAGGCTTTCTGTGGGCCAACCCTCTACCTCTTTGACCAAGTCAAACGGGCCGGCCTTTTCACCGGAATGTGCCTCTGTTGGGCCGTGCGACGTGTCGATGTATCATAGGCACCTCCTGTCCACTGAGTGGATGACATCTGTCCCAATGGTGAGCCAACACGTGTTTCCTCCGGCCAATGAGAATTCTACACGTGGAAAATCCCCATTGGTCCAGGCTGTTAACGGGTTATCAGATCCAAAACCGGACCCGATAGCTTAACGGCGACCCGTTATGGTGGATGCCCTGTGTCGGTCACCCTTGACGAAAGCACTTCGGTCACCCTTGTCGACAAGAAGCGGAAGGACTGCGGAAGTCCCTGGAGCATTCAGATGCATACTTTCTGGTGCAACAATAAGCGTTGGAGGATTTTAGCGTCAAACAGGACAAAGCTAATAAGATTGCTAAGGTTATTGCCAGCATGGTGGATACCCAGGATAACGTTTCTTGAGCTCTTCTGAAGTTGTTTCAGTTATGGACTTGTTTTGCTGCCGCGTTTATTTGCACTGGTGGCCAATTTAGATGACCATTGTATGTAATATGCTGCTTTGTTCCCTATATTTGCACTAGCAGTGAACTTTGATGCCCAGTGGATGTAATATGTGTAATAGCCGTAATAGCCTAGCGTTAGTTCCTTGCTTATTTATTTCCTTATTGTCTTGTTTAATTTTTTTTTGTAGTCACTATAGTTCTCTTTCCGCATTTTCCTAGTGGCCATAATAAAGTAGGCCACAATAACCATGGCAACACACGGACTGTTGTGACCATGGTCCTACTACCTGCGTAGTGACCATGGCCCTCCATGGGCTGTACGATCCATGAGCCTTCCACGGGCTGTAGGATCCATGGGCCTTCTACGGGCCGTAGGATCCATGGGCCTTCTACGGGCCATAGGATCCATGGGCCTTCTACAGGCCGTAGGATCCATGGGCCTTCTATGGGCCCTCTCATCAATGGGCCTTCTACGGGCCGTATAATCGTTTCGCCAAACATGGGCCGTACTATTCGTGGACCAATGACGGACTGCAAAATGGGCCGTAAACGGGCTAGAGTGTAAATCGTCTGTTTTATGGCCCAACCATAAAGGGCCGTTAATGGGCCGTAATTGATGACGCTACGAAAACAGCCCAACGTGTTAACGGGCCACATGTAGGCCGACTGTAACCACGGGCTGAATTTGGCCCACAAACTGAACAGGCGAGTAACGTACCGTAAGTAATCGAATTGTGGAAATGAGCCCAAGAATAAATGGGCCCTTAGAAGGCCGAAAGTTAACACGGGCTGGAAACGGCAGACTGACTAATGGCCCGTTAATGGGTATAAAGCGATACACTGTTCATTATGGGCCAGTTTCACCATGGGTCGTTAATGGGCCAAGATTTACAAAGGGCCTCATATGGGCAGAAAGGCGTCATGGGCCAGACATTGGGCCGGAAGTTACAACGGGCTGGAATCATACTGGACGGCCCAGATGAGGCTACTAGGCCTAGTTCGGGTAAGCCGTAATGGGCCGTGACCTAGCGGGCTGTATATGGGCTATATGGTAACATGCCATTAATAGGCTTTCCATGGGCCGGCCGCTACCTCTTTGACCAAGTCAAACGGGCTGACCTTTTCACCGGAATGTGCCTCTGTTGGGCCGTGCCATGTGTCGATGTATCATAGGCGCCTCCTGTCCACTGAGTGGATGACATCTGTCCCAACGGTGAGCCAACACGTGTTTCCTCCGGCCAATGAGAATTTTACACGTGGAAAATCCCCATTGGTCCGGGCTATTAACGGGTTATCGGATCCAAAACCGGACCTGATAGCTTAACGGTGACCCGTTACGGTGGGTGCCACGTGTCGGTCACCCTTGACGAAAGTACTTCCATGACGCGCCATTTATCGTCATGGAAGTGGACACTTCCGTGATGATAATTTTGATAATGTCATGTAACACTTCTACGACAGCACAGGTATGACTATCTTGATTCTGCCATAAAATCTTCATGGATGTACATGCATGACAGAAAACGCGACCTATTGTGACAAACACGTATCATCACATAAGTGTATTTTTTTGTAGTGAAAGCACCAACTAGGGGGCACTATGATCGTACTTGAGCATTGGGTGTAGTTAATATGCGAGTGTGTTTCATGAATGGATCAATGATTGAGCATGATGGGCTAGGGATAACTTATTTTAGCATTGATATTTTGAAAGACATGGTTTCTTGGTGATATGCTTGAGTATTGATGTCCTCATGTCAAATTATAGACTATTAGTTTGAATGATTGAAGTACAAATGTCCATGCTACAAAAGAAAAGAGTATATGATGAATATGATAGGTAGCATTCCACAACAAAAATTCCGTTTTAAATTGGTACTTTATCATGATAAGTTTTATGAGAAAGAGTTGTTGTTATGATGCTAGGAAAAGTGATTGAAATTATCATTGCTCAAACTTATGCACTTTGCTAGCATTCACAGTTCATAAATTATTTCTTTTATCATTCACCTACTCAAGGACGAGTAGGAATTAAGCTTGGGGATGCTGATACGTCTCCAACGTATCTATAATTTATGAAGTATTCATGCCATGTTTACAACAATTTTATATGGTTTTGGTATGATTTGCATAGAACTAACCCGGACTGTGGCTGTTTTCAGCAAAACTACCATGGTGTTGTTTTTTGCAGAAATGAAAGTTCTCCAAATGAGTTGAAACCTTTTGATGATTTTTTTGGAACAAAAGAGACCCCCGAAGCTTCATGGGAGGGCCAGAAGAGCCACGAGGAGGGCACAACCCACCAAGGCTCACCTGGTGGGCCTGGCTTGCCCCGGTGGGTTGTGCTCACCTCGAGGCCCATATTAGCGTGAAACCAACGTAAAAAATTCCTATAAATAGAGAAACCATAGGGGTTAACCTAGATCAGAAGTTCCGCCGCTGCAGGCCTCCGTAGCCACCGAAAACCAATCTAGACCCCGTTCCGGCACCCCGCCGGAGGGGGGAATCATCTCTGGTGGCCATCTTCATCATCCCGGCGGCCACCATGATGAGGAGGGAGTAGTCCACCCTCGGGGCTGAGGGTTTGTACCAGTAGCCATGTGTTTAATCTCTCTCTCTCTCTCTCGTGTTCTTGAGATGTCATGATCTTGATGTGTCGCGGGCTTTGTTAATATAGTCGGATCATATGGTGTTTTCCCCTCTCTATCTTTTTGTGATGAATTGAGTTTTTCCCTTTGAGATTTCGTTGTTATCGGATTGAATACTTTTATGGATTTGAGAGTACATGATATATATCTTGCAAATGAATACTCGTAGTGACAATGGGGTCTTATTTTGATTCACTTGATATATGTTTTGGCACTCAACTCACGGATTCCCGAGGTGACATTGGGGTAATCTACGCATAGGGGTTGATGCATGTTCTTGTCTTTGTTTCTCTGGTAGAAATCTTGGGGCACTCTTTGAAGTTCTTTGTGTTGGATTGAGTATTGTGAATTTGAAATTATTTGGTGTTATTTAGTACGAACTCTTGGATAGATCAATTGGAAAGTATAGCTTCAAGGTTGTTTCGTACCCTACAAACGATTTCTTCTTATGTTCTCTGCTAGATAGGAACTTTGGAGTGATTCTTCATCGCACTTTGAGGGGTGGTTACATGATCCAATTATATTAGCACTGTCTAGAGATTGCACTAGCGAAAGTACGGACCCTAGGCCTCATTTTCAAGCATTGCAATACCGTTTTTGTGCCCGTTTAATATTTGCTACCTTGCTGTTTTTATTTATTCAGATTATAAAAATATATTTCTACCATCAATAATTACACTTTTATCACCATCTCTTCACCAAACTAGTGCACCTATGCAAATTACAATTATATTTGGTGTGCTGGGGACACAAGAGACTTTTTATTATTTGGTTGCAGTGTTGTTTGAGAGAGACCATCTTCATCCTACACCTCCGACGGATTGATAAACCTTAGGTCATCCACTTGAGGAAAAATTGCTACTGCCCTACAAAACTCTGTGCTTGGAGGCCCAACACGTGTCTACAAGAATAAAATGGCGTAGTAGACATCACCTACCTGTGTGGTCTGCTTGCATCGCTAATTCTCATTGCCTCTCCTCTTAAACCACCTAGCATGGAACCACCTCCTTAGGGAAACTCCAACGCGTCGATGCAAATGGTCTGCACTTGTCCATTTGGGTCGAAACAGACGAAAACATTGGCCTAACGCACCAAGCAAACCCAAAATCTATCTGCTTGCTATCCATCTGGACGCATTCCCGACTCAAATTTGCATCTAATTTGCGTCCAGTCAGACATGAGATGGACGGGCCGCGCGCCCCCTTGATGTCTGCCTTGGGCCTGCGTGTCGGCTGCCCAACTACCCCACACAGCTGCAGTCAATGGGGCTCTCCACTTCTCCTACCACTCCCCTCCACATCTGACCACCCTCACTCCCTCGTCGGTGATAGAAAAACCTAACTAGCCCGTGGGTCCGCCATGGGGTTCTTCAGCAACAAGTGCAAGTTCGACGATGGCAGTGGCTCATCCTGCGCACAGCCAGATGCCTTAATGTTGGTGCCGCAAGAGGGGAGGACTCGCCAGCCACATGACTGGCTCTACATCCTGGTGCACCACGCACATTACCACTAGCAGTACCACATGCCACTATCGTGGAACGACGTCAACCTCCCCCACGGCTAGCACCCGCACTGCATCCCGGTGCTGGTAATGCCGAGGTCGATGCGCGCACACATGTAGGAGGTGCGCAGACCCCGTGCCTTCCTGGTGCCAGAGCGGTGTTGCGACCCTACATACGCGCCAGACTCCCCCAAATGGGAAGTCTGGCTCGCCGCTACTTGTGAACTGCGTTGGGATTTCCCTGAAGAGGAGAGGATGATGTAGTACAATGGAGATACGTATTTGGCACAACTTTAGGTTTAAGGAATTGGATGCACTAGCAGTATTTCCGCTTAGTACAAGTGGAGGCTAGCAAATAGATTGAGAAGCGACCAACCAAAAAATGAAAACGGTCATAAACAGGCATTGAACATAACTAACACTGAAGAATGCACCGTAAGTATGATGTAACTTCGTTGCATAACTATTGACTTTACATGCATGCATATGGAATCACAAACCTTAACACCAATATTCTTACTAAAGCACAATTACTCACTAGCATAACTCACATATTATCCTCTCCATATCGCAAAACTATTGCAAGGAATCAAGCTTATCACATCCAATGATCTATATGAAAGTTTTTATTATATTCCTCTTGGATATTCATCATATTGGGACCAAATTCATATTTTGTGCAAATTACCATCACTATTATCAACTCTCAAAAACATATAAGTGAAGCATGAGAGTGCAAATATTTACATAAAATATAATCTTATCATCTCTCAAAATAATATAAGTAAAGCATGGGAGTGCAAATATTTCTTTAAAATATAATCACCGCCGTGCTAAAAAAGATATAAGTGAAGCACTAGAGCAACTGTCTAGCTCAAAAGATATAAGTGAAGCACATAGAATATTCTAACATATCATGATAAACGTGTGGCTCTCTCAAATAAGTGTGTTCAGCAAGGATGATTGTAACAAACTAAAAAGCAAACAAAGCAAAGACTCATATAATACATGACGCTCCAAGCAAAACTCATGATATGTGACGAATAAAAATATAGCTCCGGGTAAAATTACCGATAGTTGGTAGAAGAAAGAGGGGATGCCTTCCGGGGCATCTCCAAACTTAGTTGCTTGGGAATCCTTGAATATTATCTTGGGGTGCCTCGGGCATCACCAAGCTTAGGCTCTTGCCACTCCTTATTCCTTCATCCATCGTGATCTCACCCAAAACTTGAAAACTTTAATCACACAAAACTTAACAGAACCTTCATGAGATCCGTTAGTATAATAAAGAAAATCACCACTTTAAGTATTGTTGCAAACCGATTCATATTTTGTTATTGCATTATATCTATTGTATTCTAACTTTACCATGGCTCGTACCCACGGATACAATCCATAGATTCCAAAATAAGCACACAATGCAACAAAAACAGAATCTGTCAAAAATAGGACAGCCTGCAGTAATCTGAACATTGACCATATTTCTGTTACCCAAAAATTCTGAAAAAGGACAACGTGGGAAATTTGTATATAAATTATGTGTAACAAATTCAGAGCAAAAGCATGTTTATGTGAATTTACAAAATTCCAGAACTGAGCGCAAAAGTTTTTTTTCACAGAATCGAATCAACTATCATCCAAACCATCCTAAAGGCTTCACTTTGTACAAACACTAACTAAAACACAAAAACACAATCATAATAGTAGCATAATTGTGTTCTTATTAAAAACAGAAAAGAAACAAAAAAATTAAACGATAACTATTGGGTTGCCTCCCAATTAGCACTATTGTTTTACGCCCCTAGCTAGGCATAATGCATAGTTTCAAGTGTTATCATCTTTGGTTTTGATAATCTTAGGAGTTTTGTCAAACCCAGGAGGTTCTTCACTCTTCCCATTATTTTCAGGAAATGAGGCTGTCGGTGTCAAAACCGGCGGATCTCGGGTAGGGGGTCCCGAACTATGCGTCTAGGCGGATGGTAACAGGAGACAAGGGACACGATGTTTTTACCCAGGTTCGGGCCCTCTCGATGGAGGTAAAACCCTACTCCTGCTTGATTAATATTGATGATATGGGTAGTACAAGAGTAGATCTACCACGAGATCAAGGAGGCTAAACCCTAGAAGCTAGCCTATGGTATGATTGTTGCTCGTCCTATGGACTAAAACCCTCCGGTTTATATAGACACCGGAGAGGGCTAGGGTTACACAGAGTCGGTTAAAATGGTAGGAGATCTACATATCCGTATCGCCAAGCTTGCCTTCCATGCCAAGGAAAGTCCCTTCCGGACACGGGACGAGGTCTTCAATCTTGTATCTTCATAGTCCAGGAGTCCGGCCGAAGGTATAGTCCGGCTATCCGGACACCCCCTAATCCAGGACTCCCTCAGTAGCCCCTGAACCAGGCTTCAATGACGACGAGTCCGGCGCGCAGATTGTCTTCGGCATTGCAAGGCGGGTTCCTCCTCCAAGTACTTCATAGAAGATTTTGAACACAAAGGTAGTGTCCGGCTCTGCAAAATAAGTTTCCACATTCTTGCCATAGAGAGAATAATATTTACACAAATCTAATCTGCTGACGTATTCCGTAGCATGACATCACACCATGTCCAAGTCTTTATTCGAATCGTTTTACTGTCCCACCTCAGCGTGTTTAGCGAGGCGGTTTCCTTGGAACGTCTTGTCAAAGCAGAGATCGTGTCCCCTTATTCCGGGATTCTCATCAATACGGGCGTGGGTAACCCAACCGTACCCGTTGGTATGTTTTCTCGATCAAAGGCGAGTCCCAAACGGTCACGGGGAGGGCCCTTAGTATTCAACCTCTTATAAAGAGATCAAGGCCCTACTCCTTTCTTTCAATCTCAAACGAGTTCGCCCTTCGCCTCGAGTTCCAACACCGAAGGCTCCAGATTTCAGGCGCTTCGGACCTTCGATAATGTCCGGTTCTAACCTTCGAGGTCGATGGATGCCCTCCTCCGTCATGGAGGAGGACGTGCTGAAGTTGAGAGAGGCCAGGTTCTTGACCGGCGAAATCTGGCATAGGCTGCCTGCTCAAGGGCAGGTCATTCCCACTCCCAAGCCTAGTGAGAGTGTGGTGTTCATGTCTCACTTCCTTCGGGGGCTAGGCTTCCCGACGGATCCCTTCATGAGGGGGCTCATGTTTTATTATGGGCTGGAATTTCACGACTTATCTCCGGAGTCCATCCTCCATATTTCCTCATTCATCGTCGTGTGTGAAGCCTTCCTCCGTATTACTCCTCACTTCGGACTATGGCTCAAGACCTTCAAAGTAGAGCCGAAGATGATCGAGGGACGGCATGCGGAGTGCGGAGGTGCTTTTATAAGCAAGAATGCTGGTGCTCCATGGCCCGAGGGCTCTTTTCAAGAGGAGTCCAGCTTATGGCAACGAGAGTGGTTTTACATCACAGCTCCCAGGAGCACCAAGTGGGTGGCGCTGCCTGCTTTCCGCTCGGGTCCCCCGCCACGACTGGCGTCATGGGTTAATAAGGGGCTAGACTGGGGGTCGGCAAAGGACGTGCTCCTGTTGCAGGGCCGCATCTGAGATCTCCTAGAAAGAGACATCAGTCTGGTCATGGTGATGCAGGTTATGTTAATTTGCCGAGTTCTGCCCTGCAAACATCGCCCCCTTCGCCTGTGGGAGTTCAACCCAGAGGGACCACGAGTTCTCCAACATTTTCTTGGCATGACGCCCGTGGAGATGTAGAAATTGTTCTTCGGACCACAAGTAGTGTGTCCGGATTCTACGGAGGACGCAGGTCTGAGCTGCAATCGTCCGGATACTCAAGTAAGTAGCCTTGTGCCTGGACTCGCTATCCGTATATTTATCATAAAATTGCCCCTAAAAGAGCTGTCCTTTAAACAGGAGTGGATAGCGAAAGCAAAGCTAATCAGGTGTCCGCCGCCCCTCCCCGAGACCACGCCGGATCCCGTGCTAGTCAGGATGTTGGAGGTTGTGCCTTCGGAGGAAAGTGAGGGAGGGGACAAGGAAGCTACAGCCTCCTCGAAGAAGGTTGTCCGGAAGGGAGGAATCAAAAATTCCTCTCCTCAGGGGAAGAAGAGGAGTGCCTCTGACGACCCGGAGACCATGGCCTCAAAGCGGGGGAAGAAATCTTCGTCAGAGGGTCCTGCGCCGGGGGATACTTCGGCCGAATTATGCCCTCAAGGGGATCAGCCCTCCACCAAGCCGTAAGTAGAGAGGAGTTTTTCTTTTTAAGAAATGAGAGAAATCCTTGCATTATATCTGAGAAGAGTAATAAAAAATTTACCTTGTAGCTCGGACCTTAGCCCTTCTCAACAGAGCTCGTCTTCGGGGGATCTTCTTCCGGAGATGATGGAGAGCGGAACGCCTCCCCCTGCCGTACCGCCTTGCGAGGCGGGCGATCCTGAGGTATCGTCGCGGAGGGTTTCTCCGAATCCGGCAGGGCCGGAAGGTAGTCATATGGCCCCCCAAAGCCCTCCGCGTCCGGCCTTTGAAAAGGGCCATCGGACGAGTCCGGCACCGTCTAGTGCGCGGTCGGAGGAGCTGAAGGATCTGCTAGGGCGAGCATCTATCTCAAAGGAGCACCGTGCATTGATGAGTACGGTGATTGAGAGGATTTCATCCGCGGAGAGCGGATTGCATGAGGCCGTCAGGAGTTTACTGACAGGTTTTGAGGTACGCGAAATAATGTACCCTTTTTGGACAGTTGCGCATAAATAAGATATGCCCTGTGTAGATAGTTGCCCCTGAGACTCTGTGCGTTGTCAAAAGTGACGGCGCGCAGAGGATCATAATCCCAGGTCTAATATGCCGCCTTCATACGTAGGTGGCGAAGTGTCGGGTGGCCAGCCGGACTGATGAATTTGCCGAGCTAAAGCGGCAACTTGACATGGCAGATGCCGACATCGCGCTTGTAAACAAGCGGCTTGACGAGGCACAAGGTATATAATTACTCCGGCGACACCTGGTAAGAGGAGCTTTATGCCAGTATCTTACAATGTGTGCGCTTGATGCAGATGGTGCTGCTGCCATGGAGAATCTTTGGGCAGAACTTGCCCGAGCCAAGGAGCAAGCCAGGAAAAGTGATGCGGCTGCCGGTGGCAATTGAAGAGCTGAAAGCCGAACAGGCTGCTCACTGCCGAAGCAAGAAGGAAATGGCCGAGATGGCTGTGAAGCTGAAGAGCGCTGCTGACCGTTGCAAGCTTCTTGAAAAAGAAGATCAAGCAGAACAGACGAACCTGGAGAAGGCCGTTGCCGATGCCAAGGATGCTCGCTCTGCGATGAGAGCTATGAAGGAGGAGCTGTGTTAGGCCAGAGAGATCGTGGCTGGAAAGCCCTTTTATGCTGCGGAGGAAGTTCTGTGATCCTAAACATGCTCTGTTAAACCGGATGTGGAGTACGGCGGACACCTATCTGGATTTGGCAGCGAGTGCCGCAGATGCGGCCGAACACTTCCGAGATCAAGAAGATCGCGAAGTGGAAAAGCTCTTTTGGTCACAGTTCCACAATCCGGAGCGTCCACTGTCATTAGCCGATCGTTTGGCCGAATGGGCCGAGCTAAATAGGTTGTCCGGACTCGCCATGAAGTATGTCATGAGTCATCTGTGGCCAGAGAGGCCAGAGCCGAAAAGTTATTTCAACTTGGTGCAGCAGTTCCTTGGTGCGGCACCGCATATCAATGCGATGAAGAGGTCAGCGTGCATAGAGGGTGCACGGATGGCTCTTGCCCGTGTCAAGACATACTGGGCGGAAATGGAGGCCACCGCTGTTGCATCCCCAGACTCGGATGGAAGCCGAGTACCTGCCGAGCACTATTTTCAGGAAGTTCTACAAGGCGCTCGTTTAATAGAGACGCAGTGCTCGAAGGATACTATATTCGAATAGCATATATTATTGTAAAACAATATTTTGATAAATTGTAGAAGCTTTTTATACTTGTGCCTGCAAGTATTATAATACCTCCTGTGCGGCCGTTTAACATATATGTATATATAATCTGAAAGATGGCAGTCGTCGGCTTCAGCCCCCACGCACATAATGCGGGGGTGTTCGCAGAAGGTGAATTTTCACACTTGATCCAACGTCTTGGTCCTACAAAGGAGGTGATAGCGCAGCGAACTAGGCAATCGGACTATGATGCTTTATCACTTTCACTTAGCCATAGGAGTTTGACAGTGAGGCTACTTATATAGCCCCTGGTGGCGCCTGCGCTTGCCCGAACTTGGGGCGCGTATGTGTCTGGCCGGGAAGCGGCCCTTCATTAATGCGGAGGAATCCTAAAGATTCCGGTAAGTCATCGAGTGGTTGACCAGTCTCACGCTATATCATGACAGTCAGTTTTCGGCTTTCTCTACTAAGGTGCTCGCCTGGCTGAACCGGGGCACAATCGCAGTAGTTCTCCTGGTGCCGCCTTAGCCGATAGAGCGGAACGTAAGTTAGCAGAACACAGGAGCCGGGCAAACCCAACATTTGACCAAAGACATGATTCGGAGCTGATGCATATAAGGCCAAACTCGCGACGCCGAACACTCCCTAAGGTATTCAGTCTTTATGAGGGCGGGCGGGATAACGCCCTTAGTAATAAGCCCCTGGTGTCCAGGTACGTGCAAAACTCTGACGTGGCCACATGCCAAAACGCCAGCCTCCTCCTTGGTTATACCAAGAAACCAGGGGATGTGTATCAACAAGAGACAGTAAAAAAGGTTTACGCAGGGTCTTAATCTGAAAAGAATCCTTGGAACGGGTCCCTGCTGCACGTCTGCGCCTGTGTCTCCGTTGTGCCGTATCCTGGACGGGCGTAGCACGGTGTTCATCTGTAAAACAGAGGAACTTAGTTGAAGAAAGATCGTGCCGAACATGAGTTATACTAAATAAACAAATTATAAATCGAAATGGGTAAAATTGAGCTTTATTGTCTCTTGTTTTATATGCGTCGAGCCCCTAGTACAGGGGTATACGGCTATTAAGCCTTTATCAATTGTATGTTTATGCCGAACTTGTCTAGCCGTGTCCGTGGTCTTGACAACCTGTTAGGTGCTTTGGCTAGTGAAGCCGCTTTATTGTGGGGCTGTCAAGGCAGCCGCACTGTCTTCCGCGTGGGAGGAACACTCAATGTTTTCCCTTTAATGAGATGATGCCTCGTGGACCGGGCATCTTAAGCATAAGAGATGCATAATGCGGTATTGTGTTAAAGCGGGTGAAAGCTTCGCGTCCCAGCAGTGCTTGATAGCTACTTGAGAATGGGGCGATGTGGAAAGTTAGCTGTTCGCGACGGAAGTTATCGGGGGAGCCGAACATAACTTCTAGCCGGAGAGAACCCATGCAACGGGTATCCGGGCCTGGCGTTACCCCTTGAAAGGAGGTTTTGCTATGGTGAATTTTTGTTGGGTCTATCCCCATGTTGCGGATTGTGTCCTGGTATAACAGGTTTAGACCACTGCTGCCGTCCATCAGGACATTTGTAAAGTGGAGTTTGCCAATTATTGGATCTAATACCAAGGCAGTCCTGCCTGCGTTCCGAATACTTCTAGAGTAATCATGATGGTCGAAGGTGATTGGTTTTAACAACCATTGGCGAGACTCCTTTGGGATAGGCCGTATGGCGCGTATCTCCGTTGGCGTAAGGTTGTCCGGACTGTTGTTTTCGCCGGGGACGGGGTGTTCGGTTTGTTTATCCAAGTTGCCTTGTTCGGACGGTTGCTCGAAGGCATGTTCGTCGTCCGCCGGCTCGTCCTGCTCTATGGCTGGGTCTGTATGGCTGCTGTCTCTGTCGAGGCGGGGCTTGGAGTGGCGCTTACGTCGCCGCTTTGATTGCTTTTCGAGTGAACGATCCCTCGTTGCATCCCTGTGTTCCTCATCGTCGCTTCCTTTGGGTGTGTCCACCATGTATACATCATGAGATGAGGTGGCTGTCCAGTGCCTTATAGGCGTTGGTTCATGTTCATCTCCTACATCGTCATCCATACCATCGATGTCTTCGGAGTCGAAGTCGAGGACGTCGTTTAAATTATCGACATTGGCTACGAAGTGGGTGGTGGGTGGGCATCGAATTTCTTCGTCATCCGCATCCCAATCCTGCCGGTCATAGTCCCGCCAGGACTCTCCTGACAAAGAGAGAGACTTGGGTGAATTCAGAATGTCACCAAAGGGCGAGTGCTGAAAGATGTCTGTGGCGGTGAACTCCATGATTGGCGCCTAATCGGATTCGATCGGTAGGGGCGTGGAGGGCTCGGAGTCCGGAGAGGAGTCCAGCATCTTGGAGTCACGGGCTTCGCGGAGGACAAGGCTGGTGTTCGGCTTGATCGCCGTAGAGATTGCAGCCCTCGAGGCGGTGTCTAGCCACCCATCCTCGATTGGTGTGGTCGGCTCCGAGCCAAGGGTCGGAGCGGACACAGGTGCGGCCTCCAGGGCACTGTTCGGTGGCAGAGCTAGATCATGCCCACCGGGACAGTGTGGCGCGCTCGGCTGTGGCTCAGATCCGTCGAAGATCAAGTCTCCACGGTCGTCCGTTGTGTATTTTAAACTTCCAAATCTGACCTGACGGCCAGGGGCGTAGCTTTCGATCTGCTCCAGATGGCCAAGCGAATTGGCCCGCAGTGCAAAGCCGCGAAATACGAAGATCTGTCCGGGGAAAAAAGTCTCACCCTGGATCGCATCATCGTTGATGATCGGAGGAGCCATCGGGCCTAAAAGTGACGACACAGAGGAACTCTCAATGAAAGCACCAATGTCGGTATCAAAACCGGCGGATCTCGGGTAGGGGGTCCCGAACTGTGCGTCTAGGCGGATGGTAACAGGAGACAAGGGACACGATGTTTTTACCCAGGTTCGGGCCCTCTCGATGGAGGTAAAACCCTACTCCTGCTTGATTAATATTGATGATATGGGTAGTACAAGAGTAGATCTACCACGAGATCAAGGAGGCTAAACCCTAGAAGCTAGCCTATGGTATGATTGTTGTTCGTCCTACGGACTAAAACCCTCCGGTTTATATAGACACCGGAGAGGGCTAGGGTTACACAGAGTCGGTTACAATGGTAGGAGATCTACATATCCGTATCGCCAAGCTTGCCTTCCATGCCAAGGAAAGTCCCTTCCGGACACGGGACGAAGTCTTCAATCTTGTATCTTCATAGTCCAGGAGTCTGGCCGAAGGTATAGTCCGGCTATCCGGACACCCCCTAATCCAGGACTCCCTCAGAGGCCATTTTAAGATCTAGAATATCCAATCGCTTATTGCAAAGAGTAATCAAAGTGTTCATGCGTTTGAGGTTTCCCCTGATCTTTTGAGAGGTTCGTTAGACTTTTGCAATTCAGTCGAATTTTTCTGCATATCACACAATTTGTCTAATATTTGAATCCTCTCTTGAGTAAAAACAAATCCCTTTTGTGGTGGTGGAACCCCCAATGTACCCTCTATTATTTCAGAGGTTGTTTTGGCATCACTCTCAATAAAATTCCCTTTTGTGGCAAAATCCAAAAGTTGTCTATGGTGCATGGTTAAACCTATAGAAATTGCGAAGCAAAAATTTTACGTCCCCTTTTATAGAACAAACACGGTACGATTCCTTTAAACTATACCAAGCATCTTTCAAATTTTCTTCTTGTTTCTGTTTGAAGTACAGGACTTCAAAATCTGGTGACAAAGGAGGGATAATTATGCTAGTCATAATGGCAAGGCAAGCAAACACGAGAAAGGCAAACAGAAAATATTTTTGTATTTTTGTGAAAACATTTTAGAAGTGGGGGAGATGAATATGAGAGGAAAATGGCAAATAATGTAAATTCAAGGAGATGAAAGTTTATGCGAAGGTACTTGATAGATGTTGATGATGTCTCCTCGGCAACGGCGCCAGAAATTCTTCCTGCTACTTGTGAACTGCGTTGGGATTTCCCCGAAGAGGAGAGGGTGATGTGGTACAGTAGAGAAAAATATTTACCTCAGATAAGAACCAAGGCTATCAATCTAGTAGGAGAACAAAGCAACACCTCATTAGTAGCACCTGCACACAAACAACAAATCCTTGCAACCCAACGCGAACAAGGGGTTGTCAATCCCTCGACGGTTACGAGCAAGATTAAATTGTATGATGATAGATAGATAGATCAAACAAAAATACCAAATAAAATAAATAAAAGAAAAACGCAACAAGGTATTTTTGGTTTTAATATTTGATAAAAGATAGATCTGGGGGGCATAGTTTTCACCAGAGGCTTCTCTCGTGAAAATAGCATATGGTGGGTAAACAAATTAATGTTGGGCAATTGATAGAAAAGCAAATAATTATAACGATCCAAGGTAATGATCATATAGAGGCATCACGTCCGAGACAAGTAGACCAAAACGATTCTACATCAACTACTATTACTCCACACATCGACCGCTATGCAGCATGCATCTTGTGTATTAAGTTCATTGAAAATGAAGTAACGCCTTAAGCAAGATGACATGATGTAGACAAGATAAACTCAGGTATGAATAAACCCCATTTTTTACCCTTAATAGAAATGATACATACGTGTCATGTCCCCTTTTGTCACTGGGATTGAGCACGACAAGATCGAACCCATTACAAAGCACCTCTCCCATTGCAAGAAAAATCAATTTAGTTGGCCAAACCAAATCAATAGATCAAAAAAGAGTTTAGAGAAAACTCAAATAATATTCATGGATAGATCTGATCATAATCTCACAATTCATCGGATCCCAAGAAATACACCGCAAAAGTCATTACATCAAGTAGATCTCCAAAAACATCAAGGAGAACAAATCAATTGATCAAAAAAGAGTTTAGAGAAAACTCAAATAATATTCATGGATAGATCTGATCATAATCTCACAATTCATCGGATCCCAAGAAATACACCGCAAAAGTCATTACATCAAGTAGATCTCCAAAAACATCAAGGAGAACATTGTATCGAACATCAAAGAGAGAAGAATCCATCTAACTACTAACTATGGACCCGTAGGTCTATGGTAAACTACTCATGCATCATCGGAAGGGTGGCAAGGTTGATGTAGAGCCCCTCCATGATCGATTCTCCCTCCGGCAGAGTATCGGAGAAGGCCTCCAGATGGGATCTCATGGTTCTCAAATTTTCAGTGGCAGAAAAAGTGTTTTAGGTGGCTCTCTGATGTTAGGGGAATATTTGAAAATTTATAGAGGTGGAATTAGGGTTGGAGGTGCCATGAGCGACCCACAAGCCTGGGGGCCGCCCCCCAAGGGCGCGCCCTTAGGGCTTGTTGCTCCCTCATGGCTCTTATGGCCTTCTCCCAAACCTTCTAGGGTCTCTTCTGGTCCAGAAAAAATTAATCAAAGTTTTTTCTCCATTTGGACTTCGTCCCGAGAAGCCAAAAACATGCAAAAAAGCAGCAATTGGCACTGAGCACTAAGTTAATAGGTTAGTCCCAAAAAATGATATATAATTGCATATAATGACATATAAAACATCCAAAGTTGATACTATAATAGCATGGAACAATAAAAAAATATAGATATGTTGGGGACATATCACTCGCCACCGAGCATGACATGTGTCACCCCTGGTGGCGGCGCGGGAGGAGGAGCAGCCAGAGGCGGCATATCAGGCCACACTCGAGGAGGCGCTCTAGCACGCTTATACATCTCCACTCATGGCAATCCTTACTCCTCGCATTGATATCTATTGTAGGACATCTACATTGCCTAACGATCCACCTAGTTGTTGCGAGACTTCCTAAAAAGGTTGTCCTACATTATAAACCCCAATCATCATTCTCTTTTCCGTTCAAAGTGCTACTTCCATGGCTCACACTCATGTATTGAGTGTAGTTGAAAAAATATGAAGTGAGAAAAAATATGACACAATTGCTTGGTTTGGCATTGGAGAAAAAATATGATACAATTGCTTGGTTTGGCACCGGAGAAAAAACATGATACAATTTCTTGGTTTGGCATCGGAGAAAAAATATGGTACAATTGCTTGGTTTGGCACCGGGGAGATCATGATTTATACTTTACGTTAGGAAGATGGAGCTATGACATGCTTACATGATTAAATGAGTAGGAATACCATTCTTTATTTTGAAGGGTAATGATTACTTTCTAGTACTCATGCATATTATTATTTTTGATATCAAATAAATCATCGCCTCCCAATATTCAAACCGTAAAGAATTACATGAATAAGACATGTTAGATAGCATTTCACATAATGTGCCGCCGCCAATTCAGTTGTACACTAATCATACACGCAAATGTGTAAGATCAAGATTAGGGAATCATAGGAAGATATCACAACACAACTCTAGACACAAATTAAAGTCATACAAGCTTCATATTACAAGCCAGGGGCCTCGAGGGCTCGAATACAGAAGTTCGATCATAAACGAGTTAGCGGAAGCAACAATATCTAAGTATAGACATAAGTTAAACAAGGTACCATAAGATGGCTAGCACAAGCATGGATACAAATCGAAGAGGCGCATGCCTCTGATACGTCTCCAACGTATCTATAATTTTTGATTGTTCCATGCTATTATATTATCCATCTAGGATGTTTTATATGCATTTATATGCTATTTTATATGATTTTTGGGACTAACCTATTAACCTAGAGCCCAGTGCCAGTTTATGTTTTTTCCTTGTTTTTGAGTTTTACAAAAAAGGAATACCAAACGGAGTCCAATTGACCTGCCAATTTTTGTGGATTTTTTATGGACCAAAAGAAGCCCCAGAGTAAAAGAGTTGGGCCAGAAGAGTCCCTAGCCATCCACGAGGGTGGGGGGCGCACCCTACCCCCTGTGCGTGGGCCCCTATCTCGTGGACGAGTCGGAGACCCCCCTGGCGTGAGACCTATGCCAAAAATACCTATAAATACAGAAACCTCCAAAAAATAACCTAGATCGGGAGTTCCATCGCCGCAAGCCTCTGTAGCAACCAAAAACCAATCGGGACCCTGTTCCGGCACCCTGCCGGAGGGGGGAATCATCACCGGTGGCCATCTTCATCATCCCGGCGCTCTCCATGATGAGGAGGGAGTAGTTCACCCTCGGGGATGAGGGTACGTACCAGTAGCTATGTGTTTGATCTCTCTCTCTCTCTCGTGTTCTTGATTTGGCACGATCTTGATGTATCGCGAGCTTTGCTATTATAGTTGGATCTTATGATGTTTCTCCCCCTCTAGTCTCTTGTAATGGATTGAGTTTTCCCTTTGAAGTTATCTTATCGGATTGAGTCTTTAAGGATTTGAGAACACTTGATGTATGTCTTGCATGTGCTTATCTGTGGTGACAATGGGATATTCAGGTGATCCACTTCATGTATGTTTTGGTGATTAACTTGCGAGTTCCGTGACCTCGTGAACTTATGCATAGGGGTTGGCACACGTTTTCGCCTTTACTCTCCGGTAGAAACTTTGGGGAACTCTTTGAAGTTCTTTGTGTTGGTTGAATAGATGAATATGAGATTGTGCGATGCATATCGTATAATCATACCCACAGATACTTGAGGTGACATTGGAGTATCTAGGGGACATTAGGGTTTTGGTTGATTTGTGTCTTAAGGTGTTATTCTAGTACGAACTCTAGGATAGATCAAACAGAAAGAATAGCTTCCTGTTATTTTACTACGAACTCTTGAATAGATCGATCAGAAGAATAACTTTGAAGTGTTTTCGTACCCTACAATAATCTCTTCGTTTGTTCTCCGCTATTAGTAACTTTGGAGTGACTCTTTGTTGCATGTTGAGGGATTGTTATATGATCCAATTATGTTATTATTGTTGAGAGAACTTGCACTAGTGAAAGTATGAACCCTAGGCCTTGTTTCAACGCATTGCAATACCGTTTTCGCTCACTTTTATCATTAGTTACCTTGCTGTTTTTATATTTTCAGATTACAAAAACCTATATCTACCATCCATATTGCACTTGTATCACCATCTCTTCGCGAACTAGTGCACCTATACAATTTACCATTGTATTGGGTGTGTTGGGGACACAAGAGACTCTTTGTTATTTGGTTGCAGGGTTGTTTGAGAGAGACCATCTTCATCCTATACCTCCCACGGATTGATAAACCTTAGGTCATCCACTTGAGGGAAATTTTCTATTGTCCTACAAACCTCTGCACTTGGAGGCCCAACAACGTCTACAAGAAGAAGGTTGTGTAGTAGACATCAAGCTCTTTTCTGGCGCCATTGTCGGGGAGGTTAGCGCTTGAAGGTATATCTTTAGATCTTGCAATAGAATCTTTTTGTTTCTTGTTTTATCACTAGTTTAGTCTATAAAAGAAAACTACAAAAAATGGAATTAAGGTTGCCTCATATGCTTCATCTTTTTAATGTCTTTCGTGAAAATAAGGATTCTGATAATTGTGCCAAAGTGTTAGAAGAAGAATGTATTAAAATGTTTGGCACTAAATCTTTGGATGATGAGCATGATTGCAATGTTGTTAGTATGAATTCTTTTAATATCCATGATGCTAATGATATGCAAAGCCACAAGCTTGGGGATGCTATGTTTGATGAAGATGATATTTTTTGTCCCCCAGGTTTTGATGAGAAAATTTATTTTGATGATAGCATGCCTCCTATTTATGATGATTATATTGATGAAAATGGGTTTGGAAGAGTGTTAACTTTAGGAAGTAATGATCCCTCTACTTTGGAGGGTGTTGAATCTTATTGTGATAATTATGAAAGTGGGTTTGGAGAGGTCGTGACTTTATTTAATGTTAATCCCACTATTTTGGAAGAGTGTCAACTTTGCATACATGTGGATCGTGTTAAGAATATTTTTGTGATAGCTATATTGTTGAATTTGCTTATTATCCCACATGTAATTATTATAAGGGAGGAACATATGCTTGTAGGAATTGCAATAATATCAAGGTTCCTCTCTATGTGTTGAAAATCTTGAAAATTTGCTTGTTTTACCCTCCTATGAAAGGTGATTCTTGTTCCCACAAGTTGTTTTCTCACAAAATCCCTATGCATAGGAAGTGGGTTAGACTTAAATGTTCTAGTCATATTCTTCATGATGCTCTCTTTATGTTTCAATTCTTATCCTTTATGTGAGCATCATTGAAATCATCATGCCTAGCTAGGGGCGTTTAATAATAGCGCTTGTTGGGAGGCAACCCAATTTTATTTTTTCCTTTCTTTTTGTTCATGTTTAGTAATAAATAATCCATTTATCCTCTATTATGATTGTGTTTTTTATGTTTTAATTATTGTTTTTGCCAAGTAAAGCCTTTAGGATCTTCTTGGGTGATTGTTATTTGATCTTGCAGTAAAAAACAGAAAGTATGCACTCACAAGAATAATTTTAATTTTTTACCAGAGGGCGATAAAATACCAATTCTACTTGCAGCAGATTAATAAACAAATTTCCTAGGACTTCCTAATTTCTCAGGATTTTTGGATTTACAGAAGTATTCGAAACCTACAGATTACTACAGACTGTTCTGTTTTTGACAGATTTTGTTTTCTATGTGTTGTTTGCTTATTTTGATGAACTTATGAGTAGTATCTGTCGGATGTGGGGTTCCGGAAAACCCTTAAGGTTCGAACACTGGGGTGCGCGCGAATTCTCTTCCTTGTACCAATCTACGCCCTAGCTCGCTAAGATATCGCGGACGAACTCGATGAACTCGCAGCACAGAAAGAAACATGATTTATACTGGTTCGGGCCACCGTTGTGGTGTAATACCCTACTCCAGTGTGGTGGTGGTGGATTGTGTCTTGGGCTGATGATGAACAATACAATGGGAAGAACGGCCTCCTCAGGTTGAGGCGTTCTTGTGCTTGGCTAACTTGTGAGGGTGAGAGTGATCTAAGATGTCGTCTCCTCTCGCCCCTCACCTCTCTTCTCCCTTTCTATGGTGGTGGCTAGCCCTACTTATTGGGGCCCTAGTCCTCTTCCCAAATATTGAGCGGGAAGGGAGACAACAACGGTGGGCTAATTTGAAGGGGGACAACTAGTACAAGCCGTCCTGACAAAAGGTGGTCTGCGCCTGCGAAAGGCTCTGGTGGTGACGCAGTCTTGGGCTCCACGATGACCTCCGTCTTGCCGTCCTTCTGGTCTTGGTCTTGTTACACCAAAATGGCAACCTTTGCCTGATGCCTCGGTACTCCTCGCCTGCGCTAGTGTCCTTAGCACCAAAGAGGAAACAAGGATGTTGTGCGCGCTGGCGCCCGCCTGGCGCCCGCTTGGTGTCGATCGTCATGGCTCACGTCACGAGAGCCTCGTGAGGTTCGCCTCGCCTTGATGTCTCCGCTCCTCGTGAGCTTTCCTGGCTAGGCCGCTCCAGAGGAGATTTCATGTCGCCCTCCTCGCGTGGCTTATCCCCTTGCAAATGTCTTGGATGCCTTGTTGGTGAAGATGGGCCGTACGGCCTGATGACTTAGCCACGCAGCGGGTCGCAGGCAGGCAAGTCTGGGGACCCCTGTTCCCAGGATGCCGACAGTAGCCCCCGGGCCCAAGGTGCGCTCGAGCTTGGCTTTGCGGCGAAGCCAAGGGCCAAGCACGGAGCACCGCGGGCCCCCAAAGCCTGCGGCCTTGGTTGACGCGTGGCGGTTGATTGGTCGTGGGCGTCTCCTCTCCCCCATGCTGCCTCGGCGACTGCACGACTTGACGGGTCCCTACGACATTCAAGGGAAACCATCATTACCTGCGGTCGTGGGAGGTGCCGGTTGGCCTTCTTTTGCTATAAATGGGGAGGGGGGCGGAGCCCCCGTCGCCCATCTCTTCCTCGCTTGCTGCTTCTTCTTCCTCGCTCCACTCCTAGCTTCTTCTTCCTTGCTTCGTTGCTCGTTGTGCCACCAATGGCGCCTATCAGAAGGTTCTCCGCTGAAGAAAAGGGGAAAGCCCCCCGGGATGTCCCGGAGCGACTCCCGCCGAAGAGGAGGGCGACCTACCACCGTGAAGAAGCGGAGATGCAGGTGGTGGCGAGGCCTTGGTGCGAGCGGCCTCCTCCAGGGTACCCGCTACCCCTGTACGCCCAAGCCGAGGGCTCGGGAGGGCGGGGCGACGAGCAACGCCGCCTGCGCTACGCCCGGGGTCGCCGTGCCACGGCGACGCATGCCGTCGCCCCCAGAATCCACGCCGCGGACTCCTCGCGTGAGCTGGTGCTGTGGGCGCTGATGCCGCCAAGCTCTTGGATCCGCTTCCCGCGGTTCTTCTCTGACGTGATGCCGCGGAGGGGGCCTCTCGAGCTCTAGTTGCAGCACGCCGACTGCGGCGCTCCTGCTACTAGATCGGAGACCGAAGCGGTCCCCTTAGGCAAGATCTTCATGACCCGCGGCTGGGGCGAGATCGCGCGGGTCTGCCGCGCAAGGGGCGCCCTCGCAATCCATCTTGAGTACGACGGCGCCTCCATGCTCTTCTTCAAGGTCTTCGACACCGAGGGCCGCCGCCTGGAGTGCTGCTCCGGAGAGGAGCGCGAGGCTGATGTGTGCTCCGCTCGCGACCACTCAAGCAGTAGCAGCCCCTGGGAGTCCAGCAGCTCTCCTGAGCTCTACGAGACTCCGGAGACGAGCGACGGCAGCTACGTGCCCCCGAGCTCTCGCCGCACTCGAGGCAGTGCCGCCGCGTTCGGCCGCCGCCGCCGCTGATCTGGATGGGCTTGGCGCCGGCCTCCCGTGGCCCACTGTTGATGATGGCATTTGCCACGGGGGGTTGTAGATAGGATCCTCCTCAGTTTTAGCTTTTGTTTCCTGCGAAGAACCATGAAGCACCCTGTGGGGGCATGTAAGGGTCTGTAATGTCTTTTGTGCTTTTCTTCCCTGTTATGAAGATTTGATGAATGCGTGTCTCGTTAAGGCTCGGTCCCCCCTTTCTTTCCTCGCGATAGCTTGTTGCTCTAAGCCGACAGGTCCCGGTCCCCAGGCAGGCTACAACCATCGCTGGTATGCCAGGTCGCCTGCTGTGGTCAAGGCCAGGAGGTGTGCGGCCCGAGGTCCAGTAAGAGCCCCTGAGGCGCGATGCTCAGGAGGTCCCCCTTAGCGCTCAAGCGGCCATGGTTAGGGAAGAAAGGGAGTTGACGTGGTCGCAACGGGATTGCGGTAAGGCGTGAGTGTCCATGAGGCCTAGACATTTAGCCGATCCGAGGGTGAGACTTATCTTGCGAACTTCATGACGATTCCTAACGTTGCGCTGGGGATGCGCGCCAACTTGTGCGGCATAGCCAGGCCGGCCCATACAAGTTTCCCTCCTCCCATGCTCTCCTTGGTGCTCTGTGTCCTCAGGTCCCGGCCCTCGAGTGAGCTCAGCCGTCGCTGGTATGCCAGGTCGCGATGCCGTGGTCAAGGCCAGGGGGTGAGGGCTGGAGAGCCAGTAAGAGCTCCTGAGTCGCGATGCTCAGAAGCCCCCCTTTTAACGCGCAAGCGAATTGCACGAGAGAAAAGGAGACTTGCGGTGCCGCCTGCTATCCTTCCTGCGGGGTCCCTGTGAACAGGCACAAGAAGAACAGGGTTTGCCGTTACAACCGTCGGCCTGCCGCTGGTTGGTCCAGATGAAATGAAGGCACTCAGGGCCTAGTGAGGTGACGTGCGCGGGGCATGCCGCAAGCCAGAGCTCGAACGCTCAGGTTTGTCGACGTGGCAGGGACGGACCCATGCACCAGCGCCGTGCCTGTGAGGAGGCCCCGTGGGAGGCGATGATCGGGCAGATGATGACCGTAGGAAGGTTAAGCAGGGAAGGCAAATCAGCTTGGGTAAATGCAGGAAGATACATGCCAATGGGTCCGGCCCGAGCGGCTTGGGGATGATGCAGCACGAGGGGCGCCCCCAGCAAGGTAAGCTAAAGACATAAGCAAATGGGATACATGCCGTAGGGACGGACCCACATGGCCTGGGAATGATGCAGCCCAAGGGGCGCTCCCAGCTTAACGAGCTCGGAAGATGTCACCTGGTTCTGTAGACAAAGAAGAGTTGGTGCAGCTGAAGGCGCGCATTGAAGAAACGACTCCTCATGAGCCACCGGAGCCCTGAGCCTCGGGAGGCTCTGGGGGCTTAGGAGGATCCCTGAAGACCATCTCCATTCCCTCCAGGACGACGCGGTACCTGGCCTCTTGAGCCGCCAGGTCACGCCGCATGGCGCGCCGATAGTCCAACGGCACGCTGGGCAAGCCAAGGGGCATGCAGACATAGCTGTGTGGCGGGCCTCCACAACGGCCCACATGTGAAGGCCAGAAGCGATCCTGAGATGCGGCCCTGTTGAGCCCTTTAATGTTGATGTAGACACGCAGCTCGGCATCCTCGCCTGGGTGGTGAGCCACGCCCTGTGTGCGGCTATCGCCGCGCATGGCCCCTGCGTCTTGCAGTTCCTGTGTGGTCTTGGCGATGAACTCCCGAGTGTTGGACACCCCTTGCCCTATGTTCTCCTAAGGAAAGCGTGCCACGTAGCACGCCTCCAAGTGGTGCCCAAGTGCCTCCCTCGTGAGGTGGGCAAGGTTTGAGGCCCTCCAGAAGAGAGCCCCTGAGCCCTGCCCGAGGAGGGCGCCAGGCGCGCCTCCCTATGCGATGGAGGGAGGCGCCCCTGGGACGGACGCTGATCCTGATGAGGCTCCTGCCGCGGCGCCATCCTCCTAAGGTCCTGCGTGGCGCAGCCGCTTCTTCTTGGGGATGGCCTCCGGAGGACCCTCACTTCTGCTGTCGGGGTTGTCGATTGCTGCAGCTTGGAAGGCGCGCTCGAGGGAGCACACCATATCCCTCTCTTCACATGGGACCGTGATGACCCCTCCACTTCTAGGCATCTTGAGGACGTTGTAGCCGTGGTGGGTGACCGCCATGAACTTCGCCAAGGATGGATACCCAAGGATGGCATTGTACGTCAGGCGAATGTGCGCGACGTCGAAGTCGATGAGCTCAGTGCGGTAGTTGTCGCGTGTGCCGAAGGTGACAGGCAGGCGGACCTGCCCTATCGGTGTGGTGGAGCCGTCGGTCACTCCCGAGAAAGGTTTGGTAGGCTGGAGCTGCTCATATGGCACTTGGAGGTTGTCGAAAGTGTCGATGGACAGGACATTGAGTCCTGCACCGCCATCGATGAGAGTCTTGGTAACATGCACATTGCTAATGACTGGGGAACACAACATCGGGAGGACGCTGGCGGTGGCCGCGCACTTGAGCTGATCTGCCGAGTTGAAAGTGATGGCGCACTGGGACCACTTGAGTGGGCGCGCGACCTCAAGCTTGGGGAGCGTCGCGTTCATCTCACGAGCGAATCGTTTGAAGATGCGCTGAGAGGCTGGGGCCTGGGCGCCGCCCAAGATGCAGACGATTGCACGCGGCTCCTGGAAGCCCCCAGCCCCCTCGTCCTGATGATGGTCGTCGTTCCTTCTTGGTGGCGGCAGTGGGGGAAGACCGGTGTTGCCTTGGGGGCGATCCTCACGAGGCTGGTCCCTCCAGGGCCCCTCGCGAGGATGGTCCTGCCAGCGGTCCTCACGAGGCCTGTCGCGCCATTCCTGGCGCAGGCTGCGGTCGTCCCAGCGTCCGCCCCCTCATCTTCCTCCACGGCCGTAGCCCCGGTCACCGCGCTCGGGGCGTCGACCGTAGCGTCCCTCACGTAGGGCTCGGAGCTCTTGGCAGTCGCTGGTGTTGTGGGTGTTCAGGTTGTGGAAGGCGCAGAACGGTCAGCTGTTCTTGTATGACTCGGGCTGATCTCTGCCCCGTTTGGTGTCAGGCTCCGCAGCTAACACTACCACTTCCTAGCACTTCACGTCCTTGGCCTTGGCTTTCTTCTCCTCTATGCCTACGGCTGGCAGCTCAAGGAGGGAAAGGTGGCCCTCCTCAGCTCTTGCGCACCTGGTTGCTAGGTTGAACAGCTCCTATGACGTGCAGAGCTCCTCGTGGATGGCGAGCTCTTCCTTCATCTTGACATCACGGACGCCGTCGGAGAACACGGAGATGATGGCCTCATCCGTGACCTTGGGGATCTTAAGGAGGGTGTTGTTGAAGCACTGGATGTACTTCCGGAGGGTCTCCCCTAGTTGTTGCTTGATGTGGCGCAGATCGGTCGCGGCCGGCGGGCGGTCGCGAGTGCCCTAGAAGTTGGTGACGAAGCGGTCACGCATCTCGTCCCAGGAGGAGATCGAGGCGTGCTGCAAGTTCAGGAGCCAAGTGCAGGCCCCATCCTTGAGAGCCATGGGAAACCAGTTCGCCATGACTTTCTCGTCGTCGTTGGCTGCTTCGATGCTCAGCTCGTAGAGCTACAGGAACTCTGCGGGGTTGTCAGTGCCGTCGTAGCGAGGAGGCAGATCCGGCTTGAACTTGCCAGGCCAGGCGACACTACGGAGCTCAGGGGTGAAGGCGTGGCAGCCGACCATGGTTACCGGGGCCCGCCTCGGAGGTGGAGCCTGGTATTGTCGAGGTCCGCGCGGCGCTGCCGCAAGCGGCGCACGGTCTTGATAAGGTGGTGCGGGAAGCGCGGGTGCAGCTTCTCGCAGCCGTGGGATTTCTTGGCAGCTTCTCTCTTCGCGCGTGGGCACCGGTCGTGGCGGATCGCATCGCGGGGCCGCGCGCCTTGGTGCCAAGGCTCCGTCTTTGGGCTAGGGTGGTGGAGGCGTGCCTCGGGCCTCGTCGCCCGTGGCTGGCTGAGGGTGAGGCCGAGAGAGGGACGGCGTCTGGGAGCCCCCTGCGGCGCGGACGAGGCCGGCGACGCGGTCGAGCCACTCCTTGTAGAGGTTGTCGACTGGGCGGTAGCGCAGGAGCTCGTTTGTAGCAAGGAGTGCGGCCCGTGCCTCCATGGGAGCGCGGTGTGCGTGAGACGAAGAACCGGCTAGGGCCAGCAATGGAGTGGCGGTGCGGCCGTCCTGCCGCACCGAAGGATGCAGCGAAGACGCTTGCTGCTCGTTCCCCACCGGGCCAGTGACAACATTGGCAGCGGGGGACGGAGAATGACGTGGTGGCCCGCGGATGGGAGCTGTCTGAGCAACGCGAGCGGTGAGAGCAGCCTGATGCTCAGCTCGAGCACGGCGAGTGTCCGACATGGAGATGATGGAGCGGTGGAGCGACGAACTGACAGAAGGAAAGCTTCAGCGCACCCCTACCTGGCGCGCCAAATGTCAGATGTGGTGTTCCGGCAAACCCTTAAGGTTCAAACATTGGGGTGCACGCGAAGTCTCTCCCTCCTACCAATCTACGCCCTAGCTCGCGAAGATCTCGCGGACGAACTCGCAGCATAGAAAGACACATGATTTATACTGGTTCGTGCCACCGTTGTGGTGTAATACCCTACTCTAGTGCGGTGGTGGTGGATTGCCTCTTGGGCTGATGATGAACAATACAAGGGGAAGAACGACCTCCTCAGGTTGAGGCGTTCTTGTGCTTGGCTAACTTGTGAGGGTGAGAGTGATCTAAGATGTCGTCTCCTCTCGCCCCTCGCCTCTCTTCTCCCTTTCAATGGTGGTGGCTAGCCCTACTTATTGGGGCCCTGGTCCTCTTCCAAAATATTGAGTGGGAAGGCTGTTGGGGATCGTTGCAGAAATTTAAAATTTTCTACGCATCACCAAGATCAATCTATGGAGTAATCTAGCAACGAGGGGAAGGAGAGTGCATCTTCATACCCTTGTAGATCGCTAAGCGGAAGCGTTGCAAGAACACGGATGAAGGAGTCGTACTCGTAGCGATTCAAATCACGGTTGATTCCGATCTAAGCGCCGAACCACGGCGCCTCCGCGTTCAACACACGTGCAGCCCGGTGACGTCTCTCACGCCTTGATCCAGCAAGGGGAGAAGGAGAGGTTGGGAAGACTCCGTCCAGCAGCAGCACGACGGCGTGGTGGTGGTGGAGGAGCGTGGAACTCCAGCAGGGCTTCGCCAAGCACTACGAGAGACGAGGAGCGAGAGAGGTAGGGCTACGCCAAGAGAGAGATCGAATCGTGTGTTGGGCAGCCCCCATACCTCAAGTATATATAGGGGGAGGGGAGAGGGCTGCGCCCTCTCTAGGGTTCCCACCCCAAGGGGTGTGGCAGCCCTAGATCCCATCTAGGGTGGCGGCCACAAGGGGGAGAGGGGGAGGCGTACCTGGGGTGGGCCTTAGGGCCCATCTGCCCTAGGGTTTGCCCCCTTCCCCTCTTGGAGACACCTTGGGCCTTGGTGGGAGGCGCCCCAGCCCACCTAGGGGCTGGTCCCCTCCCACACTTGGCCCACGCAGCCTTCTAGGGCTGGTGGCCCCACCTGGTGGACCCCCGGGACCTTCCCGGTGGTCCCGGTACGTTACCGTTAGCACCCGAAATCTTTTCGGTGACCAAAACAGGACTTCCCATATATAAATCTTTACCTCCGAACCATTCCGGAACTCCTCGTGACGTCCGGGATCTCATCCGGGACTCCGAACAACATTCGGTAACCGCGTACATACTTTCCCTATAACCCTAGCGTCATCGAACCTTAAGTGTGTAGGCCCTACGGGTTCAGGAGTCATGCAGACATGGCCGAGACAACTCTCCGGTTAATAACCAACAGCAGGATCTGGATACCCATGTTGGTTCCCACATGCTCCATGATGATCTCATCGGATGAACCACGATGTCAAGGATTCAATCAATCCCGTATACAATTCCCTTTGTCTATCGGTACGATACTTGCCCGAGATTCGATCGTCGGTATCCCGATACCTTGTTCAATCTCGTTACCGGCAAGTCTCTTTACTCGTTCCATAACACATCATCCCGTGATCAACTCCTTGGTCACATTGTGCACATTATGATGATGTCCTACCGAGTGGGCCCAGAGATACCTCTCCGTTACACGGAGTGACAAATCCCAGTCTTGATTCGTGCCAACCCAACAGACACTTTTGGAGATACCCGTAGTATACCTTTATGGCCACCCAATTACGTTGTGACGTTTGGCACACCCAAAGCACTCCTACGGTATCCGGGAGTTGCACAATCTCATGGTCTAAGGAAATGATACTTGACAATAGAAAAGCTTTAGCATATGAACTACACGATCTTTGTGCTAGGCTTAGGATTGGGTCTTGTCCATCACATCATTCTCCTAATGATGTGATCCCGTTATCAACGACATCCAATGTCCATGGTTAGGAAACCGTAACCATCTATTGATCAACGAGCTAGTCAACTAGAGGCTTACTAGGGACATGGTGTTGTCTATGTATCCACACATGTATCTGAGTTTCCTATCAATACAATTCTAGCATGGATAATAAACGATTATCATGAACAAGGAAATATAATAATAACCAATTTATCGTTGCCTCTAGGGCATATTTCCAACAGTCTCCCACTTGCACTAGAATCAATAATCTAGTTCACATCGCCATGTGATTAACACTCACAGGTCACATCTCCATGTGACCAACATCCAAAGAGTTTACTAGACTCAATAATCTAGTTCACATCACTATGTGATTAACACTCAATGAGTTCTGGGTTTGATCATGTTATGCTTGTGAGAGAGGCTATAGTCAACGGGTCTCCAATATTCAGATCCCTATGTATTTCGCAAAATTTTATGTCATATTGTAGATGCTGCTACCACGTTCCACTTGGAGCTATTCCAAATTGTTGCTCCATTATACGTATCCGGTATCTCTACTCAGAGCTATCCGGATAGGTGTTAAGCTTGCATCGACGTAACTCTTTACGCCGAACTCTTTATCACCTCCATAACCGAGAAACATTTCCTTATTCCTCTAAGGATAATTTTGACCGCTATCTGGTGATCCACTCCTAGATCACCTTTGTACCCTCTTGCCAGACATGTGGCAAGGCACACATTAGGTGCGGTACTTAGCATGGCATACCGTATAGAGCCTATGACAAAAGCATAGGGGACGACCTTCGTCCTTCCTCTTTCTTTCGCCATGGTCAATCTTTGAGTCTTACTCAACTTCACACCTTACAACTTAGGTAAGAACCCCTTCTTTGACTAATCTATTTTGAACTCCTTCAAAAACGTGTCAAGGTGTGCGTTCTTTGAAAGTATCATCAGGCGTCTTGATCTATTTCTATAGATCTTGATGCCCAATATGTAAGCAGCTTTATCCAGGTCTTCCTTTGAAAATCACTCTTCAAACAACTGTTTATGCTTTCCAGAAATTCTACATTATTTCGAATCAACAATATGTCATCCACATATACTTATCAGAAATGTTGTAGTGCTCCCACTCACTTTCTTGTAAATACAAGTTTCTAGCAAACATTGTATAAACCTAAAAGCTTTGATCACTCCATCAAAGCATATATTCTGACTCCGAGATGCTTGCTCTAGTCCATAGAAGGATCGCTGGAGCCAGCATACCTTTTAGCATCCTTAGGATCGACAAAACTTTGATTGTATCACATACAACTCTTTCTTACGAAAACTGGTAAGAAAACTTGTTTTTGACATCCATCTGTCAGATTTCATAATCGAAAAATATAGCTAATGCTAACATGATTCCGATGGACTTAAACATCGCTATGGGTGAGAAAATCTCATCGTAGTCAACTCCTTGAACTTGTGAAAAGACTCTTTCCCACAAGTCGAGCTTCATAGACAGTAACATTACCGCCCACGCCCGTCTTCTTCTTAAAGATCCATTTATCTCAATGGCTTGCCGATCAACGGGCAAGTCCACCAAAGTCCATACTTTGTTCTGATACATGGATCCTATCTCAGATTTCATGGCTTCTAACCATTTGTCGGAATACTGGCCCACCATCGCTTCTCCATAGCTCGTAGGTTCATTGTTGTCTAACAACATGATATCTAAGACAGGATTACCGTACCACTCAGGAGTAGTACATATCCTTGTCGACCTATGAGGTTCGATAGCAACTTGATCCGAAGCTTCATGATCACTCTTATTAAATTCCTATTCAACAGGTGTAGGCGCCATAGAAAACATCTTTCTGTGTTGCATCACTCTCTGGTTGAAGTAAAGCTTCGACAACCTCATCAAGTTCTACCTTCCTCCCACTCAATTCTTTCGAGAGAAACTCCTTCTTGAGAAAGGACCCGTTCTTAGCGACAAACAATTTGCCCTCAGATCTGAGATAGAAGGTGTACCCAACTGTCACCTTTGGGTATCCTATGAAGATGTATTTGTCCATTTTTGGGTTCGAGCCTTTCCGGCTGAAGCCTTAAGCATCGCAGCCGCAAACATTAAGAAACGACAACTTTGGTTTCTTGCCAAAGCAATGTTCATACGACGTTGTCTCAACGGACTTATATGGTGTCCTATCTAAAGTGAATGCAGTTGTCTCTAATGCATAACCTCAAAATAATAGCGGTAGATCGGTAAGAGACATCATAGATCGCACCATGTCTCATAAGGTTCGATTATGACGTCCGGACACACCATTACGCTGTGGTGTTCCAGGTGGCTTCAACTGCGAAACAATTCCACAATGTCTTAAGTGATTTCCAAACTCATGACTAAAAAAATCCCCTTTTGATCAGATCGTAGGAACATGATCTTCTTGTTATGATGATTCTTCACTTCACTCTGAAATCGCTTGAACTTTTCAAACGTTTTAGACTTGTGCTTCATTAAGTAAATATACCTATATCTACTCAAATCGTCAGTGAAGATGATAAAATAGCGATATCCACCGCACGCTTCAATTCTCATTGGATCACACGCATCAGCATGTATGATTTCCAACAAGTCACTTGCCCGTTTCATTGTACCTGAAAACAGGGTCTTAGTCATCCTGCCCGTGAGGCATGGCTCGCATGTGTCAAGCGATTCAAAATCAAGTGACTCCAAACATCCATCGACATGGAGTTTCTTCATGCATCTTACGCCAATATGACCTAAGCGGCAGTGCCACAAGAAAGTGGTACTATCATTATTAACTCTACATCTTTTGGCGTGAACATGTGTATTACCACGACCGAGATTCACTGAACCTATTCACATAGGGTGCATGACCATGAAAGGTATTATTCATGTAAACAGAATAACCATTATTCTCTAACTTAAATGAATAACTGTATTGCAATGAACATGATCTAATCATATTCATGCTCAACGTAGACACTTGATAACATTTATCTAGGTTCAATACTAATCCCGAAGGCAGATGGAGCGTGTGATGGTGATCTCATCAACTTTGGAAACACTTCCAACACACATCGTCACCTCGCCCTTAGCCAGTCTTCGTTTAGTCCGTAGCTTTTGCTTCAAGTCACCAATAATAGCAACCGAACCGGTATCCAATACCCAGGTGCTACCAGGAGTACTAGTGAGGTACACATTAGTAACACATATATACTTTGTTGAAGTTTCCAGCCTTCTTATCTACCATGCATTTGGGGTAATTCCGCTACCAGTGACCATTCCCCTTACAATAGAAGCACTTAGTCTCGAGTTTGGGTTCAACCTTGGGTTCCTTCACTGGAGCGGCAACTAGTTTGCCATCCATGAAGTCTCCCTTCTAGCCCTTGCCCTTCTTGAAACCAGTGGTCTTGTTAAACCATCAACACTTGATGCACCTTCTTGATTTCTACCTTTTGATGTCTTAAGCACCGCGAACAGCTCCGGGATCAACTCCATCCCTTGCATGTCATAGTTCATCACGAAGATCTAGTAGCTTAGTGATAGTGGCTAGAGAACTCTATCAATCACTATCTTATCTCGAAGTTTAACTCCCACTTGATTTAAGTGATTGTAGCACCCAGACATTCTGAGCACATTCTCACTAGCTGAGCTATTCTCCTCCATCTTGTTGGCAAAAGAACTTGTCAGAGGTCTCATACCTCTCAACACGGGCATGAGCCTGAAATCCCAATTTCAGCTCTTGGAACATCTCATATGCCTTATGGCGTTCAAAACGTCATCGAAATCCCGATTCTAAGCCGTAAAGTATGGTGCACTAAACTATCAAGTAGTCATCAGGACATGTCTGTCAGGTGTTCACAACATCCACAGACGACGTTGTAGGGGTCTGCACATCGAGCGGTGCATCAAAGACGTAAGCCTTCTATGTAGCAGTGAGGACACTCCTCGGACTACGGACCTAGTCCGCATCATTTCTTACAATATCTTTCAACTTAGTCTTTTCTCTAGGAACGTATTAAAACAGGGAGCTAAAGCGTGAGCTATTTATCCACAACATATTTGCAAAGACAATTTAGACTATGTTCATGATAATTAAGTTCATCTAATCAAATTATTCAATGAACTCCCACTCAGATAGACATCCCTCTAGTCATCTAAGTGAAACATGATCCGAGTCAACTAGGCCGTGTCCGATCATCACGTGAGACGGACTAGTCAACATCGGTGAACATCTTCATGTTGATCGTATCTTCTATACGACTCATGCTCGACCTTTCGGTCTTCCGTGTTCCGAGGCCATGTCTGTACATGCTAGGCTCGTCAAGTCAACCTAAGTGTATTGCGTGTGTAAATCTGGCTTACACCCGTTGTATTCGAACGTTAGAATCTATCACACCCGATCATCACGTGGTGCTTCGAAACAACGAACCTTCGCAATGGTGCACAGTTAGGGGGAACACTTTCTTGAAATTATTGCGAGGGATCATCTTATTTAAGCTACCATTGTTCTAAGCAAATAAGATGTAAAACATGATAAACATCACATGCAATCAAATAGTGACATGATATGGCCAATATCATTTTGCTCCTTTTGATCTCCATCTTCGGGGCTCCATGATCATCGTTGTCACCGGCATGACACCATGATCTCCATCATCATGATCTCCATCATCGTGTCTTCTTGAAGTTGTCTCGTCATCTATTACTTCTACTACTATGGCTAACGCTTTAGCAATAAAGTAAAGTAATTACATGACGTTTATGTTGACACACAGGTCATAAATAAATTAAGTCAACTCCTATGGCTCCTGCCGGTTGTCATACTCATTGACATGCAAGTCGTGATTCCTATTACAAGAACATGATCAATCTCATACATCACATATATCATTCATCACATCCTTTTGGCCATATCACATCACAAGGCATATGCTGCAAAAACAAGTTAGACGTCCTCTAATTGTTGTTGCAAGTTTTTACGTGGCTGCTATAGGTTTTGAGCAAGAACGTTTCTTACCTACGCCAAAACCACAACGTGATATGCCAATTTCTATTTACCCTTCATAAGGACCCTTTTCATCGAATCCGATCCGACTAAAGTGGGAGAGATAGACACCCGCTAGCCACCTTATGCAACTAGTGCATGTCAGTCGGTGGAACCAGTCTCACGTAAGAGAACGTGTAAGGTCGGTCCGGGCCGCTTCATCCCACGATGCTGCCGAATCAAGATAAGACTAGTAACGGCAAGTAAATTGACAAAATTGATGCCCACAACAACTTGTGTTCTACTCGTGCATAGAAACTACGCATAGACCTAGCTCATGATGCCACTGTTGGGGATCATTGCAGAAATTTAAAATTTTCTACGCATCACCAAGATCAATCTATGGAGTAATATAGCAACGAGGGGAAGGAGAGTGCATCTACATACCCTTGTAGATCGCTAAGCGGAAGCGTTGCAAGAACGCGGATGAAGGAGTCATACTCGTAGCGATTCAGATCGCGGTTGATTCCGATCTAAGCGCCGAACCACGGCGCCTCCGTGTTCAACACACGTGCATCCCAGTGACGTCTCCCACGCCTTGATCCAGCAAGGGGAGAAGGATAGGTTGGTAAGACTCCGTCCAGCAGCAGCACGACGGCATGGTGGTGGTGCAGGAGCACAGAACTCCAGCAGGGCTTCGCCAAGCACTACGAGAGACGAGGAGGGAGAGAGGTAGGGCTGCGCCAAGAGAGAGATCGAATCGTGTGTTGGGCAGCCCCCATACCTCAAGTATATATAGGGGGATGGGAGGGGGCTGCGCCCCCTCTAGGGTTCCCACCCCAAGGGGAGCGGCAGCCCTAGATCCCATCTAGGGTGGCGGCCACAAGGGGGAGAGGGGGAGGCACACCTGGGGTGGGCCTTAGGGCCCATCTACCCTAGGGTTTTCCCACTTCCCCTCTTGGAGGCGCCTTGGGCCTTGGTGGGAGGCACCCCAGCCCACCTAGGGGCTGGTCCCCTCCCACACTTGGCCCACGCAGCCTTCTAGGGCTGGTGGCCCCACCTGGTGGACCCCGGGACCCTCCCGGTGGTCCCGGTACGTTACCGATAGCACCCGAAATCTTTCCGATGACCAAAACGGGACTTCCCATATATAAATCTTTACCTCCGGACCATTTCGGAACTCCTCGTGACGTCCGGGATCTCATCCGGGACTCCGAACAACATTCGGTAACCGCGTACATACTTTCCCTATAACCCTAGCGTCATCGAACCTTAAGTGTGTAGACCCTACGGTTTCGGGAGTCATGCAGACATGGCCGAGACAACTCTCTGGTCAATAACCAACAGCGGGATCTGGATACCCATGTTGGTTCCCACATGCTCCATGATGATCTCATCGGATGAACCACGATGTCAAGGATTCAATCAATCCCGTATACAATTCCCTTTGTCTATCGGTACGATACTTGCCCGAGATTCGATCGTCGGTATCCCGATACCTTGTTCAATCTCGTTACCGGCAAGTCTCTTTACTCGTTCAGTAACATATCATCCCGTGATCAACTCCTCGGTCACATTGTGCACATTATGATGATGTCCTACCGAGTGGGCCCAGAGATACCTCTCCGTTACACGGAGTGACAAATCCCAGTCTCGATTCGTGCCAACCCAGCAGACACTTTTGGAGATACCCGTAGTATACCTTTATGGCCACCCAATTACGTTGTGACGTTTGGCACACCCAAAGCACTCCTACGGTATCCGGGAGTTGCACAATCTCATGGTCTAAGGAAATGATACTTGACAATAGAAAAGCTTTGGCATACGAACTACACGATCTTTGTGCTAGGCTTAGGATTGGGTCTTGTCCATCACATCATTCTCCTAATGATGTGATCCCGTTATCAACGACATCCAATGTCCATGGTTAGGAAACCATAACCATCTATTGATCAACGAGCTAGTCAACTAGAGGCTTACTAGGGACATGGTCTTGTCTATGTATCCACACATGTATCTGAGTTTCCTATCAATACAATTCTAGCATGGATAATAAATGATTATCATGAACAAGGAAATATAATAATAACCAATTTATCATTGCCTCTAGGGCATATTTCCAACAAAGGGAGCCAAGAACGGCGGGCTAATTTGAAGGGGGACATCTAGTACAAGCCGTCCTGACAAAAGGTGGTCTGCGCCTGCGAAAGGCTCTGGTGGTGACGCCGTCTTGGGCTCCATGATAACCTCTGTCTTGCCGTCCTTCTGCTCTTGGTCTTGTTGCACCAAAATGGCAACCTTTGCCTGATGCCTCGGTACTCCTCTGTGACACCCATGATGCGGCTATATCTCCCACGTGTCGGAGCACGACTTAGAGGCATAACCGTATTGTAGGCATGTCGCAAGAGGGGTAATCTTTACACATCCCATGTACTGAATAAGAGAGGGATAAAGAGTTGGCTTACAATCGCCACTTCACACAATACATAAATATAGCATTACATCATCCAGAATACAAACAAGGTCCGACTACAGAACCAAATAAAGAAAGACCACCCCTAATGCAAAAGATCCTCGATCACCCCAACTGGACTCCACTATTGATCGAAAGGAAAACGAAACAACACAACGAACATGATCTTCATCGAGCTCCTCCTTGAGCTCGGTTGCGTCACCTGCACGGTTATCATCGGCACCTGCAACTATTTGAAGTAATACGTGAGTCACAGGGACTCAGCAATCTCACACCCGCGAGATCAAAACTATTTAAGCTTATGGGTAGGAAAAGATAGTGAGGTGGAGCTGCAGAAAGCGCTAGCATATATGGTCGCTAACTTACGCAAATGAGAGCGAGAAGAGGAGCAAATCATGGTCGCAAACTAGAAGTGATCAAGAAGTGATCCTGAAACTACTTATGTCAAGCATAACACAAGAACCGTGTTCACTTCCCGGACTCCGCTGGAAAGAGACCATCATGGCTACACACGCGGTTGATGCATTTTAATTAAGTTAAGTGTCAAGTTCTCTACAACCGGACATTAACAAATTCCCATCTGCCCATAACCGCGGGCACGGCTTTCGAAAGTTCAGAACCCTGCGGAGGTGTCCCAACTTAGCCCATCACAAGCTCTCACAGTCAACGAAGGATATTCCTTCTCCCAGGAAGATCCAATCAGACTCGGAATCCCGGTTACAAGACATTTTGACAATGGTAAAACAAAACCAGCAAAGCTGCCCGAATGTGCTGACAAATCCCGATAGGAGGTGCACATATCTCGTTCTCAGGGCACACCGGATTTGTCCAAGATTCCGGTAGGCCAACCCAGAGTTGCCCCTGGTGGTCACCGGCTGCTGACAGGTTGGACCAACAGTCAGAGGAGCACTGGCCCGGGGGGTTTAAAATAAAGATGACCCTTGAGTCTGCAGAACCCAAGGGAAAAAAGGCTTAGGTGGCAAATGGTAAAACCAAGGTTGGGCCTTGCTGGAGGAGTTTTATTCAAGGAGAACTGTCAAGGTGTTCCCATTATAACCCAACCGCGTAAGGAACGCAAAATCAAGGAACATAATACTGGTATGACGGAAACTAGGGCGGCAAGAGTGGAACAAAACACCAGGCATAAGGCCGAGCCTTCCACCCTTTACCAAGTATATAGGTGCATTAAAGTAAATAAGAGATATTGTGGTATCCCAACAATAACCATGTTCCAACAAGGAACAAACTCCATCTTCACCCGCAACTAACAATACTATAAGAGGGGCTGAGCAAAGTGGTAACATAGCCAAACAACGGTTCGCTAGGAAAGGTGGGTTAGAGGCTTGACATGGCAATATGGGCGACATGATATAGCAAGTGGTGGGTATCGTGACACAGCAATAGAGCGAGCAACTAGCAAGCAAAGATAGAAGTGATTTCGAGGGTATGGTCATCTTGCCTAAGATCCCGCAAGGAAGAAGAACGAGTCCATGAAGAAGACAAACAGACAAATTCGAACGAATCCTCACAAACACGACGTTACCGGAACTAACACGAAGAAGCAACACCAGAAAGGAGCAAACAACATAGTAAACAACCATCACATAAACATGGCATGATGCACAACCAAGTATGATGCATGTCCGGTTTAATGAAGCATGGCATGGCAAAGTGCAACAAACAACACTACAAATTAAGTGGAGCTCAATATACAACAGAGTTGCATATTGAAGAAAACACCACATGACTTATTTAGTTCTCTCCGGTTTATATACTCAACAATATTAAATGTTGGTTAGCATGGCAAGAGGTGAAGCAAAAGAAAACTACCTATCTAGTCAAGTTTAAATGAGGCCGGAACAACAAACAACAAATCTGGAAACTCCTCATGTGCATATATTAGGTTTGGTCCTGTTCTGCCCTAAACCATATTTAAGAGTTGTTAAACATGCAAAGAGATGCCACCATGTTAAACTATGCATTTTTCTACCCCATTTACATATAAAGATTATTAAATTTGGAGCTACGGTTAAATAGTTATGAATTAAATCATTTTAGCATGGCATATGGGCAAAATTACACAAACAACATTTTAAACATGGATGAAAATGACATATTATGAGACTAGACAAAATTCTAAGCATGTTACATATATAACTTATTTTAATCCGATGCACGGTTCTGAAGTTACTATATGCATGAACATTAAGGGGTTTTCTAAAAAACTGCAGTCTCTGGAATAAAGTCTAAATTCGTTACACAGAAAAAATGAATCGGGCCGCATCTAAGATTGGGCCCAACAGAAGGAAAAAAAAGAAGGGGCGCTCGGGTGTGGCATCACCCAGTGGGCCTGGCCCAGTAGGAGAAGGCGACTAGGGAGTCAACGCGGGCTTGACCCGTTGCCCTCTGTCGCTCGAAGAAGATGATGCAGTGAACGAGGGGGTTTGGCGCCTCGCTCAAGCTCGATGCAGAGCGTGACGCGACATCGGCTGCAGGCGAGCTGGGTAGGGCACGGGTCGACGCGGGCAGCTCCGGCTGGGGTCCTCCGGATCGAACGTAGCAGAGGACGGAGGAACCCTGGGGCGGCTGGATTGGCTAGGCGGCAAGCTGAAGATGGCCAGAGGTCTGTGGGCGTCCAGATCGGGTGGCCTCCTGGCTAGGCGATGACGACGGCAAGGCTGCCTGAGGCATGGGTTGGAGCTGTGGACCTGGGCGTCCATGGCAGGTCCTGTAGAGAGAAACTGAGAGAGAACCAGGGAAAGGAAAAGAAACGAAGGAGAGACATGGAAAAAGAGGCGTGATGGGGCGACCTGCTGGTGGTGGAGAGCTCCGGGGACGACGAACAATAGGAGGCTGACCTTGGAGCACGGGGGCTCAAGGCGAGGAGCATCTCCTCGAGGAGGAGGATGCCGCCATGGGAGAAGAGACCGGGGTAGAGGAGGCCATCAGCGCGGGTGCAGAGGCGATGCGCTCGGGGCTTTGAGGCTGAGCTTTGATCATGGCAGAGGTCATCGATTCCTGTCCCGGACGAGGTAGGGAGGAGGCCGGCGGCGTGAACATGCAAGGCGGCGGGGACACGCTCGGTGCTCACGATCCATTCAGGATCGATCAGAGGTGGGAAGAGGAGGCACGACCTCAGTCGTCCTCGAGCATACGGGCGGTGACGAGGCAAGGCGGTGGTGGTTGCAGGCGAAAAGAGGAGCTCGGGCACGCGACGACGGCCTGGACCTTGGGACGACCGCTGCGGCTTGTCGCTCGGCGCAGGGTGAAGTAGAGGAGGCAGGAGTCGCGACGGACGAGGAGACGAGGTGGTAGGGCGGCGGTGGTCTTGTAGGTGAGGAGGGACTCCGGCGGCGTCGGTTCCTGGGGCGGCTCGGATCAGCGACCGAGGTGAGCTCCAAAACCATGGCGGGGACGATGGGCATCGGGGAGAAGGAGCATGTGGGCGCGCTGGATGCCTGCGGGGCTTCCATGCTTGATGGGTTGGATCGATGGGAGGAGGTGGTTGGCCAGAAGCTGAAAACGAGGGAAGTTGTCAGAAGCTTCGGTGGCGGAGAGGTGGATCTGGGAGGATCCCGATGGAGAAGGTGAGTGGGTGGCGGCGGCGCGATGGGAAAAGATGGATGTGACAGATCCTAGGACTAGGGTTTGGGCGCATATATATAGGTAGGGATTAGGGTAGGGCTATCTCGTCCCTACGATTATAATCGGACGGCCGAGAAAAATATATGTTAGGAAGTCCAATTAACAAAACGGAGATGTTTTGTAGATGTTAGGGGATGATCCATACCCATCGGTGACGACTGTCCGGGTCGGGTTCGGGGAAGTTTTCGGACACGCGAGGGGTTCTCAGAACTAAGCGGAGAGGAGGTCTGACAAAAGGCCACAGAGGCAAGGGGGTTTGATGGGCTCAGGAAAAAGAAGAGAAGATAAGGAGAGGCCCGGCAACTGTTTCCGGAGACTGATAACGTCCGACGTTAGACTGGCTATATTGCCGCTATAGTTATCTGTTGGGGCATCAAACGGACTCCAAATGCGATGAAACTTGGCAGGTGGTCTACTGACAAAAAAACAACACCGCACGCCAACTTTCATCCCATTCCGAGAACATTTTCCGGCCACTTATAAAATAATATTAAGGACATGCCGCGGGCGCGTGCAAGTGTGTCTGGACTCAGAACGGACAACGGAGAGAACGAGGAGACCAGGACGGATGCAAGTTTCGAAAACATGATGATGCAATGCGGATGATGACATGGCAAGATGCAACACGCAAGCGAAAAGCAAGGCAACAACAGCAAATAACTGGAAGACACCTGGCGCGTTGGTCTCGGGGCGTCACATCCTCGCCTGCGCTAGTGTCCTTAGCACCAAAGAGCAAACAAGGACGCTGCGCGCGCTGGCGCCCGCTTGGTGTCGATCGTCATGGCTCATGTCACGAGAGTCTCGTGAGGTTCGCCTCGCCTTGATGTCTCTGCTCCTCATGAGCCTGCCTGGCTAGGCCGCTCCATAGGAGGTTTCGTGTCTCCCTCCTCGCGTGGCTTGGCCCCTCGCGAGGGTCTTGGATGCCTTGTTGGTGAAGATGGGCCGTACAGCCTGATGACTTAGCCACACAGCGGGCCGCAGGCAGGCAAGTCTGGGGACCCCCGTTCCCAGGACACCGACAGTATCAGAGGGTATGAACCATAGAGAATTTGGAATACAGTTGATATTACACCAATATGAATTTAGAATGAGTTCACAACAGTACCAAAAGTGGTGACTTATTTTCTTATACTAACGGAGCTCATGAGATTTTCTGTTGAGTTTTGTGTTGTGAAGTTTTCAAGTTTTGGGTAAAGATTCGATGGACTATGGAATAAGGAGTAGCAAGAGCCTAATCTTGGGGATGCCCAAGGCACCGGAAGGTAATATTCAAGGACAACCAAGAGCCTAAGCTTGGGGATGCCCCGGATGGCACCCCCTCTTTCGTCTTCGTTCATTGGTAACTTTACTTGGAGATATATTTTTATTCACCACATGATATGTGTTTTGCTTGGAGCGTCATTTTATTTTCTTTTATTTTTCTTGTTTTTTGAATAAAATACCAAGATATGAAATTCTTAAATGTTAGAGAGTCTTCACATAGTTGCATAATTATTCGACTACTCATTGATCTTCGCTTACATCTTTTGGAGTAGTTTGTCGTTTGCTCTAGTGCTTCACTTATATCTTTTTAGAGCACGACGGTGGTTTTATTTTGAAGAAATAGTTGAACTCTCATGCTTTACTTATATTATTTTGCGAGCCTTAAACAGCATGTTAATTTTCTTTGGTTATAAATTTAGTCCTAATATGATGGGCATCCAAGAGGGGTATAATAAAAACTTTCACATACAGTGCATTGAATACTATGAGAAGTTTGATACTTGATGATTGTTTTGAGATATGAAGATGGTGATATTAGAGTCATGCTAGTGAGTAGTTGTGAATTTGATAAATACTTGTGTTAAAGTTTGTGATTCCCGTAGCATGCACGTATGGTGAACCGTTATGTGATGAAGTCAGAGCATGATTTATTTTTTGATTGTCTTCCTTATGAGTGGCGGTCGGGGACGAGCGATGGTCTTTTCCTACCAATCTATCCCCAAGGAGCATGCGTGTAGTACTTTGTTTCGATTACTAATAGATTTTTGCAACAAGTATGTGAGTTCTTTATGACTAATGTTGAGTCCATGGATTATACGCACTCTCACCCTTCCACCATTGCTAGCCTCTCTAGTACCGCGCAACTTTCGCCGGTACCATAAGACCAGCATTTACCTTCCTCAAAACAGCCACCATACCTACCTATTATGGCATTTCCATAGCCATTCTGAGATATATTGCCATGCAACTTTCCACCTTTCCGTTTATTATGACACGCTTCATCATTGTGATATTGCTTTGCAAGATCATGTAGTTGACATCGTATTTGTGGCAAAGCCACCATTCATAATTATTTCATACATGTCACTCTTGATTCATTGCACATCCCGGTACACTGTCGGAGGCATTCACATAGAGTCATATTTTGTTCTAAGTATTGAGTTGTAATTCTTGAGTTGTAAGTAAATAAATGTGTGATGGTCATCATTATTAGAGCATTGTCCCATACGAGGAAAGGATGATGGAGACTATGATTCCCCCACAAGTCGGGATGAGACTCCGGACAAAAAATAAAAAAGAAAGAAAAAAGAGGCCATAAAAAAGAGAAGGCCAAAAAAATGAGAGAACAAGAGAGAAGGAGCAATGCTACTATCCTTTTACCACACTTGTGCTTCAAAGTAGCACCATGATCTTCATGATAGAGAGTCTCCTATGTTGTCACTTTCATATACTAGTGGGAATCTTTCATTATAGAACTTGGCTTGTATATTCCAATGATGGGGTTCCTCAAAATGCCCTAGGTCTTCGTGAGCAAGCGAGTTGGATGCACACCCACTTAGTTTCTTTTTGAGCTTTCATACACTTATAGCTCTAATGCATCCGTTGCATGGCAATCCCTACTCACTCACATTGATATCTATTGATGGGCATCTCCATAGCCCGTTGATACGCCTAGTTGATGTGAGACTATCTCCTTCTTTTTGTCTTCTCCACAACCACCTTCTATTCCACCTATAGTGCTATGTCCATGGCTCACTCTCATGTATTGCGTGAAAGTTGAAAAGGTTTGAGAACATCAAAAGTATGAAACAATTGCTTGGCTTGTCATCAAGGTTGTGCATGATTTAAATATTTTGTGTGATGAAGATAGAGCATAGCCAGACTATATGATTTTGTAGGGATAGCTTTCTTTGGCCACGTTATTTTGAGAAGACATGATTGCTTTGTTAGTATGCTTGAAGTATTATTATTTTCATGTCAATATTAAACTTTTATCTCGAATCTTTTGGATCTGAACATTCATGCCACAATAAAGAGAATTACATTGAAAATTATGTTAGGGAGCATTCCACATCAAAAATTCTGTTTTTATCATTTACCAACTCAAGGACGAGCAAGAATTAAGCTTGGGGATGCTTGATACGTCTCCAACATATCTACAATTTTTTATTATTCCATGCTATTATATTAGGGCCAATTCCATTTTCCCCCTAACTTTGTCCCGACCTCATCTTTACCCCTAAATAAAAACAGTGCCCAACTTTGCACCTCTTTCGTTAGGTGCGCTTATAGAAATGCCCTTCCGTACATTTTCCGTCCAGTCAAAGGCCTTTGACCGTTAGATTTTTCTATACGCGCACTTAACGGTCAAAGGCCTTTGACTGGAGGGTAAATGTATGGAAGGGTATTTCTATAAGCACACTTAACGGAAGAGGGGCAAAGTTGAGCACTGTTTTTATTTAGGGGTAAAGATGAGGTCGGGACAAAGTTAGGGGAAAAATGTAAATCTCCCTATCCATCTGGGATGTTTTATATGCATTTATATGCTATTTTATATGATTTTTGGGACTAACCTATTAACCTGAGCCCAGTGCAAGTTTTCTGTTTTTCCTTGTTTTTGAGTTCTACAGAAAAGGAATACCAAACGGAGTCCAATTGACCTGCCAATTTTTGTGGATTTTTTATGGACCAAAAGAAGCCCCCGAAGTAAAAGAGTTTGGCCAGAAGAGTCCCGAGCCGTCCACGAGGATGGGGGCGGGCCCTACCCCCTGGGCATGGGCCCCTATCTCGTGGACGATTCGGAGACCCCCCTGACGTGAGACCTACGCCAAAAATTCCTATAAATACATAAACTTCCAGAAAATAACCTAGATCGGGAGTTCCGCCGCCGCAAGCCTCTGTAGCCACCAAAAACCAACCGAGACCCTGTTCCGACACCCCGCCGAAGGGGGGAATCATCACCGATGGCCATCTTCATCATCCTGGCGCTCTCCATGACGAGGTGGGAGTAGTTCACCCTCGGGGCTGAGGGTATGTACCAGTAGCTATGTGTTTGATCTCTCTCTCTCTCTCTCCCTCTTTCGTGTTCTTGATTCGGCACGATCTTGATGTATCGCGAGCTTTGCTATTATAGTTGGATCTTATGATGTTTCTCCCCCTCTACTCTCTTGTAATGGATTGAATTTTCCCTTTTTAAAGTTATCTAATCGGATTGAGTCTTTAAGGATTTGAGAACACTTGATGTATGTCTTGCATGTGCTTATCTGTGGTGGTGACAATGGGATATTCACGTGATCCACTTGATGTATGTTTTGGTGATCAACTTGCGAGTTCCATGACCTCGTGAACTTATGCATAGGGGCTGGCACACGTTTTCGTCTTTACTCTCCGGTAGAAACTTTGGGGAACTCTTTGAAGTTCTTTGTGTTGGTTGAATAGATGAATATGAGATTGTGTGATGCATATCGTATAATCATACCCACGGATACTTGAGGTGACATTGGAGTATCTAGGTTATGTTAGGGTTTTGGTTGATTTGTGTCTTAAGGTGTTATTCTAGTACGAAATCTAGGATAGATTGAACGGAACGAATAGCTTTGTGTTATTTTACTACAGACTCTTGAATAGATCGATCAGAAAGAATAACTTTGAGGTGGTTTCGTACCCTACAATAATCTCTTCGTTTGTTCTCCTCTATTAGTGACTTTTGAATGACTCTTTGTTTCATGTGGAGGGATTGTTATATGATCCGATTATGTTATTATTGTTGAGAGAACTTGCACTTGTGAAAGTATGAACCACAGGCCTTGTTTCAACGCATTGCAATACCGTTTTCGCTCACTTTTATCATTAGTTACCTTGCTGTTTTTATATTTTCAGATTAGAAAAACCTATATCTACCACCCATATTGCACTTGTATCACCATCTCTTCGCCGAACTAGTGCACCTATACAATTTACCATTGTATTAGGTGTGTTGGGGACACAAGAGACTCTTTGTTATTTGGTTGCAGGGTTGTTTGAGAGAGACCATCTTCATCCTACACCGCCCATAGATTGATAAACCTTAGGTCATCCACTTGAGGGAAATTTGCTACTGTCCTAGAAACCTTTGCACTTGGAGGCCCAACAACGTCTACAAGAAGAAGGTTGTGTAGTATACATCAGCCTCCTGCCTGGGATCCTCCTAAACTACTCTTGGCCGTCAGCGGCCTGAACGTAGTAGTAGGCACCCTCGATGTAGTAGGGTCATCAAAGGTGGCGTTTGGCTCTAGGGTTCCAACATCTGGTTGTGACATCCGAGAAGAAAGGAAAAGGGGGAAAACAGGGAGCAAAGCAACCGTGAGTACTCATCGAAAGTACTCGCAAGCAAGGATATACACTCCATATGCATCGGTATCAATGAAGTGGGTAGTATCTATGGACTGAACTGCAGAAAGCCAGAATAAGAGGGGGAGAAGCTAGTCCTATCGAAGACTACGCTTCTGGCAGCCTCCATCTTGAAGCATATAGAAGATAGTAGCAAGTATAGTAACAAGTAACATCGTATAGCATAATCCTACCTGCCGATCCTCTCCTCGACACCCTGCGAGGGAGCGATCACCGGGTTATATCTGGCACTTTAAAGGGTGTGTTTTATTAACTATCCGGCTTTAGTTGTCAAGAGGTTGGAATACAACTCCAAGTCGTCCTGTTACCATGGACACGACTATTCGAATAGATCAATCTTCCCTGCAGGGGTGCACCACATTACCCGACATGCTCGATCCCTCTAGCCGAGCACACTTTCCTGGGTCATGTCCGGCCTCGGAAGATCAACATGTCATAGCCCTACCTAGGCCCAACATAGAGGTCAGCATGCCGGTCTAAATACTAAGCACGCAGGGGTCTTGGGCCCATCGCCCGTTGCACTCCTGCATGTTGCGTACGCGGCCGGTGAGCAGACCTCGCAGCTTCCATTATGAAGGAGGGTGCTTTACACGGTCCAACCCGGCGCGTGCCGCTCAGTCGCTGACGTCTGGAAAGCTTCAGCTGATACTACGACGTCGGTTGCCCATATCTTGTCCCACGCGGCGGTTAGTGCATATAGGTCAATACCAACTCAAATCAAATACCAAATCTCGTTAAGCATGTTATTTTAAGTATCCGCATACGCCGACCATGGACCATGCCCACCTGTCTCCTAGGTGGTCACAACCTGCCCTGCCTCGCCGCCACAAGGTATCACTTGGGGGCCGTCGGGAACCCAGGCCCACCACTACCTGGGTGGAACCACCTACCCCTTCAGCCCCCATATCCGAACAGTGACATAAGTAATGTAATAGTATATAGTATATACCCGTGATCTCCTCTCGAAGTGATCACGACCCGATAGTATAGCATGGCAGACGGACAAGTATGTTGGGCCACTGATGACATTCTAGCAACCTATACTAAGCATTTAGGATTGTAGGTAAGGGTAACAACAGAAGTAACAAGGACATACTATGCAATAATATAGGATCAAACTAATAAATCAGTAACACTACTCTAATGCAAGTAGTATAGGGAAAGAGTAGGTGATATCAGGATGACCAAGGGGGGTTTGCTTGCTTGGAAGATCGCTCGAGAAGGAGGGGTCGTCAACATCATAGTTGATCGGGGCAGCAGTGGCGTCGGTCTCAAAGTTTACCGGAGAGAAGAGGGGAAAGAACCAATGAATACAATGCAAATAGATGCATGACATGGCATTTAGCGGTACTAGGTGTGCCCTAACGCGGTACTAGGTGATACCGGCGAAGGGGGAAACATCCAGGAAAGTATTCCCGATGTTTGGCATTTTTGGACAGACGAACCAGGGGAGGATGGTTGCATGTCCGCTATGCTAGGGACATGTGGTGAACGAATGGACCGCGTATTTGGATTCATCTCGCCTTTCTGAGAAACTTTCATGTACAAAACATTTTCATCTGAGTTACGGATTATTTCATGTTGATTTTCATAGTTTTAATTCATTTTCGAAATTATTTTAATTCGAAAATTAAATGTCAAATCATTAGATGTACCCAGCACAATGTACAAAAAAATGTACACTGGCTGACATATGGGACCAGGGGGTCCCAGTTGACCAGTCAAAGTTTGACCGGTCAACACGGGTGTGGCCCCCTGTCATTGTGTGCTTAGTTAACTAACATGATTAATTACACTAATTAGGTAGTTAACAGGTTAATTAACATGATCAATTCATTTATTTAATTATTTTAATTATTAATTTTATTTCTTTTTTATTCATTTTCGTTCTGGGGCTGGGGCCCCTAGCCTTTGGCCTAGAGGGGCGGGGCCCAGCTGTCATTGCCCCGGGGGGCCTCTACGGCCGTGGGCGACGGGCACAACCCGAACGGGCGACGGGAGGGCATGATACGTCTCCAACGTATCTACCTTTCCAAACTCTTTTGCCCTTATTTTGGACTCTAACTTGCATGATTTGAATGGAACTAACCCGGACTGGCGCTGTTTTCAGCAGAATTGCCACGGTGTTATTTTTGTGCAGAATAAAAAGTTCTCGGAATGACCTGAAACTTCACGGAGCCAAGTTTTGGAATAAATAAAAATATTGGTGAAAGAATCAGCACCAGGGGGCCCACACCCTAGCCACAAGGGTAGGGAGTGTGCCCACCCCCCTAGGGCGCGCCCTCCGACCTTGTGGGCCCCCTGGACCTCCATCGACCTCAACTCCAACTCCATATATTCTCTTTCAGGGAAAAAATTGGAGAGAAGGATTCATTGCGTTTTACGATACGGAGCCGCTGCCAAGCCCTGTTCTTCCTTGGGACGGCAGGTCTGGAGTCCGTTTTGGGCTCAAGAGAGGGGAATCCGTCGCCATCGTCATCATCGACCATCCTCCATCACCAATTTAATGATGCTCACCGCCGTGCGTGAGTAATTCCATCGTAGGCTTGTTGGACCGTGATGGGTTGGATGAGATTTACCATGTAATCGAGTTAGTTTTGTTAGGGTTTGATCCCTAGTATCCACTATGTTCTAAGATTGATGTTGCTATGACTTTGCTATGCCTAATGCTTGTCACTAGGGCCCGAGTGCCATGATTTCAGATCTGAACCTATTATGTTTTCATGAATATATTTGTGTTCTTGGTCCGATATTGCAAGTTATAGTCACCTACTACGTGTTATAATCCGGCAACCCTGGAGTGACAATAGTCGGGACCACTCCCGGTGATGACCGTAGTTTGAGGAGTTCATGTATTCACTAAGTGCTAATGCTTTGGTCTGGTACTCTATTATAAGGAGGCTTTAATATCCCTTAGTTTCCAATAGGACCCCGCTGCCACAGGAGGGTAGGACAAAAGATGTCATGCAAGTTCTTTTCCATAAGTACGTATGACTATATTCAGAATACATGCCTACATTATATTTATGAAATGGAGCTAGTTCTGTGTCACCCTATGTTATAACCGTTGCATGATGAACGCCATCCGACATAATTATCCATCATTGATCCATTGCCTACGAGCTTTTCACATATTGATCTTTGTTAAGTTACTTTTCCGTTGCCACTATTACGATTGCTACAAAACTAATACTGTTACTTTTGCCACCGTTACCCTTACTTCCATACTACTTTGCTACAAAATACTTTGTTGCAGATATTAAGTCTTTCAGGTGTGGTTGAATTGACAACTCAGCTGCTAATACTTGAAAATATTCTTTGGCTCCCCTTGTGTCGAATCAATAAATTTGGGTTGAATACTCTACCCTCGAAAACTATTGTGATCCCCTATACTTGTGGGTTATCAGGGCGGACATTAACGGGCGAACACGGGCGGCGCCGCCGGCGCGGCGAGCAGTGCCGGGTGAGGACAAGCGAGTGGTGGCAGCGGCTGGCTAGGAGGGACGTGGATCGGGGCGGGCGGGCGCCGGGAGCACGCCCAAGCCTGGGGACGCAAGCCGCGGTGGCCAGGAGTGAGGCCATTGGAAGAGACGAGCGAGGTGAGGCGGGTGGCCTGCGCGCGTGGTGGCGTTATGGGGGTAGGGGCGCGCGCGTGCGGTGGTCGCGGGTCGACGGCAGGTGCGGGGAGGGGGCGACCTGGGGCAAGGGAGTAGTGGGGCCTCGCGGGTGGCAGGGCGCCGGTGACCAGCGGGGTGGAGCACTTCGTCGCGAGGCAGCGTGAACGGGAAGGAGTAGCACAGCGGGCGCGGGCTGTGCGAGGCTGTGGGCACGCACGGATGGGGATGGGCGCGTCCAGGGCCTGCGCGAGGCAACGGAGCACGTTCGGGATGTGGTCGGCGCGCGACGAGCACGGTACAGACGGCATGCGACGGAGAGGGGGATCTGGGTCTCACCCCTGTTGCATGGGATCGGGCATCGAGGCTTGGGGAAGCCGACGTGAGGGGGAGATGAGGACGGGGCGGCGGTCCGGCCGGGAGGCAGACGGATGACGTGGCTCCGGGCGGTGTCGTCGGTGGCTGGGATCATGGTGGCGATGGGTGTCCGTTCCCCTTCACGATCCAGATCGGGATCGAGAGGGGGGCAAACAAGGGAGCGAGAGGGGAGATGAGTGGGGGAAGTGCAGTGTTACGGGCTAGGGTTTCGGCACCAAGGGGTTAAGGGGGACTGGGGATGGGCCGGTGATACGTCTCCAACGTGTCTATAATTTATGAAGTATTCATGCCATGTTTACAATAGTTTTATATGATTTTGGTATGATTTGATTAGAACTAACCCGGTTGACGCTGTTTTCAGCAGAACTACCGTGGTGTTGTTTTTGTGCAGAAATAGAAGTTCTCGGAATGCACTAAAAATCAACGGAGATTTTTTCTAGAAAAGATAAAAAATACTGGAACGAAGAGTTACCGGAGGGGAGTCCCATGGGCCCCACAAGGGTGGAGGGCACGCTCACCCCCTCGGGCGCGCCCCTGTGCCTCATGGACTCTCCGTGGGGCCCCCTGACTTGTTCTCGACGCCAACCTCTCCTATAAATCCCCAAACCTCTAGAAAATAACCTAGATCAGAAGTTACGCCATCGCAAGCCTCTGTAGCCATGAGAAATCAATCTAGGCCCTCTCTGGCACCCTGCCGGAGGGGGCCATCATCACCGGAGGCCATGGAGGAGGATCCCGGAGGAGCCATCGTCTCCATGATGGCCAAGATCCAGAGGGAGAACCTCTCCCCATCCAGGGGGAGGCCATGGAGGGGGAAGCACAAGGGGAGAACCTTTCCTCCTCTCTCTCGATGGCGCCGGAGTGCCATCGGGAGGGGAATCATCGCCGTGGTGATCATCTTCATCAACATAACCATCATCATCACCATCCTCATCTGTTTTACGCGGTCCACTCTCCCACACCCCGCTGTAATCCCTACTTGAACATGGTGCTTTATGCCACATATTATGATCCAATGATGTGTTGCCATCCTATGATGTTTTGAGTAGATATCCTTTGTCTTTGGGTTGATTGATGATCTAGATTGGTATGAGTTGTATGTTTTATTTTGGTGCTGTCCTATTGTGCCCTCTGTGTCGTGCAAGTGTGAGGGATTCCTGCTGTAGGGTGTTGCAATACGTTCATGATTCGCTTATAGTGGGTTGCTTGAGTGACAGAAGCATAAACCCGAGTAAGGGGGTTGTTGCGTATGGGATAAAGGGGACCTGATATGTAAATGCTATGGTTGGGTTTTACCTTAATGATCTTTAGTAGTTGTGGATGCTTGCTAGAGTTCCAATCATAAGTGCATATGATCCAAGAAGAGGAAGTATGTTAGCTTATGCCTCTCCCTCATATGAAATTGCAATGACGACTACCGGTCTTGTTAACGATTGCCTAGGAAAATTCCGCAAACCGATCCATCATTATTCCACACTCGCTATTTATAATATTTAGTAATATATTCTAACTTTATGATAACAGCCCCTACTTTTATATTTTATCTCTCCGATACCATGCAAAGTTATCCTCTTCATACCCACAACGTAGTTTTATTTCTCATTTCTAGTTGGAAGCAAACGTTCGGTGTACGTAGAGTCGTATCAGTGGCAGATAGGACTTGAGAGAATATTGATCTTACCTTTAGCTCCTTGTGGGCTCGACACTCCATACTTATCACTCCGACCGTTGGGAATTGCTATGATGATTCCCTGCACATGGGGATTATCAAGCTCTTTTCTGGCGCCGTTGCCGTTGAGCAATAGCGTGGGGTTGATATTCTCGTGTGTGCTTGTTTGCTTTCTTCAATAAGTATATTTTGTTTTTCCTTTTTGTTTCTGTTTAGTTGTGGGTGAAACATACAAAAAATTTAAAATAATGAAATACAAAAAAATTTACTTGCCTCTCATACCTAAAATGTTTTTCAATAAGAGAAGTGATTGGAAGGTTATGCATTGGAGAAGTGAGGGTCGACCTTGAACACTTGTGTTCATGCTCATGGAAACAATGTAAAAAAATTCATGGAAGCTTCTCTGAAAATAATTATCCCCTTGTATATATCCATTGTATAATAAAAATAATGTGCCAAGCTTCGGTTTTAGGATGATTAGATTGCTTGTTTACTATGTGCAGTACAAAAACAGAAACTTTGGCTATAGCGCGTGAATTTACATTTTTTACTGGGAAGTGAAATGGGTGTGAAACTTTTTGCACATTACTTCTGTACAAATTGTTTAAATTTTCATATATTTTTAGAATTTTTTGGAGTTACAGAAGTTTACTAATCTTCCAGATTACTACAGATTGTCCTGTTTTTGACAGATTCCGTTTTCTATGTGTTGATCGCTTATTTTGATGAATCTATGGGTAGTATCGGGGGGGGGGGGTATGAACCATGGTGAAGTTGGAATACAGTAGATAAAGTGCTAATATGAAATTGCAATGAATTTTCAATAGTACCTAAAGGTAGTGATTTGCTTTAGTATACTAACGGATCTCACAAAGTTTTTGTGGATGAAGTGTTCGAAGAACGAGGAGTTACCAATGTGATACGAATAAAGAGAGGCAAGAGCTCAAGCTTGGGGATGCCCAAGGCACCCCAAGTAAATATTCCAAGGATCTCAAGCATGTAAGCTTGGGGATGCCCCGGTTGGCATCCCATCTTTCTTCTTCAACAATTATCGGTATACCTCGGTTTTTGTTTTGTTCACATGATCTGTGTCCTTTGTGTTTTTGTTTTTCCTTTAAGAACCATTGTTGGTGTCAAAACCGGCGGATCTCGAGTAGGGGGTCCCGAACTGTGCGTCTAAGGCGGATGGTAACAGGAGGCAGGGGACACGATGTTTTACCCAGGTTCGGGCCCTCTTGATGGACGTAAAACCCTACGTCCTGCTTGATTATTCTTGATAATATGAGTAGTACAAGAGTTGATCTACCACAAGATCGGAGAGGGTAAACCATAGAAGCTAGCCTATGGTATGATTGTATGTTGTCCTACGGACTAAAACCCTCCGGTTTATATAGACATCGGAGGGGGCTAGGGTTACACAAGGTCAGTTACAAAGGAGGAGATATACATATCCGTATTGCCTAGCTTGCCTTCCACGCCAAGTAGAGTCCCATCCGGACACGGGAGGAAATCTTCAATCTTGTATCTTCATAGTCCAACAGTCCGGCCAAAGGATATAATCCGGCTGTCCGGACACCCCCTAATCCAGGACTCCCTCAGTAGCCCCCGAACCAGGCTTCAATGACGATGAGTCCAGCGCGCAGTATTGTCTTCGACATTGCAAGGCGGGTTCTTGTCCAAATTTCGAACGTCTGTAAGCAGTGTCCGGCCCCATAAATGTTGGACCTCTTGGCTTCTGCGCCCAATAAGGGCTATCTTCCATGTGTCGAATGAATATGAGGAGCCAAGGCGTTTTTACATTCGCCCCCCTAGCCAGATAAATAAATTGTCTATTAAAGGGATGGGGATTCAGAGATCCAATCCATATCATCCTCCCCCAGCGAGAATCCATTGGAGCGTGCTTCGAAAAAATCCACTCAAGCATGGCCGACCTCCGCAGCTCCTCCTCCCGCCCCCGTAGCCCTAAGCCCGGTCATTGGGAGAGGTGTTCTGTCCCACACAGTCGATTAGTCGAACTGCAGACTAAGGGATTTCTCCCTCCAGCGTATATGGTTCCCGTCTGAGCCGGGCTCGCCACCTATAATGGCGGGGAGCAAGCGGAGAGCTTCCCCAGCCCCTCTACGGGGGAGCGGGTATGCATTGTCCCTTACTTATTGAGGGGACTCGGATTTCCGATTCATCCGTTCCTCCGCGGGCTCCTGGAGTTTTACGGCCTCCAACTACATAATTTCACCCCTGCTTCCATTTTACACATCGCCGGCTATGTTGCCCTCTGCGAGTTATTCCTGGGCTGCGAGGCTCATTTCGAGCTATGGAAAAGGTTATTTTGGCTCGTCCCTCGCACACAGAAGGGATCACTTTATCAAGTGGGTGGAGCCGAAATATGGCGCATCGCCGAAACCGGATACATGTCCGGTACTCCGAAGAAGACGTCCGAAGACTGGCCTTCGGAATGGTTTTATATGGAGGATGTCCCCCTTCCGGAACCTGTTCGGCGAGGTCTTCCTGAGTTCAGCAATGCTCCTTTGAAGAAACGCCGAAGTTGGCGCCCACGGAGCCCCCAAGAGGAAGACGACGGAGAAGTCCTTTACCTGATGAACCGGATTAAAGCGCTGGCTCAATCAGGATTGACAGTAATCGAGGTTATGTCAATATGCATAATGCGGGGAGTGCAACCACTTCAATATTGAGGGCACCCCTTGTGGTGTTTTAACGGGGAAGATGACGCCACCCGTTGCGGGCGTAAGGGTCCGGACAACGCTGCCGCTTTAGCAAAAATTCTGTCAGAATTGTTCAAGGGAGAGGAAAAGGAGTTCATCCTCATCAAGCCACGGGATGGATTCTCCATGTACAACCCTCCAAGCTGGGTGAGTTATATCTCCTTACTCCCATTCTTCCCGCATTCTTTGTCATAGGTACTCACCTTGCCATTCTGCGGCAGGAACTACGAAAAGCCATAAGGGAGGTCATTAGCCCATCTCCACAACCAGAGGACCCCGACCGGGCCCTTGGTCCCGGACTCGAAGAAGATCCGGACATATTCGTGGAGCTGATAGACCGGCAGTTCTATCAATTGAGCTGTGACGGTGCCAGGGTGGCCATTACGGCTGACTATCCCGGACTACTCCCTGCGTCGCTTGTAAGGAAAACCAAAATCCCGACTCCAAAAACTAGGATCCCCTTTTAAACACTTCACCTACCATATACATATGGTGCCTTACAGGGAAGGCATTCGGGACGCCGCGCCGAACCCGCAGCAACTCATCAACAAGAAGCGCCGAGGCCGGGTCGGCCAAAAAGGAAGGCGGTTAGGACGGAGACGCCGGCGCAGAGGTATGAAAAAACGCCTTTCCGTGGTTGTCGTCTCTCACAAAATGTAATGACGTCCATATTTCTTTAACAGAAAAAACGCTCGCCGGAATATGTCCGGTGAGGTTGCCGATCATGCCTCCACCAGTCGGGCTCCAGGGCCGAACACAGAGGCGGAAGCCGACATGGGGCGGATGCCGGATACTCCCCCTACAGAGGATGAGGATAGACTATCCGCTAAAAATTCAGAAGTGGAGAGCGCCATGAATCATAGGCGCCGTCGGGCCATACTCCGTGACGCTTGCTTCTCACCAGAGGCATTTGATGCCTTCAATTCTGGAGACGCGTACCTGCGTGCTGCTCAAAATGGTCTAGCCAGAGCCACGGACCAGTATGTAAGGGATGTACGGGTAAGCAAATCTGACGATTATATGTATCAATAGCCCCTGAGACTTGAAACAGTTAGCAGAACTGATTTAAGGATCATCTATTATGCAGGTTCTTACAGAGAAGAATACTCTACTGTCACAGGAGCTGGAGGAATGCAAGACCCAACTTCGGCCCGCCGTTGCCGCATTGAAGGAACCTAGAAAGTCCCCAGCTGGTAACATTTGTTTCAAAGAATTATATGTACCATATAGCGTGCGGCGTGGCTGCAGATCTAACAATAGATATTGCAGATGAATCCAGAGAGAATCCGGAGGACCAGCATGCCGTACGACAGCTAAAGGCTGGTGAACGCGTGCTAACTGAGGTCAGGTGAGAGAAAAACAATCTCCAAGACACCAATACCAAGCTGAGAGTGGAACTAAAAGATGTTCGAGCCTAGCTTGCGGACTCCAAGAAGGAGAATAAGCGGCTTCGACGCGACATTTTCAGTAAGTGCTTGAACGATCCCTTAAAAAGGGGTCGGCGGAGAAGCCGGCTAACAGAGTTATGTCTGCAGGTATGCTGACGGGTCGTCCCGCGGAGGAGATGCCCGGGTCTGCGGGTGACCTTCTATCCGAGCTGTCACAACTACACGAACAAGTTCGGCAGGTGATGCAAGGTGTTGCCCAGGCCTTGTGGCCAGCCGTCTCCCTGCCAGAAGGTATTGGAGAGCTTGCGGAGAAGCTCAAGGGAGCACGGCGGCGCTTCCGATTATGGAATATATCGGCCTGCCGTCAAGGTGCCAGGGAAGCCTGGGCCATGGTGAAGACGCGGTATACCAAGACTGACCCGAACCACATGGCCGAGGTCGGACCTGTAGGGCCCGATGGGAAGGAGATCCCCGTTAGCTTAGTGTATGGGCAAGTAGAATTAGCCGCAAAGTATTCCCAACAGGATTGTAGGCTAGACCGCCTGTTGGATGGTATAGAAGAGGAATTTAGTCAGTCTACATGACTATGTAATTAAAGTGACATGTATAATGCCTTCTAGCCGGATTGTAGATCATTTGTCATGGCGGACCTTTTCGCTTCAACCTCGAGACTCGATAGTCCGGAGTGTGTCCGAATACTCGCTTAGTTATATAAGAACCGGGGTATGCGTGGAATCCAGGCGTAGGGGTCATTAGTGCTTGAACAGACAAGTGCCCAACTAGTTATGTCATATTACATGGGTAGTAAGAAACATCTTCCAGGGAGAATAGTTTCGTTAGGGGTTCCTTTCCCTGGGTACGCATGCCCTAAAGTGCATGTCCAGACTGCGAGCGGAGGCATAGGCAAAAACATCTGGGGGAATATATGGAAACTAAATAAAAATCATCTTTTGTTCGCTGACCGAATATTCCCTTAAGAACGCTAGCTTTCGGCTTCACCCAGTCTGAGGTACACATCCGGCTGACCTGGCAGTAACAATCGCAGAGGTGCTCCCCTTATGCCCTAGCCGAATTAACGGGAACGTAGGGCATAAATACAAGAGCCAGGCAACCCAGTTTGGCCAAAACTTAAGTCATATCGATGCATATAATGGCGAAGAAAAGGTACATGCGGAAGAATAACACATGTGCGGGGCATGAAGCCCAGATAGATAATTAAGCTTCTGTGTAAGAAGCCCCCAGGTATAAGGAGCGCGGTTAGCGCGTCTATAGTGTGCAAGCAAGGCACAAGTTGGACCTTGAAAGCCTTGAGAAAGAATAAAAGAAAGAAAGAGAAAAAAGGACAAATAATGTATATGCAAAAAATGCACAGAGGAAGGAGACGAACATAGAGTCCGGCGCTAGGCGTAGAATCTTCGGAGCCTGTCTGCGTTCCATGGTTTCGTCTCAAGTCGATTATTCGATGCATCCCGCACACGGTACACTCCACCGGTTAGAACTTGGTCGATAATGAAGGGACCTTCCCATTTGGGCTCGAGCTTGGTCTTTTTCTTCTCCGGCAGGCGTAGAACTAACTCACCAATGTTATAAGTTTTGGCCCGTACTTCTCTGCTTTGGTATATGCGAGCCTGTTGCTGATAGAATGCGGAACGGGCTTTTGCCACGTCGAGCTCCTCCTCCAGGGTGTCCAGACTGTCCTGCCGATCAAGCTCGGCTTCTCTTTCTTCATACATGCGCACTCGAGGTGAGTCATGAATTATGTCGCAGGGCAGAACTGCCTCTGCGCCGTACACCATAAAGAAGGGTGTGTATTCAGTAGTGCGATTCGGCGTGGTCCGTAGCCCCAAGAGTACGGAGTCGAGCTCCTCTACCCAGTGCGTGTTATACTTCCTTAAGGACCGCACTAGTTTGGGTTTAATGCCTCTCATAACAAGACCATTTGCTCACTCAACTTGGCCGTTGGTTTGTCGGCGATAGACGGAAGCATAATCGAGCTTGATGCCCATGTTGCTGCACTAGAGTTTTACCTCGTCAGCCGTGAAGTTCGTGCCGTTGTCAGTGATGATGCTGTGGGGGATGCCATAATTGTGTACAACCCTGGATATGAAGTCTATCACCGGTCCGGATTTGGCTGTTTTAACAGGTTTGGCTTCTATCCATTTGGTGAATTTATCCACCATGACCAGTAAGTATTTTTTCTTATGGGTTCCCCCTTTAAGGGGTCCAACCATGTCAAGCCCCCAGACCACAAAAGGCCAGGTAATGGGGATTGTTTGGAGGGCGGTGGGTGGCATATGGCTTTGGTTTGCAAAAAGCTGGCAACCGGCGCAACGTTGGACCAAGTCCTGTGCGTCTGCCCGGGCCGTCGGCCAATAAAAACCTGTACGGAAGGCCTTGCTTACAATGGCGCAGGCTGCGGCGTGGTGACCGCCGAGTCCAGCGTGAATTTCTGCCAAAAGCTTCCGCCCTTCCTCCTCGGAGATACGCCTTTGAAGGACTCTGGTAGTGCTTTTCTTATACAGCTCTCCCTCGTGGACCCTGTAAGCTTTAGATCGCCACACTATGCAGCGTGCCTCATTTTGGTCCTTGGGAAGTTCCTACCTAGTTAGGTAGGCCAAGAATGGTTCTGTCCACGGGGCAATGATGGCCATTATTACGTGTGCTGAAGGTGTTATTTCGGTGGCAGAGCCTCCGATTATGTCAGAGTGTTCGGTTTCGGGCATTTTGGCCAGGTCCAGATTATTGTTACCGGTGTCCCCCTCCTATACCACGGATGGCTTAAACAACCTCTCCAAAAAATGTTGGGGGGGGGGGAACGCATCACGTTTTCCGCCGGTGCTGGCGAGGATATCCGCCGCCTGATTGTTTTCCCGAGCCACATGGTGAAATTCGAGCCCCTCGAACCGAGCTGACATCTTTAGGACGGCGTTTCGATAGGCCGCCATCTTCGGATCCTTGGCATCGAAGTCTTCATTTATTTGGGATATTGTGAGGTTCGAATCCCCACGTACCTCCAGGCGTTGAATGCCCATGGAAACTGCCATCCGGAGACCATGTAACAAGGCTTTGTATTCGGCTGTGTTGTTGGAGTCTGTATACAGTATCTGCAGTACGTATTGAACTGTATCTCCGGTTGGGGATGTAGGACGACGCCAGCCCCTAGACCAGCCAGCATTTTGGAGCCGTCGAAGTGCATGATCCAATTGGAGTGTGCGCCGTATTCTTTAGGGAGTTCGGCTTCCGTCCATTCAGCGACAAAGTTGGCCAATACTTGTGATTTAATTTCTCGCCGAGGTTCATATGTTATGTCGAATGGGAGGAGCTCAATGGCCCATTTGGCAATCCGGCCCGTGGCGTCACGGTTGTTTATAATATCATTAAGTGGCACTTCCGAGGCTACTATAATTGAACACTCTTGAAAGTAGTGTCGCAGCTTCCGGGATGCCATGAATACCGCATAGGATATCTTTTGATAATGTGGGTACCATGATTTGCATGGAGTGAGGACAGTGGATACATAATATACCGGCTTTTGAAGGGGGAATTTATGTTCGTCCGCTTCTCGTTCGAGGACGAGCACTGCGCTTACAACCTGATGAGTTGCCACAATGTATAATAGCATTGGTTCGCCAATGTTTGGCGCGGCCAGGATTGGGTTGGTTGCCAGTATGGCTTTTATTTCTTCCAATCCGACTGTGGCAGCGTCCGTCCACTCGAAGTGTTCGGTGCGCCGAAGGAGGCGATAAAGGGGTATTGCCTTTTCTCCTAAGCGGGAGATAAAGCGGCTTAAAGCCGCCACACATCCCGTTAATTTCTGGATTTGTTTGGGGTCTGTTGGGGTAGCCAACTGTGACAAAGCTCGGATTTTGGCCGGATTAGCTTCAATTCCTCTACTGGAGACAATGAAGCCCAGGAGCTTTCCGGCTGGTACGCCGAAAACACATTTTTCCGGATTGAGCTTGATGTCGTATGTTCGGAGGTTGTCGAATGTGAGCCTCAAGTCGTCTATTAGAGAGTCGACGTGTTTGGTTTTGACAATCACATCATCTATGTATGCCTCTACTGTTTTGTCGATCTGTTTCTCCAGACATGTCTGAATCATGCGCTGATATGTTGCGCCGGCGTTTTTGAGCCCAAAAGGCATTGTGTTGAAACAGAAGGGGCCGTATGGTGTGATAAAAGCCGTTGCGGCTTGGTCGGACTCCGCCATCTTGATTTGGTGGTAGCCGGAGTATGCGTCGAGGAAACACAATGACTCGTGTCCTCCGGTAGCATCGATAATTTGATCGATGCGGGGGAGGGGGAAGGGATCCTTTGGGCAAGCCTTATTGAGGTCCTTGAAATTGACACATAGGCGCCAGTATTTGTCCTTCTTTGGTACCATCACCAGATTTGCTAGCCAGTACGAGTGTTTTATTTCTCTAATGAATCCGGCCTCTAATAACTTGGCTAGTTCCTCTCCCATAGCTTGTCTCTTAGGTTCAGAGAAACGCCGAAGAGCCTGCTTGACCGGCTTGAATCCCTTTAGGATATTGAGGCTGTGCTCAGCCAGCCTACGTGGGATTCCTGGCATGTCTGAGGGGTGCCAGGCGAATATGTCCCAATTCTCACGCAGGAACTCTCGTAGTGCGGCGTCCACGGCGGGGTTTAACTATGCCCCGATGGAGGTTGTTTTTGTAGGGTCCGTTGGGTGGACTTGGAATTTGACTATTTCATCCGCTGGTTTAAAAGAGGTGGACTTGGATCTCTTGTCAAGTATTACGTCATCCCTGTCCACTGTGGAGCGTAGCGCAGTTAATTCCTCGGCCGAAAGGGCTTCGGATAGTGCCTCGAGGGCCGATGCGGCTATTTTGTTTTCGGCGCGGAGTGCTGTGTCCGGATCACTAGCGAGAGTGATGATTCCATTGGGCCCAGGCGTTTTGAGCTTCATATACCCGGGTATGGCTTGGAAGATCATGAACGCCTCCCGTCCTAAAAGGGCGTGGTATCCACTACTAAACGGGGCCACTTGGAATGTAATTTCTTCAGACCTATAGTTCTCCAGCGTGCCGAATACCACATCTAGTGTGATTTTCCCAGCGCAGCATGCTTCCCGACTGGGGATGATTCCTCTGAAGGTTGTGCTGCTTTGCTCAATGCGGTTCTAGTCTATTTCCATTTTTTGAAGAGTTTCCTCATAGATGAGGTTTAATCCACTTCCGACGTCCATGAGTACTTTGGTGAGTCGAAAGCCGTCCACAATTGGACTAAGGACCAGTGTAGCTGGTGCTCAGGCTGTTCAGAATTTAGGTTCGTCACTGGCATTGAAGGTAATAGCCGTGTCACTCCATGGATTCATCACTGCCACGTGGCAGATTTCGGCGAGGCTGCGGAGTGTTCGCTTGCGCCTATTATTTGATGCGAAGGTTTCGAAGACTGTTAATACTGTATTGTTATCCACGGGATGGTGTTCTATGGCATTTGGGATGAGAAGATCCTCACCACTTTTGTCCACCTGCCTGAGTATCCAACATGCTCTAAGGCTATGTGTTGGTATGGTATCCGCTGTACTATTAATATTGCAGGGTCCGTTAAGCCATCCCTCCAATACGGTTCCATGCCCTGTAGAGGGTTTTTATTTCTTTGTAACTAACTCGGGTGTCTTATGATGTTGCACCCTTTTACTTCGGACTGGGTGTATATTCCGAGCCGGATTATCCCAAAATTTTGTTTCGGTTTTCCAGGCGCTTTCCATCGCACAGTACTTTCGTACTATGGACGCCAAGTCAGCAAAGCGTGATACCTCACAGCGACTTAAGGCGTTAAGGATTCCCTTGTCCATGCAATTATTGCAGAAAAAAGAGACTGTGTCTTCCTCACGACAGTCCTTAACCTTGTTCATCACAAGGAGGAATCTGGCCCAGTAATGATGTACTGTTTCATGGGGCTCTTGCCTAATGTGGGAAAGATCATTTATGTCTGGGTGGGTGGGTGGAATTGAGTCTGAACCCCTACCCGATCTGAGACCCAGGGGCTGAGGAGTTTCCAATCTTGGAAGCTCGGGTTCCGGAGTGTTGCCCGATAAGTCTGGCCCGCTGTCTGACTCTAGGTTCAGGGCTTGGGTGATGTCCTCCCGTAAACGGGTATCCGGCTCGGAGAGCTCAGGAATCCGGACATAGTTAGTCCTCAAGATAGAGGAAGAATCGCTACATTGTTCCTCCACCACCGCAATATGATGGGTGACCGGTGGAGAATTAATCTCCCTTTGATCGGGTTTAAGCCCAATCCAATCATAGTCTGTAGCGACTCCCAAGGCGGCGATACGATCCAAGAGCTCGTTTAGGGAAGAGAGGTCCATTGGATCCATTTGCTCAGCGAATTCCGAGCCGACATGGAGGATGTTTTTGATGACCCGAGAAGTCATCGTCGATGCAGCGCCCGAACTGGTGGTCATGATGAAACTGCCAAGCCGGAGAGTTTGGCCAACAGCCAGGGCTCCTCCGGCGGTGATTTTTTTTTTAACAACGAGACGAGGCATCCTTCCTTACGGCGATGACACAGTGGAACTCTCAATGAAAGCACTAATGTCGGTGTCAAAACCGGCAGATCTCGGGTAGGGGGTCCTAAACTCTGCGTCTAAGGCGGATGGTAACATGAGGCAGGGGACACAATGTTTTACCCAGGTTCGGGCCCTCTTGATGGAGGTAAAACCCTACGTCCTGCTTGATTATTCTTGATAATATGAGTAGTACAAGAGTTGATCTACCACGAGATCGGAGAGGCTAAACCCTAGAAGCTAGCCTATGATATGATTGTATGTTGTCCTACGGACTAAAACCCTCCGGTCTATATAGACACCGGAGGGGGTTAGGGTTACACAAGGTCGGTTACAAAGGAGGAGATATACATATCCGTATTGCCTAGCTTGCCTTCCATGCCAAGTAGAGTCCCATCCGGACACGGGACGAAGTCTTCAATCTTGTATCTTCATAGTCCAACAGTCCGGCCAAAGGATATAATACGGCTGTCCGGACACCCCCTAATCCAGGACTCCCTCAACCATGCTAGTATGAGATAGCCCTTCATTGATTTATAGAATGCTTCATGTGCTTCAGTTATGTCTTTTAACTATGATCTTATAGAATTGCTCTCTGTGCTTCACTTAAATCTTTTGAGTATGGTTTTATAGAATGCTTCGTGTGCTTCACTTATATATTTTGGGCTTGGATATTAGTTAGTCTATATTAATTGAAGAATGCTCCATGAACTTCACTTATATCTTTTGGGGTATGAATAATACTATAATCTAAAGTGGGGTTGGAAGAGTGTCAACTTTAGGAATTAGTGATCCCACTATTTTGGAGGGTGTTGAATCTTAGTGTGATATTTATGAAAGTGGATTTGGAAGAGTGTCAACTTTAGTCAGTAACGATTCCACTATTTCGGAAGAGGTTCCAATTGATTATGAGAACAAAGCTGCTATCTGTGATGATTATTGTGATGACATGTATGCTATAAAGAATAATGTTAACCATGAAACTTGTCATCATGATTTTAATTTTCAATTGGATTATGCCTCACATGACCGTTATTCTGTTGAGTTTGCTCCCATTATTCCGAATGAGTAGAATTTTGCTTATGTGGAGAGTAGAAAAGGTTCTATGCTTGTAGATCATGAAAACAATGCTTTATGTGATGGTTATATTGTTGAATTAATTCATGATGCTACTGAATATTATTATGAGGGAGGAATATATGCTTGTAGGAGTTGCAATAATATCAAGTTTCCTCTCTATGTGCTTAAGGTTTTGAAGTTATCCTTGTTTCGCCTTCCTATGCTAGTTGATCCTTGTTCCTATAAATTGTGTGCTCACAAAATCCCTAAGAATAGGAAGTGGGTTATTTTTAAATATGCTATTCATATTCTTCGTGATGCTCTCTTTATGTTTCAATTCTTATCTTTTATGTGAGCATCATTGAAATCATCATGCGTAGCTAAAAGGCATTAAAGAAAAGCGCTTGTTGAGAGACAACCAAATAGTTACCCTTACTGTTTTTGTGTGTTCACATGATTAAGCTACTGTAGTAATCATGTATTATAGCTTTTGTTTCAATAAAGTGCCAAGTGATACCTTTGGGAAGACTTGGGTGAAAGTTAATGTGATCTTGCTGTAAAAAACAGAAACTTTGCGCTCACGAGATTAGCTGTCATTTTTTACAGAAGAGTGCATTTGAGTTGATTATTTTTTCAGAAGATTAATAGACAAATTCCTCACATCCACCAATTTATTTCGTAATTTTTGGAGTAGCAGAAGTATGGTTTCTGTTCAGATCATTACAAATTGTTATGTTTCTGACAGATTCTGTTTTCATTGCATAGTTTGCTTGTTTTCTATTTTCTATGGCTTATATTTCTCAATATAAATTGTAGAAATTATATGTTACAGTAGGCATTGTGTGAGAACAATTATGAATCTTGTCCTTGACAGTACCAAAGTGAATGGTTTATTCTTTATCACACTAACCCATCTCACGAAGTTCCGTTAAATTTTGTGTGATTGAAGTTTTCAAGTTTTGCGTGAGATATTGATATGAGGAGAATAAGGAGTGTAAAGACCCTAAGCTTGGGGATGACCAAGGCACCCCAAGGTAATATTTAAATAAGACTCAAGCGCCCAAGCTTGGGGATGCCTCGGAAGGCATCCCCTCTTTCGTCTTCAAAACCATCGGTATACCTTACTCGGAGCTATATTTTTATTCGTCACATGATATGTGTTTTGCTTGAGTGTATTTTCAATTTTACTTGCTGTTTGAATAAAATCATTGGATCAGAAATCTTGAATGAAAAAGAGTCCTCCCATGGCTAGTTAATTATTTGACTACTCAGTGTTCTTCACTTATATTTTTTTGGAGTAGTTTGTTGTTTACTCACGTGCTTCACATATATCCTATGAGTAAATGGTTGAATGAATTTAATATCATAAATCTGAATTTAAATATGTTTCATATGCTTATACCATGGGGAGTAATGACTTCACACATAATAAGTATAGGTGGTAAATTTATTTAAAGTTAGCAAACACAGAATTGGTCACTTGAACAATTCACGAAAGAATATTAAAGGAAGAGATATTTCACATATAAATATTCTATCTTGGACATATTTTGTAATTGTGAGCACTCATTAAAATATGACATGCTAAAAGGTTGATGTGGGACAAGGAAGACAACTTAATGGGTTATGTTTTCCTATATCCGAAACGTTATATTGTCTTGGATCATCCAACATGTTGAGATTGCCTTTCCCCCTCATGCTAGCCAAATTCTTTGCACCAAGTAGAGATACCACTTGTGCTTCTAAATATCCTTAAACCCAGTTTTGCCATGAGAGTCCACCATATCTACCTATGGATTGAGTAAGATCCCTCAAGTAAGTTGTCATTGCTGCAAGCAATAAAAATTGCTCTCTAAATATGATCTATTAGTGTGGAGAAAATAAGTTTTATACGAGCTTGTGATATGGAAGAAATAAAAGCGACAAACTGCATAATAAAGTTCCCTATCACAAGTGGCAATATAAAGTGACGTTCTTTTGCATTAAGATTTTGTGCATCCAACCATAAAAGCACATGACAACCACTGCTCCCCTCTGCGAAGGGCCTATCTTTTACTTTTACCTTCTACCCTTATACAAGGGTCATGGTGATCATCACCTTACACTTTTTCCTTTAGCAAGCACTTTGTGTTGGAGAAATCCGGATATATATATATATATATATCCACTTGGATGTGAGTTTTCATAAATTATTATTGTTGACATTACCCTTGAGGTAAAAGGTTGGGAGGCGAAACTATAAGCCCCTATCTTTCTTTGTGTCCGATTAAAACTTTGAACGCATAAATATCACATGACTGTTAGCAATTGTGAAAAATTAAATGATAGTTGAGTATGTGGAGTTTGTTGGATCAAGGCTCTTACATAGACCTTCCTGAAAATAAGATGAATTGCAATTGTTCGATGACTAAGAGCACGGTTTGTTAGTTTTCAAGAAAGTTTATGATCTATACTTTAACATGTGAATAGATTGTTACTTGATCATGAGAAGTTTTATGAGTTGAGCTACTGTTATGATATATAATGATGCTAGAAAAAGTGATTGGAACTATCATTGATCAAACTTATGCACTTGCTGGCATTCACACTTCATAAATTATTTCTTTTATCATTTACCTACTCGAGGACGAGCAGGAATTAAGCTTGGGGATGCTGACACGTCTCCAACGTATCTATAATTTATGAAGTATTCATGCCATGTTTACAATAGTTTTATATGATTTTGGTATGATTTGATTAGAACTAACCCGGACTGACGTTGTTTTCAGCAGAACTACCGTGGTGTTGTTTTTGTGCAGAAATAAAAGTTCTCAGAATGCGCTAAAAATCAACGGAGATTTTTTCTGGAAAATATAAAAATTACTGGAACGAAGAGTTACCAGAGGGGTGTCACGTGGGCCCCACGAGGGTGGAGGGCGCGCCCCTGTGACTCGTGGACTCTCCGTGGGGCCCCTGACTTGTTCTCAATGCCAACCTCTCCTATATCCCCAAACCTCTAGAAAATAACCTAGATCGGAAGTTCCGCTGCCGCCAGCCTCTATAGCCATGAGAAATCAATCTAGGCCCTCTTTGGCACCCTGCCGGAGGGGCCATCATCACCGGAGGCCATGGAGGAGGATCCCGGAGGGGCCATCATCGCCATGAAGGGCAAGATCCAGAGCGAGAACCTCTCCCCATCCAGGGGAAGGCTATGGAGGAGGAAGCACAAGGGGGAGAACCCCTCATCCTCTCTCTCGGTGGCACCAGAGTGCCATCAGGAGGGGAATCATCACCGCGGTGATCGTCTTCATCAACATCACTATCATCATCACCATCCTCATCTCTTTTACGCGGTCCACTCCCCCGCACCCCGATGTAATCCCTACTTGAACATGGTGCTTTATGCCACATATTATGATCCAATGATGTGTTGCCATCCTATGATGTTTTGAGTAGATATCCTTTATCTTTGGGTTGATTGATGATCTAGATTGGTATGAGTTGTATGTTTTATTTTGGTGTTGTCCTATTGTGCCCTCCGTGTTGCACAAGCGTGAGGGATTCCCGCTGTAGGGTGTTGCAGTACGTTCATGATTCGCTTATAGTGGGTTGCTTGAGTGACAGAAGCATAAACCCGAGTAAGGGGGTTGTTGCGTATGGGATAAAGGGGACTTGATATGTTAATGCTATGGTTGGTTTTTACCTTAATGATCTTTAGTAGTTGCGGATGCTTGCTCTAGTTCCAATCATAAGTGCAAATGACCCAAGAAGATAAAGTATGTTAGCTTATGCCTCTCCCTCATATGAAATTGCAATGACGACTACCGGTCTTGTTAACGGTTGCCTAGGATAATTCCGCACACCGATCCATCATTATTCCACACTCGCTATTTATAATATTTAGTAATATATTCTAACTTTATGATAACAACCCCTACTTTTATATTTTATATCTCCGATACCATGCAAAGTTATCCTCTTCATACCCACAACGTAGTTTTATTTCTCGTTTCTAGTTGGAAGCAAACGTTCGGTGTACGTAGAGTCGTATCAGTGGCAGATAGGACTTGAGAGAATATTGGTCTTACCTCTAGCTTCTTGTGGGTTCGACACTCCATACTTATCACTTCCACCATTGTGAATTGCTACGATGATTCCCTGCACATGTGGATTATCAGTCGGCTAGGCCGTTTGGCCCAGTTGGCCAGGGGGTCTTTCTCTTTCTATTTTTCTCTTTTGTATTTTATTTTGATTTATTATTCTTTTCGGTTTTATTAAATTTTAGTTTTTATAAAATACAAAAGTTGTATCTAAAATGGTATTAATAATTATGCCACTACCACAATTTACTTGGCACCTAAAGTAAAATAGTTTGTAATTTATTATTATTTTAGAAGCATTTAAATAATTATTTTTGCTATTGTTTTATTCATTTTAGAGTATTTAAACATTTTAGAAAAGTGTGGTTTCTCCACCATAATCTCTTATGATTTATTTGAGATATTTAGAACATTTTAGTTTTAATGTTTGAAAACTTTTGTTGTTTGCCTTTATATTGAATTTGAATTTGAAGTTTTTGAACTAACGCGAGATTAACAATGATAATTGAGGTGACATGGCATAATTAGCAGAGGTACACTATAGCTTAATTATCCGGGCGTTACACATAAAAAGTTTTGTTTTTATCATTTACCTACTCGAGAACGAGTAGGAATTAGGCTTAGGGATGCTGCTACGTCTCTAAGGTATATATATATATATTTATTTATTGTTTCGTGCTATTATATTCCCATTCTTATATGCTTCATATGCCATTTTATATCATTTTTGTGGACTAACCAATTAACTTAGTGCCCAGTGCCAGTTCCTTTTTTGCCTATTTTTTGTTTCATAGAAAAACCGTACCAAACAAAGTCCAAACACGATGAAACTTTATGATGGTCTTTTTTTGGACTATAAGAGACCCTAGAACCTTCAAGGAGAGACTAGAAGATGTACGAGGGAGCGACAAGCTCACTGATACGTCTTCGTTGTATCTATAATTTTTTATTGTTCCATGCCAATATTATACAACTTTCACATACTTTTGGCAACAATTTATATGATTTATTGGACTAATATATTGATCAGTGCCCAGTGTCAGTTCTTGTTTGTTGCATGTTTTTTGTTTCGCGGGATATTCATACACTACTGCAGGATGCTGCTAACGCGACACTACGATTAGAGCCCTTCGACGAGACTGTGTGCGATGCCATAATCGCAAACGGTGGTGTAAAAACCCCGTCAAAAATGTGCAAAATGTTTGCAATGGAGGATGCATCAAACATGGTTCAGATTTTAGTTGTGTGTGCGATGCAGGGCATGCGGTTCAGCTCAATTAACTATTTGCGATGAGGAGGAACAAAAGAAACGGGCAGCCAGATGAAGGTGTGTGCGATGTACAGCATACAGTTCACTCGGATGAACTGTTTGTGATTAGGAAACACAAAAGAAACGGTCAGCTAGATCAAAGGTGTGTGTGATATACGGCATGCGGTTCACTCGGATGAACTGTTTGCGTTGAGAGATGAGAGTAGAAACAGTTCAAATGAACAAGATGTGTGTGATACGAGGCAAACAGGTGTGTAACGTGTGCGAAGACTGATAACAACACAGACGATTACTACTAACAAGCCATGTGCGTTGTGAGCAAACGATTGCTAGTATACTATTGTGAGTGATTGATGAAAACATCACCGACGGGTTACATTGTTTAGTCCGTGTGCGATGTGATTTTCTTTGTCCGCACAACATCTACGCTCTGTCTATAGAGCATCAACATATATACTTAAAAAGACAACATTGTGATACGTCTCCAACGTATCTATAATTTTTTATTGTTCCATGCTATATTATATCCTATTTTGGACATTATTGGGCTTTATTACACACTTTTATATTATTTTTGGGACTAACCTATTAGCCGGAGGCCCAGCCCAGAATTGCTGGTTTTCTACCTATTTTAGGATTTCGCAGAAAAAGAATATCAAATGGAGTCCAAACGGAATGAAACCTTCGGGAACGTGATTTTCGGAACCAACATGATCCAAAGGACTTGGACCCTATGTCAAGCAATCAACGAGGAAGGCACGAGGTAGGGGGGCGCGCCTACCCCCAGGCGCGCCCTCCACCCTCGTGGGGCCCATGTTGCTCCACCGACGTACTCCTTCCTCCTATATATATACCTACGTACCCCCAAACTACCATATACGGAGCCAAAACCCTAATTCCACCGCCGTAACTTTCTATATCCACGAGATCCCATCTTGGGGCCTTTTCCGGAGCTCCGCCGGAGGGGGTATCGATCACGGAGGGTTTGTACATCAACACCATAGCCTCTCCAATGAAGTGTGAGTAGTTTACTTCAGACCTACGGGTCCATAGTTATTATCTAGATGACTTCTTCTCTCTTTTTGGATCTCAATACAAAGTTCTCCCCCTCGCTTGTGGAAATCTATTCGATGTAATCTTCTTTTGCGGTGTGTTTGTTGAGACTGATGAATTGTGGGTTTATGATCAAGTTTATCTATGAACAATATTTGAATCTTCTCTGAATTCTTTTATGTATGATTGGTTATCTTTGCAAGTCTCTTTGAATTATCAGTTTGGTTTGGCCTACTAGATTGATCTTTCTTGCAATGGGAGAAGTGCATAGCTTTGGGTTCAATCTTGCGGTGTCCTTTCCCAGTGACAGCAAGGGCAGCAAGGCACGTATTGTATTGTTGCCATCGACGATAACAAAATGGGGTTTATATCATATTGCATGAGTTTATCCCTCTACATCATGTCATCTTGCTTAAAGCGTTACTCTGTTCTGATGAACTTAATACTCTAGATGCATGCTGGATAGCGGTCGATGTGTGGAGTAATAGTAGTAGATGCAGGCAGGAGTCGGTCTACTTGTCTCGGACGTGATGCCTATATGCATGATCATACCTAGATATTCTCATAACTATGCTCAATTCTGTCAATTGCTCAACAATAATTTGTTCACCCACTGTAATACTTATGCTCTCGAGAGAAGCCTCTAGTGAAACCTATGGCACCCGGGTCTATTTTCCATCATATTAATCTTCCAATACTTAGTTATTTCCTTTGGCATTTATTTTACTTGCATCTTTATCATAAAAATACCAAAAATATTATCTTATCATATCTATCAGATCTCACTCTCATAGGTGACCGTGAAGGGATTGACAACCCCTTTATCGCGTTGGTTGCGAGGAGTTTATTTGTTTGTGTAGGTGCGAGGGACTCGTGCGTGGCCTCCTACTGGATTGATACCTTGGTTCTTAAAAACTGAGGGATATACTTACGCTACTCTACTGCATCACCCTTTCCTCTTCAAGGGAAAACCAACGCAATGCTCAAGAGGTAGCAAGAAGGATTTCTGGCACCGTTGCCGGGGAGTCTACGCAAAAGTCAATATACCAAGTACCCATCACAAACCCTTATCTCCCGCATTACATTATTTTCCATTTGCCTCTCGTTTTCCTCTCCCCCCACTTCACCCTTGTCATTCTATTCGCCCTCTCTCTCTCTCCATCCTCCCTCTCTTTCTCTATTCGCCTCTTTTTGCTCGTTTCTTGTTTGCTTGTGTGTCGGATTGCTTGCTTGTCACGATGGCTCAAGATAATACCAAATTGTGTGACTTTACCAATACCAACAACAATGATTTTATTAGCACTCCGATTGCTCCTCTTACCGATGCTGAATCTTGTGAAATTGATGCTGCTTTGCTGAATCTTGTCATGAAAGATCCATTTTCCGGTCTTCCTAGTGAAGATGCCGCTACCCATCTAAAAAACTTCGTTGATTTGTGTGATATGCAAAAGAAGAAAGATGTGGACAATGATATTGTTAAATTAAAGCTATTTCCTTTTTCGCTTAGAGATCGTGCTAAAGCTTGGTTTCGTCTTTGCCTAAAAATAGTATTGATTCGTGGAATAAGTGCAAAGATGCTTTTAGCTCTAAGTATTTTCCTCCCGCTAAGATCATCTCTCTTAGAAACGATATTATGAATTTAAGCATCTTGATCATGAACATGTTGCACAAGCTTGGGAGAGGATGAAATTAATGATACGTAATTGCCCTACACATGGTTTGAATTTGTGGATGATTATACAATTTTTTTATGCCGGATTGAATTTTTCTTCTAGAAATCTTTTAGATTCGGCCGCGGGAGGCACTTTTATGGAAATCACTTTAGGAGAAGCTAGTAAACTCCTAGATAATATTATGGTTAATTATTCTCAATGGCACACTGAAAGATCTACTAATAAGAAAGTGCATGCGATAGAAGAAATTAATGTTTTGAGTGGTAAGATGGATGAACTTATGAAATTATTTGCTAATAAAGTGTTTCTTCTCACCCTAATGATATGCCTTTGTATACTTTGATCGAGAATAATAATGAAACTTTGGATGTGAATTTTGTTGGTAGGAATAATTTTGGTCACAACGAGTATAGAGGAAACTTTAATCCTAGGCCGTATCCTAGTAATTCCTCTAATAATTATGGTAATTCCTACAACAATTCTTATGGAAATTTTAATAAGATACCCTCTGATTTTGAATCTAATATTAAAGAATTTACCTCCCAAAAGAATTTCAATGCTTTGATTGAAGAAAAATTGCTGAACATTAATGAGTTGGCTAGGAACGTTGATATAATTTCTCTTGATGTTGATTCTTTGAAACTTAGATCTATTCCTCCTAAGCATGATATCAATGAGTCTCTCAAAGCCATGAGAATTTCCATTGATGAGTGCAAAGAAAGAACCGCTAGGATGCGTTCTAAGAAATATTGCTTTTATAAAAACGTGTTCTTCTAGTTTCCATGATAATAAAGATGAAGATCTAAAAGTTATTGATGTGTTGTAACATCCCAAATTTTCAATTTGGAATATTATACATTAGGTCATCATTGCATATCATATTTTATTGCATTTTGGCTTGATCCTCGAAATACTAAGCAACTCAAGGACCCTCGGAGAGAGAGTTGGGGATTTCACGGTTTTCATATTTGAATTTTATCAAATATTGAAACGAGGATTATTGGTTTTAATTATTTTTCTCTCCAAAAACATTTCATGTTAAAATATATGAGAGGAGATAATACGACTTCTCCAAAAGAAATGAAATATTTGAGGAAAAATATTAAAATGAAATATTTGCTTGTATTTGGATTTTATTGCAATTTTATTTGCATTAGAAAAATTGCACGTTTTCAAAATTGCATTTTAGGGCCAAGAAAATGTTCATCTTGTTCTAAATATTTTATTTAGACGGTGAAAATTTGTTTTGGCATTTTTAGTTATTTATTTATTTTTCTAGGATTTATTTTTGTCAGAGCGTTATTAAAAACTAGGCCGAGGCCCAGTTGGCCCAGTCGCCGCCGCGTCGCCATCTCCCTCGTGGAGACCGCGACCACCATGCCACCGCCCGCCGAGGCCGAGTCGGCCACACCTCCTCGCCCCCTCCCGCAAGCTACCCTCCCCCCTTTAAAAGCCGACTCGGGGCCCCCCTAGAGCCCCAGACCACAGCCGCCGCCGCCCTGCGCCGACGCCGCCGCACATTGCCGCTGAGCCACCCCACGCCACCCCGCACCGACCCACCGCACCCGCCGTTACCCGCGCAGCCGCCCCGCTCGCCGGAAGCTGCCGGAGCCGCACCGGAGTTCGAATCTCGCCGTCCGGTTTTTTACTGTTTAGGTAAAACTGTCGGTTTTTTTAAAAACCCTAGTTTCGGTTTTTTAGAACGATTCGCCAGTTTTCTCGGTTCAGTTACTTAGCGGACGTTTGTCCGTATGTTCGTTTTAACGAACGGTGTTCACTCGTTAGCCACAGACAGCGAACGTTCGTTCGTTAGCCTGTTCATCAGTTTTTATTTTTTTCGGATTTTCCGCGATTATTTTTGATCGTGATTTCTGATCTAATTTTAGTTTTAGTTTATCTTTTCGCTCGTTTATCAAAATCAGGCGATTCAAGCACCTAGATCTTCGTCTCAAATCCCTCTTTCTGTTTAACCAACTTGAACAAGATTTTGGTACAGTAAAATTTATTTTTAGTCCAGATTAGTAACCGTATCTTGTTTCTTTCGCCGTTTGAGTTTCATTGCTCCATTTGATTTGATTCTTTTTGCAAACCGGAGTTCTTAAGTTGAACTTTCTGGTTAGATCTTCTTATTCGTGTTTTACCCATGCTTCTTTGCTTGATTGCTTATGTATGCTATTGTTTGTTTGTGATAGAACACCCGGAGTGCGAAGCGTGCTACTATGAGTCTCTAGGTTTTGCGGATCATCAGCAAGGCAAGTAACACTTTGATCATATCCCTTTATCACCCATTTTTTATGCATTAGTTTCAACCCTCAAACATTGCATGGTTAGGACTTGATAACATGTGGGATTGGGAAGTAGGTGATGAGGTAGAACCTATTGCCCTGTTATTATCAAACCCTTGGGAGTTACTTCTACGTATTGCTTATATTGCTATGCTATGCTCGTAGACGTGGTTTGGGTGAGTGAATCCATGACAGATGTGAGATTCTTAATTAATGGTTCAACTTAATGTGGCAACTTTAATACACATCTGGGTGGATTGTTTGTCGGGCACCTACAGAACCCAGTGTTGTCCTAGGATATCCCAGAGTACCCGTGTGATAATCCTAAGGTCCACCACCCAGGCTCAAAGGGAATTGAGATATTTCATGCTAGAAACTTCCGTGTGCAGCCACAAGCTATTATGGGCTCTAGCATAGTTGAGTAAGTTGCATGACCTCTTCAAGTGGTAGGCTAGCAGATGTAGAGGGATGTAGGTTGGTACTGTCTACCCGGGGTTAGAGCTAATGCTTTTGAAAGACTGTGTCTCGGTCATCCGTTTCTCAAACACCATGTAGTGCGAGAAATCCAACGGAGGAGATCGAGTCTTGTGGGGAAAAGTGCGCAATCCTCTGCAGAGTGTACAAACTAATCATGGTTAGCCGTGTCCCCGGTTATGGACATCTTGAGTATCTAGTACTTGGATTATCATATGTATCTCATCACTCTAAATTAATATTGTTGGGTTGATAATTACTTTTAATTGGGATTGAGTTGGAGGAACCTTCTCAATGATGTTTCAACTACCATGATAGTTAAATAAAATCTATTCCTTTGTTGTAGGGAAAAATTGGCTTTTCGCAAAACCTTTAACCATAGAGCTTTCCACGAGCCAAATATGCATGTAGTGATAGCATTATTCAGTTCTTGCTCTACTATGTTATTTTGCCAGCATATTCCATGTGCTGACCCTTTTTCGGGCTGCAACGTATTATGTTGCAGACTTTTCAGACGAGTAGTAAGGTTCGTTAGGTCATTGCCGTGCAGCTCAGCTATGCCGTTGGAGTTGATGGACTCACTTTATCTTCCAAGCCTTCCGCTGTTATCGTATTAGATGGCCTTAAGACATATTTATTGTAATAAGTTCTCTTTTGAGACATTCGATGTAATAAGTGTGTGATTGCTACTCTGTTATAAATCCTTTGAGTATTGTGTGTGTCAGCATTACCGATCCAGGGATGACACTAAAGCACAGAGACTTGACCCTCTGAGGTCAGGTCGCTACGAGATGGTATTAGAGCACACACTGAGTGTAGGACACGACCACTAAGCTAAAGCCCTAGATCACTATTCTCTTCTCATTTCTAACTCCTCTCCATTTTTTACTCTTTAGGATGGCGGACGTAAGGAACAAGTTTGCACAACCGGATGAAGAAGCACCTTTTGGACGACACTTGAAGGAAGTCACTAAGTACTTGAACATTGGAATACCAAGCTTCACCGGGACTTACAACGCCACTCTACCAAAAGAGGAGCAATGGATGATTCAAGTTCAAGTTCAAGGAAGGACACTCGTGCCAGTCACTAAGCCTATAGAGTTTTCCTTTGATGCACCAACCTGGAGTTTAGGAAAGAGTATGGCGGCTCACATCACCATGGGACACATTGGAGAAGTTTACCATAAGGAGCTTAAGGATACTATCTACCAGATTTGTGGGCGCCGAGATGAGCAATGGGAGATGATCAGCACCAGGAAGGATAGATCAATCACAGCTTTCATCCAGGAGTTAAACCAGCACATTCGTTGCCAGGAGAACCAGATGTGCGCAGACATGATAGATCTGAAGAAGGCGATGGCAAGGATCACGGAACTGGAGGAAACTCAAGGCTACTCGCGAAGATTATGAGGAGGAAATTGTCGTACTAGTGGAGAAGAATGACGATCTGGAAAGGAAGCTAGGAGTCTTCATGGGAGACCCCGTGCCAGGAGGAGAAGACGATGAACCCAAAGATATTCGTTCTGAGGACTACATCATCATCGACGACACTGACTCAGACCCCGACGATAGCGATGCTGACTATGAAGACGAAGCTGGAGCAGACATCATGGAGTCTTCGACCGATCAATATTTCTACTAAACCACCACATCAGTAGTAGTATTCCACCATGTATATTGTATAGTCCGAGCACTTTTGTAACGATAGTTAGATCGATTGTATGCCCTTGCTTGATTGATTGAGTGATATGATTGTGTTTGTCTCATCTGCATATGGGTAGTATTTTCTCACTAGACCTCATTCTATTCTATTCTCTTCCCTCTAAACCCTCAGATGCCTCCGAGACGTGACCCCGGATTTACTTTCCCACCAGAGCTCACTCAGTTGATCCAACAGCAGAATGCACTGATGCAGTTGTTAGTTCAGAACCAAGGCAACAACAACAACAACAACAACCCACCACCACCACCACCAGTTGACAACTTAGCCCGCTTTCTGAGGTTGCAGCTGCCGGTGTTTTCCAGTAGCACCTAGCCGATAGTGGCAGATGATTGGCTCCGCAGGATTGGAAGGGAGTTAACCACTGCAGGAGGTACAAATGCTGCGAAGGTGCGTTTTGCCGCACATCAGTTGGATGGACGAGCAACCTCATGGTGGGAGAATTACACAGTCACCTACCCTATAGCCACTGTTGCATGGGATCAGTTTCAGCAAGCATTCTGCACCGCACATGTCTCAACGGGAGCTATGAGCATGAAGAAGCGTGAGTTTCGCAACTTGCGCCAAGGTAACCGTACTGTGGGGAAGTACGTGGATGAATTTAGTAAGCTGTCTCGTTATGCCCCTAACGATGTGGCCACAGATGCCGCGAAGCAGGAGAAGTTTATGGAAGGGCTGAACAATGAGATGAGCATGCAATTGATGGTGGCAACATTTAACAACTACCAGGAGTTGGTAGACAAGGCTCTTATGATTGAAGGGAAGCACCAGCAAATTGAGAGACGCAAAAGGAAGTATGGACAAGGAAGGTACAACTCAGGAGCCCAGCAGAAGCCTCGTCTAACCCCGAACTCGGGAGAACTTATTCATAACCATGGAAGCCATAACCACAACGGAGGAAGTTCGCATAACCACAATGGTTTCAAGAATGGGACTGGGAATGGAGTAAGCAACAATCAGAATCGCTCCAATCCAGCCACACCCGCCAAGAGAGACCTAAGTCACATTACTTGCTTCAAGTGCGGGAAGACTGGACACTATGCCACGGAGTGCCCTAAAGCGAAGAATGGAAATGGTAATGGGAGCGCTGGGAAGAAGCCCAATCCATTCAACAAAGGCAAGCGAACCACGTTAACATGGAGGAGGTTGAAGGGCAACCAGACGCAATTATCGGTAAGTTTTTGGTTAAGTCTTTTACCGCCATTGTTCTTTTTGATACTGGTGCATCACATTCATACATATCAAGGGGATTCGTGGATAAGTTTAAACTACCAACCCAAGCCCTTAGGATCCCTCTGTTAGTAAGTTTACCTAGATCAGAGTATATGGCTGGCCGATGGTGCGACCGAATACCCTTAACCATTGGTAGCCATGTTTTCTCGTCAGACCTGGTAATTTTGGAGTCACAAGGATTGGATTTGATATTAGACATGGACTGGATGTCAAAGTATGGAGGAAGCATTGACTGTGCTAGTAAGTCGATTTATCTCACCACCCAGGAGGGAAAAATGATCAAGTGTGTATCTAGGCATGCGCCTAGGAGGAGCCAAGTAAATACCCTCACGGGAGTTGTTCAGGAGGAAGTGCCTGTAGTGAAGGATTACCCATATGTTTTTCCAGAGGAGTTACCTGGCATGCCACCGGATCGAGATATCGAGTTTTTGATAGAGTTATTGCCAGGTACAGGGCCAATATCAAAGAGACCCTACCGGATGCCCGCAAATGATCTGGAGGAGATTAAGAAGCAGATCAAGGAGTTATTGGAGAAAGGTTACATCCGACGGAGTTCATCACCATGGGGAGCCCCAGTGCTTTTGGTTGAGAAGAAGGATAAGTCTCTAAGGATGGTTGTTGATTATCGTGCATTGAATGAGGTGATGATCAAGAACAAATACCCACTGCCGATGATCAATGATTTGTTTGACCAGTTGCAAGGAGCTAAGGTGTTTTCGAAGATCGATCTACGATCAGGATATCACCAGCTGAAGATCCGGGAGAAGGATATACCTAAAACCGCATTTACCACAAGGTACGGGTTATATGAGTATATAGTCATGTCATTTGGATGAACAAAGTGTTCATGGAATATTTGGATAAGTTTGTTGTGGTGTTTATTGATGATATAATGGTATACTCGAAGAATGAAGAGGAGCACAATGAGCATTTGCGTTTAGTTCTTGAGAAACTCAAGGAACATCAGTTGTATGCCAAGTTCAGCAAATGTGAGTTTTGGTTGAAAGAAGTTGGATTCCTTGTACATGTTATATCAGGAGAAGGTATAGCAGTAGACCCCACCAAGGTTCAGTCAGTCATTGAATGGTTGGCACCCACTTCAGTTAGCGAGATCCGCAGTTTTCTTGGACTCGCAGGATACTACTAGAGATTCATTGAGAATTTTTCCAAGATTGTGAAGCCAATGACAAAGCTATTGAAGAAGGATACCAAATTTAAATGGACGGAAGAATGTGAGGCGATTTTTCAGGAGTTAAAGAAACGCCTGACTATAGCCCCAGTACTGATTCTGTCGGATATACGCAAGGATTTCCATGTGTATTGCGACGCCTCTCGCTTAGGACTTGGAGGAGTACTGATGCAGGACGGAAGAGTTGTTTCATATGCCTCGTGACAACTGAAACCGCATGAGTTAAATTATGCCACGCATGATTTGGAGTTGGCTGCCGTAGTACATGCGTTGAAGACTTGGAGACATTACCTTATTGGAAACCATTGTGATGTGTACACTAATCATAAGAGTTTGAAGTACATTTTCACATAGAAGGAGCTGAACCTTAGGCAGAGGAGATGCTTGGAGCTTATAAAGGATTACGACATGAAGCTTCACTATCATCCAGGCAAGGCCAACGTCGTAGCAGATGCTTTGAGCCGGAAGAGTTATGCCAACACACTCATAAGCGCGGGATTACCAAACAAGTTAGCAAAGGATCTCAGGGAACTTCGATTGGAGATTGTCCCTAGAGGTTTTGTTGCAATAATGGAAGTTCAGTCTACATTGTTAGGAAAGATTCGAGAAGCTCGAAAGGATGACAAAGAGATTGCCGAGATAAAAGAGAGAATGAGGAAAGGAAAGGCCAGAGGTTTTCGTGAGGATGAACACGACACCTTGTGGTTTGAGGAGCGTGTTTATGTGCCCAATAACACAGAGATCAGGAAGTTAATACTTCAGGAGGCTCATGACTCACCATACTCGATACACCCCGGAAACACCAAGATGTATGTGGATTTAAAGGAGCGTTTCTGGTGGACTGGTATGAAGAAGGATATTGCCGAGTATCTAGCCGTATGTGATGTATGTCAGAGAGTGAAGGCAGAACATCAAAAGCCAGGCGGATTGTTATAGCCTATGCCGATACCCGAATGGAAGTGGGATAAGCTTGGCATGGATTTCATCACCAGATTGCCTAGGACCAAATCAGGATATGATTCTATATGGGTAGTAGTTGATCGCTTGACCAAAGTAGCTCACTTTATCCCAGTGAAAACCACCTATACAAGTGCCAAGTTGGCCAAGATATACATGACCAGGATCGTATGTTTGAATGGAGTTTCAAGTACCATTGTATCAGATAGAGGAACCCAGTTTACCTCAAAGTTTTGGAATCAGTTGCATGAAACTTTGGGAACCAGACTGGAGTTCAGTACAGCTTTTCACCCACAAACAGATGGACAGACCGAGAGAGTCAACCAGATTCTGGAGGATATGTTGAGAGCTTGTGCACTAGATTATGGATCTAGTTGGGATGACAACCTGCCCTACGCAGAGTTCTCATACAACAACAGTTACTAGGCCAGTTTGAAGATGGCACCTTTCAAAGCCTTGTACGGAAGGAGGTGCAGGACACCGTTGTTGTGGGATGAAGTTGGAGACCGTCAATTGTTTGGACCAGATTTGATTAAGGAATCAAAAGAGATGGTTAAATTGATTAGAGACAGACTGAAGGTAGCTCAGTCCCGACAGAAGAGCTATGCAGATTCAAAATGCAAGGAGGTAGTCTATGAAATTGGAGACAGAGTATATCTTCGAGTATCACCACTCCGAGGATTTAAACGCTTTGGTGTTAAGGGAAAGTTAGCGCCACGTTTTGTGGGACCATACAGAGTTTTGAATGTATGGGAGAAGTTGCTTACAAGATGGAATTACCCGAAGGATTGTCAGGAGTTCACGATGTGTTCCACGTTTCTTAGTTGAAGAAGTGCCACGCAGAAATGGCTGACATTCCTCTGAGAGATACAGTACCGCTGGAAGCGGATCAATTGGACAATGATTTGACTTATGAGGAGAAACCAGTCAAGATTCTCAAGTTTGCCAGCCGAGTCACCCGCAGCAAGGTTATTAAGTTTTGCAAAGTTCAGTGGAGCCACCATACCGAGGACGAAGGCACCTGGGAACGAGAGGATGATCTTCGCAAAGACCACCCACACCTATTTTCTAGCCAACCCGAATCTCGAGGGCGAGATTCATCTTAAGGGGGGTAGGTTTGTAACATCCTAAAATTTCAATTTGGAATGTTATACATTAGGTCATCATTGCATATCATATTTTATTGCATTTTGGCTTGATCCTCGAAATCCTAAGCAACTCAAGGACCCTCGGAGAGAGAGTCGGGGATTTCACTGTTTTCATATTTCAATTTTATCAAATATTGAAACGAGGATTATTGCTTTTAATTATTTTTCTCTCCGAAAACATTTCATGTTAAAATATATGACAGGAGATAATATGACTTCTCAAAAAGAAATGAAATATTGGAGGAAAATATTAAAATCAAATATTTTCTTTTATTTGGAATTTATTGCGATTTTATTTGCATTAGAAAAATTGCACGTTTTCAAAATTGCATTTTAGGGCCAAGAAAATGTTCATCCTGTTCTAAATATTTTATTTAGACGGTGAAAATTTGTTTTGGCATTTTTGGATTTTTATTTATTTTTCTAGGATATATTTTCGACGGAGCGCTATTTAAAAAAGAGAGAGAGAGAAGCCCGCTGGACCGAACTGGGCCGAGGCCCAGCCGCCGTCTCCCTCGCGGAGACCGTGACCACCACGCCACCGCCCGCCGAGGTCGAGTCGGCCACGCCTCCCCACCCCCAACTGCAAGCCACCCCCTGGAGCCCCAAGCTGCAGCCGCCGCCGCCCGCTAGCCGCTCCGCCGCCTTGCGTCGACGCCGTCGCTCGCCGCTGCTGCCGCCGCCGCCGCTGAGCCACCCCGCGCCACCCCACGCCACCCTGCGCCGCCCTGCCACACCCCGTCATTGCCCGCGCCGCCGCCCCGCTCGCTGGAAGCCGCCGGAGCCGCGCCGGAGTTCGAATCTCGCCATCTGGTTTTTTTACGGTTTAGGTAAAACCATTGGTTTTTAAAAAAAACCCTAGTTTCGGTTTTTTTAGAACGGTTCGCCGGTTTTCTTGGTTCAGTTACTTAGCGGACGTTCGTCCGTACATTCGTTTTAACGAACGGTGTTCACTAGTTAGCCACAGACAGCGAACATTCGTTCGTTAGCCTGTTCGCCAGTTTTTCTTTTTTCAGATTTTCCGCGATTATTTTCGATCACGATTTCTGATCCGATTTTCGTTTTAGTTTATCTTTTCGCTCGTTTATCGGAATCAGGCAATTCAAGCGCCTAGATCTTTGTCTCAAATCCCTCTTTTCGTTTAACCAACTTGAACAAGATTTTGGTACAGTAAAATTTGTTTCTAGTCCAGATTAGTAATCGGATCTTGTTTCTTTCGCTGTTTGAGTTTCGTTGATCCGTTTGATTTGATTCTTTTTGCAAACCGGAGCTCTTAAGTTGAACTTTCTGGTTAGATCTTCTTATTCGTGTTTTACCCCGTGCTTCTTTGCTTGATTGCTTATGTATGCTATTGTTTGTTTGCGATAGAACACCTGGAGTGCGAAGCGTGCTACTACGAGTCTCTAGGTTTTGCGGATCATCAGCAAGGCAAGTAACCCTTTGATCATATCCCTTTATCACCCAATTTTTATGCATTAGTTTCAACCCTCAAACATTGCATGGTTAGGACTTGATAACATGTGGGATTGGGAAGTAGTTGATGAGGTAGAACCTATTGCCCTGTTATTATCAAACCCTTGGGAGTTACCTCTACGTATTGCTTATATTGCTATGCTATGCTCGTAGACATGGTTTGGGTGAGTGAATCCATGATAGATGTGAGATTCTTAATTAATGGTTCAACTTAAGGTGGCAACTTTAATACACATCTGGGTGGATTGCTTGTCGGGCACCTGGAGAACCCAGTGTTGTCCTAGGATATCCCGGAGTACTCATGTTATAATCCTAAGGTTCGCCACCGAGGCTCAAAGGGAACTGAGATATTTCATGCTAGAAACTTCCGTGTGCAGCCACAAGCTATTATGGGCTCTAGCATAGTTGAGTAAGTTGCATGACCTCTTCAAGTGGTAGGCTAGCAGATGTAGAGGGATGTAGGTTGGTACTGTCTACCCGGGGTTAGAGCTAATGCTTCTGAAAGACTATGTCTCGGTCATCCGTTTCTCAAACACCATGTAGTGCGAGAAATCAAACAAAGGAGATCGAGTCTTCTGGGGAAAAGTGCGCAAACCTCTGCAGAGTGTACAAACTAATCATGGTTAGTCGTGTCCCCGGTTATGGATATCTTAAGTATCTAGTACTTGGACAATCATATGTTTCTCATCACTCTAAATTAATATTGTTGGGTTGATAATTACTTTTAATTGAGATTGAGTTGGAGGAACCTTCTCAATGATGTTTCAACTACCATGATAGTTAAATAAAATCTATTCCTTTGTTGTAGGGAAAATTCGCTTTTTGCAAAACTTTAACCATAGAGCTTTCCACTAGCCAAATATGCATGTAGTGATAGCATTATTCAGTTCTTGCTCTACTGTGTTATTTTGCCAGCATATTCCATGTGCTGACCCATTATCGGGCTGCAACGTATTATGTTGTAGACTTTTCAGACGAGGAGTAAGGTTCGTTAGGTCGTTGTCGTGCAGCTCAGCTATGTCGTTGGAGTTGATGGACTCACTTTATCTTCCAAGCCTTTCGTTGTTATCGTATTAGATGGCCTTAAGCCATATTTATTGTAATAAGTTCTCTTTTGAGACATTCGATGTAATAAGTGTGTGATTGCTACTCTGTTATAAATCCTTCGAGTACTGTGTGTGTCAGCATTACCGATCCAGGGATGACACTGAAGCACAGAGACTTGACCGTCTGAGGTCGGGTCGCTACATGTGTCCCCTATTAAATCTTTGTTTTGCAATATGAATCTTGATAATGATGGGACTAAATATGATCCACCTTTACCTAGAAGACGTTCCAAAAATTCTGAGTCTTTAAATATTGATGCTAAAATTGTTTAAAGTGGGACTGAAGAAGCAAAAACTTTAAATATTAATGAACCCACTATTTTGGATTTTAAGGAATTTAATTGTGATAATTGCTCTTTGATAGATTGTATTTCCTTGTTGCAATCCGTGCTAAATTCCCCTCATGCTTATAGTCAAAAATAAAGCCTTTACCAAACATATCGTTGATGCTTTGATGCAATTTTATGAAGAAAAACTTGAGTTGGAAGTTTCTATCCCTAGAAAACTTTATGATGAGCGGAAACCTACTATTAAAATTAAGATTAAAGATCATTAATGCTATGCTTTGTGTGATTTGGGTGCTAGTGTTTCCACGATTCCAAAGACTTTGTGTGATTTGCTAGGTTTCCATGATTTTGATGATTGCTCTTTAAACTTGCACCTTGCGGATTCCACTATTAAGAAACCTATGGGAAGAATTGATGATGCTCTTATTGTTGCAAATAGGAATTATGTGCCCGTAGATTTTATTGTTCTTGACATAGATTGCAATAGATTGCAATCCTTCATGTCCTATTATTCTTGGTAGACCTTTCCTTAGAACGATTGGTGCAATTATTGATATGAAGGAAGGGAATATTAGATTCCAATTTCCATTAAGGAAAGGCATGGAACACTTCCCTAGAAAGAAAATTAAATTACCTTATGAATCTATTATGAGAGCCACTTATGGATCGCCTTCCAAAGATGGCAATACCTAGATCTATCCTTACTTTCATGCCTAGCTAGGGGCGTTAAACGATAGCGCTTGTTGGGAGGCAACCCAATTTTATTTTTATTCCTTGATTTTTGCTCCTGTTTAGTAATAAATAATTTATCTAGACTGTGTTTTGGTTGTGTTTTTTGTGCTTAATTAGTGTTTGTGCCAAGTAGAACCGTTGGGAAGACTTGGGGAAAGTCTTTTTAATCTTGCTGCAAAAAACAGAAACTTTAGCGCTCACGAGAACTGATGCCATTTTTATTTTGAAAGTGATATTTAGTTAATTATTTTTGAATATGATTAATAGATAAATTACTCAGGTCCAGAATTTTATTTTAGAATTTTTGGGGTTCCATATCTTGCGTTAGCTACAGATTACTACAGACTGTCTGTTTTTGGACAGATTCTGTTTTCCGTGTGTTGTTTGCTTATTTTGATGAATCTATGGCTAGTAAAATAGTTTATAAACCATAGAGAAGTTGGAATAAAGTAGGTTTAACACCAATATAAATAAAGAATGAGTTCATTACAGTACCTTGAAGTGGTGTTTTGTTTTCTTTCGCTAACGGAGCTCACAAGATTTTCTACTTTAAGTTTTGTGTTGTGAAGTTTTCAAGTTTAGGGTCAAGATTTGATGGATTATGGAACAAGGAGTGGCAAGAGCCTAATCTTGGGGATGCCCATGGCACCCCCAAGATAATCCAAGGACACCTAAAAGCCAAATCTTGGCGATGCCCCGGAAGGCATCCCCTCTTTCGTCTACTTCTATCGGTAACTTTACTTGGAGCTATATTTTTATTTACCACATGATATGTGTTTTGCTTGGAGTGTCTTGTATTATTTGAGTCTTAATTTGTTAGTTTTCCACAATCATCCTTGCTGCACACACCTTTTTTTGAGAGAGACACTCATGATTCGGAAATTGTTAGAATACTCTATGTGCTTCACTTATATCTTTTGAGTTATATAGTTTTTGCTCTAGTGCTTCACTTATATATTTTAGAGCACGTTGGTGGATTTGTTTTATAGAAACTTTTGTTATCTCATGCTTCACTTAGATTATTTTGAGAGTCCTACGAAACTGATGGTAATTTGCTTTAATTATGTTAGGCATTCAAGATTAATAAGAAAATTTTCTTATGAGTGTGTTGAATACTATGAGAAGTTTGATACTTGATAATTGTTTTGAGATATGGAGATGGTGATATTAGAGTTGTGCTAGTTGAGTAGTTGTGAATTTGAGAAATACTTGTGTTGAAGTTTGTGATTCTCGTAGCATGCACGTATGGTGAACCGTTATGTGATGAAGTCAGAGCATGATTTATTTATTGATTGTCTTCCTTATGAGTGGCGGTCGGGGACGAGCGATGGTGTTTTCCTACCAATCTATCCCCCTAGGAGCATGCGCGTAATAATTTGCTTTGATAACTTGTAGTTTTGCAATAAGTATAAGGGTTCTTTATGACTAATGTTGAGTCCATGGATCATACGCACTCTCACCCTTCCACCATTGCTAGCCTCTCTAATACCGCGCACCTTTCGCCGGTATCATACACCCACCATATACCTTCCTCAAAACAGCCACCATACCTACCTATCATGGCATTTCCATAGCCATTCCGAGATATACTGACATGCAACTTTCCACCGTTCCGTTTATTATGACACACTCCATCATTGTCATATTGCTTTGCATGATCATGTAGTTGACATTGTATTCGTGGCAAAGCCACTGTTCATAATTCTTTCATACATGTCACTCTTGATTCATTGCATATCCCGGTACACCACCGGAAGCATTCACATAGAGTCATATTTTGTTCTAAGTATCGAGTTGTAATTGTTGAATTGTAAGTAAATAAAAAAGTGTGATGATCATCATTTTAGAGCATTGTCCCAAGTGAGGAAAGGATGATGGAGACTATGATTCCCCAACAAGTCAGGATGAGACTCCGGACTAGAAAAGGAGGCCATAAAAAGAGAGAGAAAAGGCCCAAATAAAAAAATGAGAGAAAAAGAGAGAAGGGACAATGCTACTATCCTTTTACCACACTTGTGCTTCAAAGTAGCACCAAGATTTTCATGATAGAGAGTCTCCTATGTTATCACTTTAATATACTAGTGGGAATTTTTCATTATAGAACTTGGCTTGTATATTCCAATGATGGGCTTCCTTAAAATGCCCTAGGTCTTCGTGAGCAAGCAAGTTGGATGCACACCCACTTAGTTCTTTTTGTTGAGCTTTCATATACTTATAGCTCTAGTGCATCCGTTGCATGGCAATCCCTACTCACTCACATTGATATCTATCAATGGGCATCTCCATAGCCCGTTAATACGCCTAGTTGATGTGAGACTATCTTCTCCCTTTTTGTCTCCTCCACAACCACTATTCTATTCCACCTATAGTGCTATGTCCATGGCTCACGCTCATGTATTGTGTGAAGATTGAAAAAGTTTGAGAACACCAAAAGTATGAAACAATTGCTTGGCTTGTCATCAGGGTTGTGCATGATTTAAGTACTCTATGTGGTGAAGATGGAGCATAGCAAAACTATATGAATCTGTAGGGATAGCTTTATTTGGCCATGTTATTTTGAAGAGACATAATTGCTTAGTTAGTATGCTTGAAGTATTATTATTTCTATGTCAATATTGAACTTTTGTCTTGAATCTTTCGGATCTGAATATTCATACCACAATTAAGAGAATTACATTGAAATTATGCCAAGTAGCATTCCACATCAAAAATTCTGTTTTTATCGTTTACCTACTCGAGGACGAGCAGGAATTAAGCTTGGGGATGCTTGATACATCTCCAACGTATCTATAATTTTTTATTGTTCCATGCTATATTATATCCTGTTTTGGACATTATTGGGCTTTGTTATACACTTCTATATTATTTTTGGGACTAACCTATTAACCGGAGGCCCAGCCTAGAATTGCTGTTTTTTTTGCCTATTTTAGGGTTTCACAGAAAAAGAATATCAAACGGAGTCCAAACGAAATAAAACCTTTGGGAATGTGATTTTCGAAACGAACATGATCCAGAGGACTTGGACCCTACGTCAAGCAATCAACGAGGAAGGCACGAGGTAGGGGGCACGCCTACCCCCCCCCCCCCCCCCCAGGCGCGCCCTCCACCCTCGTGGGGCCCACGTTGCTCCACCGACGTACTCCTTCCTCCTATATATACCTATGTACCCCCAAACTACCAGATACGGAGCCAAAACCCAAATTCCACCACCGTAACTTTCTACATCCATGAGATCCCATCTTGGGGCCTTTTCTGGAGCTCCGCCGGAGGGGGTATCGATCACAGAGGGCTTCTACATCAACACCATAGCCTCTCCAATGAAGTGTGAGTAGTTTACTTCAGACCTACGGGTCCATAGTTATTAGCTAGATGGCTTCTTCTCTCTTTTTGGATCTTAATACAAAGTTATCCCCCTCTCTTGTCGAGATCCATTCTATGTAATCTTATTTTGCAGTGTGTTTGTTGAGACCGATGAATTGTGGGTTTATGATCAAGTTTATCTATGAACAATATTTGAATCTTCTCTGAATTATTTTATGTATGATTGGTTATCTTTGCAAGTCTCTTCGAATTATTAGTTTGGTTTGGCCTACTAGATTGATCTTTCTTGCAATGGGAGAAGTGCTTAGCTTTGGGTTCAATCTTGCAGTGTCCTTTCCCAGTGATAGCAGGGGCAGCAAGGCACATATTGTATTGTTGCCATCGACGATAACAAAATGGGGTTTATATCATATTGCATGAGTTTATCCCTCTACATCATGTCATCTTGCTTAAAGCGTTACTCTGTTCTCTTGAACTTAATACTCTAGATGCATGCTGGATAGCGGTCGATGTGTGGAGTAATAGTAGTAGATGCAGGCAGGAGTCGGTCTACTTCTCTCGGACGTGATGCCTATATACATGATCATACCTAGATATTCTCATAACTATGCTCAATTCTGTCAATTGCTCAATAGTAATTTGTTCACACACTGTAATACTTATGCTCTCGAGAGAAGCCTCTAGTGAAACCTATGGCCCCCGGGTCTATTTTACATCATATTAATCTTCCAATACTTAATTATTTCCTTTGACATTTATTTTACCTGCATCTTTATCATAAAAATACCAAAAATATTATCTTATCATATCTATCAGATCTCACTCTTGTAGGTGACCGTGAAGGGATTGACAACCCCTTTATTGCATTGGTTGCGAGGAGTTTATTTGTTTGTGTATGTGTGAGGGACTCATGCGTGGCCTCCTACTGGATTGATACCTTGGTTCTCAAAAACTGAGGGAAATACTTACGCTGCTCTACTGCATCACCCTTTCCTCTTCAAGGGAAAACCAACGCCGTGCTCAAGAGGTAGCACATTGCATAGCCAAATTAAGCATACAATTACACACGTAACTACACACATAACATTTCCACACACCAAAGCAAGCAATTACATGCATACTAAAGTAGGAGAAACGAGGATCTAATCATCTACTTATTGTTGCGACGACGCTTGCCATTGCTCTGCTTCCGGCTGGATCCCTGGCCGTTTTGGGGAAGGAGGCACTTCCTCATGTCAATGATCCGCCTCTACATGTCGTAGCTCGAGAACGCCTCCTTGGCCCCGTACACGATGTGAGCTTTGTCGAGTTTCTCCATCCAGGCCGAGTGCCAGGCACGCTTGTCCTAGTTGCACGAATCCTTCATGTCTCTGTAGTAGGGGTCGATGATGGCCTCGGCGAGGTGAACCAGTGAGTCCTTCTCATGCTCCTTGCTGCACCAGATCTTGTATTGGCCCTGAATGTCGACAAGATTCTGGCAGGCAATGCCTGAATTCTCGAGCGCCTTTACATCGTTGGTGATGTCCACCATAGCGAACATGTAGTGGGGGCTGTTGACAAACCTAGCGAAACGCTCGCAAGGCCTTGTGGCCAGGCAATAGTGGTAGACGAGGACGTGGTGGCGCACACACATCTAGGCGACAGCGACCTTGGGACAAGACCCGGCACGAGCGCGGGTGTACTCGAGGTCGAACCCGACCACCTTGTACTTCTCTGCGGCAAGCAACAACTCCATGATGTGGATGGAGTGCTCACCACAGTATGCATGGTGAACTGCTGCTCGTCGTCGACAGCCGCTCGGAGCGCCATTGGAGCCGTGCAGGATACCCTCTAAGAATTTCTCGTGGTGGGTGTGCTTCTTGCAATGGTGGGGCACGATCGAAAGGTTGAAGAGACACAAGGGTTAAATGGCCGATGTAATAAATGGGGGCTGGCCGGCCTGTAATCGTCATGTCTTGTCACGGTGTTCATAGTGGAGGATTCTAGTGCATGCTTGAGAACACCGCCCCGCACGCGTGGGCTCGAAGCAGCGCCAAATGTATCATCGGTGAGCCTGTTCCCGCGCTACTGCGATGTTTACCATGCAAGTTTCCCACCCGGCTTGTTTGGCCAGCCGTCGGCTAGAAGAGGGACAAATCGTGGGCGTTTATTGGCAAAAAGCTTTGTAAAAATGAAGTGTGTGGAATGACTTCGATCATAAGTTTACCCATGGGTGATGAGGTCAAAGTTACACAGAAGGGTGATGATGGACACTCGAGTGCGATAAGTAATTCTGCGCTCTATAGTGCACACGATGGAAGAAACCAACTGTGTGCAATAATGTCGAAGATCGAAGTCGAGTTAGCTATATAGATTGTTCTGTGAGTCGACAAGGTAAACTGATTCGAGAATGGTTAACAAAATCTAAGACCATTGCATATTAAGGTCAAAACAGTGTTAGCAATATACAAGTCTCATACGATGCCATTTCAATGATTGTACCACAAAAGCCTGAAATGTTAAAAGGTTCAAATTCCAGAGTTATATGGCTCAAATTCAAAGATTACAAGTTTCAAACTGATATTAGAAATGAAATTCAGCTCATCTGCTGCAAACGCTCGCGCTGATCCGCTGAACATGGATATCAGAGAGGTTCAAACTAATATCACCGCTTCTAAGTCTGGTTTCAAAACCTCACAATTTTTGCAAAGGGGTCAGCCACTGAGAAGTCATGTATGGGGTTGACACGATGACTTCCGATTACTCTGTCATCTAAAGTTCCAAAATGAAATTCAGCATTTTTGGAGCCTACTCCATTCTGTCGCAGGCACCGGCGCTGATCAACAAACCATTCATTTTTGTGAAATAAATGTAGGGCAAACCTCATTTCCTTCAGCACCCTTGCTCCAAGAACAAAGAACTTGGCGAATATAATCTCCGTTAATATCCCTTGGTAGGAGTTCAAAGTAATTTCTAAGAGATGCAGATCTAGGCCTTCGACGTGATTGTTATATTGTATCACATTATCCACCACTGGGCCTAATCTTATCCGCAAAAGAAGAAAATGTGTTAGTGCCTACATGCAGTTTTGAACATTACTACAAGCCTATTTGGTTTGTAGGATTTGTAAAATGCACTAACATGCCATCTTCGATCTGACATGCTTAACATGGGCATTTGATTACATTCTAGAAAAATGTAGCCTTCTTCACAAGAGGTTGGAGTGGATGAAAAGTTCCCTAAGAAAACTTGAACTCCCTTATGGTTAACATTTAACAGGAAAGGACCATCACCTCGATATATAGCTTCTCCAGGCACGGAAAGCATCTCAGGAAACTGACAGCTTGCTCTAGGTTGGGGCCAATAGATTCTAGTGCCAAGACCTTCACTGTGCGCAATTTCGGGGTCAAGCTTATCGGAATCATTTTCCGAATGACAGACGAACAAACATCTTCGAAATTAGAAATAATGTTAATTTGTAGAAGGAGAGGTAGAAGGCGGCTGTTGTACCTTAACAGGTGTGGATCCAATAACAAGTTCAGAGTATTTGCGAGACGAGTAGCCCACCACTGTCAATTTCGGCGCAGAAATGACATTGATTCTTGTTGGACCTTCTTGATCAACTACAAGTAATCTCTCAATTGCAGGTGTGTCCTCAATGACCATACCATGGTACACATCTTGTGATGTCTTCCCGCCGCACCAGGAACACACATAAATAGTCCGAAGAGTCATGGAGGTGATGTGGAAGCTACTCAACCCATTGATCACCTGAAGACGAAGGTACTCGAGTGCAGTACAACCACGGAGCAGGCGTTCCATGTCACTGTTTGGGAGGTAGACGGCGACGAGCTCGAGGTGCTTCAGTCATGGTAGAATAAGAGTGGGCACATCATTAAGTGGGGATGGCAGTTCTTGAACTTGACGACACGTAGCGTGGGCGCGAGGCAGAGCGCGGACGTTGGCAGCAAGCGCATATGACCATCATTAAAAGTGAGCTCCTCGAGCCGATCTAGGGCGGGGGATTGGAACCAGTCGTCAAGCTTGGCTCGGTCCTTGCCGTTGGAACGGAACTTGCCCAATCTAAGGCCTTTGGTTGGGCCAAGGTGACTGACGAGGTTCTTGGAGAACGCATCCAAGCTTTTGCGATAGCCATGGTAGAGCTCGTGGGTGTCGATCAGGTCAAGAGGGCTGGAGTTCCATAGGGGGCACCACCGCTGGGAAATGACGGTTATCCGCGCCCCATATTTGATTGGGAGGAGGGAGATGATGAATCTAAACATATCATCGGGGAGGCTGTTGATGAAGTCTAGGCCTGCTGGAGTCGCTTGCGGTTCTAGCTTGCCCCGCCTCCGCTTGTTGGAAGCCCCGTTCTCCACCTCCGGAGTCTCCTTGTTAGTGGCGCTTTCTGATAGAAATGGGAGTACAGGGAATATTTATTTAAAACAGGGTAATAGAAAAGTGTATTGGTAACTAGAAGTTATTAGATACGAATATAGTAAGAAAAGGGAATAACAATTGGTTGCTTAAATACTACACAATTCATATGACATTGTTGGGTAAGTCAACATGCAGATAGTTGAAAAGAAAAGTTACTTCAAACAAAGTCTGGACAGATGATTTTGTCGGGGAAGTTAGCATATATCTCATGACCAGGCCCTTTTATGTGAAGTGCAATTTTAGTGCCACCTTTCAGTACATAAAACTTTGCAATTTCTTTCCAAAAGCGAGTGCCAAAATATGAGTCACCACGTTCATCAAGTCTTACAGTAGCAACGATTGCAAATCCATGGTTTGTGTGTAGTATGACATCCGTGGAGCCTTCATCTATGCAAAGGGAAAAATTGTGCACTACATAATCTGTTGCATAGCAAGGGATGTTCTGCAGAAAATGGTAGGATCGTTAAACAAAATATGGTAACATGCAAATATGGGCCCAAATTGAAAGAACTGTACAACAGTTGAAATCGAAAGACAAAAATCTATAATTAAAGAGATAGGGTAAACATGATGTCATGGAAATATGAGAGTAATCGAAAGAACAATACATCATTAATTTGCCTAATATAGAAAGAAGAGGGGAAAATCCCCTTTGACGTATATGGTGCATGTGGCACCTTTTATCAAAATGTAGCAATATTTAGAATATGTTCAGGAAAGTAGGCCATGCCAACCGATTTAGGGTGAGATTGAACATACCACGCGTGTCCTCAAGTTATCTGGTACGGTGAGATGGAATCTCTGGCGGAGGTCGCAAAGTCCTGAAGTGTCAGCGCACTGTACATTATATGAATGAAAGAAAACCCTCAAATCAGCACGAATAAAAATGAATTCACGATGATTTCCGCTGGGTGATTAAAGGAGGCAGATGAACTGGGATAAGAGATGAGATAATATCTCTTTAAATTAGTTACCTTGTCGTCCATGAGAAAGAACCCTCAGTACGGCAGATTCCCTAACTGAGCGGAGCTGGGTCGACCGCGAGCATCGTCGAGAAATTCGATGGCGATAGGCAGCGGCAAGTGGAAGTGGCGAAATGCGGTGGGCTTTGCCGGCAACCTGGCGGCGGCGGCATGAGTCGAGCTAAGTGTTTACCTCCGCGATAGGCGGTGCCATGGCATAGATGCGGAGGAGCTTGTGCAGGTGTGAACGGGAAACGTACCAGGGGGTGGAGGGCGGGGTGAGGGTTTTTGTGACGTGGGAATGGTGAGGGTTTTCTTTTTTCTTTTTTGAATTGTGTGGTGAGGGTTTTCTGTCCCACAAAGAATTTTGGGGCGATGGTTTGCTAGAGTGAACCGTGTGTGATTGAAGCAACATGCAAAATGAAAGTCATTGCACACGGTTCCAATTTTGGGAACCGTGTGTGATTGACGTACTACCTCTGTCCAGGTTTATTGGTCTCCCTTTGTAATTTTGACCAAATATTTAACATACTTAGACATAGATAATAATCGTACACGTACATAAGCATAGTTCAACCATAAGTAGTACATAGTTCAACCGCATTAAGCATACTCAAGCGTACATAGTTCGATCCATCCCACATCTCTTCTCACATGCGGTCGGCACGATCCTGAAGCTTCTCCATGTACTCGACGTACACGCCATGCGCCACCCTGTGAGAATACTTCTGCTTGAAGGAGCCAATGGCCCATCCTCTTGCATGCGCCAGAACACTTTGATATGCGTCGTGAAGCTTTTGGTTACAAAATGGGCATCCATAGCCACCGTTCCAAGTCCTAATACGCCTGTTATGCATTCCCGCATAAAGCTCCCTCGGGATTTGCTTGTTGTACCTCCTCTGGACAACTTCATCCTCGCTGTCCACATCATCAGACAGCACCTATACAAATAGTAAAACAAATTTGGCATCAAATTAATGATTACATGTCATGAAGTAGGAATAAGAATTTATGGCTATTTATTTATAAATATCCAGAGATTATGGTTCAATTTTTAAGCACAGTCGTCTATGTACAGACCAATCTTGAAGAAAATAATGGCACAAATATATGTAGGTCATTCGAAATCAATTGTCAAGCCCTGGCTAGGAATTATTAGCACGAACACTAACCCTAGTCGGATTACTAGCAGAAATCATTTGCACAGATGAAACAACTAATCACTTATCACCTGTACCATTCAAACAATCAATACACTACACGGATCTAACGAAACTTACTCAGATTTCATGGATTGGGAGAAACATGACCATTGGAATTCTATTCCAAAAAGGGGGAGGCAGGAGTAACCAGAGAAAACCTATGATCTATTTGACACATAAATGGGTATAGATGACTAACCAGCTGTCCTCGTCGTAGGAGTCGTTGCCGGAGTGGTCGTCGGAGTCGTCGCTGGAGTGGTCGTTGGAGTCGGTGTGGAACTCCGCCTCCGGCTGTGGAAGCTCGACGTCGTCAACGACGTCAGGGTGCAGTAATAACTCGCTGGCGGTGACAGCAACCTCTGTCTCCATCTCCACGCTATGCTCCGGTGCTTTAGCAGCCCCGGCGTCGCCTCTCCCTCCGATGGGGCGCTTCGGCGGCATCCTCATACACTGACGGCTTTGAGGACTGAGAGCAGCGTCGAGGATGCAAGCGGAGAGAGAGGATTGTGTGTGTGTGTAGCGGGGATGGGGGGTGCGGCTGCTCAGGCGCACCATTAATATGGAGTAGTAGGAGTTGTGGGAGAGAGGTGGGCGGCGGTCAAACCGATGGCTCGCCTCCCGGTGAGCATGCATGCCGGACTGCTGGCATGCCTACCAAAGTTTCACATAGCTACTTGCACGCCTCCCAATGACACTATGCAGCGAGCACGCCTCCGTCAATTCACACACCTGCACGCATGCCTCCCCGTCTGCCTGCGCAGCGGACGCGTCCTGTCAACTCATGCCTGCTCGCACGGCACACGGGTCGCACGGCGGCACGCATATTGTTCTTCTATTTGGATGATTAATGATGTCGCTTTATTGCTTAATCGAAGCATGGCACGTATCCATTGTTGGTCTAACGCTCACGGCTCGAATAAATAATCCATTTGGGATATTGGTTCCCAATTATTAATAATCTCTCGTCTGTAATTAGATAATGATTACATCAAAACTGCTCTCAAATTTGATAAAAAAAGTACAATACCACTTTGTATTGGTGTCCATATGACAACACGATAAGTTTCATGAACTTCAAATAAGTTTTGGATGTACTAGAATTTAAAAACCAAGATTCTCAATGTTTGAAATTTGTTGCACGGGGAGTAAACATGCACCCAGTGAGACACATGTGTTTTTGCAATCCATTTAGGTGCACTGTCACGTGTGCATGTAGCTCAAATTTGATTTTGCATATACCCGTAGAAATCAATCAATCAATATACTAAAACGTCTTAATGATATCTGTGATTTTTTTAAATTAGAACGTCCCTCCTTTGGTAACATATATGTTCACCGTGGGATAATTAATTTAACATGCATCGTATTGCGTTGGATTCGCGGTGTGTGTGGGTGTGTGTGGCTGGGGGTGGCGGGTGGCTCGCAGTACACTACGAGTTGTGAGCCACCATGTGGGTTGGTAGTTTTGTTAGGTAGGCCGGTGCCACATCAGAGTCGTGAAATCGTTATTTAAAACATTACACAACCCTTTCATACATAATTTTTTTTGGCCACATGCAGTGAATGGTTGTCCTACATGACACTCGATACTCGCGTGTGACGCTTTCTATGGGCCTGCGAGGTCGTCATCCATCACTTGGACGAACAGCCGGCAGTGAGGTTAATTTGACCAGCAAGGTGGAATCTTTTTTGTTTGTGTTGTGGTGGTATATAGTACGCGTCGAAGAGGTGGGAGGGGACTAGCATATATACTATACATACGCATCCGTGAACAAGTACACCTCACTCAGTGTCAGGACTTTTTGGTTACCGAGGCACATGGCACATCAAAAATGTGAAATTGGCTATTCAAACATCACACAACACCTTTTTGGACCACATGCATATCCTATCTAGGACACTCACGTGTGACACTTCCTTCTGTGGGCCCACGAGGCCATCGTCGATGCATGCATGCATCACTTTGACCTACATCAGGAGAGGTTAATTAATTTCACCATCGATGAGGATTCTTTTGGGTTGTACATATATTACAGCGGGATCATATTGTATGCGGTGAAGAGGGGGGAAGGGGACCATCATATGTAGTACGCTTGATGAACCTCGCTCTGTGTGAGTGCATGGTTTACGGTTTTTTGAGGCATGTGGCACATCAAAGTTGTGCATTTTGGGTATTCAACATATATATGTTTGGCCCACATGCAAAGCGGTGGTGGTTGTCCTCTCGCACCCACTTAAGCGGTTATCAGCGATATTGATGCTTTCCATTTGTGGGCCCGCTTGGTCCATCACTACTTTTTGCCTGACAACAAGAGAGGTTAATTTGACTTAGGAGGGGATTATTATTCTTGCTCTGGCATGACATGCATGATACAGTTTGAGCACACACACATGCATGTGTACGCATGAATCCCTCCCATCGAGTCGAAGTGGCTAGTACAACGACACATCATGAACCGATCTCACTCTATGTGGGGAGCTAGTGTACGATTTTTGGCACACACGCCACATCCATGTTGTGTATTCAAACATGCATGCATACATCACCTCCATACATATGCATGTAGTGGTTGCCTTCGAATGATACACTCCCTCGCGTGGTTATCGGCAACAAGCCTATATATTCGTGGGCCCCCGTGGACATCCATGATCACCTTGACCAACAACAAGATAGGTTACCATGGTGGATTCTTCATTTGGTTCGTGTTATCATAGTATAGGTCATGGTGAGATTCAGACCTTAAGTTTGAGCGCATATACTGTGCACGCATGCATGCATGAATCCCCGTCGTTGGCTTGAAGTGTGGTGTAACATACATATGCATCGTCAACCTAACCCTCACTCAGTGTGGGGATTTCTAGTTCGAAATCATGGTGCCACATCAAAGTCGTTCCATTGTTACTAAAAAACACACCTCTCCATACATATGTTTGGGCCACACGCATGCAGTGGTTGTGTTCGGGGACTAGCTACTTGCATGATTATTAGCGAGCTAGCCCATCTTCGGGGTCGCATGGACGACCATCACTTTGACCAACAACAAGAGAGAGGTTGTACGACCAAGGTGGATTATTCTTGGTTCTTTTGATAATCCATCTTGGTGAAATATGCCTCTCTGCCCCGCCGACTAAAAGTGTGTGTGTGTGGGGGGGGGGGGGGTTGCTACTTCGCACTTTGCTAGGTGAACCTCGGTTGGGGGCATGCATTCATAGCTTAGGATTCCCTTCGTGGCGACACTAGGGAGGGGGGCTGCTAGCTACTTCGCATTTTTATAGGTGAACCTCGGTTGGGGGGAGGGGGCATGCATTCATAGCTTAGGATTCCCTTCGTGCCGACACGAGGGGGAGGGCTGCTAGCTACTTCACACTTTGCTAGGGTGAACCTCGGTTGGGGGGCATGCATTCATAGCTTAGGATTCCCTTCGTGCCAACACAAGGTAGGGGGCTGCTAGCTACTTCGCACTTTGCTAGGGTGAACCTCAGTTGGGGGGCATGCATTCATAGCTTAGGATTCCCTTCGTGCCGACACGAGGGAGGGGGGCTGCTAGCTACTTCACACTTTTCTAGGTGAATGAACCTCGGTTGGGGGGCATGCATTCATATCTTAGGATTCCCTTCGTGCCGACATGAGGGAGGAGGTGGGCTGCAAGCTACTTCACTCTTTTCTAGATGAACCTCGGTTTGGGGGGAGGGGCATGCATTCATAGCTTAGGGTTCCCAATTCGTGCCGACACGAGGGAGGTGGGGGCAAGCAATATCGTGCGCTTTGCGAGAGAGGTGCCACATCGAAGTTTCATTTGGTATTTGAAAATCAAACCACCCTTTTGATACATAAATTTGGTCCACATGCAAGTGTGTTCATGTTCTGACCCTCTCCCGTGTCATTTTTTGCCAAATTTATGAACATTAGACAAGTCGGATGACGCAACAGACACGGTTCACTCAAACTAACCGTGTGCCATGCCGGTGCCCCTGTCACGCACACATCCGCACAGTACATTGGGCTCCATGAGGCTCCCCCTCTCAAAAATATCCGCCCGCCTCAAGGTTTTTCTGTTTCATAACACATGGTTGTTATCTTCGGACCATGTGCGATGTTTCTTGTTCCCAATCCCGCCTGCATCCCTAGAAAATATCTGCCCGCCTCGAGGGTTTTTATGTTTCATAACACACGATTGTTATCTCCAGACCGTGTGTGATGCACAATAATCAAAATTTTCAATAGCCCGACATTTCACTCCCGTGTTTGACTCCCGCGTAGTAAAATTTTCAGTAGCTGCGTCATTTCCTCAAACAACCCCCTCCACACACACACACACACACACACCAAAACCTTCTCGGGCGTGCGCACACACAAACACACCCCTACCTTGCTCGGAACGCTAGCAAGGTCCCCGCCGCCGCAAGGCCTCCATTGTCAACATCTGCCGGTTTTCCCGTGCAGCTTACCCACCGATCTCCATACCCAGGCCGCCCTGAGTTTCCTAGATGACGCCTGCCAAATGCCCCCTTTCCCACAGATCCCCATCCCCCACTCCAGAGTGTCGCAACCTAAGCCCGGCTACGCTTCCCGTGGAGCTCAAGGAGCGACTGGCCCAAAAGAGGTGTATAGAGGTCTCTTCGCCCGACGTCGCCGAGGAAGCTAGCAACCATTACTGGTGGCAGGCACTCAAGTAGCGGGCTAGAGTATGTAGGCATGTCTCAGCTGCCGGCTACGACATCGAGGTCATCGACAGCGACGGCCAGAGGCGGGCTATGTCACGGGTTAAGTGGCCCACCCCCAACCCCTCGGGTTCAACCGCCGTCGATCTCATCCATGGCCCTGCCGCTGATCTCCTCTGGCTCGCTGTCGACAATTTTCCATTCTACATCGCCATCGAGCCTCTTTTGTCATTTCTGAAGGTCACGTTCTGCGATGCTGGCTTGGGATCCATAGCTTCCAAGTCAGACCTCATCGATGGCGACCACGAGGAGGGCACCCTCTCCGGCTCTTCCAAGGGGAAAGAGCCCATCTGCTGTTCCAAGGGGAAAGCGCCTGTCTGCGACATCAGGGAGGGCACCCTACAGTCGTTATCTTCCAAGGGGAAGGAGCCCATCTGCGACAACATGGAGCGCATCGAGGGTCCGTGCTCTTCCCACGGGAACCAGCCAATCTGTGACAAGGAGGAAACCCATGATTTGTTTTGCCATGCCTCTTCACAGGGGGGAAACCCATGATTTGTTTTGTCGAGTCCCTTTTGTAGTGTAGTGAGAATATGTCCAGTTTTAATTGCTATATCTGGTTGTTTGAAGTATGCCTTGTTTATTTCTGAAAGTGCGTTATATCGACTAGAGGGGGGTGAATAGGCGATTTTTATGAAAGTCTTCAAAACATGGAAGTTTCGAAGACAAATGATAGAAATAAACCTATTACCATGCAGCGGAAGGTAGACTACACTAGGCAAACCATAGTCAAGTATTCAGTGAAGTGAAAGCACAATGACTAATAGCAGCTAGGTAGTAAGGATCAGGTAGGAAGATATTATGAAGCCAATCAGATCAAGCAGTCACTCAGTGAAGACAAAAGATAATGCAATCATACAATGACTTCACAAGGACCAACAGTAAGTAAAGGGAAGGGATGGATGAAACCAGTGACTCGTTGAAGACAATGATTTGTTGGACCAGTTCCAGTTGTTGGGACAACTGTACGTCTGGTTAGGGCGGCTAGGTATTTAAACCTGAGGACACACAGTCCCGGACACCCAGTCCTGAACACGCAGCTCAGGACACCCAGTCCTCATAGTCTTCACTCGAAGACATAGGTTTTGGTTAAGCATCACTTCAGTCATTCTGACTGGTTCTCTTGGTCCCCACTTAACAGTATGGTGGTTCCTATGACTTAATAAAGAAGAAAAGGAACTACGAAAGATCTGAGTCTTCGAGCTCCATAGGCTTCATGCGATGTCTTCTCTTGTCATAGTCTTCAATGAGAATATCTTCATATACCACCTTTGACATCAATGTGTTCATACATTTTTAGGGGTCATCTCTGGTAGGAAAACCGAATCAATGAGGGACTTCTACCTGTGTTATCCTGCAATTCTCACAAACACATTAGTCCCTCAACTAGGTTTGTCGTCAATACTCCAAAACCAACTAGGGGTGGCACTAGATGCACTTACAATTTCAGTTGTTCACATATGTCCAGCTTCAAATGCTATCTTTGGTTGTTCATAGTATGCCTTGTTTATTCAAGTTATTCACAATGTGATGTTCTATATGTGCAAGTATGAACGGTTGTGCTTAACATGCTTCTCGATGTACCTACATAGGACAATTTTGGGAACGATTGTTGTTTTCCATCGAGGTTAGTTTCATCCCATGGCTTATATTTGCTCACTGTTTAGGATATCGCTAGCTAGTACCATATAGGTCGGGGCCTGATATGGTTCTAATCGGTGAATCGGACGTTTAACTGAATATATATGCAACCCATTTATCATTAGGTTAACTAGGGCCATATGTAATATATCTGAGGCTACATAGCAACATGCACTGTACTTAATGTCTAAATATGCAATCCTAGGCTACATAGCAACAAGCAAGAGTGTTACATTAATGGTCTAATGATGTCTAGATATACATAGAAGAGCAGCAGCAACAACAACAACAACAACAACACAGCCCTGTTTGGATACTCAACTTAGAGGTTAGAGTTAGTTTCTAGCTCATTACTAACCCTGAACTAACTCCACCCAAAGAGTTGTTTGGATGGCAGGGTTAGATTGACAATAAATGCACTAAGAGAACTAGTTCCAATTAGCACCTCTTGGGTTGGATAGTTTTTTTGGGTGGGTTATAGATGCAACTAGCTCAAACTAGCCCTCATGTTTGGATATACTTTAGGGCTATTTGAGCCCAAAATAGCTCAAACTAACTGTAACCGCTGGATACAACAGCAGTTAATCAGCCAATAATTTGTAAGAATGCACTAAACTCCTTCCGGCCCATAATATAAGATGTTAATTCATCTAATATGTGAGTATATTGCATGTTATAAGATACTCCCTCCGTTCGTAAATATTTGTCTTTTTAAAGATTTCAAATGGACTACCACATACGGATGTAGATAGACATATTATAAAAGAGTGTTGTACTACATCGTTGTGCAATTGCTATTTAGCTTCTAATATTAACTTGGTGCTTTTAGGTACATATGTCATTGGTACAGATCCGCGCTTCGACCCTTTCTGCGTATGGGGCAATGAGATATCGATGAACCATCATCAAGTGAGGAAGCTGATAAAGATTGTTAGTAAAATGGGTCCAAAGATGGCAATTAAACTATGTGTTTACACTTTATCCAAGACAACAGCGAACTGCGGGATGGTAAGTAAGAACTCTGGATCCTTCTTTTTACTGCCCATAATGAGTTGTGTTAGATGACAATGGCTGAATCTTTTTTCCTTTGCAGTGGTTGCCAAAGCAGTTTACTCAAGATTACCTCTCAGACTACATGATTGGTGGGCATGCAAAGGTTAAAGTATTTCTACCAGAACACGATGATTATCTAGATGTTTTCATGAAGACCGTGAAGGAAGGGCGGTCGGCCATCACAAGGGGTTGGACTAGAGTCGTGCGTGCCTTCTGCATGGAGGAGGGCACAATATGGGCATTCTGCTTCACCTTGTTCAACAACCAGAATATATTTCGCCTCTTTATTTACCGTCTTTAATAGTACAAGTATACAATTGTGGTTCATCATTCTTTATTTGGTTCTTATGTAATTCTTGAACATATGTACCTATGAATCGAATAATGCATTGGTCGTTTGAACCTGATTGATATGAATAAAGTTGTAGCGTACATTCAAATCCGGTACAATTTGAAATAGCATCAATTAAATTACGGTGAAATTATGCTCTCCAGGTTGTTACAGCACACATGGTTGGTAAAACACAAATGTTTGCGATATACACCATAATCCGAGATGGTTCACGGAGAGGAAACATGTGCAAGCAAGCACACGGTTGCCATTTCCAAAGCGTGTGCGATGTCAGACAATATCACAAACGGTGCGGGCAAACTAAACGTTTGTGTTAGTTGCCTTATCGTACATGATTCGCAACCATGAACTATTTCTGATGAAGTATGCATCGTAAATGTTGCACCACATAATAGCGTGTGCGATAGTTGTCGTGTACGACGATGTTACGACGGTCCGATGTTTCGTAATCCTGTCCGACACTCGTACGCCGATTAGCTAATCTTCTTAACAATGAACCGTTTGTGATGGGACGCGCAACGTACACGTTCTATAATAGTGAGCCATTTGTGATGGGCCGCGCAACATAAACATAGCACCACAGAATACCGACTGCAATGGCAATGCAAGCAGAAACGATTTGGAGTACTGTAGGGTCCCTATCCCCGACAGTTTCTGGGTCGTGTGGGAAGGACCCCCCTATCGCCCACACTCACTTGGCGACGGTTCCAAATGTCGTCGAGGAAAGGGGTTAAACACCGTTTGTTTAGGACTGACGCGCACCAGTGATATCAAATGAAGTGCCAACGCGATAAAACTTTACAGAGATTTGTTTGGATATATGTGAATTTTTGGAAGAAGAATCAAAGCAAGACGATCCTCAAGGGGCCCACTAGGCACCAGGGCGCGCCAGGGGGCCCGGTGCACCCTGATGAGTACTGGGAACATTGTAAGGCGGGTGCTACACTTCTTTCGCGTCAAGAAAGATAATTTATGGATAAAAATCCCTTCAAAATTTCAGCCCAATCGGAGTTATGGATCTCCGGGAATTTAAGAAACGATGAAGGGCCAGAAAACAGGAACGTGAAAGGGAAGAGAACAGAGAGAGACATCCAATCTCAGATGGGCTCTCACCCCTCCGCTTCCATGGCGACCAAGGACCAGAGGGGATACTCTCCTCCCATCTAGGGGGCAGTCATTGAAGAAGAAGGAGAGGGGCTCTCTCCCCGTCTCTCCCAGTGGCGCCGGAGTGCCGTCGGGGCAAGGATCATGACGGCGATCTATACCAACAGCCTTGCTACTGTAAACACCAACTTTCTCCCCCTCTATGCAACGGTGTCACCTCTCTATTCCTGCTGCAATTCTCTACTTAAACATGGTGCTCAACACTATATATTATTATCCAATGATATATGGTTATCCTATGATGTTTGAGTAGATCTTGATACGTCTCCAACGTATCTATAATTTTTTATTTTTCCATGCTATTATATTATCAATCTTGGATGTTTTATAATCATTTTATAGTCATTTTATTTCATTTTTTGGTAATAACCTATTGACATAGTGCCAAGCGCGAGTTGCTATTTTTTTTCCATTTTTTACATCACAAAAAATCAATATCAAACGGATTCCAAATGCCACGGAACTTTACAGAGATTTTTTATGGACCAGAAGGAACATATAATGGGCCCTGGCTGCGCCTGGGGGTGCCCCGAGGGGAGCACAACCCACCAGGGCACGCCAGGAGGCCCAGGCGTGCCCTGGTGGGTTGTTCCCACCTCGGGTGCCCCCCGGACCGCCTCTTTGCTCTATAAATACCCCAATATTCCCAAAACCCTAGGGGAGTCGATGAAATATTGAGCCAGCCGCCGTAGAGTCCAGAACCACCAGATCCAATCTAGACACCATCTCGGATGGGGTTCACCTCCTCCATTGGTGCCTCTCCGATGATGCATGAGTAATTCTTTGTAGACCTTCGGGTCTGTAGTTAGTAGCTAGATGGCTTCCTCTCTCTCTCTATCTCTCTTCATTCTCAATACAATGGTGTCTTGGAGATCCATATGATGTAACTCTTTTGTGATGTGTTTGTTGGGATCCGATGAACTTTCAGTTTATGATCAGATCTATATCTTTTTATATCCATGAAAGTATTTGAGTTTCTTTGATATCTTTTATGCATGATTGCTTATAGCCTCGTATTTCTTCTCCGATATTTGGGTTTTGTTTGGCCAACTTGATCTATTTATCTTGCAATGGGAAGAGGTGCTTTGTAGTGGGTTCGATCTTACGGTGCTTGATCCCAGTGACAGAAGGGGAACCGACACGTATGTATCGTTGCTACTAAGGATAAAACGACGAGGTCTATCTCTACATAGATAGATCTTGTCTACATCATGGCATCGTTCTTATTGCATTACTTTGTTTCTCCATGAACTTAATACACTACATGCATGCTGGATAGCGGTCGATGTGTGGAGTAATAGTAGTAGATGCAAGCAGGAGTCGATCTACTAGTCTTGGACGTGATGCCTATGTAATGATCATTGCCTGGATATTGTCATGAGTATTTGAAGTTCTATCAATTTCCCAACAGTAATTTGTTCACCCACCATTTGCTATTTTTCTTGAGAGAAGTAACTAGTGAAACCTACGGCCCATGGGTCCCTTTCTCATATTATTTGCCTTTGCGGTCTATTTTCCTTTGCTTTTGTTTTCAGATCTACTAAACCAAAAACCCAAAAATACCTTGCTGCAATTTATTCTTATTTATTTTATTTGGCGTTCGACCTATCAATCTACTTCAAATTTACGTCACGTCCATTTGCCTATCTAGAGGCACCGTACCCCGGAAGCGATTGACAACCCCTTTAACACGTCGGGGTGCGAGAAGTTGTTATTTGTGTGCAGGTGTTATTTACGTTGTGTTGCTTGGCTCTCCTACTGGTTCGATAACCTTGGTTTCACATCTAAGGGAAATACCTACCACCGCTGTGCTGCATCATCCCTTCCTCTTTGGGGAAATACCAACGTAGCTTCAAGCAAGATCAAAAGGAATTTATGGCGCCGTTGCCGGGGAGGATCAAGTCAAGATAGTCTCCCGGCCATGTGCCAATTTCTGGTGCCGTTGTCGGGGAGGATCTTCAACATATACTAGGTTCCTAATCACAAATCTCATCTCCTCGCAATTTACATTATTTTCTATTTGCCTCTTGTTTTCCTCTCCCCCACTTCACAAAAAATTGTCATTTTATTCGCCCCTCTTTTACGTTCGCCGTTTTCTTGCCGGGTCTGTTTTTGAGTGCAATCTTGTTGTGTGGTCATCATGACTCAAGAGAACACCAAGTTATGTGATTTCTCAAGTACCAACAACAATGATTTTATTGGCACTCTGCTTGCTCCTCCCGCCACTAGTGCAGAGACATGTGATATTAATACTGCTTTGCTGAATCTTGTTATGAAAGATTAATTTGCCGGTACTCCTAATGAGGATGTTGCGTCCCATCTTAATACCTTCGTGGAATTATCTGATATGCAAAAGAAAAAAGATGTGGACAATGATGTGGTGAAGTTGAAATTATTTCCATTTTCGTTGCCTGATTCTGCAAAAAATTGGTTCTCTTCTTTGCCTCGCAATAGTATCGATTCTTGGAATAAGTGCAAAGATGCTTTTATCACTAAGTATTTCCCGCCCACAAAAAATATTTCCCTTAGAACCCAGATCATGAATTTCAAGCAACTTGAACATGAGCATGTTGCACAATCTCGGGAAAGGATGAAAATGATGCTAAGGAATTGCCCAACTCATGGGTTAAATCTTTGGATGATCATACACAAATTTTATGCGGGGTTGAATTTTGTTTCTCGTAATCTTTTAGATTCCTCCGCGGGTGGTACTTTTATGGAAATTAGTTTGGGTGAAGCCACTAAATTGCTTGATAATATTATGGCAAATTATTCGCAATGACATACCGAAAGAGCTCCTACTAGTAAAAAAGATAATTCGGTTGAAGAAATTTCTTCTTTGAGTGAAAAAGTTGATGCTCTTGTGAAATTGGTTGCTAGTAGAAGTGCTCGTATTGATCTTAGTGATATGCTTTTTTCTACTTTGATTGATCAAAATAGTGATCCTATAGATGTGAATTTTATGTCTCGAAATAATTTCAACAATAATGCTTATAGAGGTAATTTTAATCCTAGGCCGTTTCCTAGTAATTCCTATGGAAATCAATCTTATAATAATAATAGGAACACATCTGATCTTGAGAATAATATTAAAGAATTTCTCAATATGCAAAAAGTTTTCAACACTTCCATAGAAGAAAAGTTGAGTAGGATTGATGATTTGTCTCGAAGTGTTGATAGAATTGCTCATGATGTGGACAATCTCAAGATGAAAATTTGTGTGCCTAAGGTTCATGAATCAATTAAAGCTCTTTATGTTTCTATGGATGAAAGTAAGAAAAGAACCACTATGCTTAGAGCTAAAAGAGAATAATTTTAGAGAAGGCGTTTTCTAGTGATTTCTTTCACAAAAGTGATGAAGATCTTAAAATGATTGGTGTTTCTTCTATTGATTATTTGTTTAGTAAAGTTAATATTGATGAAAAAGGGATTGTAGAAGAGTCAACTTAACCTAGAAGGTGTCCCATTGATTCGGAGGGTGAAAATCTTGTTGAGAAAATTGATAAAAGTGGGTTTGGAGAGGTCAAAACTTTAGCTAGTGATGTTCCCACTCTTTTGGATTACAAAGACTTTAATTATGATAGTTGCTCTTTGATTGATTGTATTTCTTTGTTGCAATCCATGATAAATTCACCCCATGCTTATGAACAAAATAAAGCTTTTACTAAACATATTGTTGATGCTATGATGAAAGCTTTTGAAGAAAAATTGGAATTAGAAGTTTCAATTCCTAGAAAATTGCATGATGAGTGGGATCCTATCTTTTACTTTTATGTATTTACTTTTATGCAAAGAGTCAAAGTTTTCATTCTATTCCTTTTTATTTTTCTCCTTTGGCAAGCATCATGTGGTGAGGAAAGGTCTAGGCACAACTGTCCAGTTAAATATAGATAGCATGAGTTATTATTGTTGACATCACCCTTGAGGTGAATATGTTGGGAGGCGAAACTATAAGCCCCTATCTTTCTATGTGTCCAGGCGAAACTTTTGCTCATGTGTACGCGGTGAGTGTTAGCAATCATAGAACACTATATGATGGTTGAGTATGTAGACTTGCCTAAAGGCTCCGATACGAGACCCTTCCTGAAAAGATGATGAATTGTAGTTGCAAATTTGCTGAGAACATAGTTTGTTGGTTTTTAATAGAGTTTTTGCTTTATTATTCAATAGTGTGATGAATTGTCACTTATTCATGAGAAGTCTATGATAAGAGCTTTTATGATAAGAGTCTTATGTTTAAGTTTGTTGCTGTTATAATAATGAACATGATGCTTCTATGTCCGTATTTTGTTTCTATCGACACCTCTCTCTCTAAGCATGTGGACATGTTTTTCGATTTCGGTTTTTCGCTTGAGGACAAGCAAGGTCTAAGCTTGGGGGAGTTGATACGTCCATTTTGCCTCATGTTTCCTTGCTATTATTTATGATGTTTTTATGCATAATAATGCTTTTTGGAGTAATTCTAATGCCTTTTCTCTGATAATTTACAAGGTACACACAAAGAGGGAGAATTCCGGCAGCTGGAAATCTGGACCTGGAGAAGCTACGTCAGGCCACCTATTCTGCACAACTCCAAACAAGCTGAAACTTCACGGAGATTTTTATAAAATATATGATGAATATTGGTGCAAATAACTACCAGAGGGGGCCCACTAGGTGGGCACAACCCACCTGGGCGCGCCAGGGAGCCCAGGCGTGCCCTGGTGGGTTGTGCTCACCCAGGCCCACCTTCGGTGCCCATCTTTTGGTATGTAAGTCATTTTGACCTAGAACAAATAAGGAGAGGACTTTCGGGACGGAGCGCCACCGTCACAAGGCAGAACTTGGGGAGGAGCAATTTTGTTGGGGAAATCATCGTCATCATCATCACCAACAACTCTCCCATCTTGGGGAAGGCAATCTCCATCAACATCTTCAACAACACCATCTCATATCAAACCCTAGTTCATCTCTTGTGTTCAATCTTGTTACGAGAACTATAGATTGGTGCTTGTGGGTGACTAGTAGTGTTGATTACATCTTGTAGTTGATTACTATATGGTTTATTTGGTGGAATATTATATGTTCAGATCCAATATGCTATTTAATACCCCTCTGATCTTGAGCATGATTATCATTTGTGAGTAGTTACTTATGTTCTTGAGGTCACGGGAGAAATCATGTTGCAAGTAATCATGTGAACTTGATATGTGTTCGATATTTCGATAGTATGTATGTTGTGATTCCCTCAGTGGTGTCATGTGAACATTGACTACATGACACTTCACCGTATTTGGGCCTAAGGGAATGCATTGTGGAGTAGCAATTAGATGATGGGTTGCGAGAGTGACGGAAGCTTAAACCCCAGTTTATGCGATATTTCGTATGGGACTGATTGGATCCAAATGTTTAATGCTATGGTTAGAATTTATTCTTAATACTTTTCTTGTAGTTGTGAATGCTTGTGAGAGGGTTAATCATAAGTAGGAGGTTTGTTTAAGTAGGAACAACACCTAAGCACCGGTCCACCCACATATCAAATTATCAAAGTAGCAAACACAAATCGAACCAACATGATGAAAGTGACTAGATGAAATTCCCGTGTCCCCTCAAGAACGCTTTGCTTATCATAAGAGACCGTTTTGGCCTCTCATTTGCCTCAAAAGGATTGGGCTACCTTGCTGCACTTTTGTTACTACTATCGTTACTTTCTCGTTACAAATTATCTTGCTATCAAACTACTCTGCTACTTACAATTTCAGTACTTGCAGACATTACCTTGCTGAAAACCACTTGTCATTTCCTTCTGCTCCTCGTTGGGCTCGACACTCTTACTTATCCAAAAGAGATACAATTGATCCCCTATACTTGTGGGTCATCAGGCACTACTTGATCTGAATGGGTTTCTTCTCTTATTGGTGTGATGGTGTGGTCCGGATCACAAGGATTCATGAAAATTGAGGATGTCTTTGCTCAGTGCTTTGAGATTTTCCATTGTACATGCTCCTATGCGTTTGGTGCATCTTTGCTCACGGCCGATGCTCCTCTACATGCGGTGCATCTTTTCTTGTGGCCGGAAATGATGAGGAGGAGAGCCTCTAAGCTAGGGGCGAGGAGGAGGAGTGTCGTCGTGGCCGAAGACGACAAGAAAGACCAAAAGATGAGAGACAAAAGAAGTTTGCCCGATTCTTGGAAATTGATGGCCGGAGGTCACTCGGGCTGTAGGGTGTCATTCAGCATGTAGGGCCATCATCGGAGGCAAAGAATGAGGCGGGGGCGGTGCTGGTGACATGATGTAGGCGATCACCCAACAAAGAGGTGGTCATGAAAGTAGAGTGGTCACTATTTGAATTAAAGGTTCCAAGAGCTCGGCTAGACCAGCTCCGCTACTCCGGGCCCTTCCAGCGGGCCATTCCTGCGATGGCCTCCCTACCATTGCCCCACATCCCGGCTGCTGCCGCCTCCCGTCGGGTTACTTGCAAGCTTCAATCCTCACGTCATCCGCTGCTTGCTTGTACATAGATTGGGAGCCCATGTGTCGCATCCCAGATTTTCCCAAATCTGGCATGTTCAAAATTTCACAGGGAATTAAAATTTTCCTAGGAAAAACCCAGGAATGCCTAGGATTTTTTGTGATTGACTTTGATTTACTTGATTTTTTGCCTAGAAGGTTAAAAAAGCAATGCCACTAAAGGAAACCTAGCTAGCCTCTGGTTGAGACCAAATCATTTTGAAATTTATTTGGGATAAGGCTATCCTTAATTAGGCCTAGATAATATTCAAGCCAAATGATTTCCTAAATGATTTGAGTTGGATCTGTTTTGCAATTAATTCAAAGGTCAAAGGGAAATTATTTAAAATGGCTCTGCATTTATTTGGCAGGAAAAGGAATTTCGTAAGTCCAAATAATGAGTTTGACATTCGGCCAATTTTTCAAATTGGATTTGAAACACATTTGGTTTTGAAACAAAATTCACATTCAAAAGGAAAATAATAAGTGGAAAAAATTATATCCAAAATGCCCAAACAAAAAGTTGGCACGGTCAGAAATATTCGACTATGAATTTAGAGCAAGTTTTGTTTTTGAGGAAAATTCAAATTCTAAAAGAAATAAAAATAGCAAAGGCACAACAAAAAACGGAAAAGAAAAAGGAAATAGAAAAGGAAAAATATAAAGAAAATGCCAGCGATGCCCAGCTAGCTAGGCACCTAGGCCGTCCCAGAAACGCAGCCCGGCTAGCCAGCCTTGCGCGCGCCTCTCTCTCTCCCTCACCATGAGCCGCTAACTAGCGGGTCCCACTAGTGAGGGTCGTCCCCCACCTCGTGCCAACCACGCACCCATGACGCCAATGACCTCATGCATGACCACATGCGTGCATGCCCACGACCTCCTCCCCTCGCGCTCTCCCGCCACGCCGGCCTGTGCCTCCATGTCCTTTAAGTCTTCCTCCCCTCACTCTCTCTTTCGCCCCAAACAACCAAGCCTGATGCCGGCAGGCTGCTCCGTAGCAGACCCCCGAACTCCGCCGCTGACCTAGACCTTCTTCGAGCGATTCTGATCACCACAGCCACCTCTTCAACCACCCACGGCCACTAACAAACTCGTCATCACCTTGCGAACCCCCTAGACATCCTCGGCGAGCCTGAGGATCCCTGGAACCCCATGACCACCGGAGGCCAAACCCACCATCACCCCGCCATTTATTCCGGAGAGGTGAGCATGCTCTGGACCCCCTCACCATGTTCAACATCTCCCTCGTGTTCGTGTGCATCTACTGACCCCATCCACTCATCTCCAGGTGCCCGATTTTGAGCACCGCAACCACTCCCGAGAGCTTTGTTGTGATTTTCAACTCCGGTGACCTCGCCTAGCCATGCCCTTCCCCCGTCTCCAGTGACCCCTGGAACACCATCCCGATGGCCCCAAAGCCGTGCGCCGCCGTCCTTGACTTTTTTGGCGAAGATCCAGCAAGACTCCGGTGACCTAGCACCAACCCTCGGCGACCTTCTAATCCTGGCCGTTGATTAAGATCCTACGATGCACACACGATCACTTAAGTCCAACTGGTATCAGCAAACCAGAAGATGCCACATCACCGACCTTGTCCACAACCCTATTCCAAAAAATCATTTAATTAAGTTGTTTTGGCAATTTGGCAGAAAACCCCTTGGATACTAAAACCATCATAACTATTTATCTATATGTCCAAATTGAGTGAACCTTTTTACAAATTGATCCTTAGGAAATGTACTTTCACCTAGGCCAATAAAATTTGGAATTTGAGTAGTTTAAAATTCCAATTCAAATAGAATGAAGTCAGATTTAAATAGGGCCTAACTTGCAAATTATAAATCCAAATGAACTCATTCTTTTTGTAAAATAAATCTAGTGGAATATAGTTTCATACTAGCTACTATAGTATAATTTTAAGATAATTAACATTTCAATTTGAATATAGTTAAAAATTAGCTATATTTCAAACAATATTTAAACCTAAATTTGGTTTAACTATGAATTAAAATGTTTAATAGGCTAATTATTTTGCAACTACGTTCAGAAAATTAAAATGAACTTTATTAAATATTTTTGGATTATTATTTCACTTTAGGGAAATCAATTTGAGTTAACTTCAAACATAGTTTGGTTATAATTATAAATACATAGGTTTAGTTCAAATAAAATTTTGCAATATGATTTAGTGAATTAAATTGAACCTAGTAATTGTTTTGGAGTGATAATTAACTTTAGGTTAAATTAAATTTAATTCAAACTTGAATAAAGTTTGAAAAACCATTTGCACTTAGTAAAAGACTTGGATCAATACTTGACTTTAGTTTAAAGTTGAATTTAAATAAATAAATCTTGGTAATTATATTGGATTTGTATTTGACTTTAGGGAAGCATTAATCATATTGAACTAACTTAGTAAAATAAGAAACCGCTCATACTTCAATTTAATTTGGTAAGCTCAAACTTAGGGGAACCGAATCAATTGTGAAGTCAATTCAATTTGAATTCAAATAAGATGAACCCTAATTCAAATCCAAATTGAATTGGAACCAAACAAGTTGTCATTTTTTAGTTCAGATCTTAGTGTATTCAAGCTCATGAAAGGTCAACAAGTTTGAATTATCATTCAAACTTGGACATGAACTTGGCTATCCAAAAATTCATAGACCTTGACTCTAGTTGCAAGATTTCTTTTGCAGAATATGGCAACCATAACTTGACATCACAAACTCCTTATGTGATGAACCCAATTATTTGAAACTGCATGTGAACCCTTATGTCACATGTATTACAGTTAACAACTACTATGTTGTTTTCCAAACTCTTATGAGTTGACATGACACATGATCTCGCATCACAATGACACTGACACCATGCACACCACTTGTTATATGTTTGATTGTATTGTATGGTTGTTTATCATTGCTCTTTACTTATGATAGATTGTGCAGAGAGCGAAGAGTAACTTGATCAAGATTGTGAGATTGAAGAATCATCACTACCATGCAAGTGGAACCTTTGATCCTAACCTATGTTTTCATGCATTGTAGTTGTTTTCAACTAGGAAACCCATATAGGATTTTACTTTATGCTTGACGGAACCCAGTATAAGGAATGTAGGTCCATTATACCCTAACCTTTTATCCCAGGAGTAGTTGCTTAGCTACTATGACATGGATTTGGATCACATTAAAGGTTACTTATGGTTGACTTCTTAACTACTACTTAATTAATGAATCAATTTGGATGGACTGTCTTTGATTCGGTCATCGAAGTGTAGTCATTGGTGGGGAATGCCACCCAGGTATCAAAGGGGTTGTACGAGTTCAAAGTCGAGTAGCTTCCATGTGTAACCGTGAGACAATATGGGCTCTGTCTTGACCACGTAAGTTGTGGGAACCCTCTTGGGCTGACCAGTAGATGTAGAGTTGCATGTAAGGAAACCGGACTGGGTCGGCCATTTGAGAGGGCTACTACTTCCCAAAAGTCTTTTCTTAATGTACCTAGATACTTCACAAGTGAACTTTAGTAGCAGGAAGGTGTGATCGGGATTCATGGGTAAAGTACACTGACCTCTACAAAGTGTATAAAAGTGGTCATGATTAGCCATGTCCTCGGTTACAGACAACTTTTGAGCAACTCATTTGAGAATTATCAGCTTGATCTCATCACCTCTTCTAATTAAATCAATGGGTTGAAACAAATGGGAGTATCGATCGACTCAGATGTCTGGCATGATACTAGGAGGATCTTCTTAGAGTTCTTTAGGGTAGTCGTGTGATGCAGAGGCCCACATGCTCAAATGCTTATATTTTGGATGGTCGTGTGATGCGATCTTTCCAAGACTGCCGTCATTTATGGTATGTCCAACAAGCATGTTTATGTTCCAACAAGCCAATCCTAGTGAAGCTTGCCAATACATTCAATGTATTGACCCTTTTGGCTGCAACGTTGTTGGTAAACATAGTAGAAAATAAAAAAATTGCACCTACGCACAACCAGGATCAATATGAAGATGCATAACGGGTTGTGATCATGATGGTTACCATCACCGAGTTGCAGCGAAAGAAGATCGTGTCACTGTAGATCGTACTTGGAGTCCCTCGAACCGTCGATGAACGATCCCGTGAACCATTCACGAATAGTCCCTCGAATCGAAGACCGAAAGCACGGCCTCTCTACTTGGTTGCAAACATGCAACCTTCACAATCCGGCAGTTCTTCATCGTCCAGAGCTAATTGTCGCTGGAGAATTAGATGGAGGAGATTAAAACCACACATGGCTTATAATTACAAGGATTAGAAGAACTAGACCAAGCTCTAATTAGTCAACTAGGACCAACTAGAACTAGGGCTAGATGAACTAGAGGAGGCTCCAAAACTTGTGTGTCTCAGTAGAGCAAAAAACCCTAGTATATACAGGTTGGAGTGGAGGAAGAGGGCTGCCTCCAGGGAGGGAATGTCTCTCCTTGGGGTACTGACCAAGGGAGGGGAGGAGGAGTCCTCCCCCTTCTCCAATTCGACCTCCTTCCAAGGCTATGGGGCACCTCCCCACTTGGGCCTTGGTGCCCAAGTTGCCTTCCACAACTTGGCCTTTTTAGGCCTGTTGATATAAAATTGAATAAAAAAGGGTTCTAAATATTAGCAGACCCTTTTTTATATAATTTAACACACCTGGAGACATTTTCCACACATATATATATTTATCAGTAATACCCGGTATTACCCGATACTGTGTGAAACCCTTCCGGTGACCCCGAAACGCTTTCGGATCCTCTCAAAATTGTTCCAAATATTAATGAAACAATTCCAAAAATATGTTCTCATCACTCCCGTACTACTCACACTCAGCAGATCATGATTGCCTTAAGCTTGTGACCCCGTAGGTTTGTACTCATAGACATGAACGCACCCGTTCGTTCAATGACCGACGGCGGGACCGTGCACATCCATATCGTTCCCTGTGAGCACATGAATGATGTTCGAGTGAACCTTTGGTTATCATGTGATGTTCCCTTTGCTTCATGATACTTCAAAAAACTTGGGATGCATCGGTATCCTCCTAAGTCATCACCATGGTCACTATATTGTTATCCTCGTTGTCGGTTTTGATCTTCCTTCTCGTTGTTGTGTTCCAACATCCCCATGATGTAGTCACATGTGTCTGGCCAGATGATGATGGATCTCGTCACACCAAGAGGGCCCTAAGAATATATCTCCATCATCGAAGGAGCAAGTGACACTCTCAAGCTATCTAGTCCCTTGTCAAACTTCCCGATGAACCTATAAGTTGTCGTTATGATCACCGTGTTACAGGTAATGTTTGAGAAACCTCAAGCCCACTGTATGGTGACTACGATTTTCTCATGGTCTAAGGAGCAAGATCACATGTCAGCACTTTGTGTTATTACAATTGATTACAGACGATATTAGCTCAATTCATGTCAGACAAGATTGGGTCGATTCAATATGATCGTTCTTCCAACGTCATAATCTCAATGTTGTTTTAGGAATATCGTTACACTTACAATATCCTAAGATCCGGAAAATGTGATGTCTAACAACACTTGAGCTAGTCCTAGAGGCAAGACTATGAACCTTTTATTTATGTGTTTATCATTCCACATGTGCATATGAGTTTCCCACTGAATCGCATATTCCAGGATCATAGCAGTTATAGCATAGAATATAAAATCTATACTATGAATATGGAAATATAATAATACAAATATTATTGCCTCTAGGGCATATTGTCGGTTCTATATCCGGCATATCTCGTAGTAGGGGTCCTAAGATAGGCGTCTTGGAGCGATGGTAACACGGACACGGGATTTTACCCAGGTTTGGGTTCTCTCGAAGAGATAATACCCTACATCATGCTTTTGATTGTATTCATATGGGGGATAGTACAGAGTACATGTGTCTACCACGAGATTGTTCTAATGAATATCAGATCGTGAATTGACTAGCCTGGCCTTAATTTATATAAACACCAAAGGCCCAGGGTTTAGGAGAGCCCTCATCTTGTGCGCCACGTCTTGTGGGATCTCCCTTGTATGCGACATGGGTTGCCCGAAGTGGCCCATGAGTGAACCGCCATGGGGGTCCTCGGCCCGATCCAGCTGGTTGGGAGACGATGTGGTGAGCCCCCCGAACCGGTCTTCATGTTGGGGACGCTCCTCGATTCTCTTGAACTGTTCTTCATCTTTGGTTGCCAGTCTTGAAAAATGGTTCAACAAATCTTCACATCTATGATCTTGAGGATCACCGAAGTGAATCCGAAGAGTTCACACGTCGGATATCTGAGGAGCCCCTTTAAGTTTTCGGCCTTTAGCAATGCCTTGTTATTTTTACGCCACACCTCGGGTCTGAAGTTGTTCCCGTGCGGCGGTATCCTCTTGCATCCGAGCTCCAAAGTCGGGTTGTATCCGGGCTCCAACGACGGACTGTGTCTGAGGAGGCACAGAGTACCTCGTGTTTGAAAAAGTTTGAACAAGTTTATCCGATCTTAATGCTGAAAATCTCTCTATGGAGCCAGCCGCTTGCAGCCGAGCTTTATGCCGGAAATGTCCTATATGGATTTAGCCACTTTGCATCTGAGCTTTATGCCAGAATGCTTCTGAGCTGTGCAATTTATTTGCCGATGAGATGTATATATCCATTAGCCCTCAAGGTGTGTGTCATCCTAAAACCCGAGATGCACATTAGAGGAGATAGTGATCGGTGAACGGGCCCTTGACATAATATAGGTACCAGTTTTAAGAAGTCACCATAATATATTAGCTTGATGTCAGATAAGTCCCAGATGGTACCTATGGTTGTCCGAAGACGCGTTTGCTCATAGTTCGGTCAAGCCGAACACTGCACACTTTGAATTTTCTGCATTAAATAGGCAACGTAGTAGCCCCCAAGACATTGGTCAGGTGGCAACACCAGATCAGGGGATCGATGTGCTCCTTTAATATTAGTAAATGATAAGCCCGAAGCCCAGTAGCCCCCAAGCCTTAATGTGGGCACGGGTAGCCAGATTAAGGATTGATATCCGGAGTAAAATCACAAATTATGTGTAATGATTCTATGTATCCAAGTACTCTACATCATTAATGCTCGGATTCGCACTGTACAAAACTTTGTTGATCGACCATCAGCTTCAACCTCCTCGGCCAGTAGCCGGCGAGTGTTTGTCCCACTGTATAAAGCCTTTATGAGGACAAAGATTTACGACAAACAAGGCAATCCGACCATACGGTTTTATAAACAAAGGTATGCGGAGAGAATGTTATATTACTATTTAATGTAAGAAACATCTTCCAAAGAAAATAGTCCCACTATCGGCTCCTTTCTTTGGGTTTTCATGCCGACCATGATCATGAAACCTCACCTCCGATCAATGTGGGAGAAAAATATTAAGGATTTAGTTTGGGGAAAGTTCCCGAACTTATGTGGTCTTTAGCGAACCTAAATTTTCACTTCTGTTGTTGCCGACCAATTATATCCTTTAAGATCGCTAGCTTTCGGCTTCACCCAGTCTGAGGTACTAATTCGGATGACCCGGTAGTAATAATCACAGAGGTGCTCCTTTTACCGCCTAGCTGAACAACCAGGAACGTAGGGGTGAGCACAGGAGCCAGGCAACCCAGCTTGGCCAAAATCTTAAGTCAAATTGACGCATATTTATGGCTTTATAATGATGATTACGGAAGGCAGCCCTCATATATTAAATACAAACATCGATGATATGTTTATTTTGACTCCGTTGCGACCGTTTATCAGTTCAAAGTGGCCCATCGTCGGCTTCCACCCCCTTGTAGATGCTACGCAGAGTGTTTCCGCAATAACAAAATAACCCTTAGCCGGCGTCTCGGTGCCCGAAGACGGTTGTGTTAGCGGAAATGGGGCAATCAGATATGCGGGCTTTATAACTTTCACTTAGTCATAGGAGCTTAAAGTTGGGAGGCCAGTTACTAGCCCTCGGTTAGTGTTCGACGACAGTCGAGGTCAAGCCGTAAACACTTCGGCCAATGTTATGAACGGTCTGTCATTTAAAACGGGGTGACCTCTATCGATCTTATAGTTTAACACAGTCATCGGATCGCTGACCAGTTTGCGCTTATTGTGACAGTCAGTTTTCGGCTTTCTCCATGGAGGCGCTTAACCATGCGAGCTGGAAGCACAATCGCAGTGGTTCTCCCTTCGCACGCCTAGCCGAACAAAGTGGAACATAGGAGGCAAGTACAGGAGCCGGGCAACCCAACTATTGACCGAAGACACAATTCAAAACCGATGCATATAAAGCGGTATCCGAGAATGTTTTGCTGAGGAGTCCATGGAATACCTTGGCTTTTGGTGGGTTTGGTTCTAGCCGCAACCCCTCTTTGACATTGCCGAAGCCTTAAAGAAGTCCGGCGTTGAACTGCGAGACTTATGCTGGAAGCACATAAATAGGTTAAAAGTGCCATAAGCTTGGAAACCTAAAAAATGCAATGTCTCTATCCGGTGGCATGCCTGGCAACTCTTCTGGAAATACATCGGGAAATCCTTCACCACTGGTACTTCCTCCTGTACAACTCCTGATAAGGAATTTACTTGAGTCCTAATCGGCACATGTCGGGATACATACTTGATCCTTCTTCCTTCTGGGGTGGTGAGAAAAATTGACTTACTGGCGCAATCGATGTTTCCTCCATACATCGATAGCCAATCCATACCCAGAATCACATCCAAACCTTGCGACTCTAGAATTATCAAGTCAGAAGGGAAAACATGACTACCTATGGTTAATGGCAACTGAAAACATCCAATGCTTGCCATATACTCGGCTCCGGGTGATGTTACTAGCATGGGTGTCTTAAGAACTCTAGTGGGAAACTTATACTTATCCACAGATCCCCTTGATATGTATGAATGCGATGCACCAGTATCGAAAAGAACGACTACAATAAATAACTTAACCAAAAACTTACCTATTACTGCATCCGGCTGGGCTTCAATCTCCTCCACGTTAATGTGGTTCACTTGTCCCTTATTGAAAGGGTTGGGCTTCTTCCTAGAGCTTCCGTTGTCGTTTCCATTCTTTGCTTCAGGACATTCATTAGTGTAATGTCCGGTCTTCTGGCACTTGTAGCAAGTAACGTGGCTTAGATATTTCTTGGCGGGCGTTGCTAGGTTGGAACGGTTATGTCCGTTGCTTCCTCCATTACCATTCACATTCTTGGAGCCACTATGGTTGTGCGAACTCCCTCCAGGGTGATTGTGACCTCCATGGTTATGCTGAAGGGGTCCTCCCGAGTTCGGGGTAAAATGGGGTCTTTGTTGAGCTCCAGAATTATAATTCCTCTGTCCATACTTCCTCTTGCGGTTATCAATCTGCTGTTGCTTCCCTTCAATCATGAGAGCTCTATCTACCAACTCCTAGTAGTTATTGAAATTTGCCACCATCAACTACATGCTCAGCTCATCATTCAGTCCTTCTAGAAACTTCTCTTGCTTAGCTGCATCTGTAGCAACGTCATCTGGGGCATAACGTGCTACCTTACTAAAGTCATCAACATACTGGCCAACTGTGCGTCCTCCTTGGTGTAAGTTGCGAAACTCATGCTTCTTCATGGCCATAGCTCCTGTTGATACATGGGCATTGCGAAAGGCTTGCTGGAACTGGTCCCATGTAACTGTGGTATAGGATAGGTGACAGTGTAATTCTCCCACCATGAGGCTACTGTAGGGGAACGTTGCAGAAAACAAAAAAATTTCCTACGTTTTCACCAAGATCCATCTATGATTTCATCTAGCAATGAGTGATCGGATGCATCTACATACCTTTGTAGATCGCGAGCGGAAGCGTTCAAAGAACGTGGATGAGGGAGTCGTACTCGTCGTGATCCAAATCACCGGAGATCCTAGCGCCGAACGGACGGCACCTCCGCGTTCAACATATGTACGGTCAGCGTGATGTCTCCTCCTTCTTGATCCAGCGAGGGGGAAGGAGAGGTTGATGAAGATCCAGCAGCACGACGGCGTGGTGGTGGATGCAGCAGTCACCGCAGCAGGGCTTCGCCGTTCTTCTGCGAGAGGGAGAGGTGTAGCAGGGGAGAGGGAGGCGCCAAGACTTCCGGGTGCGGCTGCCCTCCCTCCCCCCCTTTATATAGGCCACCTAGGGGGGTGAGCCGGCCCTAGGAGATGGGATCTCCTAGGGGGGCGGCGGCCAAGGGGAGGAGTGCCCCCCAAGGCAAGTGGAGGCGCCCCCTCCCCTAGGGATCCCAACCCTAGGCGCATGGGGGGCCCAAGGGGGGCGCACCAGCCCACTATGGGCTGGTTCCCTCCCCACTTCAGCCCATGGGGTCCTCCGGGATGGGTGGCCCCACCCGGTGGACCCCCGGGACCCTTCCGGTGGTCCCGGTACAATACCGTTGACCCGCGAAACTCTCCCGATATCCGAAACTGCACTTCCTATATATAATTCTTCACCTCCGGACCATTCCGGAACTCTTCGTGACGTCCGGGATCTCATCCGAGACTCCGAACATCTTTCGTATTACTGCATACTCATATCCATACAACCCTAGCGTCACCGAACCTTAAGTGTGTAGACCCTACGGGTTCGGGAGACATGTAGACATGACCGAGACGACTCTCCGATCAATAACCAACAGCGGGATCTGGATACCCATGTTGGCTCCCACATGCTCCTCGATGATCTCATCGGATGAACCACGATGTCGAGGATTCAAGCAACCCCGTATACAATTCCCTTTGTCAATCGGTACGTTACTTGCCCGAGATTTGACCGTCGGTATCCCAATACCTCGTTCAATCTCGTTACCGGCAAGTCACTTTACTCGTACCGTAATGCATGATCCCGTGACCAGACACTTGGTCACTTTGAGCTCATTATGATGATGCATTACCGAGTGGGCCCAGAGATACCTCTCTGTCACACGGAGTGACAAATCCCAGTCTTGATCCGTGACAACCCAACAGACACTTTCGGAGATACCCGTAGTATACCTTTATAGTCACCTAGTTACGTTGTGACGTTTGGTACACCCAAAGCACTCCTATGGTATCCGGGAGTTACACGATCTCATGGTCTAAGGAAAAGACACTTGACATTGGAAAAATTCTAGCAAACGAACTATACGATCTTGTGCTATGTTTAGGATTGGGTCTTGTCCATCACATCATTCTCCTAATGATGTGATCCCGTTATCAATGACATCCAATGTCCATAGTCAGGAAACCATGACTATCTGTTGATCAACGAGCTAGTCAACTAGAGGCTTACTAGGGACATGTTGGTGTCTATGTATTCACACATGTATTACGATTTCCGGATAACACAATTGTAGCATGAATAAAAGACAATTATCATGAACAAGGAAATATATTAATAATCCTTTTATTATTGCCTCTAGGGCATATTTCCAACAGTCTCCCACTTGCACTAGAGTCAATAATCTAGTTACATTTTGATGAATCGAACACCCATGGAATTTTGGTGTTGATCATGTTTTGCTCTAGGGAGAGGTTTAGTCAACGGATCTGCTACATTCAGGTCCGTATGTACTTTACAAATATCTATGTCTCCATCTTGAACATTTTCACGAATGGAGTTGAAGCGACGCTTGATGTGCCTGGTCTTCTTGTGAAACCTGGGCTCCTTGGCAAGTGCAATAGCTCTAGTGTTGTCATAGAAGAGTTTGATCGGCCCCGACGCATTGGGTATGACTCCTAGGTCAGTGATGAACTCCTTCACCCAAATTGCTTCATGTGCTTCCTCCGAGGCTGCCATGTACTCCGCTTCACATGTAGATCCCGCCACGACGCTCTGCTTGCAACTACACCAGCTTACTGCCCCACCATTCAAAATATACACGTATCGGGTTTGTGACTTAGAGTCATCCAGATCTGTGTCGAAGCTAGCATCGACGTAACCCTTTACGACGAGCTCTTCTTCACCTCCATAAACGAGAAACATTTCCTTAGTCCTTTTTAGGTACTTCAGGATATTCTTGACCGCTGTCTAGTGTTCCATGCTGGGATTACTTTGGTATCTTCCTACCAAACTTACGGCAAGGTTTACATCAGGTCTGGTACACAGCATGGCATACATAATAGACCCTATGGCTGAGGCATAGGGGATGACACTCATCTCTTCTATATCTTCTGCCGTGGTCGGAAATTGAGCTAAGCTCAATTTCACACCTTGCAACACAGGCAAGAACCCCTTCTTAGACTGATCCATATTGAACTTCTTCAATATCTTATCAAGGTATGTGCTTTGTGAAAGACCTATGAGGCGTCTTGATCTATCTCTATAGATCTTGATGCCTAATATATAAGCAGCTTCTCCAAGGTCCTTCATTGAAATACTCTTATTCAAGTAGGCCTTAATGCTGTCCAAAAGCTCTATATCATTTCCCATCAAAAGTATGTCATCTACATATAATATGAGAAATGCTACAGAGCTCCCACTCACTTTCTTGTAAACGCAGGCTTCTCCATAAGTCTGCATAAACCCAAACGCTTTGATCATCTCATCAAAGCGAATGTTCCAACTCTGAGATGCTTGCACCAGCCCATAAATCGAGCGTTGGAGCTTGCACACCTTGTCAGCATTCTTAGGATTGACAAAACCTTCCGGCTGCATCATATACAATTCTTCCTTAAGGAAACCATTAAGGAATGCCATTTTGACGTCCATTTGCCATATCTCATAATCATAGAATGCGGCAATTGCTAACATGATTCGGACGGACTTCAGCTTCGCTACGGGTGAGAAAGTCTCATCGTAGTCAACCCCTTGAACTTGTCGATAACCCTTAGCGACAAGCCAAGCTTTATAGATGGTCACATGACCATCCGCGTCTGTCTTCTTCTTAAAGATCCATTTATTTTCTATGGCTCGCCGATCATCGGGCAAGTCAGTCAAAGTCCATATTTCGTTTTCATACATGGATCCTATCTCGGATTGCATGGCTTCCAGTCATTTGTCGGAATCCGGGCCTGCCATCGCTTCTTCATAGTTCGAAGGTTCACCGTTGTCTAACAACATGATTTCCAAGACAGGGTTGCCGTACCACTCTGGTGCGGAACGTGTCCTTGTGGACCTTCGAAGTTCAGTAGCAACTTGATCTGAAGTTTCATGATCATCATCATTAACTTCCTCTCTAATCGGTGCAGGCACCTCAGGAACATTTTCTTGAGTTGCGCCACTTTCCGGTTCAAGAGGTAATACTTCATCAAGTTCTACTTTCCTCCCACTTACTTCTTTCGAGAGAAACTCCTTCTCTAGAAAGGATCCATTCTTGGTAACAAAGATCTTTCCTTCGGATCTGAGGTAGAAGGTATACCTAATAGTTTCTTTAGGGTATCCTATGAAGACGCATTTTTCCGACTTGGGTTCGAGCTTTTCAGGTTGAAGTTTCTTGACATAAGCATCGCATCCCCAAACTTTTAGAAATGACAGCTTAGGTTTCTTCCCAAACCATAATTCATACGGTGTCGTCTCAACGGATTTCGATGGAGCCCTATTTAAAGTGAATGCGGCAGTCTCTAAAGCATAGCCCCAAAATGATAGCGGTAAATCGGTAAGAGACATCATAGATCGCACCATATCTAATAGAGTGCGATTACGACGTTCGGACACACCATTACGCTGAGGTGTGCCAGGCGGCGTGAGTTGTGAAACTATTCCACATTTTCTTAAGTGTGTGCCAAATTCGTGACTCAAGTATTCTCCCCCACGATCTGATCGCAAGAACTTGATTTTCCTGTCACGTTGATTCTCAACCTCACTCTGAAATTCCTTGAACTTTTCAAAGGTCTCAGACTTGTGTTTCATTAAATAGACATACCCATATCTACTCAAGTCATCAGTGAGGGTGAGAACATAACGATAGCCACCGCGAGCCTCAACACTCATTGGACCGCACACATCAGTATGTATGATTTCCAATAAGTTGGTTGCTCGCTCCATTGTTCCTGAGAACGGAGTCTTGGTCATTTTACCCATGAGGCATGGTTCGCATGTGTCAAATGATTCGTAATCAAGAGACTCTAAAAGTCCATCTGCATGGAGCTTCTTCATGCGTTTGACACCTATGTGACCAAGGCGGCAGTGCCACAAGTATGTGGGACTATCATTATCAACCTTACATCTTTTGGTATTCACACTATGAATATGTGTACCATTACGCTCGAGATTCATTAAGAATAAACCATTCACCATCGGAGCATGACCATAAAACATATCTCTCATATAAATAGAACAACCATTATTCTCGGATTTAAATGAGTAGCCATCTTGAATTAAACGAGATCCTAATACAATGTTCATGCTCAAAGCTGGCACTAAATAAAAATTATTGAGGTTTAAAACTAATCCCGTAGGTAAATGTAGAGGTAGCGTGCCGACGGCGATCACATCGACCTTGGAACCATTCCCGACGCGCATCGTCACCTCGTCCTTTGCCAGTCTCCGCTTATTCCGCAGCTCCTGCTTTGAGTTACAAAAGTGAGCAACCGCACCGGTATCAAATACCCAGGAGCTACTACGAGTACTGGTAAGGTACACATCAATTACATGTATATCACATATACCTTTCGTGATGCCGGCCTTCTTGTCCGCTAAGTATTTGGGGCAGTTCCACTTCCAGTGACCACTTCCCTTGCAATAAAAGCACTCAGTCTCGGGCTTGGGTCCATTCTTTGGCTTCTTCCTGGCAGCTTGCTTACCGGGCGCGGCAACTCCCTTGCCGTCCTTCTTGAAGTTCTTCTTACCCTTGCCTTTCTTGAACTTAGTGGTTTTATTCACCATCAACACTTGATGTTCCTTTTTGACTTCTACGTCTGCTGATTTCAGCATTGCAAATACTTCAGGAATGGTCTTTTGCATCCCCTGCATATTGAAGTTCATCACAAAGCTCTTGTAGCTCGGTGGAAGCGACTGAAGGATTCTGTCAATGACCGCGTCATCTGGGAGATTAACTCCCAGCTGAGTCAAGCGGTTATGTAACCCAGACATAGTGAGTATGTACTCACTGACAGAACTGTTTTCCTCCATCTTACAGCAGAAGAACTTGTCGGAGACTTCATATCTCTCAACCCGGGCATGAGCTTGAAAAACCATTTTCAGCTCTTCGAACATCTCATATGCTCCGTGTTTCTCAAAACGCTTTTGGAGCCCCGGTTCTAAGCTGTAAAGCATGCTACACTGAACGAGGGAGTAGTCATCGGTACGTGTCTGCCAAGCGTTCATAACGTCTTGTTCTGCAGGGAGAGCAGGTGCTTCACCTAGCGGTGCTTGTAGGACATAATCTTTCTTGGCAGCTATGAGGATGATCCTCAGGTTCCGGACCCAGTCCATATAGTTGCTAGCATCGTCTTTCAGCTTGGTTTTCTCTAGGAACGCGTTGAAGTTGAGGACAACGTTGGCCATTTGATCTACAATACATGTTGTAAAGATTTTAGACTAAGTTCATGATAATTAAGTTCATCTAATCAAATTATTCAATGAACTCCCACTCAGATAGACATCCCTCTAGTCATCTAAGTATAACATGATCCGAGTTAACTAGGCCGTGTCCGATCATCACGTGAGACGGACTAGTCAACATCGGTGAACATCTTCATGTTGATCGTATCTTCTATATGACTCATGCTCGACCTTTCGGTCTTCTGTGTTCCGAGGCCATGTCTGTACATGCTAGGCTCGTCAAGTCAACTTAAGTGTTTGCATGTGTAAATCTGTCTTACACCTGTTGTATGTGAACGTTGGAATCTATCACACCCGATCATCATGTGGTGCTTCGAAACAATGAACTGTCGCAACGGTGCACAGTTAGGGGGAACACTTTCTTGAAATTATTATGAGGGATCATCTTATTTACTACCGGCAAAAACATGATAAACATCACATGCTATCAAATAATAGTGACATGATATGGCCAGTATCATATAGCTTCCTTTGATCTCCATCTTGGGGCTCCATGATCATCTTGTCACCGGCATGACACCATGATCTCCATCATCATGATCTCCATCATCGTGTCTCCATGAAGTTGCTCGCCAACTATTACTTCTACTACTATGGCTAACACGTTTAGAAATAAAGTAAAGTAATTTACATGGCGTTTCTCAATGACATGCAGGTCATACAAAAATAAAGACAACTCCTATGGCTCCTGCCGGTTGTCATACTCATCGACATGCAAGTCGTGATTCCTATTACAAGAACATGATCTCATACATCACATATATATCATTCATCATTCATCACAACTTTCGCCATATCACATCACAGAACACTTGCTGCAAAAACAAGTTAGACATCCTCTAATTGTTGTTGCAAGTTTTACGTGGCTGCAAGAGGGTTCTAGCAAGAACGTTTTCTTACCTATGTTAAAGCCACAACGTGATTTGTCAACTTCTATTTACCCTTCATAAGGAACCTTTTCGTCGAATCCGCTCCAACTAAAGTGGGAGAGACAGACACCCGCCAGCCACCTTATGCAACTAGTGCATGTTAGTCGGTGGAACCGGTCTCACGTAAGCATACGTGTAAGGTTGGTCCGGGCCGCTTCATCCCACAATATTGCTGAAGCAAAATAAGACTAGTAGTGGCAAGAAAGTTGACAACATCTACGCCCACAACAAATTGTGTTCTACTCGTGCAAAGAGAACTACGCATAGACCTAGCTCATGATGCCACTTTAGGGGAATGTTGCAGAAAACAAAAAAAATTCCTATGTTTTCACCAAGATCCATTTATGAGTTCATCTAGCAATGAGTGATCGGATGCATCTACATACCTTTGTAGATTGCGAGCGGAAGCGTTCAAAGAACAGGGATGAGGGAGTCGTACTCGTCGTGATCCAAATCACCGGAGATCCTAGCGCCGAACGGACGGCACCTCCGCGTTCAATACACGTACGGTCAGTGTTACGTCTCCTCCTGCTTGATCTAGCAAGGGGGAAGGAGAAGTTGATGAAGATCCAGCAGCATGACGGCGTGGTGGTGGATGCAGCAGTCACCGCAGCAGGGCTTCGCCGTTCTTCTGCGAGAGGGAGAGGTGTAGCAGGGGAGAGGGAGGTGCCAAGACTTCAGGGTGCGGCTGCCCTCCCTCCCCCCCTTTATATAGGCCCCCTAGGGGGGTGCGCCGGCCCTAGGAGATGGGATCTCCTAGGGGGGGCGGCGGCCAAGGGGAGGAGTGCCCCCCAAGGCAAGTGGAGGCGCCCCCTCCCCTAGGGATCCCAATCCTAGGCACATGGGGGGCCCAAGGGGGGCGCACCAGCCCACTATGGGCTGGTTCCCTCCCCACTTCAGCCCATGGGGCCCTCCGGGATGGGTGGCCCCACCCGGTGGACCCCCGGGACCCTTCCGATGGTCCCGGTACAATACCGTTGACCCCCGAAACTCTCCCGATGGCCGAAACTGCACTTCCTATATATATTATTCACCTCTGGACCATTCCGGAACTCTTCGTGACGTCCGGGATCTCATCCGAGACTTCGAACATCTTTCCGATTACGGCATACTCATATCCATACAACCCTAGCGCCACCGAACCTTAAGTGTGTAGACCCTACGGGTTCGGGAGACATGTAGACATGACGGAGACGACTCTCCGGTCAATAACCAACAGCGGGATCTGGATACCCATGTTGGCTCCCACATGCTCCTCGATGATCTCATCGGATGAACCACGATGTCGAGGATTCAAGCAACCCCGTATACAATTCCCTTTGTCAATCGGTACATTACTTGCCCGAGATTCGATCGTCGGTATCCCAATACCTTGTTCAATCTCGTTACCGGCAAGTCACTTTACTCGTACCGTAATGCATGATCCCGTGACCAGACACTTGGTCACTTTGAGCTCATTATGATGATGCATTACTGAGTGGGCCCAGAGATACCTCTCCGTCACACGGAGTGACAAATCCCAGCCTTGATCCGTGACAACCCAACAGACACTTTCGGAGATACCCGTAGTATACCTTTATAGCCACCCAGTTACGTTGTGACGTTTGGTACACCCAAAGCACTCCTATGGTATCCGGGAGTTACACGATCTCATGGTCTAAGGAAAAGACACTTAACATTGGAAAAAATCTAGCAAACGAACTATACGATCTTGTGCTATGTTTAGGATTGGGTCTTGTCCATCACATCATTCTCCTAATGATGTGATCCTGTTATCAATGACATCCAATGTCCATAGTCAGGAAACCATGACTATCTGTTGATCAACGAGCTAGTCAACTAGAGGCTTACTAGGGACATGTTGGTGTCTATGTATTCACACATGTATTACGATTTCCGGATAACACAATTGTAGCATGAATAAAAGACAATTATCATGAACTAACAACTTGGTTCTGAACTAACAACTGCATCAGGGTATTCTGCTGCTGGATCAACTGAGTGAGCTCCGGTGGAAAGGTAAACCCGGGGTCACGTCTCGGAGGCATCTGAGGGTTTTAGAGGGAAGAGGAATAGAATAGAATGAGGTCTAGTGAGAAAACACTACCCATATGCACATGAGACAAACACAATCACATCACTCAATCAATCAAAAGTGCTCGGACTATACTATATAGATGGTGGAATGCTACTACTGATATGGTGGCCGACTAGAAATATTGATCGGTCGAAGACTCCATGATATCTGCTCCAGCTTCATCAACATAGTCATCATCGCTATCGTCGGGGTCTGAGTCGGTGTCGTCGATGATGATGTAGTCTTCAGAACAAATCTCCTTAGGTTCACGTCTTCTCCTGGCGCGGGGTCTTCCATGAATACTCCCAGCTTCCTTGTCAGGTCGTGATTCTACTCCACTAGTACGACGATTTCCTCCTCATAATCTTCACGAGTAGCCTTGAGTTCTTCCTCCAGCTCCGTGATCCTTGTCATTGCCTTCTTCAGATCTTTCGTACCTACGCACATCTGATTCTCCTGGCGGCGAATATGCTGGTTTAACTCCTGGATGAAAGCTGCAATGGATCTATCCTTCTTGGTGCTGATCATCTCCCATTTCTCATCTCGGCGCCCACAAATCTGGTAGATAGTATCCTTAAGCTCCTTATGGTAAACTTCTCCAATGCATCCCATGGTGATGTGGGCTGCCATACTCTTTCCTAGACTCCAGGTTGGTGCATCAAAGGAAAACTCTATGGGCTTAGTGACTGGCGTAAATGTCCTTCCTGGAACTTGAACTTGAATCATCCAGTGCTCCTCTTCTGGTAAAGTGGCGTTTTAAGTCTCGGTGAAGCTCGGCATTCCAATGTTCAGGTACTTAGTGGCTTCCTTCAAGTGTCATCCAAAAGGTGCTTCTTCATCCGGTTGTGCAAACTTGTTCCTTGCGTTCGCCATCCTAAAGAGTAGAAAATGGAGAGGAGTCAGAAATGAGGAGAGAGTAGTGATCTAGGGCTTTAGCTTAGTGGTCATGTCCTACAGTCAGCGTGTGCTCTGATACCATCTTGTAGCGACCAGACCTCAAACAGTCTGATCTCTGTGCATCAGTGTCATCCCTGGATCGGTAATGCTGACACGCACAGTACTTGAGGATTTATAACAGAGTAGCAATCACACACTTATTACATCGAATGTCTCAAAAGAGAACTTATTACAATAAATATGGCTTAAGGCCATCTAATACGATAACAGCGGAAGGCTTGGAAGATAAAATGAGTCCATCAACTCCAATGGCATCACTGAGTGAAAGACCACGACCTAAGGCACCATACTCGTCATCTGAAAAGTCTGCAACATAATACGTTGCAGCCCGAAAACGGGTCAGGACATGGAATTTGTTGGCTATGTAACACAAGAGAGTAATGAACAATGTAAAGCTAATCACTACATGCACATATGGCTGGTGGAGGCTGTATGGTTAATAGGTTTTGCGAAAAGACAACTTTTCCCTACTGCAAAGGAATATATTTTATTTAACTACAAAGTTGGTTGAAAAACATTAAGAATGGTAAACCCCATCTCAATCCCAATTAAAAGTAATTAATAACCCAATCAAATTATATTTAAGAGTGATGAGATCCACAGGATAATCCAAGAACTAGATACTCAAGATGTCCATAACCGGGGACACGGCTAACCATGATTAGTTTGTACACTCTGCAGAGGTTTGTGCACTTTTCCCCACAAGACTCGATCTCCTCCGTTGGATTTCTCGCACTACATAATGTTTGAGAAATGGATGACCGAGACACAGTCTTTCCGAAGAGGTCCCCTTAACCGATAGATAGGCCGGTACACCTACAATCCCCTACATCTGCTAGCCCATCATGGAAAGGTTTCCCACAACTTACTCAACTATGCCAGAGCCCATAATGGCATGTGGCTACACACGGAAGTTTCCATCATGAATAATCTTATGATCCCTTTGAGCCTGGGTGGCAGTCCATAGGAGAATCACACGATACCCCTGGATTTCCAAAAATACAGGCAATCACTGGGTTACCCAGGTGCCTCAATCCACCCAGATGTGTATTATAGTTGCCACCTTAAGTTAACCATTAATTATCAACTCACATCGGTCATAGATACTCTCAAACCCAATCCACGTCTACGAGCATAGCATGGCAATATAAGCATAACGTAGAAATAACTCCCAAGGGTTTGGTAATAAACAGGTGAATAGGTTCTACCTCATCTACTTCCCAACCCACAATTTATTCAAATCCTAACCATGCGAGTGTTTGTGGATTGATCTAATGCAATAAAACTAGGTAGTAAAGAGGTATGATCAAAGTGTTACTTGCCTTGCTGATGATCCGTGAAACCTAGAGACTCGTAGTAGCACGCTTCGCACTCCGGATACTCTATCGCAATCAAACAAGCATACAATAAGTAATCAAGCAAGGGACACGGGTAAAACTCAAATAAGATGATCTAACCAGAAAGTTCAACTTAAGAACTCTGGTTTGCAAAAAGAATCAAATCAAATGAAGCAACGAAACTCAAACAGCGAAAGAAATAAGCTCCGATTACTAATCTGGACTAAAGTCAAATTTTACAGTAGCAAAAACTAGTTTAAGTTGGTTAAACAGAAAGAGGGCTTCGAGACGAAATTCTAGGCGCTTGAATCGCCTGGTTCCGATAAACGAGCGAAAAGATAAACTAAAACAAAAATCGGATCAGAAATCGCGATCGAAAATAATCGCGAAAAATCCGAGAAAAAGAAAACCTGACGAACAGGCTAACGAACGAACATTCGCTATCTGCGGCTAAACGGTGAAAACTATTCATTAAAATGAACGTCCGCTAAATAACTAAACTGAAAAATCCGATCTAAAAAAATAAAATAAAAACAGAATCTAGGGTTTCGAAAAAACCGATCGGTTTTCTCACGAAAACCGGGGCGGCGGCGGCTACCTCCGGCGGAACGGCGGCGGCGGCGGGTGGCTCCGGCGAGGTAGGGCGGCGGTGGCTGCTGCGGCGGCGGCGGGCTTGATGGGCCACGGGGCTTCGGCCGGCGCGGCTTATAAAGCCTCCCCCCCCCCCGGGCGGAGTCCCGCTCGGGTACGGCCCGGAGTCGGTTCTCTGTTTTTTTAATTATTCCGCATAGAAAAACCAACAAAAGAAATACTAAACGGACTCCAAAAATCCTGAAATAAATTTTCCCCGTCCTCTAAAAATCTACCGGACAAGGTGAACATTTATTTGGGACTCTAATGCAATTTTTAGAAACGCATATTTCTCCTAATTCAAATAAAATAGCAATAAAACTCCGAATAAAAATCTTCTTTGATTTTAATATTAAATCTCCAATATTTCTTTATTCTGAGGAAGTCATTTTATCCTCTCTCTTTTATTTTTATAAAAGAAATATTCGAAGATAAACTAATAAAATCAAACGATCCTCTTTTCAAAATTCGAGAAAAACCCAAATATGAAAATAACGAAATCCCCAACTCTCTCCATAGGTCCTTGAGTTGCATAAAATTTCTAGGATCAAGCAAAATGCAATAAAATATGATATGCAATGATGATCTAATGTATAACATTCCAAATTGAAAATTTGGGATGTTACACCTTCTTTGTTTGAGGTAAACTTAAAACAAAGTCCATAGATATATCCTCCCAAGGAACACTAGGTACAGGCAAAGGCATATATAAACCATGAGGATTGAGTCGTGACTTAGCTTTTTGACATGTAGTGCAGCGAGCAACAAAACTCTCAACATCCCGTCTCATCTTTGGCCAAAAGAAATGTGTAGCAAGTATATCCTCCGTCTTCTTGATGCCAAAGTGTCCCATTAATCCTCCTCCATGTGCCTCCTGCAACAACAAAAGACGAACGGAGCTAGCTGGAATGCATAGCTTGTTAGCGCGAAACACAAATCCATCGTTAAGAACGAACTTGTTCCAAGTTCTCCCTTCCTTACAATTCTACAATACATCTTTAAATTCAGCATCATGCACATATTGGTCTTTGATAGTCTCCAAACCAAATATTTTAAAGTCAAGTTGTGAAAGCATAGTATAACGACGAGACAATGCATCAGCAATAACATTTTCTTTACCCTTCTTGTGTTTAATGACATAAGGGAAAGTCTCAATGAATTCAACCCATTTAGCATGTCTATGGTTCAGTTTTGCTTGACTTTTAATGCGTTTCAAAGATTCATGATCAGAATGTATAACAAATTCCTTGGGCCATAAATAATGTTGCCATGTTTCTAAGGTCCAAACAAGAGCATATAATTCTTTATCATAACTAGAATAGTTCAGACTAGGCCCACTCAATTTTTCAGAAAAGTATGCAACAGGTTTTCCATCTTGTAATAACACACCTCCTAATCCAATTCCACTAGCATCACATTCAAGCTCAAAAGTCTTATTAAAATCAGGAAGTTGGAGTAAAGGAGCATGTGTTAACTTATATTTCAATACCATGAAGGCTTCTTCCTGTGCGGTACCCCAAGCAAAAGGCACATCCTTCTTTGTAAGCTCATTGAGAGGTGCAGAAATGGTGCTGAAATCTCTCACAAAATGCCTATAGAAACTAGCGAGGCCAAGGAAACTCCTCACTTTTGTGACCGTTTTGGGCTGCGGCCAACTCTCAATAGCTTCAATCTTGGCTTTATCAACTTCAATTCCCCGCGGAGTAACAACATAGCCAAGAAAAGATACTCGGTCGGTGCAAAAGGTGCACTTTCCAAGGTTACCAAACAACATAGCCAAAAAAACATACTCGGTCAGTGCAAAAGGTGCACTTTCCAAGGTCACCAAACAAACATGCATCACGTAGAGCAATAAAAACAGCATGTAAATGTTCCAAATTTTCCTCCAAAGATTTGCTATAAATCAATATGTCATCAAAGTAAACTACCACAAATCGTCCAATGAAAGCACGTAAAACTTCGTTCATTAATCTCATGAAAGTACTAGGTGCATTAGTTAACCCAAAAGGCATGATTAACAACTCATATAATCCAAACATAGTTTTAAATGTTGTTTTCCATTCATCTCCCAATTTCATACGAATTTGATGGTATCCACTACGCAAATCAACTTTGGAGAATATTGTAGTGCCACTCAATTCATCAAGCATATCATCTAGCCTAGGAATAGGATGACGATAATGAATAGTAATATTATTAATGCCTCTACAATCAACACACATACGTGACGTACCATCCTTTTTCGGCACTAAAATGATAGGAACATCACAAGGACTAAGGGATTCGCGTATATAACCTTTGTCGAGTAGTTCTTGTACTTGACGCATAATCTCCTTCGTCTCCTCTGGATTGGTACGGTATGGTGCACGGTTGGGTAATGATGCACCGGGAATTAAGTCAATTTGATGCTCAATCCCTCGAATAGGTAGTAATCCCGGTGGCACGTCTTGTGGAAAGACGTCAGCAAACTCCTGCAAAATGTTAGTGACAGCAGGAGGCAAAGAGGAAGACACGTCCTCGAATGAAAATAATGCCTCTTTGCACACAAAAGCATAGCAAACAGATTTGCTAAAATCTAGATCATCAATATCAGATTTGGTGGCAAGTAAACATGCACTTTTCAATTTAATTTCAGAAGCAACACTAGATGGTTTATTATTAGGCTTCATTTGTTGCTCAAATTCTTTTGCCACAATCTGATTTTCACTCTTATGTTTCTCTTGTTTTGCTTTATTAGCTCTATTAATATCATCTTTCAAAATGGAATTAGGAGTCATAGGAAGCAAAGTAATATTTTTATCCTTATGAACAAGAGTATACTGATTGTTTATACCATGGTGTACAGAATTTTTATCAAATTGACATGGTCTACCAAGTAATAAGGAACATGCTTGCATAGGTACCACATCACAATCAACATAATCAGCATATGTAGAGATACTAAAATGCACACGAACAGTACATGTTACCTTAACCTTGCTGCTGTTGTTGAACCATTAGATGTAGTAAGGATGTGGATGTGGTCTTGTGATGAGAGGTAGCTTCTCCACCATCTCCATGCTAGGCAAGTTATTGCAGCTCCCCCCATCTATGATGACGCGAACAGAATGTTCCTTCACCACTCCCTTTGTATGGAACAAATTATGCCTATGATTTTGCTCAGCTTGTGTAACCTGCACACTCAAAACACGTTGAGCAACTGAACATTCATACCTGTCAGCATCTTCAGCAGCCATGTATTGCATCTCATGATCAGAATCATCTCCACCCTGTTCTTCATGTGTAATAAGAGCCAAAGTCTCCTCATCATAGTCACTAGCGGACTCATACCCACCATCCTCAGTAACTATCATCACACACTGAGATTTGCATTCTCTCGCAAAATGTCATCTTCCCTTACAACGACGACAAATAATATCACTTGTGTGCCCTGTTGATGCCATGGAAGAAGAAGAGCTCTGCGCAGGCCCAGCAGGTGTGCTCTTGGCAGATAGTGGTGGTTGTGCCTGCTTTCTTGTATCACGGCTGGAGGTGGCACCTGATGGAGGTGCTGGGCCAGTCGAAGTAGAGGATGCACGTGATATCCATGATGAAGATCGACCTGCAGAAAAGTTAGTTCGCGCCAATGCCTGTCGATCCTACACTTCACGTTCAGCTTTACAAGCAAGATGGAATAAACGAGTGATATTAGTATACTCCTTATACTCTAGAATGGTCTGAATCTCTCTATTTAATCCACCCATAAAACATGCAAGCATAGCTTCATTCTCCTCAACAATACCACATCTAATCATGCCAGTTTGTAATTCCTGATAATATTCTTCTACAGAAGTTTTTCCTTGTCTTAAACGCTGCAATTTTTGAAGTAATTCATGTTGATAATAAGGTGGAACCCAACGAGTACGCATAGCAGCTTCCAAAGTAGCCCAAGTAGCTGGAATGGGATATAATCTACAATGTTCAGACCACCAAACACATGCAAAACTAGTGAAAGCACAAACAGCAACAGGAACACGTCTCTCCTCAGGATATTGTAAACATGAAAAACGTTGTTCAGTTTCTAACTCCCAAGTAAGATATATATCAGGAACATCTCTACCCTTAGATGGTGGAATATCCAATTTCAGTTTAGGAAGATGGTCATGATCTCGTACCTCAGGTGGTGGTGCAGCCCTACCGTTGCGATGATATGCATGAGGACGACCTGGTGGTGGTGCTGGTGGTTGCACGTAGTTCTGATTTTGATCAACCTCATCCTCGTAATGGTCCTCCACCTCTCCAGTAGCAGCAGGAGCTATAGAAGCACCAACAGTAGGTACAACAGCACCAGAAGTTTGACCAGGCTCAATAGGAACGCGATGTGCTCGTTCCACTTGATTTGGAAGACGATGTTGTTGTTGTTGTAGAGGTGCGGCAGGTGCAGCCGGCGGTGGAAGATGCACGAGCAATTCATTAAACTTGTTATTGAGCTTTGTTTCGAACGCCTTCTCAATGCCATCTATCTTCTCCATGGCCTCCTCAAATCTATTTAGAACATCTTCCACCTGTCCACTCATCATTTATTGAAACTTATCATGTAACTCTTTGTTTGTCATGTTCTCCCAGTCAGTCTCATCAGCTTGTGATCCTGCCATGGTTAGCAGCAATAGAAACACACAAGAATATGATCCTACAGACTACTAGGAAGTGGTGGTGATGGTGTGGTGGACAGTCACAAATCCGTCAAGCGGATCTCAAATTCTTACCAATTCTTACCAAGCAGCAGGTGGTGATCAGCAACCGTTGTAGACAAAACTCTCAAAGCTTGGATAGAGTGATTACCTGGGAGAGTCCAATGCACGACGTAGATGTATGTGGAGCTGGGGAGGCTTATAATATGGTAGCAAAAAGGGTCAGCAATAATCAATTCAGAGATGCAAAGTTGAATAAACGCTCAATGGCGGTACTGTGTTGGTCCTAGGCTAGACCGTGCTAGAGACGCGAGCCTAGAAGACTAACAAAATCACAACGTTGCACGTAAACAAGGAAAAAGCACACTCAGGAACTTTTTTTCGCTCTGTTTTTTTTCGCTCCTCTTTTTTTTTGTGAAAAATCACTATAATGGCGAGTGTCTCAAAACTCTTCCCTCGTCAAACTGATAGGATGGGCACGAAATTTTTTTGACTTTTTCGGAAATCAGGGCAGTGACGACGAAAAAGTGCGACAAAAAATCACTATGATGGTACGTGGCTCAAAAGACTCAGAAAAGCCTAAAAATAGGATAGGGAAAAAATTGCCTGCGAAAATTTTGGCCTAAAAACTGCCCGGGGGTCTCCAGACTCTTCTTTTTTTTATTGTTTATTCTGAAACCTACTCAGGCAAGGAAACACAAAACGGAAATTAGATGGATCTCGAAAACAAACCTAATATGAAAGGAACTCGGATTGGTGGTGGATATATGGTGGTAGGATATGGCAGCGGTGGTTGTATATGGATATAGATTGGTGGTGGTATATGGATATGGATTGGTGGTGGTATATGGATACGGATTGGTGGTGGTATATGGATAGGATTGGTGATGGTATATGGAGATGGATTGGTGGCGGATAAGCGGTGGTGGTAGATGGTAGGGGCGATGATGATGGTGCGGCGGCGGCGTGACAACTTATGACCAGAACTCGAAACTCTAAAAGACTAGACTCTAAGACCAGCAACTAGACACAATGATGCAACCGCAAATTCAACAAAGAAAAATACTGAAAAGACTATGCAAAGGCTCAGACTGGTTCGGATATGATGAACTAACCCTAAAATTTTTTTTGGCTTTTTCGTGGACTGTAGGTATGAAGAACAGACTCGATCTAAACTACGAAAAACTGTAAAATCTCACCGAGCAACCCGGAAAACTGATACCACTGATAGAGGCAAAGGTGTCCCGTCTTTCGATGAGATGGTGGCTATCGTTTTGGAGGAAGTCGACTTTGATGATCCGACTACGAACGTGCGAGGACGTCGCGCCTTAGTAATCGCTAATCCAACTCTGAGAGATTATTGACCACGCCGGAGCACGATCAACCTGACCACGAAGGTTTGTTTCCTGCAGGCAAACAAAGAACAAGCACGAAACTGATATTGCAATCTAGATATTGCGAATATAAGATGAAAGCTTTATTGATCAAGGTGGGATTCTGTGACGCCTTTGTCTGGTCGTTGAACACAAACAAAGTACGCGAAGTTGCGGCTATGGCAAACTTTAATCTAAACAAAACCCAAAGTCTAAACGACACCCTAAGGGTTGTATATATGGAGGAAGAGGGAGGGTTTCGTGGCCCTTGGAGAAGGGGTCTGAAACCAACCCTAACTCTTGTTTTCCCACATATACGGACTCTAAAAACAGCCTATACTTAAGTATTTCGAAAATACATGGGCCTGGCCCAATAATAAGGTGACACAGCACCTAGAATAGCCACGAAATTTATGAAGTGGCATCTTGTATATTTCGTCCAAGGCTTCATGCACTCCTTATGGTGGCTTCAAAGTCCTGAAATCATCACTTGTAACTCCGTTCTTGATCCCCTTGTGCATGCCATCATCTCCATGCTTGAACTTGCTCCAAGGTTCATCTTTCTTGTCCAAACTAGGCCCTTAATTTGTAAGCAAAACAAATGTGTCCAATTTAGGCAGCATCATATTCTCATGAACATTAGAATCATTACCAAGAAACGAAAGTACCTGATAATTCAATTGGCATGCACGAGCTCTAGTAATTGGTCCAGTATGTATAGCAGCAGGGGTTGTGTGTGTAACAATGGTATTGATGTCCTCATCAGCCACTGTACCAGAAGAGGAGCGATGGATGATTCGAGTTCAAGTTCCAGGAAGGACATTTACGCCAGTTACAGAGCCCATAGAATTTTCCTTTGATGCACCAACCTGGAGTCTAGGAAAGAGCATGGCAGCCCACATTGCCATAGGACGCATCGGTGAAGTTTACCACAAGGAGCTTAAGGACACTATCTACCAGATATGTGGGCGCCGAGATGAGCAATGGGAGATGATCAGCACCAGGAAGGACAGGTCCATTGCAGCATTCATCCAGGAATTAAACCATCACATTCGTTGCCAGGAGAACCAGATGTGCGCAAGCATGATAGATTTGAAGAAGGCGATGACTAGGACCATAGAGCTAGAAGAGGAGCTTAAGTCTACACGCCATGGATATGAGGAGGAAATGATGATATTTGTGGAGAAGAATGACGACATGACAAGGAAGCTAGGAGTTTTCATGGGAGACCCCGGGCCAGGAGGAGAAGACGACGAACCTAAGGAGATTCGTTCTGAAGACTACATCATCATCGACGACAGTGACTCCGACCCTGATAGTAGTGATGATGACTATGAAGACGAAACTGGAGAGGATATCATGGAGTCATCCACCGATCAAAATTTCTAGTAAACCACCATATGATTAGTAGTATTCCCCCATGTATATAGAATAGTCCGAGCACTGTAACAATAGTCAGATCGATTGTATGCCCTTGCTTGATTGATTGAGTGATATGATATGATTGTGTTTGTCTCATGTGCATATGGGTAGTGCTTTCTCCTTAGACCTCATTCTATTCTAATCTCTACCCTCTAAACCCATCAGATGCCTCCGAGACGTGACCCCGGATTTGCCTTCCCACCGGAGCTCACTTAATTGATCCAGCAGCAGAATACACTGATGCAGTTGCTAGTCCAGAACCAAGGCAACAACAAAAACAACAACAACAACAACAACAACAACAACAACAACAACAACAACAACCCTCCACCACCACCACCAGTTGACAACTTAGCCCGCTTTCTAAGGTTACAGCTGCTGGTGTTTTCCAGTAGCACCGAGCCCATAGTTGCGGATGACTGGTTATGCAAGATTGGAAGGGAGTTGACCACCGCAGGTTGCACTGATGCTGAGAAGGTGCGTTTTGCTGCACATCAATTGGATGGACCAGCAGCATCATGGTGGGAGAATTACACAGCCACTTTCCCCATAGCCAATATCACCTAGGATCAGTTTCAGCAAGCATTCTGCACAGCCCATGTCTCAACTAGAGCTATGAGCATGAAGAAGCGTGAGTTTCGCAACTTGCACCAGGGAAATTGTACTGTGGCTCAGTACGTAGATGAGTTCAGTAAGCTATCCCGTTATGCCCCTGATGATGTGGCCACAGATGCCACGAAGCGGGAGAAGTTTATTGAAGGGCTAAATGATGAGATGAGCATGCAGTTGATGGTGGTAACATTTAACAACTACCAGGAGTTGGTAGATAAGGCTCTTATGATTGAAGGGAAGCAGCGACAGATTGAGAGCCGCAAGAGGAAGTATGGACAAGGAAGGTACAACTCAGGAACTCAGCAGAAGCCTCGTTTCACCCCGAACTCGGGAGGATTGACCCATAACCATGGAGGCCATACTCACAATGGAGGGAGTTCCCATAACCACAATGGCCCCAAGAATGGGAATGGGAATGGAGCAGGCAAAAATCAGAACCGCTCCACTCCAACCACACCCGCCAAGAAGGACCTAAGTCACGTTACTTGTTTCAAGTGTGGGAAGACTGGACACTATGCCACTGAGTGCCTTGAAGCGAAGAATGGGAATGGCAATGGAAGCTTTGGGAAGAAGCCCAACCCTTTCAATAGGGGACAAGTGAACCACGTGAACATGGAGGAGGTTGAAGAGCAGCCTGATGTAGTTATCAGTAAGTTTTTGGTTAAGTCATTTACTGCAATAGTTCTTTTTGATACTGGTGCATCGCACTCATACATATCAAGGGGATTCACGGATAAGTATAAGTTGCCCACTGAAGTACTTAGGACACCTATGTTAGTAAGCTCACTAGGAGTGGAGTATATGGCAAGTCAAGGATGTTTTCAGATGCCATTGACCATTGGAAGCCATGTTTTTCCCTCAGACCTGGTTATTTTGGAGTCACAAGGATTGGATGTAATACTAGGCATGGATTGGCTATGATGTATGGAGGAAACACCGATTGCGCCGGTAAGTCGATTTTACTCACTACCTTGGAGGGGGGAAAGGTTCAAGTATGTATCCCGGCATGCGCCGAGGAGGACCCAAGTAAATTCTCTCACGGGAGTTGTTCAGGAGAAAGTGCCTGTTGTGAAGGATTACCCAGATGTATTTCCAGAGGAGTTACCAGGCATGCCGCCAGATCGAGACATCGGGTTTTTGATAGAGTTGTTGCCAGGCACCGGGCCTATATCGAAGAGACCATACCGGATGCCCGCATATGATCTGGAGGAGATTCAGAAGCAGATTAAGGAGTTGTTGGAGAAAGGTTACATTCGACGAAGTTCATCACCATGGGGAGCCCCCGTGCTCCTGGTTGAGAAGAAGGATGGGTCGTTAAGGATGGTTGTTGACTATTGTGCATTGAATGAAGTGACGATCAAGAACAAGTACCCACTGCCAATGATCAATGATTTGTTTGACCAGCTGCAAGGAGCTAAAGTGTTTTCGAAGATCAATTTGCGATCAAGATACCATCATCTGAAGATCCAAGAAAAGGATATACCTAAGACAGCTTTCACCACAAGGTATGGGCTATATGAGTATACGGTTATGTCGTTCGGATTGACCAACGCCCCTGCCTATTTCATGAGTATGATGAATAAGGTGTTTATGGAGTTCTTGGATAAGTTTTTTGTGGTGTTCATTGATGATATCCTGGTATACTCGAAGAATGAAGAAGAACACAAGGAACATTTGCGTTTGGTTCTTGAGAAGCTCAGGGAACATCAGCTATATGCCAAGTTCAGCAAATGTGAGTTTTGGTTGAAGGAGGTTGGATTTCTTGGACATGTTATATCAGGAGAAGGTATAGCAGTGGATCCTACCAAGGTTCAGTCAGTCATGGAGTGGCTGGCACCCACCTCAGTTGGAGAGATCTGCAGTTTTCTTGGACTCGTGGGATACTACCGGAGATTTATTGAGAATTTCTCCAAGATTGCGAAGCCGATGATGGCATTATTGAAGAAGGACACTAAGTTCCATTGGACTGAAGAGTGTGAAGCAAGTTTCTAGGAGCTGAAGAAATGTTTGACTACAGCCCTTGTGCTGATTCTGCCGGATATACGCAAGGATTTCCAAGTGTATTGCAACGCCTCTCGCTTAGGACTTGGAGGAGTACTTATGCGGATGGAAGAGTTGTTTCATATGCCTCACGGCAACTTCAACCGCATGAGTTAAATTATGCCACGCGTGATTTGGAGTTAGCAGCCGTAGTACGTGCGCTCAAGGCCTGGAGACATTTTCTTATCGGTAACCGTTGCGATGTGTACATGGATCACAAGAGTTTGAAGTACATTTTTACTCAGAAGGAGTTGAACCTCAGGCAGAGGAGATGGTTGGAGCTCATAAAGAATTATGATATGAAGTTGCACTATCATCCAGGCAAGGCCAATGTCGTAGCAAACGCTTTGAGCCGGAAGAGTTATGTCAATACCCTCGTAATAGGAGGTATGCCAAAGGAGTTCGTAGAAGATCTCAGGGAGCTACGTTTGGAGATAGTTCCTAAAGGTTTTGTTGCAGCATTAGAGGTTCAGTCAACATTGTTGGAAAAGATTCGAGAAGCTCGGAAGGATGACAAAGAAATTGCCGAAATAAAGGAGAAGATGAGTGAAGGAAAAGCCAAAGGTTTTCATGAGGATGAGCACGACACCTTGTGGTTTGAGGACTGTGTATATGTGCCCAATAATGCAGAGATCAAGAAGTTGATACTACAGGAAGCTCATGACTCGCCATACTCGATACACCCCGGAAACACCAAGATGTATTTGGATTTGAAGGAGCGTTTTTGGTGGACTGGAATGAAAAAGGATATTGCCGAGTATGTGGCCATATGTGATGTATGTCAGAGAGTGAAGGCAGAGCATCAGAAGCCAGTAGGATTACTGCAACCTATGCCGATACCCGAATGGAGGTGGGATAAGCTTGGCATGGACTTTATCACCGGATTACCCAGGACCCGATTGGGATATGATTCTATCTGGGTAGTAGTGGACCTCTTGACCAAAGTAGCTCACTTTATCCCAGTGAAAACCACTTATACAAGTGCGAAGTTGGCCAAGATATATATGACCAAGATCGTATGTCTGCACGGAGTTCCGAGGACCATCGTATCAGATAGCGGAACATAGTTTACTTCAAAATTTTGGCACCAACTGCACCAGACTTTGGGAACTAGGCTGGAGTTCAGTACAACTTTTCACCCGTAGACAGATGGACAGACCGGGAGAGTCAATCAGATTCTGGAGGACATGTTGAGACCTTCTGAGCTAGACTATGGATCTAGTTGGGATGACAACTTGCCCTACACGGAGTTCTCTTACAACAACAGCTGCCAGGCCAGTTTGAAGATGGCATCGTTTGAAGCCCTGCATGGAAGAAGATGCCGAACACCATTGATGTGGGATGAAGTTGGAGACCGCCAGTTGTTTGGACTGGATTTGAATAAGGAGTAGCCGCCGCCGTCGTCACGAACACCGAGGTAGCCACCAGTTTTTTTAAAAACGATCGGTTTTATTTCAAAAATCAGATTCGTTTTTTTAGATTAGATCGGTTCGGTTTTTCCGTCGGTTTATTTATTTTGCGGACGTTCGTCCGTACATTCGTTTTAACGAACGCCATTCATCCGTTAGCCGTAGACAGAGAACGTTCGTTCGTTAGCCTGTTCGCCAGTTTTTCTTTTTCCAGGGTTTTCTGTGATTATTTCCGATCGCGATTTCTGCCCTGATTTTCGTTTTAGTTTATCTTTTCACTCGTTTATCAGAATCAGGCGATTCAAGCGCCTGGATCTTTGTCTCGAAGCCCTCTTTCTGTTTAACCAACTTGAACAAGATTTTGGTACTGTAACATTTGACTTTAGTCCAGGTTAGTAATCGGATCGTGTCTCTCTCATAGTTTGAGTTTCGTTGCTCCGTTTGATTTGATTCTTTTTTGCAAACCGGAGTTCTTCAGTTGAACTTTCTGGTTAGATTTTCTTATTTGAGATTTACCCGTGCATCTTTGCTTGATTTCTTATGTATGCTATTGTTTGTTTGCGATAGAATTCCGGGAGTGCGAAGCGTGCTACTACGAATCACTAGGTTTTGCAGATCGTCAGCAAGGCAAGTAACACATTGATCATACCCCTTTATTACCCAGTTTTTATGCATTAGTTACAACCCTCACACATTGCCTGAGTAGGATCTCTTAACATGTGGGTTTGGGAAGTAGTTGCTAAGGTAGAACCTATTACCTATTTTATTTTCAAACCCTTGGGAGTTACTTCTACGTTATGCTTATATTGCCATGCTATGCTCGTAGACGTGGATTGGGTTTAAGTGTATCCATGGCAGATGTGAGATTGTTAAATAATGGTTCAACTTAAGGTGGCAACTTTAATACACATCTGGGTGGATTGCTTATGGGCACCTGGAGATTCCAGTGTTGTCCTAGGATATCCCGGAGTACCCATGTGATCATCCTACGGTCTGCCACCCAGGCTCAAACGGATCTTAAGATTATTCATGCTAGAAACTTCCGTGTGCAGCCACAAGCCATTATGGGCTCTGGCATAGTTGAGTATGTTGTGTGACCTCTTTCAGTCGTGGGCTAGCAGATGTAGAGGGAAAGTAGGTGTAACTGTCCACCCAGAGTAAAGAGTTAATGCTTCTGAAAGACCGTGTCTCGGTCATCCGTTTCTCAAACACCAGGTAGTGCGAGAAATCCAATGGAGGAGATCGAGTCTTGTGGGTAAAAGTGCGCAAACCTCTGCAGAGTGTATAAACTAATCATGGTTAGCCGTGTCCCCGGTTATGGACAATTTTGAGTATCTAGTGCTTGAGTTATTGATTTGATCTCATCACTCTAAATTAATTTGTTGGTTTAAATTATTACTTTAATTGGGATTGAGTTGGAGGACCTTCTCAATGATGTTTCAACCACCATGATAGTTAAATAAAATTTATTCCTTTGTTGTAGGGAAAAATTGGCTTTTTCGCAAAACAATATAACCATAGAGCCTCCACCAGCCATATATGCATGTAGTGATAGCATTTATCTGTTCATTGCTCTACTGTGTTATATTACCAGCATATTCCATGTGCTGACCCATTTTCGGGCTGCAACATATCATGTTGCAGACTTTTCAGACGAGGAGTAAGGTGAGCTAGGTCATTTGTCATGCACTCAGCTATGCCGTTGGAGTTGATGGACTCACTTTATCTTCCAAGCCTTCCGCTATTATCTTATTTAGATGGCCTTAAGCCATATTTATTGTAATAAGTTCTCTTTTGAGACATTCGTTGTAATAAGTGTGTGATTGCTACTCTGTTATAAATCCTTCAAGTATTGTGTGTGTCAGCATTACCGATCTAGGGATGACACTGAAGCACAGAGACTTGACCGTCTGAGGTCGGGTCGCTACAGCTTCGAGTAAAATACCGATGGTCGTTAGAAGAAAGAGGGGATGCCCACTCGGGGCATCCCCAAGCTTAGTTGCTTGCTTCTCTTTGGATAATAGCTTTGGGATGCTATGGGCATCCCCAAGCTTAGGCTCTTCTTACTCCTTATTCCTTCATCCATCGTAAGATAACCCAAAACTTGAAAATTTTCAATCACACAAAAACTCAACAAAACCTTCGTGAGATCCGTTAGTATAAGAAAACAAATCACTACTATAAGTGTTGTTGCAACCCATTCATATTTTATTCTTGCATTATATATACTGTATTCCAACTTTTGTATGGCAAAAACTCTTCAAAGAAAACCATAGAATCATCAAAACTAGCACACAACGCAAAGAAAACAGAATCTATCAAAAACAAAACAGTCTGTAGCAATCTGGGAATTTCGAATACTTCTGTAACTCCAAAAAATTTGAACAATTTGGAAGAGCTGAGAAATTTGTATATTAATCTTCTACAAAAAGAATTGGTATTTTATCACGCTCTGGTTGAAAATGAGAATTACTTTCGTGAGCGCGAAAGTTTCTGTTTTTCAGCAAGATCAAACAACTATCACCCAAGAAGATCCTAAAGGCTTTACTTGGCACAAACACCAATTAAAACACAAAAAACACAATCATAACAGTAACATAATTGTGCTAACACTCAAGAACAGGAAGCAAAAAGCAAAAATAAATTGTATTCATTGGGTTGCCTCCCAACAAGCTCTTTCTTTATAGCCATTAATATAAGCTTTGAGATTTCAATGATGCTCACACGAAAGATAAGAATTGGAACACAAAGAGAGCATCATAAAACATGTGACAAACACATTTAAGTCTAACATACTTCCTATGCATAGGAATTTTATAGGCAAAAAATTTATCAAGATAAGAAATATCTAGCATATGCAAGGAAGAAGAATAAAATATTGACAATCTTAACATAACGAGAGGTAATTTAGTAACATGAAATTTTCTACAACCATATTTTCCTCTCTCATAATAATTACATGTGGGATCATATTAAAATTCAACAATGTAACTATCACATAACATATTGTCTACATGATCCACATGCATGCAAAGTTGACACTCTTCCAAAATAGTGGGATTATCATCAAATAAAGTCATGACCTCTCCAAGCTCACTTTTATCAAAAATTTCATAAGATTGATCATTCTCCAAAGTAGTGGGATCATTATTACCTAAAGTTGAAGCTCTTCCAAACATACTTTTAATATCATCGCAAGCATATTGATCATGAGGTTTAAATAAAATTTTAAGATCATAAGAATCATTATCACCGCAATCATGATCATTGCAATAAGTAGCAGATATAGCAATATTAGCATCCCCAAGCTTGGGGTTTTGCATATTATTAGCATAATTGACATTAATAGAATTTATAATAACATCATTGAAATCATGCTTTACATCTAAGGAGCTATCATGAATCACTTTATAAATTCCTTCATCAAACACTTCATCACAATTTTCATATTCATGAATCTCAAGCAAAACTTCATAAAGATAATCTAGTGAACTCAATTCACTAGCAATGGGTTCATCATAATAGGATCTCTTGAAAATATTAGAAAGTGGATGAGGATCCATATCAATTGATTTTTAGCAAGCGAAGATGCAAGCAAATAGAAGACACATGGCAACACAAGCAAACATGAGATCTGACGAATAAATGATGAACGAAAAAGAGGGCGAATAAAACGACAAATTTGTGCGAAGTGGGGGAGAGGAAAACGAGAAGCAAATGGAAAATAATGTAAATTGCAAGGAGATGGGATTTGTGATTGGGAACCTCGAAGATGTTGGTGAGGTCTCCCCGGCAACAGTGCCAGAAATTTCTTTTGATGTTTGCTAGAATTACGTCAGTATTTCCCCAAAGAGGAAGGGATGATGCAACACAACAACGGTAGGTATTTTCCTCAGTGACGAGACCAAGGTTATCGAACCAGTAGGAGAACCAAGCAACACTACATAAACAACACCTGCACACAAATAACAAATACTCGCAACCCGACGTGTAAAAGGGGTTGTCAATCCCTTTCGGGTAACGGCGCCAGAAATTGGCAATCGGACGTGATAAAAATATGATAGATAGGATAAGTAGATCTTGGATAAAATAAATTGCAGAAAGGTATTTTTGTATTTTTGTTTTAATAGATCTTAAAATAAAAAGCAAAGGAAAATAGATCGCAAAGGCAAATATATTAAAGAAGAGACCCGGGGGCCGTAGTTTTCACTAGTGGCTTCTCTTGAGAAAAATAGCAAACGGTGGGTAAACGCATTACTGTTGGGAAATTGATAGAACTTCAAATAATCATGAAGATATCGAGCCAATGATCATTATATAGGCATCACATCCAAGATTAGTAGACCGACTCCTGCCTACATCTACTACTATTACTCCACACATCGACCGCTATCCAGCATGCATCTAGTGTATTAAGTTCATGGAGAAACGGAGTAATGCAACAAGAATGATGACATGATATAGACAAGATCTATTTATGTAGAAATAGACCCCACCTTTTATCCTTAATGGCAATGATACATATGTGTCGGTTCCCCTTCTGTCACTGGGATCAAGCACCGTAAGATCGAACCCATCACAAAGCACCTCTTGCCATTGCAAGATAAATAGATCAAGTTGGCCAAACAAAACCCAAATATCTTAGAAGAAATACGAGGCTATAAGCAATCATGCATATAAGAGATCAAAGAAGACTCAAATAACTTTCATGGATAAAAACATAGATCTGATCATAAACTCAAAGTTCATCGGATCGCAACAAACACACACAAAAGAATTACATCATATGGATCTCCAAGAGACCATTGTATTGAGAATCAAAAGAGAGGGAGGAAGCCATCTAGCTACTAACTACGGACCCGAAGGTCTACAAAAGACTACTCACACAACATCGGAGAGGCACCAATGGGCATGATGAACCCCTCCGTGATGGTGTCTAGATTGGATCTGGTGGTTCTGGACTCTGCGGCGACTGGAATTGATTTTCGTCGACTCCCCTAGGGTTTCTGGAATATTGGGGTATTTATAGAGCAAAGAGTCGGTTTGGGAGGCACCCGAGGTGGGCACAAGCCACCAGGGCGCGCATAGGCCTCCAGGCGCGCTCTGGTGGGTTGTGCTCCCCTCGGAGCACCCCCAGGCGCTTCTCCGGCCCATTGGATGTCTTCTGGTTCAAAAAAATCCACAAAAAGTTTCGCTGCATTTGGACTCCGTTTGGTATTGATTTCCTGCAATGTAAAAAACATGCAGAAAACAACAACTAGCACTTGGCACTATGTCAATAGGTTAGTACCAAAAAATTATATAAAATGATTATAAAACAACCAAGAATGATAATATAATAGCATGGAACAATCAAAAATTATAGATACGTTGCAGACGTATCATTCCCCCTCCGGCCTAGTGCCAAAAAATGCCTCCATATGGGATCTCGTGAGAACAGGAACTTGCAGCAGTGGAAAAGTGTTTTGGGCGGCTCTCTGTTGGTTTCCCGATTTTAGAGAATTTATAGAGTCAGAATTAGGTCAAACAGAGCAAAGATGGGCCCACGGGGCACCAGAGCGCAGCCACCCCCTGGGTGCGCCCTGGTGGCTCGTGGCCACCTCCTTCGCCTTCTGACTTCCTCCCGAAGCTTCTAGTGTCTCTTTTGTCTAGAAAAAAATCTCCAAAAAGTTTCGTGGCATTTGGACTTCATTTGGTACTCATATTCTGAAAAAACCAAAAACAGGCAAAAAACCAGCAACTAGCATTGGGTACTAAGTTAATAGGCTAGTCCCAAAAAATGATATATAATTGCTTTTAATTGCATATAAAACATCCAATATTGATGCTAGAATAGCATGGAACAATAAAAAATTATAGATACGTTGGAGACTTATCAAGCATCCCCAAGCTTAATTCCTGCTCATCCTCGACTAGGTAAATGATAAAAAAGAGAATTTTTGATGTGGAATTCTACCTATCATATTCATCATATAATCTTTTATTTTGTGGCATGGATATTTGGATTCGGGTGATTCAAAGCAATAGTTTGTAGTTTGACATGAAGACATAAATACTCAAGCATACTAACAAGCAACCATGTCTTTCAAAATATCAACGCTAAAGAAAGTTATCCCTAGCCCATTATGCTCAATCATTGATCCATTCATGAAACACAGTCAATATTAGCTACACCCAATGCACAAATATGACAATAGTGCTCTCTGATTGGTGCTTTATAAGAGAATATGGAGACTCGAAATAAAAATAAAAATTGCATAAAAGTAAAATAGATAGGCCCTTCGCAAAAGAAAGCAGAGATTTGCAAAGGTGCCAGAGCTCAAAGTTTAAAATAGAGAGATACAATTATTTTGATAGGCATCCTTTTCCTGTCAATGTCACGACCAAAAGTTTCCAATATTTCTCATGCTAGACACATTATAGGCGATTCCCAAACAGAAAATAATGTTTATTTTCTTTCACCATTATTTCACAATCCATGGCTAGTCGTATCCACGGGTGCCTTCCAAACTTTCAACTTTCCAAGGAGTTTATTGTTATTTTTTATTTTCATTTTGAGATTGGGCATCCCTATTGCCGACCATTTTCTCGTACAATGACAAGTGAATAAACACTCATCTTGAGAATAACCCATCTAGCATGAAACATATTGACCACCCCCTATCGCTTCATGAGCGGTACGGGCATACAAAACGGATTTTTTAATGATTAGAGTTGGAACATGCTAATTCACTAGGAATGGCGTGTAAATACCGCTTAGGCCTTGTATAATGCTAGGTGCTTAGGGAGGTGCTTAGAAAAATAAATTGGGTTTTTTGAAGCACATGTGCCTATTTCTACAGGAGAGACGCCTAATTAAGCATCTGCCCTGTACAAATAAGCATCGGTGCTTAAGGAAAGCCTGGTTTATTTCTTCAAGCACCTCTCCTAAGCACCTTGCATTGTACTAGGCCTTACAAGTACATATAGTAGCATCATTTGGCACAAACTTTGGGTTTAAGGAATTTAGATGGACAAGCAATATTCCCACTTAGTACAAATAAAGGCTAGCAAATAGATTGAGAAGCAACCAACCAAAAAACGGAAACGGTCATAAACATGCATTGAGAATAACTAACACTGAATAATGGACCATAAACAGGATATAAGTTTGTTGCATAACTATGGGCTTTACGTGCATGCATAGGGAATCACAAACCTTAACATCAACATTTTTACTAAATCATAATTACTCACTAACATAACTCACATATTATCATCTCCATATCACAAAACTATTGCAAGGAATCAAAATTATCATATCCAATGATCTACATGAATTTTTTTATTATATCCTTCTTGGATATTCATCACATTGGGACAAAATTCATATCTTGTGAAAATTACCATTACTATTATCAACTCACCAAAAGATATAGGTGAAGCATGAGAGTGCAAATATTTCTTCAAAATATAATCACCAACACGCTAAAAATATATAAGTAAAGCACTAGAGCAACTGCCTAGCTCAAAAGATATAAGTGAAGCACATAGAGTATTCTAACAAATCACGAAAAATGTGTCTCTCAAATAGGTGTGCCCAGCAAAGATGATTGTGAAAAAATAAAAGGAAAACAAAGAAAAGACTCATATAATACACGACGCTCCAAGCAGAACTCATATCATGTGATGAATACAAATAGCTCCGAGTAATATTACCGATGGTCGGTAGAAGAAAGAGGGGATGACTTCCGAGGCATCCCCAAGCTTAGTTGCTTGGGAGTCCTTTAATATTACCTTGGGGTGCCTCGGGCATCCCCAAGCTTAGGCTCTTGCCACTCCTTATTCCTTCACCCATCGTGATCTCACTCAAAACTTCCAAACTTCAACACACAAAACTCAACAAAACCTTCATGAGATCCGTTAGTAAAGCAAATCACCACATTAGGTACTGTTGCAAACCCATTCATATTTTATTATTTCATTATAGCTATTGCATTCTAACTTTGCCATGTCTTATACCCCCTAATGCAATCCATAGATTCATCAAAACAAGCAAACAACACAATTGAAACAGAATCCGTCAAAAACAGAACGATCTGTAGTAATTCAAACAATGACCATAATTATATAACTCCAAACATTATTAAAAATTAGGACAACATGGGCAATTTGTATATAAATAATGTGTAAAAAATTCAGAATTTTATCATGATCCATAAAATTTTAACAATCCTGCTACTGGACGCAAAAGTTTCTGTTATTGCACAGAATCAAAGCAACTATCATCCAAATCATCCCAAAGGCTTTATTTGGCAAAAATACTAATTAAAACACAAAAACACAACCATAACCGTAGCATAATTGTGTGCTCACCAAAATTTATAAAAAATAACAATGAAAATTAAGATAACTATTGGGTTTCCTCCCAACTAGTGCTATCGTTTTACGCCCCTGGCTAGGCATAATGCATAGTTTCAAGTGTTGTCATCCTTAAAATTTATTCCATAGGTGTCCATCATAATGGATTCATATGGTGGCTTAATTATTTTTATAGGGAAGTGTTCCATACCCTTCTTTAATGGGAACTAAAATTTTATATTCCCTTCTTTCATATTAATAACAACACCTGTGGTTCATAAGAATGGTCTACCAAGTATTACGGGACAAGAAGGATTGCATTCAATATCAAGTACAATGAAATCAATGCATACTTAATTTATGTTTGAAAGAATAAGAACATCATTTGTTCTTCCCAAAGGTTTCTTGATAGTAGAATCCGCTAAGTGCAAAAGAAGAGAACATTCATCCATATTGGTAAAACCTGGCACATCGCAAAGAGACTTTGGTATCATGGAAATGCTAGCACCCAAATCACATAGAGAATTGCACCCATAATTTGTAATTTTAACTTCAATGGTGGGTTCCCACCAATCATATAATTTCCTAGGAATTGAAACCTCCAATTCTAGCTTTTCTTCTAAAGCTTTCATCATCGCCTCTAAAATATGGTTAGTAAAAGCCTTATTTTGTTCATAAGCATTGAGTGAATTTAACAAAGATTGCAACAAAGAAATACACTCAATTAAAGGACTATCATAATTAAAATCTTTGTGATCCAATATAGTGGGCACATCACTATTTAAAGTTTTTACCTCTTCAATCCCACTTTTATCAATTTTTTCATCAAGATTTTCACCCTCCGAACTATGGGGACGCCTTCAAGCTAAAGTTGACTCTTCTTCAGACCCCTTTTCATCAAGATTAATATTAATAAACAAAGATTTAATATAAGAAACACTAATCATTTTAATATTTTCATCATTATTACGATAAAAATCGGGCAGAATCGCTTTTTCTAAGAATTCTCACTTAGCCCTCAACCTAGCGGTTTTTCTTTACTTTCATCCATGGAGACATAAAGAGATTTAATTCATTAATATAAATCTTGGGTGGCAAAAATTTAGATGTAAGATTTTCCACATCATGAACAATTATATCCATACTCCTAGACATATCATCAAGTTTACTCAATTTTTCTTCTTCGTGGTGTTGAAAACTTTTTTAGCATTAATAAATTCTTTAATATTAATTTCAAGATCAGAGGGCATCCTATTATTATTATAAGAATTACAATAGGAATTTCCATAACTATTAGAGGAATTTCCAGGAAATGGCCTAGGATTAAAATTACCTCTATAAGCATTACTATTAAAATTGTTTCGCGAGACAAAATTCACATCTACGGATCATTGTTTTTCTCAATCAAAGTGAGCAAATGGCACATCATTATGATCAATAGGAGCATTTTTACTAGCAACCAATTTCATAAGCTCATCAACTTTATCACTCAGAGTACTAATTTCTTCAACCAAATTCACTTTTTTACTAGTAGGAGTTCTTTCAGTATGCCATTATGAGTAATTTGCCATAATATTATCAAGAAATTTAGTATCTTCTCACCATGTAATTTCCATAAAAGTACCACCCGTGGCGGAATCTAAAAGATTTCTAGAAACAAAGTTCAATCCCGCATAAAAAAATTGTATGATCGCCATAAATTTAAACCATGAGTAGGGCAATTTCTTATCATTAATTTCATCCTCTCCCAAGATTGCGCAACATGTTCATGCTCAAGTTACTTGAAATTCATAATTTGATTTCTAAGAGAAATAATTCGTGGCAGGAAAATACTTGGTAATAAAAGCATCTTTACACCTATCCCAAGAATCAATACTATTTCATGGCAAAGATGAAAACAAATTTTAGCGCGATCTCGCAATGAGAACAGGAATAATTTTAATTTGACAATATCATTATCCACATCTTTTTTTCTTTTGCATAACACATAATTCTACGAAAGTGTTAAGATGGGATGCAACATCTTCATTAGGACTACCAAAAATTGTTCTTTCATAACAAGGTTTAACAAAGCAGCATTAATATCACAAGTCTCCGCAATTCATCGGATTGTGAGATTGAAGAATCGTCAATACCAAGCAAGTGGAAACTTTGATCGTAACCTATGTTTTCGTGCATTGTAGTTGTTTTCAACTAGGAAACCCCTATGTGATTTTACTTTATGCTTGACAAAACCTAGTAGAAGGAATGTAGGTCAATTATACCCTGACCTTGTAACTAACTATGGTTGCTTAGCTATTATAATGTGGATTGGATAACATTAAAGGTTACTTACAGTTTACTGATTAATGATTGATCTAGGTGGACTAGCTTTGATTGGGTCATCGTAGTGTAGTCATTGGTGGGGAATGCCCCCAGGTATCAAAGGGGTTGTACGATTTCAAAGTTGAGTAGATTCCATGTGTGACCGTGAGACAATATGGGCTCTGTCTGGACCAAGTAAGTTGCGGGAACCCTCCTGGGCTGACCAGCAGATGTAGATTTGCATGGTGGGAAACCAGACTGAGTCGACCATTTGAGAGGGATACTACTTCCCAAATGTCTTGTCTTGATCTGCCTAGCTACTTCGCAAGTGAAATTTAGTAGCAGGAAGGTGTGATCAGGAATCACGAGTAAAGTACACAAACCTCTACATAGTGTATAAAACTGATCATGATTAACCGTGTCCCTGGTTACGAACAACTTTTGAGCAACTCATCTAAGAATTATCACCTTGATCTCATCACCTGTTCTAATAAAATCAATGGGTTGAACCAAGGGGGAACATGGACCGACTCAGATGCCTGGCGTGATACCCGGGGGATCTTCTGGTAGTGATTTAGGGTAGTTGTGTGATGCGGAGACCCACATGCTCAAATGTTTATATTTTGGACGGCGCGTGATGCGATCTATCCAGGACTGTCGTGTGATATGGTATGTCCAACTATTAGAGTAGACCACTATTGCAATGGTAGGAAAACTATTTTCATGTAAAGGAAAACCCAAATGCGCCAAATGGCATGTTTATGTTCTAACAAGGTAATCTTGGTGAAGCTCGCCAAAACATTCAATGTATTGACCCTTGTGGCTGTAACATATCATGTAGCAGGTTTACCGTATCGAAGGGAAGGAACAAAGTAAGGTTACAACACTATACTCAACTCTTGCATATGAGTGGATGGACGCCACAAGACTTGAACATTATCTCCGTTGCATGATTGTATTGTAAGCTAGTCCATGAGCTAAGCAGGTGTGTATTGTAAAGCACTGGATCTATGATGTAATACTATGACATGTGATTTATTCTTGGTATTTCACCGTCGACTGTGCGTGTTAGCTATTGATCCAGGGACTGACATGGCAAGCGTAGAGATTCGGGCCCCTACAGGATTGGGTCGTGACATCATGTCCCAGCCGACGATGGGCCTCTCCATCCAGGAAGGTGGCACGTGCGTGTTGGTGCCGGAGGCTCCGCTAAGCAAGTTGGTTGTGCATGCATCTGTGACACTACTCCCCATGCCTGGGATAATTACTCCGATTCCGCCGGCGGCTTCCGCCGCCGCATTGGTCGCGACTGTCCTGGCCTTCCGCAAGGCTGACCCATCCATCGGTGGTCGTTTGGCTCGCGCTCGCTGCCTCCCAAGAACCAAGACAGCTAATCCAGCACCAGTACCGGTTATCCCGTCTACCATGGTTGGAGCCATCATCGACCTGCTGTAGCCCCCGCCGGCGTCAATCCGTCGTGCTACTGCTACTGGCATTCCTCCACACCTGTCGCCCATTCCTAATCATAAGAAGTTGGATATGGACATGTCGACTCTGCTGTCGTCTCCATTTGTGGTTTCGCGCCCGTCATGCGTCATGCATGCACTACTGCAGGATGCTGCTAACGCGACACTACAATCAGAGACCCTTTGACGAAACTCTGTGCGATGCAATAATCACAAATGGTGGTGCAAAAAACCCGTCAAAAAGGTACAAAACGTTTGCGATGATGGATGCATCAAACACGGTTCAGATTTTGGTTGTGTGTGCGATGCAGGGCATATGGTTCAGTTCAATTAACTATTTGCAATGAGGAGGAACAAAAGAAACGGGTAGCCAGATGAAGGTGTGTGCGATATACAGCATACGGTTCACTCGGATGAACTGTTTGTGATTAGGAAACACAAAAGAAATGGTCAGCCAGATCAAGGTGTGTGCGATATATGGCATACAGTTCACTCGAATGAACTATTTGTGTTGAGCCAAGATAACAGGAATGGTTCAACTTAACAAGATGCGTGTGATACGCGGGAAATAAGTCTGTAATCGGAAATGTGTGGGAAGACTGATAACAACACAGACGATTCATGTTAACAAGCCATGTGTGTTGTGAGCAAATGATTGCTGGTATACAATTGTCAGTGATTTATGAAATCATCGCCGACAGGTTCCATTGTTTAGTCTGTGTGCGATGTGATTTGCTCTGTCTACAGAGCGTCAACATATATACTTGAAGAGACAGCATTGCAAAACCAAATTAAGTATACAATTACACAAGTGATTACACACATAACATTTCCACACACCAAAGTAAGCAATTACATGCATACTAAACAAGGAGAAACGAGGATCTAATCATCTACTTATTGTTGCGACGATGCTTGCCATTGGTCTGCTTCCGGCTGGATCCCTGGCCGTTTTGGGGAAGGAGGCACTTCCTCATGTCAACGATCCGCCTGTACATGTCGTAGCTCATGTATGCCTCCTTGGCCGCGTACACGACGTGAGCTTTGTCGAGTATCTCCATCCATGCCGAGTGTCAGGCACGCTTCTCCTTGTTGCAAGAATCCTTCATGTCTCTGTAGTAGGGGTCGATGATGGCCTCGGCAAGGTGAACCAATGAGTCCTTCTCATGCTCCTTGCTTCCCCAGATCTTGTATTGGCCATGGATATCGACAAGATTCTGGCAGGCGATGCCTGAATTCTCGAGCGCCTTTACATCATTGGTGATGTCCACCGTAGCAAACATGTAGTGGGGGTTGTTGACAAACCTGGCAAAATGCTCACAAGGCCTTATAGCCAGGCAGTAGTGGTAGATGAGGACGTGGTGGTGCACGCACATCTGGGCAACGATGACCTTGGGACGAGCCTGGCACGAGTGCGGGTGTACTCGAGGTCGAACCCGACCACCTTGTACTTCTCCTCCGCAAGCAACAGCTCCAGGATGTGGATGGAGTGCTCCACCCAGACCGGGTCATTGGTGTACACCACCGAGAGGTCCGTGAACCTTCTGTGGGTGTCCACCACGGCATGCATGGTTAACTACTGCTCGTCGTCGGCAGCCGCTCGGAGCGCCATTGGAGCCGTGCAGGATACCCTCTAAGAATTTGTCGTGGCAGGTGTGCTTCTTGCAATGGTGGGGCGTGATCGAAAGGTTGAGGAGACACAAGGGTTAAATGGCCGCTGTAATGAATGGGGGTTGGCCGACCTGTAATCATCACATCTTGTCATGATGTTCATAGCGGAGGATTCCAATGCACGCTTGACAACACTGCACCACAAATGTTTTGTTTGACCACGCGTGGGCTCGAAGAGGCGCCAAATGTATCGTCAGTGAGCCTGTTCCCGCTCTACCGTGCAAGCTTCCTGCCCGGCTATTTTGGCCACGCGTCGGCTAGAAGAGGGAGAAATCGTGGGCGTTTATTGGCAAAAAGCTTTGTAAAAACGAAGTGTGTGGAATGACTTCGGTCATAAGTTTACCCATGGGTGATGAGGTTAAAGTTACACAGAAGGGTGATGATGGACACTCGAGTGCGATAATTAATTCCGCGCTCTACAGGGCACACGGTTGAAAAAGCCAACCGTGTGCAATAATGTCGAAGATCACAGTCGAGTTAGCTATATAGATCGTGTGTTGTGAGACCGACAAGGTAAACATATTCGATAATGGTTAATAAAATCTAAGATCATTGCATATTAAGGTCAAAATAGTGCTACCAATATACGAGTCTCATAAGATGCCATTTCAACGATTGTACCACAAAAGCTCAAAATATTACAAGGTTCAAATTCCAAAGTTATATGGCTCAAATTCGAATATTACATGGTTCAAACTGATATTAGAAATGAAATTCAGCTCATCAGCTGCAAACGCTCGTGCTGATCCGCTGGACATGGATATCAGAGAGGTTCAAACTAATATTACCACTTCTAAGTCTGGTTTCGAAACCTCATAATTTTTGCAAAGGGGTCAGCCACTGAGAAGTCATATATGGGGTTGATACGATGACTTCTGATTACTCTGTCATCTGAAGTTCCAAAATGAAATTCAGCATTTTCGGCGCCTATTCCATTCTACCGCACGCGCCGGGGCTGATCAACAAACCATTCATTTTTGCGAAATAAATGTAGGGAAAACCTCATTACCTTCAGCACCCTTGCTCTAACAACAAAGAACCTGGTGAATATAATCTCCGGTAAGGTCCCTCGGTGGGAGTTCAAAGTAATTTCTGAGAGATGCAGATCTAGGCATTCGACGTGATTGTTAGTTTGTATCACATTATCCACCACTGGGCCTAATCTTATCTACAAAAGAAGAAAATGTGTTAGTGCCTACATTTAGTTTTGAACACTACTACAGGCCTATTTGGTTTGCAAGATTTGTAAAATGCACTAACATGCCATCTTCGATCTGACATGATTAACATGGGCATTTGATTACATTCTTGAAAAATGTAGCCGTCTTCACAAAAGGTTGGAGTGGATGAAAAGTTCCCTAAGAAAACTAGTACACATGAATCCAAAGGAGAAATACTTATGGATTGTAACCATATGGATCAAGCAACCAATATGGGGGGGAACATGTATGTACTGATATCCTCCAAAAGAATCCTTCAGAAATCGTAGTACATTGTCATTGTAAACTTGGAAAAATGTGTCACAAATTGAACTCCCTTATGGTTAACATTTAACAGGAAAGGAACATCACCTCGATATATAGCTTCTCCAGGCACGAAAAGCATCTCAGGAAACTGACAACTTGCTCCAGGTTGGGGCCGATAGATTCTAGTGCCAAGACCTTCACTATGCACAGTCTCGGGATCAAGCTTGTCTAAATCATTTTCGGGATGACAGACGAACAAACATCTTGAAAATTAGAAATAATGTTAATTTGTAGAAGGAGGGGTAGAAGGCGGCTGTTGTACCTGAATGGGTGTGGATCCACTAACAAGTTCGGAGTATTTGTCAGACGAGTAGCCCACCACTTTCAATTTCGGCGCACAAAAGACATTGATTCTTGTTGGACCTTCTTGATCAACTACAAGTAATCTCTCAAGTGTAGGTGTGTCCTCAATGACCATACCGTGGTACACATCTTGTGATGTCTTCCTGCTGCACCAGGAACACACATAAATTGTCCGAAGAGTCATGGAGGTGATGTGGAAGCTACTCAACCCATTGATCACCTTAAGACGAAGGTACTCAAGTGCAGTACAGCCACGGAGTAGGCGCTCCATGCTGACGTTTGGGAGGCAGACGGCGACGAGCTTGAGGTGCTTCAGTCGTGGTAGAATAAGAGCGGGCACGTCATTAAGGGAGGATGGCAGTTCCTGAACTTGACGACGCGTAGCGTGGGCGCGAGGCAGAGCGCGGACGCTGGCAGCAAGCGCATATTCCCATCATTAAAAGTGAGCTCCTCGAGCTGATCTAGGGTGGGGGATCGGAACCAGTCATCAAGCTTGGCTCGGTCCTTGCCGTTGGAACGGAACTTGCCCATTCTAAGGCCTATGGTTGGGCCAAGGTGACTGTCGAGGATCTCGGAGAACGCATCCAAGCTTTAGCCATGGCAGAGCTTGTGGGTGTCGATGAGGTCGAGAGGGGTGGAGTTCCATAGGGGGCGCCACCGCTGGGAAAGGACGGTTGTCCGCGCCCCATATTTGATTGGGAGGAGGGAGATGATGATTGTCAACATATCATCGTGGAGGTTGCTGATGAAGTCTAGGCCTGCTGGAGTCGCTTGTGGTTCTTGCTCGCCCCGCCTCTGCTTGTTAGCAGCCCCGTTCTCCACCTCCAGAGTCTCCTTGTCAGTGGTGCTTTCTGATAGAAGTGGGAGTACAGTGAATATTTAGTTAAAACATGGCAATAGAAAAGTGTATTGGTAACTAGAAGTTATTAGGTAGGAATATAGTAAGAAAATGGGATAACAATTGGTTGCTTAAATACTACACAATTCATTTGATATTGCTGGGTAAGTCAACATGCAGATACTTGAAAAGAAAACTTACTTCGAACAAAGTCTGGACGGATGATATCGTCGAGAAAGTTAGCATATATCTCATGACCAGGCCCTTTTATGTGCAGTGTAATTATAGTGCCAGCTTTCAGTACATAAAACATAGAAATTTCTTTCCAAAGGCCAGTACCAAAATAGGAGTCGCCACGTTCATCAAGTCTTATAGTAGCAACGATTGTAAATCCATGATTTGTGTTCAGTATGACATCCCTGCAGTCTTGATTTATGTAAAGGGAAAGATTGTGCACTACATATTCTGTTGCATAGCAAGGGACGCGCTGCAGAAAATGGTAGGATTGTTAAAGAAAATATGGTAACATGCAAATATGGGCCCAAATTGAAAGAATTGTACAATAGTTGAAATCTAAGGACAAAAATCTATAATTAAAAAGATAGGGTAAACATGATATCATGGAAATATGGGAGCAATGAAAGGACAATACATCATTAATTTGCCTCATATATAAAGAAGAGGGAAAAAATCCCCTTTGACGTATATGGTGCATGTGGCACCTTTTATCCAAATGTAGCAATGTTTAGAATATGTTCAGGAAAGCAGACCATGCCAACCGATTTAGGGTGAGATTGAACATACCGCGCGCATCCTCAAGTCATCTGATACGGTGAGATGAATGTCTGGAGGAGGCTGCAAAGTCCTGATGTGTCTGCGCACTGTACACTCTATGAACGGAAGAAAACCCTCAAATCAGCTGGAATAAAAATGAATTCACGGCGATTTCGGCTGTGTGATTAAAGGAGGCAGATAAACATGGATAAGAGATGAGATAATATCTCATTAAATTAGTTACCTTGTTGTCCATGAGAAAGAACCCTCAGTACGGCAGATTCCGCAACCAAGTGGACCTGGGTCGACCATGAGCAACATCGAGAAAGTCAATGGTGATAGGAGGTGGCAAGCCAAAGTGGCGAAATGCGGTGGGCTTTGTCGGCGGCCTAGCGGTGGCGGCAGGCGTCGAGCTAAGTGGTTACTGCCGCGATAGGCGGCGCCCTGCATAGACGCGGAGGAGCTTGTGCAGGTGTGAATGGGGACCGGAGGGGGTGGCGGGCGGGGTGAGGGTTTTTGTGATGTGGGGATGGTGAGGGTTTTCTTTTTCTTTTTTGAATTGGGTGATGAGGGTTTTCTGTCCCACAAAGAATTTTGGAGGCAACAGTTTGCTAGAGCCAACCGTATGTGATTGACGCAACAGGAAAAATCAAAGTCATTTCACACGGTTCCAATTTTGGGAACCGTGTGTGATTGACGTATTACCTCCGTCCTGGTTTATTGGTCCCCTTTGTAATTTATACCAAATTTTTGACCAAATATTTAACTAAGAAATATTTATGCATGTCACCAAAAAAATTATCATTGAACACTATGCTCAAATACCCATCCAATGATATAATTTTTGCTGACCTGCAGTAACATTTTTTCAGTTAAATCTTTGGTCAAAATTTAACACAAATTACAAAGGGGACCAATAAACTAGGACGGAGGTAGATTCCATCAACCGAACTGATTGCATCCATATCCCATGGATAGACATAAGTAAGCATAGATTAAACATACTCAGACATAGATAATAAGAGTACACGTACACAAGCATAGTTCAACCATAAGTACATAGTTCAACCATCATTAAGCATACTCAACCGTACATAGTTTGGTCCCACATCTCATCTCACATGCCGGCACAATCCTGAAGCTTCTCCATGTATTCGGTGTACACGTCGTGCGCCACCCTGTGAGAATACTTCTGCTTGAAGGAGCTAATGGCCCGTCCTCTTGCATGCGCCAGAACACTTAGATACGCGTCATGAAGCTTGTGGTTGCAAAATGGGCATCGATAGCCGCCGTTCCAGGTCCTAATACACCTGTTATGCATTCCTGCTAAAGCTCCCACAGGATTTTCCTCTTGTACCTCCTCCGGCCATCTTCATCCTCGCTGTCCACATCGTCAGACAACACCTATACAAATAGTAAAACAAATTTGGCATCAAATCAATGTTTACATGTCGTGAAGCAGGATTAGGAATTTATGGCTATTTACTTATACATATCCAGAGATTATGGTTCGATTTTTAAGCACGGCCGTCCATGTACAGACCAATCTTGAAGAAAATAATGGTGCAAACATATATGTAGGTCATTGAAAATCAATTGTCAAGTCCTAGCTAGGAATTATTAGCACGAACACTAACCCTAGTCGAATTACTAGCAGAAATCGTTTGCACAGATGAAACAACTAATCACTTATCACTTGTACCATTCAAACAATCAATACACTACACGATCTAACAAAACTTACTCGGATTTCATGGATTGGGAGAACATAACCACATGATTTCTATTCCAAAAAGGGGGAGACGGGAGTAACCAGAGAAACCCTGGGATCTATTTGACACATAAATGGGTATAGATGACTAACAAGTTGTCCGTCGTCGTTGGAGTTGTCGTCGGAGTGGTCATTGGAGTCATCGTCGGGTTCGTCACCAGAGTCGGTGTGCAACTCCGCCTCCGGTTGTGGAAGCTCGACGCCGTCGACGATGTCAGGGTGCAGGGATAACTCGCCAGCGGTGACGGCAACCTCTATCTCCATCTCCTCGCCATGCTCCGGTGCTTCAGTAGCCCCGGCGTCACCACTCCCTCCGATGGGGCGCTTCAGTGGCATCCTCATACACAGACGGCTTTGAGGACTGAGAGTGGCGTCGTGGATGCAAGCGGAGAGAGAGGATTGTGTGTGGCGAGGATGGCGGGTGCGGCCGCTCGGACGCACCATTAATATGGAGTAGTGGGAGAGAGGCGGGAAGCAGTCAAACCGCTGGCTCGCCTCCCGGTGAGCCTGCGCACCGGACTGCTGGCATGCCTACCATCGTTTCACATAGCTAATCGCACACCTCCCGATGACGCTGTGCAGCGAGCACGCCTCCGTCAAACACACACCTGCACGCACGCCTCCCGGTCTGCCAGCGCGGCGGACTGCTCACATGTGTCCCATCAACTCACGCTTGCTCGCATGGCACATGGGTCACGTAGCAGCATGTATATTGTTTTTCTATTTGGATGATTAATGACGTCACTTTATTGCTTAACCGAAGCATGGCACGTATGCATTGTTGGTCTAACGCTCATGGTTCGAATAAATAATCCGTTTGGGATATTGGTTCCCAATTATTAATAATCTCTCGTTTGTAATTAGATAAAGATTACATCAAAACAGGTCTCAAATTTGACAAAAAAAGTACAATGCCACTTTGTATTGGTGTCCATATGACAACATGATAAGTTTCATGAACTTCAAATAAGTTTTGGATGTACTACAATTTAAAAATCAAGATTCTCAATGTTTGAAATTTCTTGCACGGGGAGTAAACATGCACCCAGTGAGACACATGTGTTTTTGCAATTCATTTAGGTGCACTGTCACGTGTGCATGTAGCTCAAATTTTATTTTTGCATATTATACCCGTAGAAAATCAATCAATTAATGTACTAAAATGTCTTAATGATCTCTGTTTCTTTTGAAATTAAAACGTCCCTCCTTTGGTAACATATGTTCACCGTGGGATAATTTAACATGCATCGTAGTTGCGGTGGATTTGCGGTGTGTGTGTGTGTGTGGGTGTGTGCGTCTAGGGGGTGGCGGGTGGCTCGCTGCCACCATGTGGGTTGGCCGTTTTGTTAGGCAGGTGCACATCAGAGTCGTGAATTTGTTATTTAAAACATTACACAACCCTTTCATACATACATGTTTTGGCCACATGTAGTCGATGGTTGTCCTACACGACACTCGATACTCGTATGTGACGCTTCTTGTGGGCCCGCGAGGTCGTCGTCCATCACTGTCGTGGAAGTGTCACGGCAGATGTCCTCGTAGAAGGACTTAGTTGTGGAGCCATTGCGACGAGGTTAGCTTAAAGGGGTTAAACGGGACAAAAGACACGGAGAGTTTATACTGGTTTGGCCCCTCGCGGTGAAGGTAAAGGCCTACTCCAGTTTGAGGTGGTATTGCTAGGGTTTCGATTACCAGGGAGCAAACATGCTTTCCTGGCTTTCGACTTGTTGTTTCTCATCCCCAGCCGTTGCCGGGTCATCTCCTTATATACATGTGTTGACGCCTTGCGGCCTACAGAGTCCCGGCTGGTTCATACAACGTGTCCGGCTTGGTGACTTTATCTTACATGCCTTATATTACAAGTCTACATATACATGGCGGTTTACACTTCATGGGCCTTAAGCCGCCTTCAGGTTTAGGCCTTTTACTAAGCCTGTCTATGAACCGCCATTTTTAATATCCTCTTGGGCTCTATTTAGATGAACCGCCCTAGGGATGACCCGGCCCCTCCAGGGCGGGTCATATCTGATAGTCATATCCCCAACATTAGGCCCCACGTTGATTTGAACTTTTTTCATGTCAATCTTCGACATTTAGAAAAATCCTTCTTCATCTGATGTGAAATAGTGTAACCCGCCATGATGTCATCTCCAGAAATTTTGGAAACCCTCCATGACGTCATCTGCCATTAACTTCGCACATGACATAACGTATCTTTAATGGATCTTTTACCTTTAATGACCTTCCGAAAATCGAGGCGTTCAATTAGTTGGATAATCATCATCTGGCCTCCTCGTTTTTCACGCCCACCTGTTACTCTTTTCCTTATAAATAGGGTCAACCACCTTCCTCTCATTCTCCTTCTCGTCTTCTACCTCCCTTCGCAACACATCTGCACGTCGGAACACCAGCGCCGCTGCGAAGCTCATCGTCTTCCTCAACCTCAGCCGCTGCATCAACCTGAACGGGACCAGAAAACTGCGGCGCCCCTCCGCTGTTCCGTAGATCCAATAAGTACTTCTCTCTTTCTCTGTTTTAGTAGATCTCCATTAGGGTTTCTTTGTTCATCGGTATTCATCATCGTTCTTCCCATTCATCGTCCCAAATCCATAGTTTTGATCTGAAAGCAGTACAAACCTCGCGCGGTAGCAGTTTTAGCACCTGTTTTTTATACTAGAATATACCCTTGTCGCAACGGATCTCATCTAGGCACCTCCACTTTCTTGCTGCCACCACCTTATATTTAGGATTTATTTCTTTTTTCCTGAACTGCCGCAGATTCAATCTCATAGCTTCAATCTGCAAAACTTGTTTGTCCCCATACTTAGTAAAATTTTGCTCGTGTCAGATCTTTTGAATACCAATACGTGTCATGGCGGCTTACATATCCGGGTTACAATTCATCGTCCCAAATCCATAGTTTTGATCTGAAAGAAGTACAAACCTCGCGCGGTAGCAGTTTTAGCACCTGTTTTTTATACTAGAATATACCCTTGTCGCAGCGGATCTCATCTAGGCACCTCCACTTTCTTGCTGCCACCACCTTATATTTAGGATTTATTTCCTTTTTCCTGAACTGCCGCAGATTCAATCTCATAGCTTCAATCTGCAAAACTTGTTTGTCCCCATACTTAGTAAAATTTTGCTCGTGTCAGATCTTTTGGATACCAATACGTGTCATGGCGGCTTACATATCCGGGTTACAATTAATCATATATCATTAGTCCTCACTTAAGCCACCATTCTGAACGTATACTGCAACTGTTAACTTGTGATTCCACTAACTGACTTGAACCGGCAAATTACTTCCTCCCTTTAGGTCTTCCTTCTTTAGTCATGCCACCAAAGACAGTCTATACATGCAATTGGGTCCCCTCCATCATCACTGAGGGCACATTCAAAGCCTTTGTCAAAGTCGGGTACTTGCCCGCAAAGAGTATTATGCATTACTGCACCCCTGAACCGGGCAACGAAAGACCTTAGCCAAAGGATGGTGAAGTCATTGTATTCACTGATCACATGAACCGGGCCTTCTCACCGCCCAGCTCTAAGTTTTTCCGAGACGTACTGCATTTCTTCCAACTCCATCCTCAAGACATCGGACCCAATTCCGTGTCAAATATCTGTAACTTTCAAGTCTTCTGTGAAGTATACCTTCAAGAGGAGCCCAACATCGACCTATTTAGAGAACATTTTTCTTTGAACCGCCAGAATGAGTACACCAATGAACCCAGCTTGGAACTTGGTGGAATCTCGATTCAACGCAGAAGAGACGCCATTTTCCCTTATGCACTCCTGCCGAGTCACCCAAAGGATTGGAATCAGACATGGTTTTACTACAAAGATACCTCTCCGGCTGACGAGAATCCACTGCCGGGTTACCGTGTCGAGCGCCTGGATTCAAAGCACAATCTTCCTGAGAAGCTTACCACCGCTGAACGGGCAAAACTTGCTCCTACCATTGCAAAGGTTACAGCTTTGCTAGGAAACGGTTTAACTGGTATTGACCTGGTCAGGTGTTGGGTTTCTTGGCGGATCATCCCTTTGAGTCGCCGCTCCGGCTTAATGTGCACTTATACTGGTGATGTAAAAGATCCACTGCGCCACAGCTCTGCACCATTAACTAACGAGGCAGTAAATGAAATGTTTAAGTCCCTTCTGAATGAAGATCCAGAAGATTGCATTAAAACGGGTCTGGCCCCTTAATGCAAGCTTAACTCGCCACCGGATTTGAGTCTCTGAACTTATTTACCTTTACCTCATTATTCAAACTTTTTACTCAACCTTTGATAACTTTTACAGGCTAAGTCTGATTTTTGGAAAAATTCATATGATCATGAAGCTTCCAATAAGGCCAGGGCTGCTAAGAAAGCTGCCAAGAAAACCATCAAGAAGAAGACAACCAAGAAAAAGAACAAACCAAGCGCCTCTGATCTGCTTAATCTGGATGACACCTCTGAGTCGGAGGTAGCCCTTGACTCTCTTGTCTTGTTTTTCAGTCATCTTATTGACACTGACTATTAACAGGATGACACGGGAGCCAGCCAAGCAGTTGAAGAAGAGGTAACTATTATTTCCTCCGACTCAGAACCTTTCCCAAGACAGAAACTTCGGCGAGTAACCCGGAAAGTAAGGTTTTCACACCCCTTGGCTTATTTAGATCCTCACTTTCTTTTGAAATGACAGCAACACTAGAATCGGCGTCAGACCCGGACCAGCGAAGGTGAAGAATTATCCTCTGGTTTACCAAACACTCCCGCTCCTCGAAAACGACAAAACGAGGTTCTTTTTTAACTTACTCCTTTATCCTACTGGCGGGTCTTATTTTCCTATCACTTAACTCTGTTGATGACTATTATCCAGGAACTTGCCCGTTCTTCTTCTGGCAACTCATCGCAAACTAAGTTGCCGACTTTTAAAACTGCCCCTGGGTAATACCACTTAATTTTATTCTGAAGCTCTTTATACTCTTATAGTTATACTGACTTGTCAAAACCCATGCAGTGGTCAAGCAAAGCCTAACAAGAAGGCAAAGGTGACCAAGCCAACTGAGGCACCTGAAAACCGGAGCGGCAAGTCCCTGTACCTAAAACTTCCAACCAACAGCCAGAAGAACCTGCTTCTTACACTCAAGCTGAGATGCATGACCTCTCTGTTGATCAAACCAACATTGACTCTTTAAATACTGAACTGTCAAGCTCACTTAAACCGTCAGAGACTTACGCTGATGACGTTCTGATCACTGGCATTGGTTTTACTGAACCAGGGAACCCAAGTATTTTAGCCAAACATTCTGCCAAGCAAGAAGTCATCGAGAGACGGAAAGTGAGGTTTGATGTCTTCCACTATGCTCAATTGAGCAGTAGTGAAATATTGTCTGGTTATCTCAACCAAGTACACTCCAGCCGTGATTCGGAAATTGAGATGGTGGAACAGATGCACCAGAAATATGAGGTATGTCATCCGGCTCTAAATAAGTTATGTACCTCCTGCCAACCCCCAAGTCTTCTGGTTATGATAAGATTGAATAATTTGTAGACTTAGAAGAATCCATAAGCTTCTGTCATATACTCCCTCTAAGTCCCATTTAAAATTAAATCGGATGTTGAATTAGTCTAACTTAGCATCTGTAGCCCCCAAGGGCCGGTTTAATCAACATGAATGAGCCGGTCCTATTTATCACTGTGTAAGAAAGTAGAGTTTAACTGCATAGCCCCCATGAGTCGGCTGAGACTGTTTACAGCACATCTGGCTCATCATTAATAAGATGCAAGCAATATGCATTAGCCCCCAAGTGCCAAGTAGTGTTGCTTGCAAAGTGCTTGGGACTTTATTCATAAGAGCCGTTTCCTAGAAAAATTGCGTTGATAAACATTAGCCCCCAAGTGCCAAGTGTTGTTGCTTGCAAAGGACTTGGGACTTATATAAATGTGCTGATAACTTTGTGCTTCATACATGCTGCTACTGCTGAACTGGAGTCTCAATTGAACGATGCAAAGACCCGGCTGACGGCTCAGGAAACTGAGACCCGGAAAGCTGAGTCAAAATTCCAGTTTAGCGTGGCTGAGTCGGAAAAGCTGAAGACCAATTTTGAGGTGAAGAAAAAGACTTGGGCTGAAGAGAAGTCTGCTTTAACACAGCGGGCTGAGAAAGCATAAGCAGCTCTTCAGGAGGTAACCACTAAGCTCACCGGCTTAAAACACCGTGTATCTCAGATGATTTCTGCTATCTTCAGTGAGTCACCTTGCTATTCTTCCAACGTGAGCACTTGTCGTAGTAATGTAAACCGCCATCTAACTGATATGTGTTTTCCTCAGGTCCCAGGAGTAGCGACCTTAATCAGGATATGCTTGTTAAGCTCAAGGCGGTCTATACCCTTGTCGAGCAATTGTACACCGGAGCTCAACGTACCCTTGCTACCATCTCCCCAACTAATTAAGGACCCAACCTGTTAAGTGATGTGTTGAAGAAGCTGTCCATCTTACCCACCAGACTTCAAGAAATTAAACGGTCTTGTGCAAGAGCCGGAGCTGTGACAACCTTGAGCCGTGCCAAGGCATGGGTACCAAAGTTAGACCCGACAGATGTGGGTAGTGGGTATCCGAGCTTAAAGGAGGATGGGACTTCTTTTGATCGGCAAGACTTCGCCGCCTATGTTAAAGAAATTCGTCCTCATGCAACAGTCATTGCTGAAGAGACCAACCTCTCCAAATATCAGCCGGCTTATGATGCATACAATCAGAAGATGTCTACCCCAACGTATAAAGTGATGGACATGATTCCTTCGATTCGTAAGCACACCTTCGCCCCTGAAATTGACCCATCCAATCTTATCGATGACGAAGCTAAATTCTACGCCTTACGTGTCTTTGATTGGTCAAAACCAAACTTCCAGACGGCGGAGGAGGATGAAGAACCGGCAAGGGTTGAACCAGAGGCCTCCAATCATCAAGGCCAAGAAGATTGAACCGCCGGGCGGTTTTGATACTTGATCTTTGAAAAAACACTTGATCTCATTCGGCTCATGAAGCCATGTAATAGGGTAGTGAAAACTTGAATCTGTCGTGCCATCGTGCATGTTTCTGCTTTTGCGCAACACTGTTAACCCGCCATTTGAAAAGATGATCCTTTGATTCTTATAACAGTATTGACTTATGTGAATCAAACCTTCTTATTTTCCTGCGCACAGATAAGTCACAAGTGCCCGGCGGTATGATACCCAATTAAGGCCATTGAGGACGAATAGTCCATAATCAGGGCGATCTAACAATTATTAAGTAAAATGTCATACCTGTGGTATATACTTAAACTGTCGGCTTATCAGCTTCATGCAGTTAGAGGTGTTAGAGCTATAACTCTAAACATGATACTCTGGCAACTTAGAATTTGTCCACCTAACGGGTTGTAGAAACCCAAAGTATGCTTCAAATATGAGCCGTAAACAGGGTAGCTGGGCCCGACTTGCAAAAACTAGAAGGCAGCGAAAAAACCATATAAAGAATACAAATAAGAAATCAAAAAAAAAATTCGAGGCTTTTGTAGGCTGCCAAGCCAAAATGTCTTCTTCAATGAAACTAGCCTGGGCCACTGGATTGTTCATGCATTCCGTGAGCCTGACTCACAGTGTGCCCAATCGACATTTGAACCCTAGATAAAGTCTGGTCTTGCTCAAAGACTTATCAGGAGTAAAGGGGGCCAGAGTAACAGCATACATCACGGGCCGATTTATCCAAGTTTCAAGGAAGGCGGCTTATGAAGCCTGGATTCATCCTGACTATCTATAAACTGTGCTCTCGCATGACAAGTCACCGTTTGAACCTTAATCGAGCTCAGATCTTGGTCGAATACGCCGTAAAGACTGATCGTTAAGAGTTCGGCGGGTCAATCAGGATGACCTGATGGAGTTGAAGCAGCTAGTTACAGGTAGGATGATCCGGTCAGAGTTTGTTCTCTTTGGTCGAATACGCCTATGTTTGAACAAACCTGGTCAAGAGGGTAGTAACGTTATGTTCTCTTTGGTCGAATACGCCTATGTTTGAATAGGAAGCCCCCAAGTGACATGCTTACAAGTGTGGCGTTGAGCCGATCAAGAGGGTACCGACATCTATGTTCTCTTTGGTGAATACACCTATGTTTGAACAAGAAGCCCCCAAGTGATACGCCGACGGATCGTGCTTATCAGGGACCTATGGTTGAGCTGTGCTGCACATCCAACTCTCTTGGGTCCCTGAAATTGTGGGCGTCGAGCCTCTTAAATGATGATAAAGACTCAGCTTCGAGGAAGTGAAATTACAGAGGCCCTGAATTGTCAGGGATGCCGGTTTTATTATACTGCTTATAATATATACATCAGGTAACTATGTACATCATGAGAGCCGGAGGCTCAAGTATAGTAGGGCCGAAGATGAGCAATGTTCCACGGCCGACGGGTGTCCTCCTCCGATGTATGTGAGTCCTTGTTGTCTCGAACGTCGATAAGGTAGTATGACCCGTTATGTAAATTCTTGCTGACCACGAAAGGTCCTTCCCAAGGCAGTGATAACTTGTGCATATCTGTCTGATCTTGGATGATCGGAGCACTAAATCGCCTTCTTGAAAGATTCTGGTTTTGACCCGGCGGTTGTGATAATGACGTAAGTCTTGCTGATAAATCGCCGAACGAGCTACCGCAAGATCACGCTCCTCATCCAATAAGTCAAGTGCATCTTGACACGCCCTTTCATTGTCAGCCTCAACATAAGCCGCCACCCGGGGTGAATCGTGACGGATGTCACTAGGGAGAACCGCCTCTACCCAATAAACCATGAAAAAAGGAGTGTAACCCATAGACCTGTTGGGGTCGTATTGATGCTCCATAACACTGATGGTAACTCCTCTACCCAACAACCCGGCGTTCTCTGCAAAGGAACCATAAGCCAGGGCTTGATACCTCGCAGAATCTCCTGATTTGCTCGTTCTGCCTGACCATTGGATTGAGGGTGAGCCACGGAGGAAACGTCAAGCCGGATATGCTCCCATTGACAAAACTCTTCCATAGTGCCATTAGAGAGATTAGTACCATTATTCGTTATAATGTTGTGTTGAAAGCCAAAACGGAAGATCACCTTCTTCATGAATTGAACCGCCGTTGCCGCATCACATTTACTAACCGGCTCTGCTTCAACCCACTTAGTAAGCTTATCAACTGCCACCAAGAGGTGGGTCTTCTTATCCTTGGACCTCTTAAAAGGCCCAACCACATCAAGCCCCCAAGTTGCAAATGGCCAAGTAATTGGAATCATCCTCAATTCTTGAGCCGACACATGAGCTCGTCGTGAAAATTTCTGACAGCTGTCACATCTGCTTACCAAATCCTCAGCATCAGCATGAGCCGTCAACCAATAGAACCCATGACGGAAAGCCTTGGCTACAAGAGATTTAGAGCCGACATGATGACCACAGTCTCCTTCATGGATCTCCCGTAAAATCTCACAACCTTCTTCAGGAGAGATGCAACGTTGAAACGCCCATGTGACACTGCGGTGGTGCAACTCCCCATTGACAATCATCATTGACTTAGACTGCCGGGTTATCTGTCTGGCCAAGACCTCATCCTCTGGCAACTCACCCCGTGTCATGTAAGACAAATACGAAACCGTCCAGTCATGAATAGCATGAAGAGCCACCACCAATTGCGCCTCTGGATCAGGAACAATAAGATCCTCCTCTGTAGGCAATTTAACGGACGGGTTAAGCAAAATATCTAGAAACATGATAGGTGGCACCGGCTTACGGTGAGACCCTAGCCGGCTTAAAGTATCAGCCGCCTCGTTCTTCTGGCGATCAATATGCTCAACTTGGTAACCCTTGAAGTGACCTACAATGGCATCAACCTCTCATCAATAAGCCGCCATAAGCGGATCCTTAGAATCCCAAGTACCAAAAACTTGCTGAGCCATCAGAATCGCCAAAGCGCCTCACCCAGCTTAAGTTCATCTCCTTAGCCATCCGAAGGCCATGGAGCAAGGCCTCATACTCAGCTGCATTGTTAGTGAATGGGAACATTAGCCGAAGAACATAAGAAAATTTGTCAGCTCATGGGGAAGTTAAGACAACTCCAGCCCCCGAGCCCTCCAGCTGTCTGGATCCATCAAAGTGAATAGTCCAATATGTGTTATCCGTCTCTTCCTCAGGTGCATGTAACTTTGTCCAATCATTGATTAAATCCATAAGTGCTTGGGACTTGATGGCCGTGCATGGCACATATTTTAAATCATGAGGTCCAAGCTCAATGGCCCATTTAGCAACCTGGCATGTGGCTTCCCTGTTTTGAATGATGTCTCCTAAAGGAGCAGAGCTAACCACGGTAATTGGATGACCTTGAAAATATTGCTTAAGCTTTCGGCTTGTCATGAAAACCCCATACACGAGCTTCTGCTGGTGTGGATACCTTTGTTTGGACTCGATAAGGACCTCACTGATGTAATAAACCACCCATTGAACCGGGTACTCCTTGCCTGCCTCTTTCCTTTCCACCACAATGGCTACACTAACGGTCCGGCTATTAGCAGCCACATATAACAACAGAGGCTCTTTATCAATAGGGGCATCAAGCACGGGCGGCTCAGCCAACTGTTTCTTCAGATCCTCAAATGCTTGATTAGTCGGCTTCTGATCCGTCCGTGTTTTGGACACGGCTGATTTAACATTGCCTCAAGGTCGAATCCTGTCCTCGGAGCTGGTTGTCCCTTACGATGCTGGTTATAATTGCGCGCACTGGTGTTAGCCACAAATTCATCAGCTTTGCGCTTACCGTTGCTGCCTTGATTGGTAGAATTGTATTGTTGTCCCTTCATGCCACCACTCTTCTTTCCCTTTCCTGATCTTTCATCCTCAGAGTCGGGGTCCTTGGTACCATCAGAGTCGGCATACTTAACAAGAGCCGCCATTAGCTCCCCCATGTCGTCGCAATGACGCTTGAGCCGCCCAAGCTTCTGCTTGAGTGGAATGAACCAGCAGTTCTTCTCCAACATCTGAACCGCTGAACCGACGTTGATATTATCTGAAGAATGTATGATGGTCGAGACCCGGCGTACCCAGCTAGTTGTTGACTCGCCCTCAGCCTGAACACAAGAAACCAAATCCACAATCGACATAGGTTGCTTGCACGTGTCTTTGAAATTTTGGATAAACCGGGCTTTTAGCTCTGCCGATGACATGATGGAGTTAGCCGGCAACCCCTTCAACCAGGTGCGAGCCGTCCCCTCTAACATCATGGTGAAGTACTTTACGTATGCAGCCTCACTAACATCTAGCATCTCCATGGTCATCTCATAACTCTCCACCCACGCCTCAGGGGGTTGATCGGCTGTATAATTAGGCACCTTATGAGGTCCTTTGAAGCCCTTGGGCAGGTGCTCGTTTCTTAGAGCCGCCGTTAGACACAGCACACCAAAAGCCTTAGAGGTTACACCCACCTCAACTGAAGTTGTCGGTAAAACGACGCGTGCTAATGAGCCGCCAGCTGAGCCGCCAGCTCGGCCTCCCGACGGCTCTACCCTGGCCACCAAATCTAGTGCACCGGCCCCATTGCGCGCCGGGTCATGTCCATGAGGTTGGTTACGGTGCTGCTCCGTACTCGAGACTGCTGGTGAATCAATGTGCCTACTGTAGCTCTGGCTTGGACGAGGGGTTGAATGAATCCGGTCACGGTAGTAAGAATAAGCCTGTTGTTGCACTAAAGCTGTTTGAAGAAGCTCCCTAGTTCTTCGGGTTTCAACCACCGCCGGAGTCTCACCCTCAACTGGCAAAGCCGCCAATCGCGTTGCCGCAGCAATCATGTTGTCCAAAGGGGTGGAATAGTGACTCGGCGGTGTTACCACGTGTTGAGGCAGGGTGTTGTTCATATACGGAGAACTTGTCACGCGCGGCTGACCCAGCACCCCACCGCCTGGCGCTTCAGTCATCCGATTAACCACCGGCGGGTTACTGGCCCCAGCTCCAGGGGTGTTGAAGAGGTCCCTTGATTCATAAACGGAGGGGAGACGACCCCGATACTTTCTCCTCAAAACTTCGTTCGACGCGTTCTGATCCACCGTGAGCCGGTATGAATCTGTTTGAATCTGTTGTGCCTAGGCACTTAAAACGGCTTGCTCTGCAGCCATCCTGGCACTTTCTGCTGCTAATTCCGCCTTAGCCTGTGCTATCTCATCACGCAACTTAGCTATCTTTGCTTTGTGCTGCTCCTGGTTGTCTAGGGTTACCTCAACCTCCATCAGAGTCGCCAAAACATCCAATAGATCTGTTAAGACTTGAGCCGGCGGTCGAGCTGACCCGCCGGCACCTGCAGTTGTCATCGCTGCCGCACCAGATGTTATAGTCGCGGCAGCTGTCGAGCTGAAAACTGGCTGAGTGCCCGCCATGAAGATCGCCACCCTGTTCGGCGGCTCACGGGGGTCCGGAATACTGTCGCCATCGGAACAACCCCCAAGCCGTCTGTCTTGCAGTTGATACATCGAATTGGTCTCGCCCGTGGACTCATCATCAGAGCAGATTTCCGTCTCACCAACAGACACAGAACCTTCCAACTCAGCCCCGTGGATAAATCCAACAAAGGCACGTCTCACAACAGGTTGAACTCAGGCGGGTCGTGCACGCTGAGCCGTCTCGACGATGTCGGTGCAGATGTCTGGCTCAGGGCCCGGCTCGCCGATCTTGCCGACGAAGACGTGAATTCCGCCGAAGGGGACCCGGTACCTGTACTCAATTGAGTCGGTTTCGGGGGCCCAGCCTGCATCATCATTGTAGAGCTTGCCGCGACGACTCTTGGTCATCCGGCCAACAGCATATCCCTTAATCCCTTCGAAGCTGCCCTTTAAGAACTTAAAACCACCGTGCGCAAGCCCCACGGTGGGCACCAACTGTCGTGAAAGGACTTAGTTGTGGATCCATTGCGACGAGGTTAGCTTAAAGGGGTTAAACGGGACAAAGGACAGGAGAGTTTATACTGGTTCGGCCCCTTGCGGTGAAGGTAAAGGCCTACTCTAGTTTGAGGTGGTATTGCTAGGCTTTCGATTACGAGGGAGCAAACACGCTTTGCCTGGCTTTCAACTTGTTGTTTCTCGTCCTAAGCCGTTGCCGGGTCGTCCCCTTATATACATGGGTTGACGCCCTGCGGCCTACAGAGTCCCGGCTGGTTCATACAACGTGTTCGGCTCGGTGACTTTATCTTACATGCCTTATATTACAAGTCTACATATACATGGCGGTTTACACTTCAGGGACCTTAAGTCGCCTTCAAGTTTAGGCCTTTTACTAAGCCTGTCTATGAACCGCCATTGTTAATATCCTCTTGGGCTCTATTTAGATGAACCACCCTAGGGATGACCCGGCCCCTCTTGGGCGGGTCATATCTGATAGTCATATCCCCAACAATCACTTTGATGAACAGCCGGCAATGAGGTTAATTTGACCAGCAAGGTAGAATCTTTTTTGTTTGTGTTATGGTGGTATATAGTGCGCGTCGAAGAGGTGGGAGGGGACTAGCATATATACTATACGTACGCGTCCGTGAATAAGTACACCTCACTCAGTGACGGTGTCCTGAACTAGGGGGTACTCACCACGTCATCTCCCGTTCTGCTAGATTGGGACGAGGACCCCCATGGCCGTATACTCATGGGCCAGTTCGGGCAGTTGCCGCATACATGGAAGATTCCACAAGACTTGGTGATCAAGACAAGGACTCCTCCCCACCGGCGTATTCGGCTAGGACTCTTGTTATCCTAGGCCTCTGGTGCATTATATAAACCGAGGCCAGGTGTAACGCCCTCGATGCGGCTATATCTCCCACGTGTCGAAGCACGACTTAGAGGCATAACCGCATTGAAAGCAATGTCGCAAGTGAGGTAATCTTCACACAACCCATGTAATACATAAGGGAAAGAGATACATAGTTGGCTTACAATCGCCACTTCACACAAATACATGAATAAAGCATTACATCATCCAAATACAATCAGGGTCCGACTACGGAACCAAAATAAAAGAAGAACCCCAAGTGCGACAAGGTCCCCGATCGACCCCAACTGGGCTCCACTACTGATCGACTAGAACGAAACAACACAAAGGACAAGATCTTCATTGAGCTCCTCCTGAGCTTGGTTGCGTCATCTGCATGGACTCATCGGCACCTGCAAGCTGGTTTGGAAGTATCTGTGAGCCACGGGGACTCAGCAATCTCGCACCCTCGCGATCAAGACTATTTAAGCTTATGGGTAAGGTAAAAGGTATGAGGTGGAGCTGCAGCAAACGACTAGCATATATGGTGGCTAACATACGCAAATGAGAGCGAGAAGAGAAGGCAAAAGCACGGTCGAAAATCTATGATCAAGAAGTGATCCTAGAGCAACCTACGTCAAACATAACTCCAACACCGTGTTCACTTCCCGGACTCCGCCGGAAAGAGACCATGACGGTTACACACGTGGTTGATGCATTTTAATTAAGGTCAAACTTCAGGTTTTCTACAACCGGACGTTAACAAATTCCCATCTGTCCATAACCGCGGGCACGGCCTTCGAAAGTTCAAATCCCTGCAGGGGTGTCCCAACTTAGCCCATGACAAGCTCTCACGGTCAACGAAGGAATAGACCTCCTCCCGAGACATTCCGATCAGACTCGGTATCCCGGTTCTACAAGACATCCTCGACAATGGTAAAACAAGTCTAGCAAGGCCGCCCGATGCACCGACATCCTGATGGGAGCTGCACATATCTCGTTCTCAGGGAAACACCAGATGAGACATCCTACGAGTAAAACCAGCCCTCAAGTTTCCCCAAGGTGGCCCCGCAGTCTACTCAGTTCGGACCAACACTTAGACAAGCACTGGCCCGGGGGGGTTAAAATAAGATGACCCTTGGGCTGGCCTAACCCAAGGGAAAAAGGCTAGGTGGCGAATGATAAAACCAAGGTTGGGCCTTGCTGGAGGAGTTTTATACAAAGCGAACTGTCAAGGGGTTCCCATTATACCCAACCGTGTAAGGAACGCAAAATTTGGGAACATAACACCGATATGACGGAAACTAGGGCGGCAAGAGTGGAACAAAACACCAGGCATAAGGCCGAGCCTTCCACCCTTTACCAAGTATATAGATGCATTAATTAAATAAGATATATTGTGATATCCCAACAAGTAAACGTGTTCCAACAAGGAACAACATCTCCATGTTCCAACAAGGAACAAACTTCAATCTTCACCTGCAACTAACAACGCTATAAGAGGGGCTGAGCAAAAGCGGTAACATAGCCAAACAACGGTTTGCTAGGACAAGGTGGGTTAGAGGCTTGGTTCAACAATATGGGAGGCATGATAATCAAGTGGTAGGTATCGCAGCATAGGCATAGCAAAAGAGCGAGCATCTAGCAAGCAAAGATAGAAGTGATTTCTAGGGTATGATCATCTTGCCTGAAATCCCGCAAGGAAGAAGAACGAGTCCATGAAGAAGACAAACGAACATAGACGAATGGGTCCTCACAAACGCGACGTTACCGGAACCAACCCGAAGAAGCAAACACCGGAAAAGAAGCACACAACATAGTAAAGAACCAACACATGAACATGGTATGATATGCGGGATGCGGTATGCGATGCATATGCACGATTTGACAAGGAATGCATGAACCTGGCCTCAACTTGGAAAACCAAGTGTTCCACTGGAAATATGGGATGAAATCGCTTGAAAACTATATAAAGAACGCCGGAATCGGAGTTACGGTTTGGAAATGGCAAGCGATTCAAATATGACACCGGTCTGCGATTTACAGCAAGTAGCCATCTAAATGAAATGAGATGAACATGCTACAGCACTCAAACATGACAACAAAATACATGGCAGGGATGCATTCAAGATGCTTAACAAAAATCTAGCACTGAGCCACGGCCAATTCATCCATTAACAGGTTCAAACAAGCATGGCAAAAATGCATATGGTAAACAGATTTCAGACTTAGTGAAATTAACACTTGTCTGGAATTTCAGATCAGATAGCACTCTTTGGAGCAACAAAACTACATGCTACAGGACCTGAACATGGCAAAGTAAAACATGGCATGGAGCTACTCAAAAAGCTTAACAAAAGTCCCTTAGTGACCTTGAGCCAAAAGGGATCAGAAAACACATTTGCAAGCATGTGAACATGGCAAAACATAATCAGATCACAGACTTAGTGAAAACTGGAGCATGCTGAAACAGGTATCAAGTAGGCATGTTTACGAGCTCGATGCACTCACTACAGAGCAAGTCATGACAATATAAGCATGCACCCATCAAGAATACACAAAATGCAAGCTAGACATGGCAAGAACAATAGCATAGCATGCACGGATCAACTACAACATCATCGGCAAAATCGCTAACAAGTAGACAATCTGCCCAGATTCACGAAATGACAAAAGTAGAGCTCGATTGACTCAATCTAGGGTGCTCCATAATTACAAACAAAGACATGGATGGATAGAGCACTACAATATTAACAAAACTTCCTTACTGATCATCCCCAAAAGAGGCATGGATCACTAGGAAACAACATGAACATATGGCATAATGAGATAAACAGATTAAGGACTTAGTGGAAATGCTAAGTCCCTGAAATCAGCATTACCAAGTGCCTCACTTTGCAAGCTTGTGCTAGTCACCACATACATGACAAAAATACATGGGTTGCACCTCTGGATAGATGGCAAAACCCTTAACAAAACATGTGTAGAGCTCATGGGCATATCATGCACACAATAATCATTGCAAAAATAACAAATATCTAAATGGAGCAGCAGATCTGACAATTAACTCAAGTAGCACTCTTCTAACAACATTTCGGGCATCAAGATGACCTCAAATGAAAATGATGCAATGCAATGAAATGATGTACTCTCTGAGACGAACATTTTGATATGCTATATGCTCAAATCGGAGTTACGGATACGGAGTTACGACATGATGAATATGAGCATATGAAACATGGGAAACTCGGGGACTTAGTGGAAATTATACCCTCGGGGTAAAAGTCAACGGCGCGGAAACCGAGGTTCGCCGGCGCGGTTCTCGCCGGAGACGGCGGGGAGAGAGATGGACCTCGCCGGAGATGGCGAATCCGGGCCGGATCTCGCCGGATCCGGCCGGATCCCGGCGCGGGGCGGCGGAGGAAGGCTGCCGGCGGGGTCGGTGAGCGGCGCGGCGCTCATCGCCGGCGATGGCCGGAGCTGGAGGAGGCGGTGGCGCGCTCCAGCCAGGAGGTAGGCGGGCGGCGCGGCGGCTAGTCGACGACGACGGGGCGGCGGAGACCGAGCGCGGCGCGGGGAGGCGAGCCTCGGGCGGCGGCGGCGCATCGGCGAGCGGTGGCCGGCGGAAAAGGTCGGCGGCGGCGCGGGGTCGCCGGCGGGAGAAGCTCCGGTGGCGGGAGCGGCGCTAGGGCGCGGGCCGAACGGGAGAACGACGGCGACGGCGCGGGCTCGCCCGAGCCCGATCCGGGTCCCGCGGGCCGCGCGGTGGTGGGAGGAGAGAGAGGGTGAGGTGGCGCGCCCCGATTGGCTGTGGCCGGCGGCGGAGGTGACGTGGCGGAAGCTGATAGGTCGGAGTGACGTGGCCGGGCAGGGTGGACATGTCCGGCGGCGCAGGGAGGACGAAGGTTAGGGTTTGTACCGCGAATATTTCGGAGGGGATCACATATATATAGGTAGAGGGAGCTAGGAGAGTCAAAATGAGGTGCGGTTTTCGGCCACGCGATCGTGATCGAACGACCGAGATGATGGAGGAGGTTTAAGTGGGTTTTGGGCCAAAATGGAGGGGTGTTGGGCTGCAACACACACGAGGCCTTCTCGGTCCCTCGGTTAACCGTTGGAGCATCAAACGAAGTCCAAATGGTACGGAACTTGACAGACGGTCTAACGGTAGTAAACCAAGGCCGCTTGGCAAGTCTCGGTCCAATCCGGAAATGTTTAATCCCCACACACGAGAAGAAGGTAGAAATGACCACCGGAGGAGAACGGAGCGCCGGAATGCAAAACGGACAACGGGGAAAATGCTCGGATGCATGAGACGAATATGTATGCAAATGAAATGCACATGATGACATGATATGCAATGCATGACACGCAAGCAATGACAAGGCAACAACAGTGAATAACTGAACGACACCTGGCACATCGGTCTCGGGGCGTTACACCAGGCTAGTCGATAGATCATATACAACAATCATACCATAGGCTAGCTTCTAGGGTTTTAGCCTCTATGATCTCGTGGTAGATCAACTCTTGTGCTACCCATATCATCAATATTAATCAAGCAGGACGTAGGGTTTTACCTCCATCAAGAGGGCCCGAACCTGGATAAAACATTGTGTCCCTTGCCTTCTGTTACCATTGATCCTAGACGCACAGTTCGGGACCCCCTACCCGAGATCCGCCGGTTTTGACACCAACATTGGTGCTTTCATTGAGAGTTCCGATGTGTGATCGGCAAAAGGATCGATGGCTCATCTGCAGGTCAACTGCGATGCCGGCATCTTCGTCGCCGGCTCGACTGGTCGCCTTGGCTCGACCGAGGACCGTGCTCCATCTCCGATCGTCATGTTCGGACGAGGGCCTTCATCAACATCAACTCCGATCTCTATCAAGATCATGGAGGAATCATCCACGGAGCTCGGGGGCTCAACGTCAACATTGCCGTCGGGCAACCGTACTGTTTTTCCGAACAGCAAACTTGTATCTGCTGCCACCACCTCTTAGAGGATCGCTTTGATGATCCCTTTGGTGGAATTGTGCGGAATTGAGTCTAAAACAGCCATGCAAAATTTCGTCGAGTTCTGATGGAGGAATCTCCGACAATCTATGATATACCGGAGCCCTGTCAAATCTGGACGAGAATCTGGACGAGTTTAGGGCGTGGTCTCCAGAGCCTAGCTCGGAGGTCCTTTGGAAGATCCAACCGTTCATCTACTGCGGAATTCCCATATCTTCAAGGTAGACTCCCAAACCTTCACAGACTTCGTTCACCGGCGATCCACAATGTCTCTTGGATGCTCAGAACGCGACGCCTAACCGGCTGGAGGATTCATAGTCCTCAAGTGTAATAAGTCTTCAGATCACACAGACAAGAAGACTTAAGTGATGCCCAACACTCTTTGGCTCTGGGTGGTTAGGGCTTTATCCTCGCAAGGAATTCTCTCTCAAAGGCTTCAAGGTGGGTTGCTCTGAAACGACAAAAGCCGTACTCTAACTCTGAGCAGCCAACCGTTTATGGTTGTAGGAGGTGGGCTATTTATAGCCACTAGGCAACCCGACCTGATTTGTTGGAAATGACCCTGGGTCACTAAGGAACTGACACGTGTTCCAATGGTCAGATTTCAAACACACACGGCAACTTTACTTGGGCTACAAGCAAAGCTGACTTGTCCGACTCTGGACAGATTCGCTCTCATAGTCTTCACTCGAAGACATAGGTTTTGGTTAAGCATCACTTCAGTCATTCTGACTGGTTCTCTTGGTCCCCACTTAACAGTACGGTGGTTCCTATGACTTAATAAAGAAGAAAAGGAACTACGAAAGATCTGAGTCTTCGAGCTCCATAGGCTTCATGCGATGTCTTCTCTTGTCATAGTCTTCAATGAGAATATCTTCATATACCACCTTTGACATCAATGTGTTCATACATTTTTAGGGGTCATCTCTGGTAGGAAAACCGAATCAATGAGGGACTTCTACCTGTGTTATCCTTCAATTCTCACAAACACATTAGTCCCTCAACTAGGTTTGTCGTCAATACTCCAAAACCAACTAGGGGTGGCACTAGATGCACTTACAATCTCCCCCTTTTTGGTGATTGATGACAAACTAGTTGAAGTTTTCAACGGGGAATATAATATGTGAAATTGTAAAGGAATTGTCTTCATTAGTTGCAAGGGCTCCCCATGAAGATGTGCATATAAGTAATTTGCTTTTGGAATGCAAATCCACATGGCAGGTTGTACTCGTGGAGATCCTCTTCAACTTATGATGACAGTTCATTATGCATGTGAAGGTATGTGAAGATAATGACATGCATAATGGAAAATGGACGTCTGCAAAATGATCTAAGTGCGGAATTTATCGTCGCACATGCGGAATTTATCATCGCATCACGAAGTAGCAAATAAGTAGCAGACGACCATCGAGTTTAGGTGTTACAACTCAAAGAACCAAATGTATCAAAACGAGAGTTGTAAACACGAGGCAAAATATAAAGCAACCGCCCATGTGGACCCACTTGAAGACTATCAAACTCATATGCTTCTCCCCCTTTTGTCAATAAGGACCAAAAAGGTTTGAAGACATAGAGCATCTACTCGTTCCCATGAAGAGTAGGTGAAGCAGCAGGGTCGTCGGTGGTGTTCGGCGGTGCAGAAGAACTTGGAGCAGTGTCGAAGCGTGCTGAAGGAGGTGGCGGTGAAGTAGCATCGTCTTCGTCCTCGATCACTCTGGCATTCACAGTTGTAGCAGAGGAAGAGAACTCAGAGTCTTCAAGAGATGGAGTTCGTCGCAGCACTGCCCTTCGAGGAGGTGTGGAGTCAAACTTGAAGCGTTCAGAGAAGCCATCCTCTTGAAGATCATCTTCAGAGCACATAAAAGTCAGCCCTTTCCATGTGCGTCGAGAGGTTTCATGGGCAACAAAGGCATTCTTGGTGGCAAGATTGCGAATGCGGTTGACATCCACCAAGAGGCTTTGCATTTGGCGTTTCAGCCAGTCATGATGCCTATCCTGTTTCTGATGAAGAGCCACAAGAAGCTCTCGGTCGTCGAGAACACGAGATCGCTTCTTGGGTCGTTGGCCAATAGTGCTTTCGGTGGCTTCAGTAAGGGCACGATGAGGTGCACGTGTAGTTCCAGCCAGAGGATAAACATGGGTGACTACTTCAACTCCTTCAATGTTCTGAGAGAAACTTTGATGCTCCGCATTCTGAAGACTAAGAGGCTCCTTGGCAGGCTCAGGATAAATGGCTTCAACGGACATATCCATATCAGGCAGAAAGATCCGATGATTGCGAGCAGATGGCTGATATGAGATAGCGGAGTGGAGTTTAATCAGCCGCATTATCCATGGAGCGTAGAACTTCAAGCCAAAAAGATCAGAGCCTGATGCAGCAAGTTGGCGGATGAAGAAGTCCTGTGCATTGAAGCATTTGCCATGAAGAATATAGAAGACCAAAGTCTTCATTGCACCTTCCAGCTTGGCATGTGGAGAATGTCCTTTGATAGGCCAGAGAGTTCGCCTTATGATGTCATAAATAGTCCTTGGCAGATACTCAAGGTATTCAACAAGGAACTCCTTAGGATATGCAGCATCTTGTGGCAATGGCTTCATCATACCGAGCATCTGACTCATGTTTGGTTCAGGCTTCTGAAAGATGCTCTCCATAGCTTCACTATGAAGCTGACAGCCAAGTTCGTAGAGATCGCCAGGAGTGGGCAGACCAGTGAGCTCAATGATATCAAAGGCTTTGGCTTCGTGATGAACATTTCCTGTCATCCACTCCAGGACCCAAGTCTTCGGATCTCTGTTGTACCCAGGGATGTGAAGTGTGGCATAGAATTGGAGCAGCAACTCTTCATTCCAGTGCTCTTGGTCGGTGACAAACGGCAGCAATCCAACCTCTTTGAAGCAATCCAGAGCTTTTTCCAGACAGGGCAGACCAGCTATTGCTTCGATGTCAAGACGCTTATGTGGGAAGATGCAACCTTGATTGTACAGAATGCAGGAGTAATAGCTTCGCTGCGGATAGCTCCAGAACCGATCAGAAGATATTCTTTCCCTTGAGTAGGGGTTCTTGGAGCTATTGAAGAAAGTGTTGTCTGCTTTGAAGCCGTTGACATTGAAGGATCCAGGTGCTGATGCAGGACCTGGAAACCTGGGTAATCTTGGGATTGGCTTCTGTACCTGAGGCATGTGCTCAACATGATAGTCAAACTGAGGACCAGCAGCAGGCGTAGGAACAGAAGCAGTAGTATCATTGGCTTCGCTGACTTCTGGTGCTTTTGTTGGTGTAGGCTCCACATTGGCTTCAGTCATGACAGCGTCAGTGGCGTCGGTGGCAGCCTCAAGATTCTCAACCTCCACTTGATGTGCTGGAGGGTCGGTCACAGTCACGTTCTCCTCGAGAACAGCTTCTTGGTGAGACGGGGGTGTAGCAGCTCTTGGGGTTTCTTCTTCATCGGCTAATGCAGCCGGAATGTCTTCAGCAGCATTAGCTTCAGACTCAGGGACTGGAGGCCTTGGTCCTTTGCGAAGCCTGCGTAACACTGGCGACGCCTGTGGAGTTGGAGTTGGCTGGGCCTCAAAGTCATCTTCCTCTTGTGCTTGTGGGTGATCAGCCCATGATGCATCCTGAGCAATTGGCGTCAGAGGACGACCAATGCTGATGAGTTCGCTATGCGTTAGCACAGGCGATGATACCTGTTGGTGCTCGATCTGAGGAAGAACTGCATCATCTTCAACATGGTCATGGTGACCAATGTCTTCAGCAGCGGTGGGATCAGCTGCTGGAAAGTCTTCAGCTTCATGAGCCTCTGTGGAAGCAGGCTCATGGACAGTCAGTTGGCGCTCTTGATGTTCAGCGTCAGGGCGAACCATGGAGATGGGTTCAACAATCAAGGGCTCTGTGGGAGCAGCCCGTTCCTTCTTGGTCTTCCGCTTCTTCTTGGAGGGAGCAGTAGCAGAGGCTTCAGGATGTTTCCTCTTTCTGGCTTCAGCCTCAGCAGTCCTCGTCTTCTTCAGTTCTGAAGCGGTTGACCTGGCCTTTGGCTTCGAGCCAGTCATGCTAGTTGGGAAGACAATGGGATCTGCTTCCTGCCTTGGTGCGTCGGGTTCGGCCATAGCGGGCTTCTTCTTCTTCATTGCAGCCATCCTGGGGTCGATGCCAGGACGCCCAAGGGCCTTGCGCTTCTCAGCCTCATTGTAGGCTTGCACACACTTGTCAGCCAGGCTCTTCATGCGCTCACGAGAACCTTGAGCTTCTTCACGCTTCTTGAGAAAGGCTTCTTTGAGCTCGTGCAGCATGATCTTGAAGTTCTTGACCTCTTGCACGCTGAGCTTGGCCATATGCTTCTTGAACTGAGCTTTTTCAAAGTCAATCTTTTGCTTCAGTTCGACGAGGCGCTGAGCTAGAGCTAGCTTTGAAGCAATGGCGCCATGGAAGGCGACACTGAGGCCAATGGGAAGTTGCAGGTCTTCAAAGCTGAGGTTGGGCGTGTCAAACCACTCGGGGTAAAAGTCAACGGCGCGGAAACCGAGGTTCGCCGGCGCGGTTCTCGCCGGAGACGGCGGGGAGAGAGATGGACCTCGCCGGAGATGGCGAATCCGGGCCGGATCTCGCCGGATCCGGCCGGATCCCGGCGCGGGGCGGCGGAGGAAGGCTGCCGGCGGGGTCGGTGAGCGGCGCGGCGCTCATCGCCGGCGATGGCCGGAGCTGGAGGAGGCGGTGGCGCGCTCCAGCCAGGAGGTAGGCGGGCGGCGCGGCGGCTAGTCGACGACGACGGGGCGGCGGAGACCGAGCGCGGCGCGGGGAGGCGAGCCTCGGGCGGCGGCGGCGCATCGGCGAGCGGTGGCCGGCGGAAAAGGTCGGCGGCGGCGCGGGGTCGCCGGCGGGAGAAGCTCCGGTGGCGGGAGCGGCGCTAGGGCGCGGGCCGAACGGGAGAACGACGGCGACGGCGCGGGCTCGCCCGAGCCCGATCCGGGTCCCGCGGGCCGCGCGGTGGTGGGAGGAGAGAGAGGGTGAGGTGGCGCGCCCCGATTGGCTGTGGCCGGCGGCGGAGGTGACGTGGCGGAAGCTGATAGGTCGGAGTGACGTGGCCGGGCAGGGTGGACATGTCCGGCGGCGCAGGGAGGACGAAGGTTAGGGTTTGTACCGCGAATATTTCGGAGGGGATCACATATATATAGGTAGAGGGAGCTAGGAGAGTCAAAATGAGGTGCGGTTTTCGGCCACGCGATCGTGATCGAACGACCGAGATGATGGAGGAGGTTTAAGTGGGTTTTGGGCCAAAATGGAGGGGTGTTGGGCTGCAACACACACGAGGCCTTCTCGGTCCCTCGGTTAACCGTTGGAGCATCAAACGAAGTCCAAATGGTACGGAACTTGACAGACGGTCTAACGGTAGTAAACCAAGGCCGCTTGGCAAGTCTCGGTCCAATCCGGAAATGTTTAATCCCCACACACGAGAAGAAGGTAGAAATGACCACCGGAGGAGAACGGAGCGCCGGAATGCAAAACGGACAACGGGGAAAATGCTCGGATGCATGAGACGAATATGTATGCAAATGAAATGCACATGATGACATGATATGCAATGCATGACACGCAAGCAATGACAAGGCAACAACAGTGAATAACTGAACGACACCTGGCACATCGGTCTCGGGGCGTTACACCAGGCTAGTCGATAGATCATATACAACAATCATACCATAGGCTAGCTTCTAGGGTTTTAGCCTCTATGATCTCGTGGTAGATCAACTCTTGTGCTACCCATATCATCAATATTAATCAAGCAGGACGTAGGGTTTTACCTCCATCAAGAGGGCCCGAACCTGGATAAAACATTGTGTCCCTTGCCTTCTGTTACCATTGATCCTAGACGCACAGTTCGGGACCCCCTACCCGAGATCCGCCGGTTTTGACACCAACATTGGTGCTTTCATTGAGAGTTCCGATGTGTGATCGGCAAAAGGATCGATGGCTCATCTGCAGGTCAACTGCGATGCCGGCATCTTCGTCGCCGGCTCGACTGGTCGCCTTGGCTCGACCGAGGACCGTGCTCCATCTCCGATCGTCATGTTCGGACGAGGGCCTTCATCAACATCAACTCCGATCTCTATCAAGATCATGGAGGAATCATCCACGGAGCTCGGGGGCTCAACGTCAACATTGCCGTCGGGCAACCGTACTGTTTTTCCGAACAGCAAACTTGTATCTGCTGCCACCACCTCTTAGAGGATCGCTTTGATGATCCCTTTGGTGGAATTGTGCGGAATTGAGTCTAAAACAGCCATGCAAAATTTCGTCGAGTTCTGATGGAGGAATCTCCGACAATCTATGATATACCGGAGCCCTGTCAAATCTGGACGAGAATCTGGACGAGTTTAGGGCGTGGTCTCCAGAGCCTAGCTCGGAGGTCCTTTGGAAGATCCAACCGTTCATCTACTGCGGAATTCCCATATCTTCAAGGTAGACTCCCAAACCTTCACAGACTTCGTTCACCGGCGATCCACAATGTCTCTTGGATGCTCAGAACGCGACGCCTAACCGGCTGGAGGATTCATAGTCCTCAAGTGTAATAAGTCTTCAGATCACACAGACAAGAAGACTTAAGTGATGCCCAACACTCTTTTGGCTCTGGGTGGTTAGGGCTTTATCCTCGCAAGGAATTCTCTCTCAAAGGCTTCAAGGTGGGTTGCTCTGAAACGACAAAAGCCGTACTCTAACTCTGAGCAGCCAACCGTTTATGGTTGTAGGAGGTGGGCTATTTATAGCCACTAGGCAACCCGACCTGATTTGTTGGAAATGACCCTGGGTCACTAAGGAACTGACACGTGTTCCAATGGTCAGATTTCAAACACACACGGCAACTTTACTTGGGCTACAAGCAAAGCTGACTTGTCCGACTCTGGACAGATTCGCTCTCATAGTCTTCACTCGAAGACATAGGTTTTGGTTAAGCATCACTTCAGTCATTCTGACTGGTTCTCTTGGTCCCCACTTAACAGTACGGTGGTTCCTATGACTTAATAAAGAAGAAAAGGAACTACGAAAGATCTGAGTCTTCGAGCTCCATAGGCTTCATGCGATGTCTTCTCTTGTCATAGTCTTCAATGAGAATATCTTCATATACCACCTTTGACATCAATGTGTTCATACATTTTTAGGGGTCATCTCTGGTAGGAAAACCGAATCAATGAGGGACTTCTACCTGTGTTATCCTTCAATTCTCACAAACACATTAGTCCCTCAACTAGGTTTGTCGTCAATACTCCAAAACCAACTAGGGGTGGCACTAGATGCACTTACAATCTCCCCCTTTTTGGTGATTGATGACAAACTAGTTGAAGTTTCAACGGGAATATAATATGTGAAATTGTAAAGGAATTGTCTTCATTAGTTGCAAGGGCTCCCCATGAAGATGTGCATATAAGTAATTTGCTTTTGGAATGCAAATCCACATGGCAGGTTGTACTCGTGGAGATCCTCTTCAACTTATGATGACAGTTCATTATGCATGTGAAGGTATGTGAAGATAATGACATGCATAATGGAAAATGGACGTCTGCAAAATGATCTAAGTGCGGAATTTATCGTCGCACATGCGGAATTTATCATCGCATCACGAAGTAGCAAATAAGTAGCAGACGACCATCGAGTTTAGGTGTTACAACTCAAAGAACCAAATGTATCAAAACGAGAGTTGTAAACACGAGGCAAAATATAAAGCAACCGCCCATGTGGACCCACTTGAAGACTATCAAACTCATATGCTTCTCCCCCTTTTGTCAATAAGGACCAAAAAGGTTTGAAGACATAGAGCATCTACTCGTTCCCATGAAGAGTAGGTGAAGCAGCAGGGTCGTCGGTGGTGTTCGGCGGTGCAGAAGAACTTGGAGCAGTGTCGAAGCGTGCTGAAGGAGGTGGCGGTGAAGTAGCATCGTCTTCGTCCTCGATCACTCTGGCATTCACAGTTGTAGCAGAGGAAGAGAACTCAGAGTCTTCAAGAGATGGAGTTCGTCGCAGCACTGCCCTTCGAGGAGGTGTGGAGTCAAACTTGAAGCGTTCAGAGAAGCCATCCTCTTGAAGATCATCTTCAGAGCACATAAAAGTCAGCCCTTTCCATGTGCGTCGAGAGGTTTCATGGGCAACAAAGGCATTCTTGGTGGCAAGATTGCGAATGCGGTTGACATCCACCAAGAGGCTTTGCATTTGGCGTTTCAGCCAGTCATGATGCCTATCCTGTTTCTGATGAAGAGCCACAAGAAGCTCTCGGTCGTCGAGAACACGAGATCGCTTCTTGGGTCGTTGGCCAATAGTGCTTTCGGTGGCTTCAGTAAGGGCACGATGAGGTGCACGTGTAGTTCCAGCCAGAGGATAAACATGGGTGACTACTTCAACTCCTTCAATGTTCTGAGAGAAACTTTGATGCTCCGCATTCTGAAGACTAAGAGGCTCCTTGGCAGGCTCAGGATAAATGGCTTCAACGGACATATCCATATCAGGCAGAAAGATCCGATGATTGCGAGCAGATGGCTGATATGAGATAGCGGAGTGGAGTTTAATCAGCCGCATTATCCATGGAGCGTAGAACTTCAAGCCAAAAAGATCAGAGCCTGATGCAGCAAGTTGGCGGATGAAGAAGTCCTGTGCATTGAAGCATTTGCCATGAAGAATATAGAAGACCAAAGTCTTCATTGCACCTTCCAGCTTGGCATGTGGAGAATGTCCTTTGATAGGCCAGAGAGTTCGCCTTATGATGTCATAAATAGTCCTTGGCAGATACTCAAGGTATTCAACAAGGAACTCCTTAGGATATGCAGCATCTTGTGGCAATGGCTTCATCATACCGAGCATCTGACTCATGTTTGGTTCAGGCTTCTGAAAGATGCTCTCCATAGCTTCACTATGAAGCTGACAGCCAAGTTCGTAGAGATCGCCAGGAGTGGGCAGACCAGTGAGCTCAATGATATCAAAGGCTTTGGCTTCGTGATGAACATTTCCTGTCATCCACTCCAGGACCCAAGTCTTCGGATCTCTGTTGTACCCAGGGATGTGAAGTGTGGCATAGAATTGGAGCAGCAACTCTTCATTCCAGTGCTCTTGGTCGGTGACAAACGGCAGCAATCCAACCTCTTTGAAGCAATCCAGAGCTTTTTCCAGACAGGGCAGACCAGCTATTGCTTCGATGTCAAGACGCTTATGTGGGAAGATGCAACCTTGATTGTACAGAATGCAGGAGTAATAGCTTCGCTGCGGATAGCTCCAGAACCGATCAGAAGATATTCTTTCCCTTGAGTAGGGGTTCTTGGAGCTATTGAAGAAAGTGTTGTCTGCTTTGAAGCCGTTGACATTGAAGGATCCAGGTGCTGATGCAGGACCTGGAAACCTGGGTAATCTTGGGATTGGCTTCTGTACCTGAGGCATGTGCTCAACATGATAGTCAAACTGAGGACCAGCAGCAGGCGTAGGAACAGAAGCAGTAGTATCATTGGCTTCGCTGACTTCTGGTGCTTTTGTTGGTGTAGGCTCCACATTGGCTTCAGTCATGACAGCGTCAGTGGCGTCGGTGGCAGCCTCAAGATTCTCAACCTCCACTTGATGTGCTGGAGGGTCGGTCACAGTCACGTTCTCCTCGAGAACAGCTTCTTGGTGAGACGGGGGTGTAGCAGCTCTTGGGGTTTCTTCTTCATCGGCTAATGCAGCCGGAATGTCTTCAGCAGCATTAGCTTCAGACTCAGGGACTGGAGGCCTTGGTCCTTTGCGAAGCCTGCGTAACACTGGCGACGCCTGTGGAGTTGGAGTTGGCTGGGCCTCAAAGTCATCTTCCTCTTGTGCTTGTGGGTGATCAGCCCATGATGCATCCTGAGCAATTGGCGTCAGAGGACGACCAATGCTGATGAGTTCGCTATGCGTTAGCACAGGCGATGATACCTGTTGGTGCTCGATCTGAGGAAGAACTGCATCATCTTCAACATGGTCATGGTGACCAATGTCTTCAGCAGCGGTGGGATCAGCTGCTGGAAAGTCTTCAGCTTCATGAGCCTCTGTGGAAGCAGGCTCATGGACAGTCAGTTGGCGCTCTTGATGTTCAGCGTCAGGGCGAACCATGGAGATGGGTTCAACAATCAAGGGCTCTGTGGGAGCAGCCCGTTCCTTCTTGGTCTTCCGCTTCTTCTTGGAGGGAGCAGTAGCAGAGGCTTCAGGATGTTTCCTCTTTCTGGCTTCAGCCTCAGCAGTCCTCGTCTTCTTCAGTTCTGAAGCGGTTGACCTGGCCTTTGGCTTCGAGCCAGTCATGCTAGTTGGGAAGACAATGGGATCTGCTTCCTGCCTTGGTGCGTCGGGTTCGGCCATAGCGGGCTTCTTCTTCTTCATTGCAGCCATCCTGGGGTCGATGCCAGGACGCCCAAGGGCCTTGCGCTTCTCAGCCTCATTGTAGGCTTGCACACACTTGTCAGCCAGGCTCTTCATGCGCTCACGAGAACCTTGAGCTTCTTCACGCTTCTTGAGAAAGGCTTCTTTGAGCTCGTGCAGCATGATCTTGAAGTTCTTGACCTCTTGCACGCTGAGCTTGGCCATATGCTTCTTGAACTGAGCTTTTTCAAAGTCAATCTTTTGCTTCAGTTCGACGAGGCGCTGAGCTAGAGCTAGCTTTGAAGCAATGGCGCCATGGAAGGCGACACTGAGGCCAATGGGAAGTTGCAGGTCTTCAAAGCTGAGGTTGGGCGTGTCAAACCACTCGGGGTAAAAGTCAACGGCGCGGAAACCGAGGTTCGCCGGCGCGGTTCTCGCCGGAGACGGCGGGGAGAGAGATGGACCTCGCCGGAGATGGCGAATCCGGGCCGGATCTCGCCGGATCCGGCCGGATCCCGGCGCGGGGCGGCGGAGGAAGGCTGCCGGCGGGGTCGGTGAGCGGCGCGGCGCTCATCGCCGGCGATGGCCGGAGCTGGAGGAGGCGGTGGCGCGCTCCAGCCAGGAGGTAGGCGGGCGGCGCGGCGGCTAGTCGACGACGACGGGGCGGCGGAGACCGAGCGCGGCGCGGGGAGGCGAGCCTCGGGCGGCGGCGGCGCATCGGCGAGCGGTGGCCGGCGGAAAAGGTCGGCGGCGGCGCGGGGTCGCCGGCGGGAGAAGCTCCGGTGGCGGGAGCGGCGCTAGGGCGCGGGCCGAACGGGAGAACGACGGCGACGGCGCGGGCTCGCCCGAGCCCGATCCGGGTCCCGCGGGCCGCGCGGTGGTGGGAGGAGAGAGAGGGTGAGGTGGCGCGCCCCGATTGGCTGTGGCCGGCGGCGGAGGTGACGTGGCGGAAGCTGATAGGTCGGAGTGACGTGGCCGGGCAGGGTGGACATGTCCGGCGGCGCAGGGAGGACGAAGGTTAGGGTTTGTACCGCGAATATTTCGGAGGGGATCACATATATATAGGTAGAGGGAGCTAGGAGAGTCAAAATGAGGTGCGGTTTTCGGCCACGCGATCGTGATCGAACGACCGAGATGATGGAGGAGGTTTAAGTGGGTTTTGGGCCAAAATGGAGGGGTGTTGGGCTGCAACACACACGAGGCCTTCTCGGTCCCTCGGTTAACCGTTGGAGCATCAAACGAAGTCCAAATGGTACGGAACTTGACAGACGGTCTAACGGTAGTAAACCAAGGCCGCTTGGCAAGTCTCGGTCCAATCCGGAAATGTTTAATCCCCACACACGAGAAGAAGGTAGAAATGACCACCGGAGGAGAACGGAGCGCCGGAATGCAAAACGGACAACGGGGAAAATGCTCGGATGCATGAGACGAATATGTATGCAAATGAAATGCACATGATGACATGATATGCAATGCATGACACGCAAGCAATGACAAGGCAACAACAGTGAATAACTGAACGACACCTGGCACATCGGTCTCGGGGCGTTACACCAGGCTAGTCGATAGATCATATACAACAATCATACCATAGGCTAGCTTCTAGGGTTTTAGCCTCTATGATCTCGTGGTAGATCAACTCTTGTGCTACCCATATCATCAATATTAATCAAGCAGGACGTAGGGTTTTACCTCCATCAAGAGGGCCCGAACCTGGATAAAACATTGTGTCCCTTGCCTTCTGTTACCATTGATCCTAGACGCACAGTTCGGGACCCCCTACCCGAGATCCGCCGGTTTTGACACCAACATTGGTGCTTTCATTGAGAGTTCCGATGTGTGATCGGCAAAAGGATCGATGGCTCATCTGCAGGTCAACTGCGATGCCGGCATCTTCGTCGCCGGCTCGACTGGTCGCCTTGGCTCGACCGAGGACCGTGCTCCATCTCCGATCGTCATGTTCGGACGAGGGCCTTCATCAACATCAACTCCGATCTCTATCAAGATCATGGAGGAATCATCCACGGAGCTCGGGGGCTCAACGTCAACATTGCCGTCGGGCAACCGTACTGTTTTTCCGAACAGCAAACTTGTATCTGCTGCCACCACCTCTTAGAGGATCGCTTTGATGATCCCTTTGGTGGAATTGTGCGGAATTGAGTCTAAAACAGCCATGCAAAATTTCGTCGAGTTCTGATGGAGGAATCTCCGACAATCTATGATATACCGGAGCCCTGTCAAATCTGGACGAGAATCTGGACGAGTTTAGGGCGTGGTCTCCAGAGCCTAGCTCGGAGGTCCTTTGGAAGATCCAACCGTTCATCTACTGCGGAATTCCCATATCTTCAAGGTAGACTCCCAAACCTTCACAGACTTCGTTCACCGGCGATCCACAATGTCTCTTGGATGCTCAGAACGCGACGCCTAACCGGCTGGAGGATTCATAGTCCTCAAGTGTAATAAGTCTTCAGATCACACAGACAAGAAGACTTAAGTGATGCCCAACACTCTTTGGCTCTGGGTGGTTAGGGCTTTATCCTCGCAAGGAATTCTCTCTCAAAGGCTTCAAGGTGGGTTGCTCTGAAACGACAAAAGCCGTACTCTAACTCTGAGCAGCCAACCGTTTATGGTTGTAGGAGGTGGGCTATTTATAGCCACTAGGCAACCCGACCTGATTTGTTGGAAATGACCCTGGGTCACTAAGGAACTGACACGTGTTCCAATGGTCAGATTTCAAACACACACGGCAACTTTACTTGGGCTACAAGCAAAGCTGACTTGTCCGACTCTGGACAGATTCGCTCTCATAGTCTTCACTCGAAGACATAGGTTTTGGTTAAGCATCACTTCAGTCATTCTGACTGGTTCTCTTGGTCCCCACTTAACAGTACGGTGGTTCCTATGACTTAATAAAGAAGAAAAGGAACTACGAAAGATCTGAGTCTTCGAGCTCCATAGGCTTCATGCGATGTCTTCTCTTGTCATAGTCTTCAATGAGAATATCTTCATATACCACCTTTGACATCAATGTGTTCATACATTTTTAGGGGTCATCTCTGGTAGGAAAACCGAATCAATGAGGGACTTCTACCTGTGTTATCCTTCAATTCTCACAAACACATTAGTCCCTCAACTAGGTTTGTCGTCAATACTCCAAAACCAACTAGGGGTGGCACTAGATGCACTTACAATCTCCCCCTTTTTGGTGATTGATGACAAACTAGTTGAAGTTTTCAACGGGGAATATAATATGTGAAATTGTAAAGGAATTGTCTTCATTAGTTGCAAGGGCTCCCCATGAAGATGTGCATATAAGTAATTTGCTTTTGGAATGCAAATCCACATGGCAGGTTGTACTCGTGGAGATCCTCTTCAACTTATGATGACAGTTCATTATGCATGTGAAGGTATGTGAAGATAATGACATGCATAATGGAAAATGGACGTCTGCAAAATGATCTAAGTGCGGAATTTATCGTCGCACATGCGGAATTTATCATCGCATCACGAAGTAGCAAATAAGTAGCAGACGACCATCGAGTTTAGGTGTTACAACTCAAAGAACCAAATGTATCAAAACGAGAGTTGTAAACACGAGGCAAAATATAAAGCAACCGCCCATGTGGACCCACTTGAAGACTATCAAACTCATATGCTTCTCCCCCTTTTGTCAATAAGGACCAAAAAGGTTTGAAGACATAGAGCATCTACTCGTTCCCATGAAGAGTAGGTGAAGCAGCAGGGTCGTCGGTGGTGTTCGGCGGTGCAGAAGAACTTGGAGCAGTGTCGAAGCGTGCTGAAGGAGGTGGCGGTGAAGTAGCATCGTCTTCGTCCTCGATCACTCTGGCATTCACAGTTGTAGCAGAGGAAGAGAACTCAGAGTCTTCAAGAGATGGAGTTCGTCGCAGCACTGCCCTTCGAGGAGGTGTGGAGTCAAACTTGAAGCGTTCAGAGAAGCCATCCTCTTGAAGATCATCTTCAGAGCACATAAAAGTCAGCCCTTTCCATGTGCGTCGAGAGGTTTCATGGGCAACAAAGGCATTCTTGGTGGCAAGATTGCGAATGCGGTTGACATCCACCAAGAGGCTTTGCATTTGGCGTTTCAGCCAGTCATGATGCCTATCCTGTTTCTGATGAAGAGCCACAAGAAGCTCTCGGTCGTCGAGAACACGAGATCGCTTCTTGGGTCGTTGGCCAATAGTGCTTTCGGTGGCTTCAGTAAGGGCACGATGAGGTGCACGTGTAGTTCCAGCCAGAGGATAAACATGGGTGACTACTTCAACTCCTTCAATGTTCTGAGAGAAACTTTGATGCTCCGCATTCTGAAGACTAAGAGGCTCCTTGGCAGGCTCAGGATAAATGGCTTCAACGGACATATCCATATCAGGCAGAAAGATCCGATGATTGCGAGCAGATGGCTGATATGAGATAGCGGAGTGGAGTTTAATCAGCCGCATTATCCATGGAGCGTAGAACTTCAAGCCAAAAAGATCAGAGCCTGATGCAGCAAGTTGGCGGATGAAGAAGTCCTGTGCATTGAAGCATTTGCCATGAAGAATATAGAAGACCAAAGTCTTCATTGCACCTTCCAGCTTGGCATGTGGAGAATGTCCTTTGATAGGCCAGAGAGTTCGCCTTATGATGTCATAAATAGTCCTTGGCAGATACTCAAGGTATTCAACAAGGAACTCCTTAGGATATGCAGCATCTTGTGGCAATGGCTTCATCATACCGAGCATCTGACTCATGTTTGGTTCAGGCTTCTGAAAGATGCTCTCCATAGCTTCACTATGAAGCTGACAGCCAAGTTCGTAGAGATCGCCAGGAGTGGGCAGACCAGTGAGCTCAATGATATCAAAGGCTTTGGCTTCGTGATGAACATTTCCTGTCATCCACTCCAGGACCCAAGTCTTCGGATCTCTGTTGTACCCAGGGATGTGAAGTGTGGCATAGAATTGGAGCAGCAACTCTTCATTCCAGTGCTCTTGGTCGGTGACAAACGGCAGCAATCCAACCTCTTTGAAGCAATCCAGAGCTTTTTCCAGACAGGGCAGACCAGCTATTGCTTCGATGTCAAGACGCTTATGTGGGAAGATGCAACCTTGATTGTACAGAATGCAGGAGTAATAGCTTCGCTGCGGATAGCTCCAGAACCGATCAGAAGATATTCTTTCCCTTGAGTAGGGGTTCTTGGAGCTATTGAAGAAAGTGTTGTCTGCTTTGAAGCCGTTGACATTGAAGGATCCAGGTGCTGATGCAGGACCTGGAAACCTGGGTAATCTTGGGATTGGCTTCTGTAACCTGAGGCATGTGCTCAACATGATAGTCAAACTGAGGACCAGCAGCAGGCGTAGGAACAGAAGCAGTAGTATCATTGGCTTCGCTGACTTCTGGTGCTTTTGTTGGTGTAGGCTCCACATTGGCTTCAGTCATGACAGCGTCAGTGGCGTCGGTGGCAGCCTCAAGATTCTCAACCTCCACTTGATGTGCTGGAGGGTCGGTCACAGTCACGTTCTCCTCGAGAACAGCTTCTTGGTGAGACGGGGGTGTAGCAGCTCTTGGGGTTTCTTCTTCATCGGCTAATGCAGCCGGAATGTCTTCAGCAGCATTAGCTTCAGACTCAGGGACTGGAGGCCTTGGTCCTTTGCGAAGCCTGCGTAACACTGGCGACGCCTGTGGAGTTGGAGTTGGCTGGGCCTCAAAGTCATCTTCCTCTTGTGCTTGTGGGTGATCAGCCCATGATGCATCCTGAGCAATTGGCGTCAGAGGACGACCAATGCTGATGAGTTCGCTATGCGTTAGCACAGGCGATGATACCTGTTGGTGCTCGATCTGAGGAAGAACTGCATCATCTTCAACATGGTCATGGTGACCAATGTCTTCAGCAGCGGTGGGATCAGCTGCTGGAAAGTCTTCAGCTTCATGAGCCTCTGTGGAAGCAGGCTCATGGACAGTCAGTTGGCGCTCTTGATGTTCAGCGTCAGGGCGAACCATGGAGATGGGTTCAACAATCAAGGGCTCTGTGGGAGCAGCCCGTTCCTTCTTGGTCTTCCGCTTCTTCTTGGAGGGAGCAGTAGCAGAGGCTTCAGGATGTTTCCTCTTTCTGGCTTCAGCCTCAGCAGTCCTCGTCTTCTTCAGTTCTGAAGCGGTTGACCTGGCCTTTGGCTTCGAGCCAGTCATGCTAGTTGGGAAGACAATGGGATCTGCTTCCTGCCTTGGTGCGTCGGGTTCGGCCATAGCGGGCTTCTTCTTCTTCATTGCAGCCATCCTGGGGTCGATGCCAGGACGCCCAAGGGCCTTGCGCTTCTCAGCCTCATTGTAGGCTTGCACACACTTGTCAGCCAGGCTCTTCATGCGCTCACGAGAACCTTGAGCTTCTTCACGCTTCTTGAGAAAGGCTTCTTTGAGCTCGTGCAGCATGATCTTGAAGTTCTTGACCTCTTGCACGCTGAGCTTGGCCATATGCTTCTTGAACTGAGCTTTTTCAAAGTCAATCTTTTGCTTCAGTTCGACGAGGCGCTGAGCTAGAGCTAGCTTTGAAGCAATGGCGCCATGGAAGGCGACACTGAGGCCAATGGGAAGTTGCAGGTCTTCAAAGCTGAGGTTGGGCGTGTCAAACCACTCGGGGTAAAAGTCAACGGCGCGGAAACCGAGGTTCGCCGGCGCGGTTCTCGCCGGAGACGGCGGGGAGAGAGATGGACCTCGCCGGAGATGGCGAATCCGGGCCGGATCTCGCCGGATCCGGCCGGATCCCGGCGCGGGGCGGCGGAGGAAGGCTGCCGGCGGGGTCGGTGAGCGGCGCGGCGCTCATCGCCGGCGATGGCCGGAGCTGGAGGAGGCGGTGGCGCGCTCCAGCCAGGAGGTAGGCGGGCGGCGCGGCGGCTAGTCGACGACGACGGGGCGGCGGAGACCGAGCGCGGCGCGGGGAGGCGAGCCTCGGGCGGCGGCGGCGCATCGGCGAGCGGTGGCCGGCGGAAAAGGTCGGCGGCGGCGCGGGGTCGCCGGCGGGAGAAGCTCCGGTGGCGGGAGCGGCGCTAGGGCGCGGGCCGAACGGTGAGAACGACGGCGACGGCGCGGGCTCGCCCGAGCCCGATCCGGGTCCCGCGGGCCGCGCGGTGGTGGGAGGAGAGAGAGGGTGAGGTGGCGCGCCCCGATTGGCTGTGGCCGGCGGCGGAGGTGACGTGGCGGAAGCTGATAGGTCGGAGTGACGTGGCCGGGCAGGGTGGACATGTCCGGCGGCGCAGGGAGGACGAAGGTTAGGGTTTGTACCGCGAATATTTCGGAGGGGATCACATATATATAGGTAGAGGGAGCTAGGAGAGTCAAAATGAGGTGCGGTTTTCGGCCACGCGATCGTGATCGAACGACCGAGATGATGGAGGAGGTTTAAGTGGGTTTTGGGCCAAAATGGAGGGGTGTTGGGCTGCAACACACACGAGGCCTTCTCGGTCCCTCGGTTAACCGTTGGAGCATCAAACGAAGTCCAAATGGTACGGAACTTGACAGACGGTCTAACGGTAGTAAACCAAGGCCGCTTGGCAAGTCTCGGTCCAATCCGGAAATGTTTAATCCCCACACACGAGAAGAAGGTAGAAATGACCACCGGAGGAGAACGGAGCGCCGGAATGCAAAACGGACAACGGGGAAAATGCTCGGATGCATGAGACGAATATGTATGCAAATGAAATGCACATGATGACATGATATGCAATGCATGACACGCAAGCAATGACAAGGCAACAACAGTGAATAACTGAACGACACCTGGCACATCGGTCTCGGGGCGTTACACCAGGCTAGTCGATAGATCATATACAACAATCATACCATAGGCTAGCTTCTAGGGTTTTAGCCTCTATGATCTCGTGGTAGATCAACTCTTGTGCTACCCATATCATCAATATTAATCAAGCAGGACGTAGGGTTTTACCTCCATCAAGAGGGCCCGAACCTGGATAAAACATTGTGTCCCTTGCCTTCTGTTACCATTGATCCTAGACGCACAGTTCGGGACCCCCTACCCGAGATCCGCCGGTTTTGACACCAACATTGGTGCTTTCATTGAGAGTTCCGATGTGTGATCGGCAAAAGGATCGATGGCTCATCTGCAGGTCAACTGCGATGCCGGCATCTTCGTCGCCGGCTCGACTGGTCGCCTTGGCTCGACCGAGGACCGTGCTCCATCTCCGATCGTCATGTTCGGACGAGGGCCTTCATCAACATCAACTCCGATCTCTATCAAGATCATGGAGGAATCATCCACGGAGCTCGGGGGCTCAACGTCAACATTGCCGTCGGGCAACCGTACTGTTTTTCCGAACAGCAAACTTGTATCTGCTGCCACCACCTCTTAGAGGATCGCTTTGATGATCCCTTTGGTGGAATTGTGCGGAATTGAGTCTAAAACAGCCATGCAAAATTTCGTCGAGTTCTGATGGAGGAATCTCCGACAATCTATGATATACCGGAGCCCTGTCAAATCTGGACGAGAATCTGGACGAGTTTAGGGCGTGGTCTCCAGAGCCTAGCTCGGAGGTCCTTTGGAAGATCCAACCGTTCATCTACTGCGGAATTCCCATATCTTCAAGGTAGACTCCCAAACCTTCACAGACTTCGTTCACCGGCGATCCACAATGTCTCTTGGATGCTCAGAACGCGACGCCTAACCGGCTGGAGGATTCATAGTCCTCAAGTGTAATAAGTCTTCAGATCACACAGACAAGAAGACTTAAGTGATGCCCAACACTCTTTGGCTCTGGGTGGTTAGGGCTTTATCCTCGCAAGGAATTCTCTCTCAAAGGCTTCAAGGTGGGTTGCTCTGAAACGACAAAAGCCGTACTCTAACTCTGAGCAGCCAACCGTTTATGGTTGTAGGAGGTGGGCTATTTATAGCCACTAGGCAACCCGACCTGATTTGTTGGAAATGACCCTGGGTCACTAAGGAACTGACACGTGTTCCAATGGTCAGATTTCAAACACACACGGCAACTTTACTTGGGCTACAAGCAAAGCTGACTTGTCCGACTCTGGACAGATTCGCTCTCATAGTCTTCACTCGAAGACATAGGTTTTGGTTAAGCATCACTTCAGTCATTCTGACTGGTTCTCTTGGTCCCCACTTAACAGTACGGTGGTTCCTATGACTTAATAAAGAAGAAAAGGAACTACGAAAGATCTGAGTCTTCGAGCTCCATAGGCTTCATGCGATGTCTTCTCTTGTCATAGTCTTCAATGAGAATATCTTCATATACCACCTTTGACATCAATGTGTTCATACATTTTTAGGGGTCATCTCTGGTAGGAAAACCGAATCAATGAGGGACTTCTACCTGTGTTATCCTTCAATTCTCACAAACACATTAGTCCCTCAACTAGGTTTGTCGTCAATACTCCAAAACCAACTAGGGGTGGCACTAGATGCACTTACAATCTCCCCCTTTTTGGTGATTGATGACAAACTAGTTGAAGTTTTCAACGGGGAATATAATATGTGAAATTGTAAAGGAATTGTCTTCATTAGTTGCAAGGGCTCCCCATGAAGATGTGCATATAAGTAATTTGCTTTTGGAATGCAAATCCACATGGCAGGTTGTACTCGTGGAGATCCTCTTCAACTTATGATGACAGTTCATTATGCATGTGAAGGTATGTGAAGATAATGACATGCATAATGGAAAATGGACGTCTGCAAAATGATCTAAGTGCGGAATTTATCGTCGCACATGCGGAATTTATCATCGCATCACGAAGTAGCAAATAAGTAGCAGACGACCATCGAGTTTAGGTGTTACAACTCAAAGAACCAAATGTATCAAAACGAGAGTTGTAAACACGAGGCAAAATATAAAGCAACCGCCCATGTGGACCCACTTGAAGACTATCAAACTCATATGCTTCTCCCCCTTTTGTCAATAAGGACCAAAAAGGTTTGAAGACATAGAGCATCTACTCGTTCCCATGAAGAGTAGGTGAAGCAGCAGGGTCGTCGGTGGTGTTCGGCGGTGCAGAAGAACTTGGAGCAGTGTCGAAGCGTGCTGAAGGAGGTGGCGGTGAAGTAGCATCGTCTTCGTCCTCGATCACTCTGGCATTCACAGTTGTAGCAGAGGAAGAGAACTCAGAGTCTTCAAGAGATGGAGTTCGTCGCAGCACTGCCCTTCGAGGAGGTGTGGAGTCAAACTTGAAGCGTTCAGAGAAGCCATCCTCTTGAAGATCATCTTCAGAGCACATAAAAGTCAGCCCTTTCCATGTGCGTCGAGAGGTTTCATGGGCAACAAAGGCATTCTTGGTGGCAAGATTGCGAATGCGGTTGACATCCACCAAGAGGCTTTGCATTTGGCGTTTCAGCCAGTCATGATGCCTATCCTGTTTCTGATGAAGAGCCACAAGAAGCTCTCGGTCGTCGAGAACACGAGATCGCTTCTTGGGTCGTTGGCCAATAGTGCTTTCGGTGGCTTCAGTAAGGGCACGATGAGGTGCACGTGTAGTTCCAGCCAGAGGATAAACATGGGTGACTACTTCAACTCCTTCAATGTTCTGAGAGAAACTTTGATGCTCCGCATTCTGAAGACTAAGAGGCTCCTTGGCAGGCTCAGGATAAATGGCTTCAACGGACATATCCATATCAGGCAGAAAGATCCGATGATTGCGAGCAGATGGCTGATATGAGATAGCGGAGTGGAGTTTAATCAGCCGCATTATCCATGGAGCGTAGAACTTCAAGCCAAAAAGATCAGAGCCTGATGCAGCAAGTTGGCGGATGAAGAAGTCCTGTGCATTGAAGCATTTGCCATGAAGAATATAGAAGACCAAAGTCTTCATTGCACCTTCCAGCTTGGCATGTGGAGAATGTCCTTTGATAGGCCAGAGAGTTCGCCTTATGATGTCATAAATAGTCCTTGGCAGATACTCAAGGTATTCAACAAGGAACTCCTTAGGATATGCAGCATCTTGTGGCAATGGCTTCATCATACCGAGCATCTGACTCATGTTTGGTTCAGGCTTCTGAAAGATGCTCTCCATAGCTTCACTATGAAGCTGACAGCCAAGTTCGTAGAGATCGCCAGGAGTGGCAGACCAGTGAGCTCAATGATATCAAAGGCTTTGGCTTCGTGATGAACATTTCCTGTCATCCACTCCAGGACCCAAGTCTTCGGATCTCTGTTGTACCCAGGGATGTGAAGTGTGGCATAGAATTGGAGCAGCAACTCTTCATTCCAGTGCTCTTGGTCGGTGACAAACGGCAGCAATCCAACCTCTTTGAAGCAATCCAGAGCTTTTTCCAGACAGGGCAGACCAGCTATTGCTTCGATGTCAAGACGCTTATGTGGGAAGATGCAACCTTGATTGTACAGAATGCAGGAGTAATAGCTTCGCTGCGGATAGCTCCAGAACCGATCAGAAGATATTCTTTCCCTTGAGTAGGGGTTCTTGGAGCTATTGAAGAAAGTGTTGTCTGCTTTGAAGCCGTTGACATTGAAGGATCCAGGTGCTGATGCAGGACCTGGAAACCTGGGTAATCTTGGGATTGGCTTCTGTACCTGAGGCATGTGCTCAACATGATAGTCAAACTGAGGACCAGCAGCAGGCGTAGGAACAGAAGCAGTAGTATCATTGGCTTCGCTGACTTCTGGTGCTTTTGTTGGTGTAGGCTCCACATTGGCTTCAGTCATGACAGCGTCAGTGGCGTCGGTGGCAGCCTCAAGATTCTCAACCTCCACTTGATGTGCTGGAGGGTCGGTCACAGTCACGTTCTCCTCGAGAACAGCTTCTTGGTGAGACGGGGGGTGTAGCAGCTCTTGGGGTTTCTTCTTCATCGGCTAATGCAGCCGGAATGTCTTCAGCAGCATTAGCTTCAGACTCAGGGACTGGAGGCCTTGGTCCTTTGCGAAGCCTGCGTAACACTGGCGACGCCTGTGGAGTTGGAGTTGGCTGGGCCTCAAAGTCATCTTCCTCTTGTGCTTGTGGGTGATCAGCCCATGATGCATCCTGAGCAATTGGCGTCAGAGGACGACCAATGCTGATGAGTTCGCTATGCGTTAGCACAGGCGATGATACCTGTTGGTGCTCGATCTGAGGAAGAACTGCATCATCTTCAACATGGTCATGGTGACCAATGTCTTCAGCAGCGGTGGGATCAGCTGCTGGAAAGTCTTCAGCTTCATGAGCCTCTGTGGAAGCAGGCTCATGGACAGTCAGTTGGCGCTCTTGATGTTCAGCGTCAGGGCGAACCATGGAGATGGGTTCAACAATCAAGGGCTCTGTGGGAGCAGCCCGTTCCTTCTTGGTCTTCCGCTTCTTCTTGGAGGGAGCAGTAGCAGAGGCTTCAGGATGTTTCCTCTTTCTGGCTTCAGCCTCAGCAGTCCTCGTCTTCTTCAGTTCTGAAGCGGTTGACCTGGCCTTTGGCTTCGAGCCAGTCATGCTAGTTGGGAAGACAATGGGATCTGCTTCCTGCCTTGGTGCGTCGGGTTCGGCCATAGCGGGCTTCTTCTTCTTCATTGCAGCCATCCTGGGGTCGATGCCAGGACGCCCAAGGGCCTTGCGCTTCTCAGCCTCATTGTAGGCTTGCACACACTTGTCAGCCAGGCTCTTCATGCGCTCACGAGAACCTTGAGCTTCTTCACGCTTCTTGAGAAAGGCTTCTTTGAGCTCGTGCAGCATGATCTTGAAGTTCTTGACCTCTTGCACGCTGAGCTTGGCCATATGCTTCTTGAACTGAGCTTTTTCAAAGTCAATCTTTTGCTTCAGTTCGACGAGGCGCTGAGCTAGAGCTAGCTTTGAAGCAATGGCGCCATGGAAGGCGACACTGAGGCCAATGGGAAGTTGCAGGTCTTCAAAGCTGAGGTTGGGCGTGTCAAACCACTCGGGGTAAAAGTCAACGGCGCGGAAACCGAGGTTCGCCGGCGCGGTTCTCGCCGGAGACGGCGGGGAGAGAGATGGACCTCGCCGGAGATGGCGAATCCGGGCCGGATCTCGCCGGATCCGGCCGGATCCCGGCGCGGGGCGGCGGAGGAAGGCTGCCGGCGGGGTCGGTGAGCGGCGCGGCGCTCATCGCCGGCGATGGCCGGAGCTGGAGGAGGCGGGTGGCGCGCTCCAGCCAGGAGGTAGGCGGGCGGCGCGGCGGCTAGTCGACGACGACGGGGCGGCGGAGACCGAGCGCGGCGCGGGGAGGCGAGCCTCGGGCGGCGGCGGCGCATCGGCGAGCGGTGGCCGGCGGAAAAGGTCGGCGGCGGCGCGGGGTCGCCGGCGGGAGAAGCTCCGGTGGCGGGAGCGGCGCTAGGGCGCGGGCCGAACGGGAGAACGACGGCGACGGCGCGGGCTCGCCCGAGCCGATCCGGGTCCCGCGGGCCGCGCGGTGGTGGGAGGAGAGAGAGGGTGAGGTGGCGCGCCCCGATTGGCTGTGGCCGGCGGCGGAGGTGACGTGGCGGAAGCTGATAGGTCGGAGTGACGTGGCCGGGCAGGGTGGACATGTCCGGCGGCGCAGGGAGGACGAAGGTTAGGGTTTGTACCGCGAATATTTCGGAGGGGATCACATATATATAGGTAGAGGGAGCTAGGAGAGTCAAAATGAGGTGCGGTTTTCGGCCACGCGATCGTGATCGAACGACCGAGATGATGGAGGAGGTTTAAGTGGGTTTTGGGCCAAAATGGAGGGGTGTTGGGCTGCAACACACACGAGGCCTTCTCGGTCCCTCGGTTAACCGTTGGAGCATCAAACGAAGTCCAAATGGTACGGAACTTGACAGACGGTCTAACGGTAGTAAACCAAGGCCGCTTGGCAAGTCTCGGTCCAATCCGGAAATGTTTAATCCCCACACACGAGAAGAAGGTAGAAATGACCACCGGAGGAGAACGGAGCGCCGGAATGCAAAACGGACAACGGGGAAAATGCTCGGATGCATGAGACGAATATGTATGCAAATGAAATGCACATGATGACATGATATGCAATGCATGACACGCAAGCAATGACAAGGCAACAACAGTGAATAACTGAACGACACCTGGCACATCGGTCTCGGGGCGTTACACCAGGCTAGTCGATAGATCATATACAACAATCATACCATAGGCTAGCTTCTAGGGTTTTAGCCTCTATGATCTCGTGGTAGATCAACTCTTGTGCTACCCATATCATCAATATTAATCAAGCAGGACGTAGGGTTTTACCTCCATCAAGAGGGCCCGAACCTGGATAAAACATTGTGTCCCTTGCCTTCTGTTACCATTGATCCTAGACGCACAGTTCGGGACCCCCTACCCGAGATCCGCCGGTTTTGACACCAACATTGGTGCTTTCATTGAGAGTTCCGATGTGTGATCGGCAAAAGGATCGATGGCTCATCTGCAGGTCAACTGCGATGCCGGCATCTTCGTCGCCGGCTCGACTGGTCGCCTTGGCTCGACCGAGGACCGTGCTCCATCTCCGATCGTCATGTTCGGACGAGGGCCTTCATCAACATCAACTCCGATCTCTATCAAGATCATGGAGGAATCATCCACGGAGCTCGGGGGCTCAACGTCAACATTGCCGTCGGGCAACCGTACTGTTTTTCCGAACAGCAAACTTGTATCTGCTGCCACCACCTCTTAGAGGATCGCTTTGATGATCCCTTTGGTGGAATTGTGCGGAATTGAGTCTAAAACAGCCATGCAAAATTTCGTCGAGTTCTGATGGAGGAATCTCCGACAATCTATGATATACCGGAGCCCTGTCAAATCTGGACGAGAATCTGGACGAGTTTAGGGCGTGGTCTCCAGAGCCTAGCTCGGAGGTCCTTTGGAAGATCCAACCGTTCATCTACTGCGGAATTCCCATATCTTCAAGGTAGACTCCCAAACCTTCACAGACTTCGTTCACCGGCGATCCACAATGTCTCTTGGATGCTCAGAACGCGACGCCTAACCGGCTGGAGGATTCATAGTCCTCAAGTGTAATAAGTCTTCAGATCACACAGACAAGAAGACTTAAGTGATGCCCAACACTCTTTGGCTCTGGGTGGTTAGGGCTTTATCCTCGCAAGGAATTCTCTCTCAAAGGCTTCAAGGTGGGTTGCTCTGAAACGACAAAAGCCGTACTCTAACTCTGAGCAGCCAACCGTTTATGGTTGTAGGAGGTGGGCTATTTATAGCCACTAGGCAACCCGACCTGATTTGTTGGAAATGACCCTGGGTCACTAAGGAACTGACACGTGTTCCAATGGTCAGATTTCAAACACACACGGCAACTTTACTTGGGCTACAAGCAAAGCTGACTTGTCCGACTCTGGACAGATTCGCTCTCATAGTCTTCACTCGAAGACATAGGTTTTGGTTAAGCATCACTTCAGTCATTCTGACTGGTTCTCTTGGTCCCCACTTAACAGTACGGTGGTTCCTATGACTTAATAAAGAAGAAAAGGAACTACGAAAGATCTGAGTCTTCGAGCTCCATAGGCTTCATGCGATGTCTTCTCTTGTCATAGTCTTCAATGAGAATATCTTCATATACCACCTTTGACATCAATGTGTTCATACATTTTTAGGGGTCATCTCTGGTAGGAAAACCGAATCAATGAGGGACTTCTACCTGTGTTATCCTTCAATTCTCACAAACACATTAGTCCCTCAACTAGGTTTGTCGTCAATACTCCAAAACCAACTAGGGGTGGCACTAGATGCACTTACAATCTCCCCCTTTTTGGTGATTGATGACAAACTAGTTGAAGTTTTCAACGGGGAATATAATATGTGAAATTGTAAAGGAATTGTCTTCATTAGTTGCAAGGGCTCCCCATGAAGATGTGCATATAAGTAATTTGCTTTTGGAATGCAAATCCACATGGCAGGTTGTACTCGTGGAGATCCTCTTCAACTTATGATGACAGTTCATTATGCATGTGAAGGTATGTGAAGATAATGACATGCATAATGGAAAATGGACGTCTGCAAAATGATCTAAGTGCGGAATTTATCGTCGCACATGCGGAATTTATCATCGCATCACGAAGTAGCAAATAAGTAGCAGACGACCATCGAGTTTAGGTGTTACAACTCAAAGAACCAAATGTATCAAAACGAGAGTTGTAAACACGAGGCAAAATATAAAGCAACCGCCCATGTGGACCCACTTGAAGACTATCAAACTCATATGCTTCTCCCCCTTTTGTCAATAAGGACCAAAAAGGTTTGAAGACATAGAGCATCTACTCGTTCCCATGAAGAGTAGGTGAAGCAGCAGGGTCGTCGGTGGTGTTCGGCGGTGCAGAAGAACTTGGAGCAGTGTCGAAGCGTGCTGAAGGAGGTGGCGGTGAAGTAGCATCGTCTTCGTCCTCGATCACTCTGGCATTCACAGTTGTAGCAGAGGAAGAGAACTCAGAGTCTTCAAGAGATGGAGTTCGTCGCAGCACTGCCCTTCGAGGAGGTGTGGAGTCAAACTTGAAGCGTTCAGAGAAGCCATCCTCTTGAAGATCATCTTCAGAGCACATAAAAGTCAGCCCTTTCCATGTGCGTCGAGAGGTTTCATGGGCAACAAAGGCATTCTTGGTGGCAAGATTGCGAATGCGGTTGACATCCACCAAGAGGCTTTGCATTTGGCGTTTCAGCCAGTCATGATGCCTATCCTGTTTCTGATGAAGAGCCACAAGAAGCTCTCGGTCGTCGAGAACACGAGATCGCTTCTTGGGTCGTTGGCCAATAGTGCTTTCGGTGGCTTCAGTAAGGGCACGATGAGGTGCACGTGTAGTTCCAGCCAGAGGATAAACATGGGTGACTACTTCAACTCCTTCAATGTTCTGAGAGAAACTTTGATGCTCCGCATTCTGAAGACTAAGAGGCTCCTTGGCAGGCTCAGGATAAATGGCTTCAACGGACATATCCATATCAGGCAGAAAGATCCGATGATTGCGAGCAGATGGCTGATATGAGATAGCGGAGTGGAGTTTAATCAGCCGCATTATCCATGGAGCGTAGAACTTCAAGCCAAAAAGATCAGAGCCTGATGCAGCAAGTTGGCGGATGAAGAAGTCCTGTGCATTGAAGCATTTGCCATGAAGAATATAGAAGACCAAAGTCTTCATTGCACCTTCCAGCTTGGCATGTGGAGAATGTCCTTTGATAGGCCAGAGAGTTCGCCTTATGATGTCATAAATAGTCCTTGGCAGATACTCAAGGTATTCAACAAGGAACTCCTTAGGATATGCAGCATCTTGTGGCAATGGCTTCATCATACCGAGCATCTGACTCATGTTTGGTTCAGGCTTCTGAAAGATGCTCTCCATAGCTTCACTATGAAGCTGACAGCCAAGTTCGTAGAGATCGCCAGGAGTGGGCAGACCAGTGAGCTCAATGATATCAAAGGCTTTGGCTTCGTGATGAACATTTCCTGTCATCCACTCCAGGACCCAAGTCTTCGGATCTCTGTTGTACCCAGGGATGTGAAGTGTGGCATAGAATTGGAGCAGCAACTCTTCATTCCAGTGCTCTTGGTCGGTGACAAACGGCAGCAATCCAACCTCTTTGAAGCAATCCAGAGCTTTTTCCAGACAGGGCAGACCAGCTATTGCTTCGATGTCAAGACGCTTATGTGGGAAGATGCAACCTTGATTGTACAGAATGCAGGAGTAATAGCTTCGCTGCGGATAGCTCCAGAACCGATCAGAAGATATTCTTTCCCTTGAGTAGGGGTTCTTGGAGCTATTGAAGAAAGTGTTGTCTGCTTTGAAGCCGTTGACATTGAAGGATCCAGGTGCTGATGCAGGACCTGGAAACCTGGGTAATCTTGGGATTGGCTTCTGTACCTGAGGCATGTGCTCAACATGATAGTCAAACTGAGGACCAGCAGCAGGCGTAGGAACAGAAGCAGTAGTATCATTGGCTTCGCTGACTTCTGGTGCTTTTGTTGGTGTAGGCTCCACATTGGCTTCAGTCATGACAGCGTCAGTGGCGTCGGTGGCAGCCTCAAGATTCTCAACCTCCACTTGATGTGCTGGAGGGTCGGTCACAGTCACGTTCTCCTCGAGAACAGCTTCTTGGTGAGACGGGGGTGTAGCAGCTCTTGGGGTTTCTTCTTCATCGGCTAATGCAGCCGGAATGTCTTCAGCAGCATTAGCTTCAGACTCAGGGACTGGAGGCCTTGGTCCTTTGCGAAGCCTGCGTAACACTGGCGACGCCTGTGGAGTTGGAGTTGGCTGGGCCTCAAAGTCATCTTCCTCTTGTGCTTGTGGGTGATCAGCCCATGATGCATCCTGAGCAATTGGCGTCAGAGGACGACCAATGCTGATGAGTTCGCTATGCGTTAGCACAGGCGATGATACCTGTTGGTGCTCGATCTGAGGAAGAACTGCATCATCTTCAACATGGTCATGGTGACCAATGTCTTCAGCAGCGGTGGGATCAGCTGCTGGAAAGTCTTCAGCTTCATGAGCCTCTGTGGAAGCAGGCTCATGGACAGTCAGTTGGCGCTCTTGATGTTCAGCGTCAGGGCGAACCATGGAGATGGGTTCAACAATCAAGGGCTCTGTGGGAGCAGCCCGTTCCTTCTTGGTCTTCCGCTTCTTCTTGGAGGGAGCAGTAGCAGAGGCTTCAGGATGTTTCCTCTTTCTGGCTTCAGCCTCAGCAGTCCTCGTCTTCTTCAGTTCTGAAGCGGTTGACCTGGCCTTTGGCTTCGAGCCAGTCATGCTAGTTGGGAAGACAATGGATCTGCTTCCTGCCTTGGTG